>NC_135953.1:110966673-111599173 GCF_053455715.1 Rhinoraja longicauda | reverse complement strand
CACTGCTAATTTGCCTATGGGGTGAGTACAGTGGGATGAACAATGAAAGAATGTCCAACTTTAACAGAAGTTACACAGACAGCGGGTCAGGCAGCATCCCTGGAGAACATGGATAGGTGATGGAGCACAAGGGCAGCAGAGTGGTGCAGTGGTAAAGTTGCTGTCTTACTTGATCTTGACTACAGGTGCTGTCTGTATGGAATTTGTACATTCTCCCGGATAAAACCCATGGGGTCACAGGGATGACGTACAAACTCCATACAGAAACACTCATAGTCAGTCACCCCCTAAACACCACACTTCACTGTCACAGAACTAACATATACCTTTTCTATATAATGGACAATTTCCTCCCAGCATATTAAAAAACCTGCACTAAGACTGCAACAGAACCCATACTGCGTAGAAGCAATTTATTGGCCAGTTGTCACACTGATATAATATTAGCGTCTTCCTAAACAGTTCTGAGCAACAATTCCAGGCACCACAGAGAGCATAAGCATCCTAATAACGTTAAGGAGATCACAATCTCAGTGGTCCATGTCGCTTCACTATTTTCCTATTCAGCCACTGAAGAGATGATTAACACCAGTGGTCTACATTAACACAAAAAAATCCGTTACTTTGCAAAAGAAAAAAGGGGAGGAGCAAAAAATCTACTGTCTGAGATTATTTCCTCTCCAAAATTATATTCAAAGAGATTGGTTTTATCTTTTATAATAAAAAAAGGCATTTAGTCATGTCATTTTAAACACTATCCAATTGTCAGAAACAATGGATTATTGTACCAATTCATTATAAAATCATAATTTATGTTGAAAATTGGCAATTTAATTCAGGTATTGTTATTCAGTTATTTAATTCAGTTATTGATATCCTTGACAAAGCCATCTTCATTGCCCATGAATTACCCCGAGAAGTGACTCGCGTATTGGCATTCCAACCACAAGGATGGGTTGGGAGTTCTCGGATTCAGATTGTGGCGATCAAGTAATAGCAACATATTTTTAAGTCAGGATGGCATGCGACTGGGAGAAGAATCTGCAGGTGCTGCATGCTACCCTTGTCCTTCTCAGTAGTTGAGGTCAGAGGTTTGTTTGGTAGTGGCTATCAATGTAATCGTGGCAAGTTGCAGCACTGCATTTTTGCTTGAAGAAAAATTACTGTTGACATTAGAAAAATAATTGACCTATGTCAACTGCGTATTGATTTAATGTAACAGCTGAAAGTGTTGGATGAGTCATAACTTGACTAAACATACAAGCTTGGTGCAATTATTGATTAAAAAATGTGCAATGTGCAACCAGTGTGGGTAAGATTAGCCGTGATACACAAATATCAGGATTAAATACAGCGTCAGAGTTTCAAAGACCTATGTCACAGGCCAGGTAGAACATGAAAACAATGTATATGTAGGAAGGAACTTCAGATTCTGGTATACACTGAAGATAGACATAAAATGCTGGAGTAACTCAACGAGTCAGGCAGCATCTCTGGAGAGAAGGAAGAGGTGATGCTTCGGGTCAAAAGCCTCCAGAAATTTTATAAAGGTTAGAGTACATTGAAAACAATGTACTCTAATCCAATTTTCTTTCAAATAATGACATAAGATTAGGCTGACTGAGTGCAGAGTAATCAGCAATGTCCAGTAAATGCATCTGATGGTTGATTTTTAAATGAAGAGGCACTTTCACCTTAAAAATCAATGCCATGAGATTGATGTTCAAACAAGTTCCATGTATATTGTTAGCCTTTAGCCTATCTGAACGAGAGCTGTGGGCAGTCTGCTGGTGATCTGGCTATAGGTCAAGGGTATGGAAATTAAAGGACCGTGGAAGACCAATGAATTATTCAAATCCATGCTGTCCAATGATGGTGCAATTTTTCCATGCTTTGATCCACAGAAGTGAAGAAACTGCAGATGTAGGATGAAAGTGATTGGCAAAACAAACACCCTTGATGCGAGGAAAAGATTTGTTGCATAATAAGTGGTTAGAATCTGGTATGTACTACCCATGGGTAGTTGAGGCAAATTCAGGGATGGTGCTCAAAAGGGAACTGGATCAGTGCCGAAAAGAAATATGATTTCATGGCAAGACACAAAATGCTGAAGTAACTCAGAAGGTCAAGCAGCATTTCTGGAGAACATGGATAGGTAACCGTTCAGGTCGGGACCCTTCTTCGGACTGATTGATTTCATGACTTCATGGCTACTGGGGGAGGGCAGAAGAGTGAGGTCAGTTGAATTGGGTTCACAAGTCTTATCCGACTTTGCCGAAAAAACAGCCATTGCGTCATTCTTCTGCTCCTTCTGGCTCATAATCTATAAATATTTATTTTTAAACTAGCCTGTTTAATGGCCGGTCTCAATAGTAATGGCCAGTGCAGATTGTGCACCTTTAAGGTACTCATCATATTGAGCCATTTTGCCCATAGTATCAGAAAGTTTAGATGGAGATACAATGAACTGCAGATGCTGGTATACAAAAAAAAAGCAAAGTGCTGGAGTAACTCAGCGGGTGAGTCAGCATCAATAGTCAACATTGATGTGTGACATTTCGTGTCTGAGCTTAGTGTGAAGAAGGGTCTCGAACCGAAGTGTCACCTGTCCATATTCTCCAGAGATGCTGTCTCACCCGCTAAGTTCCTCCATCACTTTGTTTTGCATCAGTAAGTTTCCAGTGCATGGAATCAGTTATTTTTTTACCAATCTCAACAGGATCATAATATTTGATGACCCTGTAGTTGTTCTAAAAGAAAACCTGGTATTCCCATAGTGGGTTTTATAACGTAGAATAATCATAGTGGCGTGTAGTGCAATTTCTGGGCTTTGATTTCTCAGGCCAGTGAAGCTGAAAATCACACTGCAAATTAGTATTGCCTATTACCTTACTGTTGACATCATTTGATTGTATCTGCTTCTTATTTCGTTTCTCAATGGGACGTGCATGATGGTGGAATCTACTATGTGTCTTTAAAGACTAATGTAAGGTCAAGATTGATATCCCTGTTGCCATTGGTTTCCAGGAGGCTGTACATTTATTGAACACTGCTTTGAAAGAAACAAAGGGGCATCAATTGTATTCAATCCAAACTGGGACATAAATTCATTTAAATGCCTCTAAAACAAGATGTGGCTGTGCGAATAAAAGATTGGGTCAATCAGTTCTGCAGACATTTCTGGGTACCTTCAAGCCTTTTGGGAAATTTGTCTGCACATCTTTCAGCATGATTTTTCATTCATTGCACCATTTTCTCCTGATGTACAACTCTCCCAAAACAAGCAATAAATATGAAAAAAATAACGTGCTGGAAATCTGAAATAAAACTGGAAAATGTTGGAAACATTCTGCAAGTCAGGCAGATCTGTGGGAAGAGAAATCGAGTTAATATTTTTATCAATATGTGTAACTATTATATTAATATTTTTGCTCTTTCCCCACAAGCTCCCTGACCCACAGCGCTTCCAGCATTTCTCTTATTATTTTAGACCAACAATAATGTAAAATTAATCTGCAGTGAAATTTTCAACCTCGCTTGCAACTTAAAAAGGCCTCTTAAAGGAACGGTCATAGTTATAAACACAGAAACAGGCCAATCGGCCCAACTTATCCATGCCAACCAAGATGGCTGATTTAAACTTGTCCCATGTTTGCATGTTTGGATCATATCCCTCTAAACCTAGCCTATCCATGCACCTGTCCAAAATAATTTTGAATGTTATTATATCTGCCTCAATTACTTTGACTGGCAGCTCATTCTTTATACCCATTGTCCCCAGAGTGAGAAAGTTGCCCCACAGGTCCCTTTTCAATCTTCCCACTCTCACATTAAACCTATGCCATTTAAATCTTGATTCCCCTGCCCTGGGGAAAAATAAGAGACTGTTTATTCGACACCTCTATGCCGCATATCATTGTACAAGCAATAGTCGTCCAGTCCCAGTGAGTGATAATGGGAGAGCGAAGCATAATGTCTCCAGAGGTCTAGGGGACCTGGACAGGTTGTTGAGGAACAACACCTGTAGGAAATATGTTCTTTATGCCTTGAAACCATGGGAAACCTTCATGCTTTGGGTTACGTGCTTTGCGGTGGAGGTTGCCAAGGATGCCAAGAATATAGGCTGACATTAAGGGTATAAACTTTGCGAAAGCTTGCCAAGGAGATAGCCAATCTATACAATGTCACCTCCTGAGCACCAAAGGGAAAATAGCTGGTTTCCTCTTCTTGAGTGTGGAATTGACAGGGGTGAGGGTGGTGTTCCCAAATGCAACAATGAACTGCAGAAAGAGCTTACCACAGATCAGAATAGTCCTGAGGCTACGTAGTTCAGAGTTAACATTAATCAGCCCAATGTGTAGTGAATGAACACATGGCAGGTTATATTTGAGGTCAGACTACCAATGTCAGTGAGAACAAATAATATAATTTGATTATTGGCTCTTCTAATCACAGAGCTTTATTGGTTTAGTCAAACTTGATAGCTCTGCGGGTAAGCATTTTGTTTTTAACCAGTAGCCTAACTGTTGATGTCATTTGGGAGAGTTTTACACTGGATATAAAGGTGTCAGATCAAATAAAAATGATGTTGAAAGATCAGGAGTCAAATTTGCTGGTGGGTGCAAAGATACTGTGAAAGCTGAACAAAATTGTTTTACCTTCCCTGGGTTAAGCTACTTTTCAACTGCACAGTATTGTTTATTTTTGTGGTGCACAAATGAAAATCTTGAACCTACTGCTTTTGTCCCAAGCTGGATCTCAAGCCTTTACTGCACATTGGTTGTGAGTTGCAGATGCCATCAAGGAGGCACCAAGAGACAAGTTTCCAGCTTGTTTAGGGCCATCTGGTTGTTTTGCTGGTGGAAACTTTCAGGGTGATTTGGTTGGAGTGAACTGTGGTGTGGGATGGATTAACAAATAGAATGGGGAGCTGATCTGGGATGTGGAATGGTAATGCCTCCTTTTCCCTGCTTTACTGTAGGGCTAGAAGGATTCAATCTTTGCAGTGTTGCTGTCCTGCTGGCTTTTGAAGCACCTTTGCTTCAGCCACAATTCAAAATAAAGGGATCATTACAAGGAAAGTAGCTAAACTGGCATTAAACTCTTCAATAAAATAATGATGGAGTCAAGTTTCCTTGTCATTCTGATGCCAGAGAAGTGTGAAGAGCCATTGACATGAGGACCAACTTAGACTCAACTTGGCCCAATGCTGTTGATCCTCACAATTGGATTCCTTCTCTTACCTAACCACCCATTCCCAACAGGAATATGAAAGCATCAAGGAACAATTTCTTCCCTGCCCCGGTGGCAGAATCCTACAGTGGTTCGAATAAATCTATGAACTGCCAGGGTTCTTTGGGATTGTGTTATTCCGAGTTCAGAATCAGAATTAAACATTTACAAAAATCACTTTTACACATCATGTAGCAGAAAACTGTGTCTTGTAGTCAAATCCATTTTCCTAGTGTTGCTTTATATCTAATTGTCATAGGATTTGAAATACCACGGCACTTCACACACATTTCCAGATAATTTGTTCCATTTCATTTTGTAATTGAACCTGTTTAGTATCAATATATTTTATCCCTCTAAAGACAGGCTCACCTCGCCTATCGAAAATTACCTTGAAATTAAGCCATATACACAAGGACATTTTCCAGTATTAGATAAGGCACCAAAACCATCTGATTAACTTTATAAATAGCCACAGCGGCGAGTAAATTGTTCTCCCATTTGGGTTATATCTTTACTTCTGCTTGTGTTTTTCCCTCATCCATCTCCATTCCTCAAAACAAAATGTTACTTTTTTAATACAATGGTGCCATTAACTACGTGGTTGACAGAATCATAATAGAACAGAGGGGAAAGCATCCCAATGATTGCAGTCATACTTTGCCCAAAGGTGTTGGTGATGGAGGTCAATCATCCCAGCCCCAGGACATCACTGTAGATGATCATCAGGGCAGTGACCAAAGCCCAACCATCTTCACTTTTCTTCAATGAGTTTTGCAATGAATATAGGGTTATGGATTATGTACGAGCAGATAAGAGATGTGCAAGCAGAATTCCTATCTCCAGATAAGAGTGACTAACCTCCTGTTACCCCAGGACTTTTCCACCATTTGTAATGCACATCTCAGGATGTGATGGAGAAGTGTTTGCTTGTCTTGGCAATATACCATTGATCCTTCAACACAGCAAATTCTGCAGTTAGCTTTTCAAAGCATTATACATTATCCGCATATGAAGAAGAACTGCTGCTTTTCAAGAAGGTGGTTCACTGCCACGTTTTCAAGGGCAATTAGGGGTAGGCAATAAATTATGGTACTGCCCAAGCTCCTAAAATGATTGGTAAAGATTGCTGAAATTACTCGATTAAAGCTGCTTTTAATGCTTAATTTAAATTTTTTGATTCCAACTTCAGATGCTCCTGTAATCTTATCAGGTACTTGGAATGTTCTCTATGCTGTAAATCATGGACAATGAGACAAGGGTTTTGAAAAGCTGACAACGGGAAGAAGGCAACCTGTTCTGTGCAGCAAATCAAGGAAGTAAAACGTAGCAAATTGGCATCAGTACTTCTTTGAAGTCATGCCGACTAATTAGGTGGAAATGAATACAAACAACCTTGATCAATGGAAAATAAAGGGCTGCTGTTACTTTAAAATTATACATCACAAAATAAATCACAATTTATAAATTGATGAATCAGAACAGAATTAAGCTGCTTAAAAGGATTTTATAGCTTGCGTACATTGTTCTTTTAATTCCACAAGTTTTATTATACAACAGATGTACAGATACCTCCCGACTTACGTAAGGGTTGCATCCCATGGACCCTAGTGTAAGTCAGATGTTACTTAAGTTGGAAATGCAAGTGCCTAATCTATTATTTGATGCAGAGACTATGAGGGAGCTCTAACACGGGGAACACATAGGAGCTTCGATGTGGAGACTACATGAGTGCTCCGACATGGATACCACGTGGGAGCTCCAATGTGGAGACCATCTGGGAGCTCCGACGCAGATACTATGTGGGAGCTCCAATGTGGAGACAATGTGGGAGCTCCAATGTGGTGACAACGTGGGAGCTCCAATGTGAAGAGTACATGGGAGCTCCAATGTGGAAACCACGTGGGAGCTCCAACGTGGAGACTACATGGGAGCTCCGACACACAGACTATGTGGGAGCTCCAACATGGAGACTACATGACAGCTCCAATGCGGAGAACACGTGGGATCATCCGTGAGAACAGCTGACCAGCTTGTGGAAACGGCCACATGCGCAGTAACACACTGCTACCGAGTCCAGCAAGACGCACAGCTCGGAAATAAAGCAGTGGGCTTAAACAATTTTGTGCAAGTGTGAGTTTATGGAGGTCGTCTATTACATAAATTGTGGAGTGCTTCTATGCTGTAAGTTTTGATATATTCCAATTCTCCATCAACAGTGAAGAAAGCGAATGGTATGTTGGCATTCATAGCAAGAGGATTTGAGTTTAGGAGCAGGGAGGTTCTGTTGCAGTTGTACAGGGCTTTGGTGAGACCGCACCTGGTGTATTGTGTGCAGTTTTGGTCTCCTAACCTGAGGAAAGACGTTCTTGCCTTAGAGGGAGTACAGAGAAGGTTCACCAGATTAATCCCTGGGATGGCGGGACTTGCATATGAGGAAAGACTGGATAGACTGGGCTTGTACTCGCTGGAATTTAGAAGACTGAGGGGCGATCTTATAGAAACATATAAAATTCTTAAGGGGTTGGAGAGGCTAGATGCGGGAAGGTTGTTCCCGATGTTGGGGGAGTCCAGAACCAGGGGTCACAGCTTAAGGATAAGGGGGAAGTCTTTTAGGACCGAGATGAGAAAACATTTCTTCACACAGAGAGTGGTGAGTCTGTGGAATTCTCTGCCACAGAAGGTAGTTGAGACCAGTTCATTGGCTATATTTAAGAGGGAGTTAGATGTGGCCCTTTTTGCGAAAGGGATCAGGGGGTATGGAGAGAAGGCAGATACAGGCTACTGAGCTGGATGATCAGCCATGATCATATTGAATGGCGGTGCAGGCTCGAAGGGCCGAATGGCCTACTCCTGCACCTATTTTCTATGTTTCTATGTTTCTATGTTTCTAACAATGTAGCAGAGCAACTGCAACATCATTTAGAACATTGATACTTGCTCAATATTCTGCAGAATCCTTAGAAGATGGCACAGTGGTGCAGCGCCAGATACCCAGGTTCGATCCTGACCTTGGGAGCCATCTGTGTGGAGATGGCATACTCTCCCTGTAACTGTGTGGGTTTCCTATGGGTGCTCCAGTTTCCTCCCACATCCCAAAGCTGTGCAGGTTTGCATGGTAATTGGCCTCTGTATAATTCCCATTTATGCGTGTAGAGAGTGGATAAGAAAGTAGGAAACAGAGAACCAGTGTAAAAGGGTGATTGATGGTCAGTGTGGACCAAAAGGTCTGTTTCTCTGCTTTCAATCAAGAGTAGATAATCAATGAAGATGTTTCCGTGGAAGGTTTATTCTCAACCTTGCTTTCAATGTACCACTAGTTCCACTGAAGCTTTTTTAATCTTCCAGATAAATATAAAAATATGTAACTGCTTTAAAAATCAATAAATGATTAGTTCCTCATTATCCTCTTGTTATATTGCATTGTTTTCTAATCTACAGTCTCCATTGTAGGTTAGCCTTCCCATGTATACAATGGGGTAGTCATTATGTACAAAATACATAATGTTTGATTTCTAAGTTCTTTCATTTCAATTATTGCTTCTACTTCTGAGCTTACTGACTGTCGTAGGTAAGGCATTCTTTATTAACTTTTACAGCAGTCAATGAATTATTTACAATACAATACAATACAATATATCTTTATTGTCATTGTACAGGGGTACAACGAGATTGGGAATGCGCCTCCCATACGATGCAATAAATTAATTAGCTAGTTAGTATTAATTTAAACAACCCAATGAAACAAATTAGAACAGTTTTAAAACAGAATAAAGTGCAAGTAGATCTGTGCCGGTTCACTGTGCGATGTGACCATCCGGCTCAGCAGGACCAGTTCATAGCAGCTATGGCCCTGGGGATGAAGCTGTTCCTGAGTCTGGAGGTGCGGGCGTAGAAGGCCTTGTATCGTCTGCCCGATGGTAGAAGTTCGAACAGACTGTTGCAGGGGTGTGAAGAGTCTTTGTGGATTCTGGTGGCTTTTCTGAGGCATCGTGTGTTGTAGATGCCCTCCAAGGCTGGTAGCTGTGTTCCGATGGTCCTCTGAGCTCTATGAACTACCCGCTGAAGAGCTTTCCTCTCTGCCTCCGTGCAGCTGAGGTACCACATAGGGATGCCATGTGTTAGGATGCTCTCTATGGTGCAGTGGTAGAAGGTCGTCAGCAGCTGTTGGGGTAGACCAGACTTTTTCAGTATTCCTATAGAAACCATCATTACCAAATTGACTGAAGCCCAGATGCACAGTCCGCATCTTCACATTTACAAAGAAGATTGTTGCTTGCAATAATGAGTAGGAATGAATGAATGAATGAATGAATGAATGAATACCCAAAATGGTGGCGCTGCCATAGCAGCTGTGGCTTACCTGCGGTCCATTTGTCTTTGTGTTTTGTTGTTTTTTTGTGTCTTAATTGTAGTTGTGATGTCGTGTTTTTGTGTTTGTGTACTATGTGTGGGTGTGGGGGGAGGGGGGGTACTGTAAAATTGTAAATATGTGTCCCTTCTGAACGGAGACCCGACCTTTGTTTTCTGGGTCGGGTCTCCGTTCCTGCCGCGGCCTACCATCGGCCCAACTCCTGGAGCTGGCGGCCTCCAGGGCTCTGGTTTGCAGAGGCCGCGGATCGGACTTACCATCAGCGGAGCCGGCCGTCTTCGGAGGCTGCGGGAGCGGCTGCGACTCGCCTTAGGCTCGGGCCGTGTGGATGCCGACATCGGGAGCTCCAGCAGCGGCAGCTATCTTGCTATCTTGACAAATAAAGCTATCTTGAATCTTGATTCTTGAACCTTGAATCTTGAATGAATGAATGAATGAATGAATAAGTTTATTGGCCAAGTATGTGCATATACAAGGAATGTGCCTTGGTGCTCCACTCACAAATGACAACACAAACATACAGTTAAAAATGAAGAACAAAGCATAACCACATCAAAACAATAAGGATACAACATTACGGTCTAAACATGTGGGTGAAAATAAACCAGAGCAAAAAAGAGACTACAGACTTTGGTTATTGAGTAGAACTAATACTCTTGGAAAAAAGCTGTTTTTATGTCTGGCTGTGGCTTCTGTGACAGTCCGGAGCTCCTTCAAGAGGGAAGTGCTTCAAAGATTTTGTGGCCAGGGTGAGGGGTCAGAGATGATCTTGCCCGCTTGCTTCCTGGCCCTTGCAGTGTACAGTTCGTCAATGGGGGGAAGGTTGTAGCCAACAACCTTCTCAGCTGAACGAACGATCCGTTGCAGCCTCCGGATGTCGTGCTTGGTGGCTGAGCCAAACCAGACCATGATGGAGAATGTGAGGACGGACTCAATGATGGCAGTATAGAATTGGACCATCATTGTCTGTGGCAGATTGTGTTTCCTCAGTTGCCACAGGAAGTACATCCTCTATTGGGTCTGGAATGAGCTCTTATCCTTTTACTTTCTAAAGAGTTCAACCACAGCACCCCTTAATTTTCTCTGAAATCCATTTATATTTGAAACATTCCATTCACATCGGAAAATTCCTGTTAGGTTGGACCAGTTTATGCTGGGCTGTTCATTTGACTGTTAATAAATATGATAGGTTTGTCTTACAAGCTCCTGTCCACACTGAGAAGATCAAGAAAGTGAGAAAGACTTTCATTTCTAGGGAATCTTTCTTGCCACTTTCAAACCATCTCAAAGTATTTTTCAGATAATGAAAGTTTATTCATGCCCTTAATGGAGAAAATTGTAGAATCATAAGAAATAATACAACACAGAAGGAGATTATTCTCCCATTGGGAATCCCTGTAGAGTAATCTATAAAGTCCCTTGAGTTTGTAGAAGGGTCCCGACCCACAACATCATCTATCCATATCCTCCAGAGATGTTGCCTGACCTTCTAGACGCCTCCAGCATTTTCTGTTTGATTTTATAAAGTTCCATCCTCTCCCTGAATTTCCCCTATAACTCTATGATTATTTTCCCATAAATGCCTTGCCCTGAAAGATCTGATTATTTCCATCACTCTTCTCATAGAGTTGTAGGGGAAAGGAGCTGGCCGATCCTTTCCCTTAGCCGACCTCCGTGGCCGTTCGGGGGTTGAATTTGCTGCCTGCAGTTAGGCTCTGGGCTGTCCAGCTTGTGACAAGCAATTTGGCCATAACGATTTAATGCTGATCCACTGCGGAGCTGATGCAGGAAGCTAGTATGGGTAATGAGACGAGTCAAATATGAACTGGCCCATTGTTTTTAAGGAAGAAAAACAAGAGTAGGCCATTTGGCCTGCATGTTCAGTTTACTTTTCAATACGATCAAGACTGAATTTTTTTATGGCAGCACATTTTCTTGAACTAACTTTATTTTCCAAGGTTTCCTTAATATCAAAGAACCTATTGACCTTTGCCTTGCATATAGTCAGCAGTTGAGCCTCTACTGCTTTCTTATGTGGATATTTCCAACCCTTTGAGCAAAGAAATCTCTTTTTATCTCTGTCCTGAATGGATGATCCTTTATTTTGCAGGTGGATAAGTGATGGTCTTGGCACAGTCTGGCACAGACATAGTGGGCTGATGGGCCTGTTCTTGTAATGTACTCTTCTAGGTTCTATGCAACTATCCTCTCAAACCCTGTAAGAATGTTGTACATTTTAACGAGCTCAGTCTGAAGGTCCTGACCCAAAACACCATCTGTCCATTCCCCCTCCACAGATGCTGCCTATCCAACTGAGCTTCTCCAGCACTTTGTTTTTGCTCAATATTCTAGCATTTGGAGTCTCTTGTGTCTGAAGATTCCATCATATGCAGTATTTTGTGCCTCAATAAACTCACCTTTCCATCCTCTACACTGAACAGTGCAATCTTTCTTCATGCAACAAAACTGTATGATCAATTTGGTGAATTCACCCTTCCATCACAAGCACATCCTTCCAAATGGAAGGAGAAAATAATATTCCAGATATGGTGACAGTAGGGTCTGATACAATTGCAACTTGATATTTCTACTCTTGCACTAAAATTCTCATGCAATAAAGGCCATCAGACAGTTTGCCTTCCATCCAGTTCTGAACACCAACGCTTTTTATTCTCTCACTTTTTATTACTCTCTGTTTCTATTTTATTCTATCAATGTGGAATCTCATATTTGTTTACATTAATTTTCATATATCATATTATTGCCTATTCACCTAACCTGTTTACAACCAACTTTGTATCATTGGCAGTGGACACATTACATGAGATCTCCCCCTCTAAATCATTGATAGAAATATTGAATAGTTGGGAGCCCAGCAGGGATCTCTGAGACAAACCATTACCTCCACATTTTAAAATTATCTTTTTATTCCTTCTCTCTATTTTCTGTGAGTTAACCAATCCCTCATTCCATGCCAATAATTTACCTTGAATATTCTGACCTCAAATTTGGTTCAGTAAACTCACTGGTGCCATGTTATTTCTGAAAACCTAAATATACACATTAGCTGATTCTGCCCCATTCATTTTAATAGTTAGCTCAAAACATGCCAACAGATTTGTCAAACATGATTTCCCTTTCTTAACTCCATGTTGACTCTGCCTAATCCTATTATTATTTTCTAAGTGCCCTGTGACCACTTCCTTAATAATACATTCCAGCATTTTGCGTATGACCGCTTTTGTAAAATGCTTTAAAACTATCTGCTACTGCCAATCAGTGTCACCTCAGTTACACTAAATCTGTCACTGCTGCCTGTGTTACAACTATGTTTTTTAACCAAACTGACATTTTTGGGATAATTCAACATTCTTGGTCTAGAATGAAAGAAAATCCCTTAGAGAATTAGGTAACATTCGGTTTTTGAGTGCTGCCCAATTCAGCTTCAATGGAAAATGAAACATGAAAGAGTGGTATTGACTGATTGCAACTTCCCAAGGCACCAATGCATGGAACATCTTGAATGTGCATAGTGGCATCAGAATGCAGTTACTGTACTGAGATTTTGTGGTACTAGAGGAACGCTTAGAATCTTTGTCACAGGGCTGACTATTACAACACTGTAGGTGCTATGCCCGTGATCCTGTTGAGACAGCTTTCACAATAGACAGGCATGTTTTCTTCAAGTCCCAAGTCACTCTAAGTTCTGTAAAACAACAGAGTGCAGTGTAAGAAGAACCCAGGTACCTTATGGGGTTCCACACTTATCTCAGGGCCTCTATGCCCTCTAATATTTTATATTTCCATTCTGAGAAAAAGGTTCTGAGTCCTACAAAGCTGCATCATGACTTCCTGACTCTTATACTCGATGCTACAGCCAATGAAGGTAAACATACTGTGTGCCTTCTTTACCACTCCATCAGTTAATATTACCAAAGTACCTTCAAACTAAATCTTATTTTTCATCAAGGAAAGTAATATTTTTGTCCAAAAATACAAATACTTTGTAAACTTGATTTCACCCTTTCCGAATGCACTAACCATGATTGATACCAATCGAGCACCTGCAAAAAGGTTGGCCAAAAAGGATGAGAACAAACACTGGTGGTTCTGCTGAACATTTGCTCTACAGGACTGGCAATGGCTTCAATGGGACTCAACTGAAACGCAGATATATATATGCATCTGAGATTTGGTGACTGAACTACAGCCAAAACGGTAAACGATAGCGTCACAATTTTAGCACCACCTTAATCACCATTGTCCTGGCGACATTTTACAACATTTCATTCAAATTGTTCTTATATTTTTAAAGTTAGAGAGATTTTAAAGTTTAAAAATGACCTTTTAAACCGATTTCATTATGATCTTCAGCGCGTGATGTCACAATGGGACTCGCACGAGTGCGAGCCAATGAGGGAGGGGGGACCAGGGAGTCGCGACCAATAAACTGACTTTACCAAATGTGCCCCCCCCCCAGAGTTCCAGCGTGAGGACCACCGCCCATCCCACCATGCCTCGCGCCTGACCTTCCTCCCGTGGTGCAGCGCAGTGCCAGGGAGAAGGCGAAAGCAGATGGCCGCTGGCAGGACAGCCACTCTCCTGCTGCTGCTCACCACGATGGCCACCCGGGGCATCCTCTCCCCTTTCCTCTCCCCACTCGCCCGCACCCGGCCCCGGGGGAGATTCCGAGCAGGAGGAAGATGGTCGTCGTCCCTGTCGTCTCATCGTTCCCAGTGCCCCAGACCAGCACCGGAATACAACCCCCAGCAGGCAGCTTCTTCTCCTCCTCCTCCTCCTCCCGCGTCTCCTCCAGTACCCACTTCAACGACTCCAACAAAAATGGTGGCCGCTCTCCTTCTCCTCCTCCTCCCGCTCCGCCACCTTGTGCGGTAGTGAAGGTGGGGGAGAGTGCAGGAGGGAAGGGGGAGTGTGGGCATGGGGGGAGGGAGATGGGGGAGTGGGGAGTAGGGGGAGAGGAGTCGGGTGGGGGGAGGGGAGTGGGGGTGGGGGGAGGGGAGTGGAGGAGGGGAGTGGAGGGAGGGAATAGGGGTGGGAGGGAGGGGAGGGGGATGGGGGAGTGGGGGGTTGGGAATGGGGGTGGGGGGAGGGGAATGGGGGTGGGGGGGGTGGGGGTAGGGGGGAGGTGTGGGGGTGTGGGAGGGTAGTGGGAGGGAGTGGGGGGAGGGGGGGAGTGGGGATTGGGGCAGAGGGCTGTGGCGGTGAATGAGGGGGAGGAGGGAGGATAAGGGGGATTGACTGGAGGGGGTGAGGATCCTATACCAATACAGCAGAGGCTTTGGATCCACAGCTCGCTCCGGCTGCGGTGCTGGCGTCATGGGGCCGAGGTGAGTGGCACCTTTTCCCTTTTCCTGTCCCCCTCTAGGAGGAATGGGCCCAACTTGGTCTACTTGGTCTAGTATAATAATAAATGTTAGGTTACAAATGGGACAAGAGCATGGTCAATGGCTACCCACCAATGTCTGCCTGCACTGAGATCAAAGTATATGAAATCATCTGCCTTATGCAGTGTCTGGTTTACCTCTCTGATACTTTTACGTGTGGCAAATTGTGGAGCATTCCAGAGATCTGCTTGGGACATTTTGAAAGGCTCTGTGGTCAGGAAGTTGTCAGTCAAAGTAACCAGAATTCAATGAAGATAGCAGTACGAATACTAAACCATATCAGTAAACCATATTATCTGAAGAAGGGATTCGACGCGAAATGTCACCCATTCCTTCTCTCCAGAGATGCTGTCTGTCCCGCTGTGTTGCTCCAGCATTTTGTGTCTACCATATTATTAAACCATATCACTTTAGGCTTTAGAGATACAGCTACAGCACAAAAACAGGCCCTTCGGCCCACCGAGTCCGCGCTGAGCAGTAATCATCCATACACTAACACTATCCTACACACTAGGAACAATTTACAATTTTACCAAAGCTAATTAACTTACAAACCTATACATCTGTGGAGTGTGAGAGGAAACCAGAGCCCCTGAAGAAAACCCATGTGGTCACAAGGAGAACTTACAAACTGCGTACAGACAGCATCTATAGTCAGGATCGAACCCGGGTCTCAGGAGCTTCAAGGCAGCACTCTACCGCTGCACCACTGTACCGTACAAATCACTGAACCATATTTCTGTGATGACAGCCATGGAAAATCTGAGCCTGGGAATTAATATCTAGGATATCTAGGGCGGCACGGTAGCGCAGCGGTAGAGTTGCTGCTTTACAGCGAATGCAGTGCCGGAGACTCAGGTTCGATCCTGACTATGGGTGCTGCACTGTAAGGAGTTTCTACGTCCTCCCCGTGACCTGCGTGGGTTTTCTCCGAGATCTTCGGTTTCCTCCCACACTCCAAAGACGTACAGGTATGTAGGTTAATTGACTGGGTAAATGTAAAAAATTGTCCCTAGTGGGTGTAGGATAGTGTTAATGTGCGGGGATCGCTGGGCGGCGCGGACTTGGTGGGCCGAAAAGGCCTGTTTCCGCGCTGTATATATATGATATGATATGATATGATGATATGATATTGTATCTCTGAAGACTCTGTGGGAGTAAGTTCTTGCCAGGTTGTAATGTCCTTTCTTGCTGTGCTGAGATCCCTGACCCATCCTGTGCGGCTAGGCATTGCCATGTTGTCTCCTCCTGTGAAGGAATGCTGCCGGCAGAGTCATTATTGAAACATCCATGAAATCCCAGGAGTCACCCGATAGGGCAAGTACTGCTTGTCAGCTGCAGCAAATGCTGTGGACAGTGGGACATGCTTGAGTAACCTTCAGTCGTCTCTGAAGATGCCCAGTCATGTCACTCTTTGTCAGCAGATTGCCCCTTTAACTAGTTTTAGTTTAGCTGAGATCAAGTTAGAGAAACAGCATTGAAACCAGCCCTTTGGCTCACCGAGTCCACACCAACCATCAATCTCCCGTTCACACTAGTTCTACGTTATTCTGCTTTCACCTCCCTACACACTCAGGGCAGTTTACAGAGGCCAATTAACCTTCAAACTTGCACATTTTTGGGACGTGGGAGGAAACAGGAGCACCCAGAAAAAGCCCATGGTGTCACAGGGAGAACGAACAAACTCCACACAGACAGCATTCAAGGTCAGGATTGAACCCAGGCCTCTGGCATTGTGAGTTTAGTTTAGTTTAGTTTATTTTATTTTAGAGATAGTGTGGAAACAGGCTCTTCGGCCCACCGGGTCCATGCCGACCAGTGATTCCCGCACATTAACACTATCCTACACCCACTAGGGACAATTTTTATATTTACCAAGCCAATTAATCTACAAACCTGTACGTCTTTGGAGTGTGAGAGGAAACCGAAGATCTCAGAGAAAACCCACGCAGATCACAGAGAGAATGTACAAACTCCGTACAGACAACACCCGTAGTCAGGATCGAACCCGGGCCTCCAGTACTGCATTCGCTGTAAGACAGTAACTCTACTGTTGCACTACCGTGATGGCTCTACCTTTACCAGCTGTGCCACTGTGCTGCCTAATGCATCAAAGTAAATGGTCCGCTCTTTGTCGTGCTCTAATTACTCAACAAGCAGTGCAGGTTGCGAACATTGCAATTTACATCTGTATAGGTGGAAATGCATCACACAACTAACAATGCCATAAGTTGAGTGACTGATGCTGAAAAATACCAAGCAGGTCAAAGTACACTGCACTGAAGTACATGGGCCATTTATAGGAGGGTTCAATGTCATTTGGAAGCGTTCATTAACATAATTTGATGCTGTCTGAATCCTTTTCATGTGTGATTTGCACATAAGAAACAAAAGCTCATTGATTCAATTTCTCTGCAAAACTCCAGCAAAATAAAAAAATAATATTAATAAAAACAATTATCTGATGGGAGTGAGGTTATAGTGTGTTGCAAAGGTGCTGTCTCGTTCAGCCATTTTTTGTCACAAAGCTGATAAAAGAGGATGAAAGTCTCAATGCATTGACAAGGATCTTTACAGATCTTTAAACTAAATCTCCTCATATGCTCACATTTTAACTCGCAACAACAGGCTACTGAATATTGAATAATGTTTTCAAATTAAAATAAAATCTTTTTCTCTGCATAATCCCAGCAGAGGTTAGAAGTCACAAGCATTTTATTTGGTGGAGAAAAACATCAGCGTTGAAATTTTGTCTGCAGTACATTAGTAGAGCAAGTGCCTAGTGATAGGCGTTCATTGTTTTAAAAGTTTGAGATTGATCAAAGCAAATTTGCCACACAATCCATTTCCTGAGAGGGAATGAACCACCAGCTGGGCTCCAAAATTGCACAGCATGTTTCAGTAGAAACCTTGCAAGGCAAGCGACTGGATCTTCTACACGAAAGTAAGCCCTGCTGTTAAAAAGAGCATGCAATTCAGGCATGAAATTCTGCAGGGAAAAAAAAGTTTCATGCTGAAGAACTGACTGGCTGTGCAAATTAACTTGTTTCCTGTCAGTTTCAATGGACTCAAGGGGGCTATTCTCAAATATCTTGGAAAATAACAGATGCAACAGCAAACAGCATGGCAAAAGTCACAGCCTCCTCTCAATACTTACTTGGAATTTGCATTCGTCATTCAATATTATTGATTTGCTTCCTGCATACATTCACAAGTGAAGTGAAAGATGTCTATTTCAGTTCTATATTTTCATTCTTTCTCCATTAATTTCTGGTGAAGGCACAGGCTATATATATGGATTCAATCAGCTCCTGCATTATGAGGAAAATTGCAGTTTCTGTAATGTGAATCTGTAATGTTATAATCTGTTATGATCACGAGTAACTTTGTTTCAATGCTTGTCAATACATTTTTTGACAGAATCAATTGAAAAATATACAGATTTCAGAATCATAGAATCATAGACACAAAGCAATCATACAGCACAAAGACAAGCCCTTTTACCCAACTTGTCCATGCCAACCAAGCTGCCTAACTGAGCCCCTGGTCCATATCCCTCTAAACATTTCCTAACCATTACCTCTCCATGAAACTTTTAAGCGTTATGGTTGTATCACCTCTATCACATCCACTGCCAGTATATTTCATATACACACCACCCTCATGTGAAACAGTGCTCTTCAAGTCCCTTTTAAATCGTTCCCCTCTCATCTTGAAATTACATCCTCTAGTTTTAGACACACCTGCTCTGGGGAAAGGATTGTGGGTTATTCACCACGGCTGAAGGCCAGGTCATTTACAGTGTATGTTGAGTCCAGGTTTGTCTTACCAAAGTGCAATACCTTGCATTGGTCCAAATTATCTTTATCTGCCTTTCCTTGGCCCATTAGCCCACGATCAAGATCCTGATGTAATTTCAGATAATCTTGTTCATATACACTATCCATGCCAATTTCATTCATATTCAAGTTGTTGATATAATACTAACAACTGTGGACCCAGCCCCAAACCACAAGAAAGTGGGAGAAGTTGAAGGAGAAGTTGTTAAGGCTTCGACTCCTTCGACTACTCCCACTTCCACCAAATGTAAGGTGTAGCTATAGGCACTCACATGGGTCCAGCTGTGCCTGCCTCTTTGTAGGGTATATCGAACAATCACTGTTCCAGGCATACACTGGCCCTATCCCCGAACTCTACCATCACAACATTGAGGACTACATCGGTGCTACCTCCTGCACCCATGCAGAACTCACTAACTTCATCAACTTCATGACTAATTTCCATCCTGCACTCAAATTCACTTGGACCATCTCCGACATCTCCCTACCATTCCTAGATCTCACCGTCTCCATCACAGGAGACAGACTATTGACTGACATCTATTACAAACCCACTGACTCCCATAGTAATTGATTGTAATTGTAATTGTATTTGATTTTTATTAGACAAGTATGAAAACAAAACAAATATTTAAATCATACGAGGAATTTAATTTGCCATACAGTCATACCAAAAAAGCAACAAAACAAGCAACCACAAAATAATTTAACATAAACATCCATCACAGTGGCTCCTCCACATTCCCCACTGTGATGGAAGGAAATAAAGTCTTATCTTCTTTCCCCCTTTTTCACCCGCGGTCGGGACAGTCGAACCATCTACAGTCAGAGTAATTGAAGCTCCTGCAACCAGCGATTGAAGCTCCCACGTCGGAGCGATCGAAGCTCCCGTGATATGGACGGTCGAAGCTCCTGCAGCTTGGAGCTTCCGAAGCCGGTCCCTGATCGGGGACCGCGAGCTCCACATTGTTAAAGTCTGCAGGCTCCCGTGGTTGGAGCTTCTGAAGTCGATCCCTGGCAAGAGGCCACCAGCTCCACGGTTAGGCCGCAGTGCAGACGGAGATACGATAAGGAAAAAGTTGCATCTCCTTCGAGGAAAGAGTTAAAAAAAATTAAAGACACTATCCCCCACTCCCAATTCCTCCATCTTCGCCGTGATTGAGCCCAGGATGAGGTTTTCCATACCAGGTAATCGGAGGTGACCCTCATTCTTTTGGGAACAGGGGGTTCCCCTATTCCATTGTAGACAAACCTCTACAACTCTGCTCTTGCTCCCCCTCTCCCCATTTGTAACAAGGACAGAGTCCCCCTTGTTACATACTGTCACATACAGCATATAATCCTCCAACATTTTTGCCTCCTCCAACGGGATCCCACTACTGGCCATATCTTCCCATCTCCACCCCTTTCTGTTTTCTGCAGAGACTGTTCCCTCCACAACACCCTGGTCAACTCATCCCTTCCCACCCAAACCACCCACTCCCCAGATACTTTCCCCAGCAACCGCAGGAGATGCAACACCTTTCTACCTCCACTTTCGATTCCATACAAGGACCCCGACAGTCTTTTCAGGTAAGGCAGGGGTTCACTTGCACCTCCTCCAACCTCATCTACTGTATCCGCTGTTCCAGGTGTCAACTCCTGTATATCGGCGAGACCAAGCGCAGGCTCGCCGATCGTTTTACTCAACACCTCTGCTCAGTCTGCCTAAACCTACCCGATCTCCCGGTTGCTGAGCACTTTAACTCCCCCTCCCATTCCCAACCTGACCTTTCTGTCCTGCCTCCTCCGTTGTCAGAGGGAGGCCCAGCGTAAATTGGAGGAACAGCACCTCATGTTTCGCTTGGGTAGCTTGTCCTCTAACTTCAATTAGCCCTTGCTTTCCCTCTCTCTCCATCTCCTCCCCATTCCCTGTTCTCCCACCAGTCTTACTGTCTCCGACTACATTCTATCTCTGTACCGCCCACTCCCCTGGCATCAGTCTGAAAAATGGTCTCGACCTGAAACGTCAGCCATTCCTTCTCGCCAGAGATGCTGCCTGTCCCGCAAGGTTACTCTAGCATTTTGTATCAACCTTCGATTTAAACCATCATCTTCAGTTCTTTCCTACACGGCTAAATGGATAAGGTATGTTACACCGTATATTTTTTTTAATTCTTCCATGCCCCCTCTACATTTGTTGGGATCTTGGAGTACAGACTGTTTCTGCCTGAATGTGAATGGGGAATTTAATATTGTTCTTCTCTTTGGTAGACATGCTGTGGATGATTTAATGCATTAGTGCATTGCAGCCTGACTGCCATGCCAACTAGCTCCAAGGCAAAACAATTCAAGCCAATTTGACTGGCAATGGCCACTTTGCACTTGTGCTGGAATGTAATTACAGGTCTCACTGCAGTAGGTCTCAGAGCTTAGTCATCCTCTCCCTACGAATATAAGTTGTTTGTTCCTTGAGGTGCACTTCACATTTTTGTAATCAGGAATAATTAGATATTGGCTCTGGTACCAACTAAAGAACTGCTGGAGTTAATGCCAAAAATTAGAGGGCAAGCAAAGCAGCAGTGTAGCAATACATTACTATGTCATAAGCAGAATTGCAGTCTAACCCCAACATTAGAAAGAACATTTTCAGGGTTTCTCAGGACAAGAAATATTGAACATCTTGCAGCAATTGTTTTTGGTAAATAAACCTGTTCACATTTAAATTTCTCCTTAAAGCTCTGAGCAGCAGGAATGCTCCATTATTTAACCTGTTGACTGATTAAAGGCTGCAAATAATGGAAAATAATTGTCATGACATTACTTTCAATCGAGTGGCATCACCCATGTGAATAGGGATATGAATCCAGTTAAATTCCAATAGTGCTTATCCGGGTGTGTGGTATATTTTCCGAGAAGCTTAAAGTTATTTGGTGTGCCACCGAATACTCTAACACACTTCTACAGGAGGTTGCATTATGGATTTGTATGGCAATTCCAAAGTACAGAAGCACAAGAGATTGTAAAGAGTAAGAACAAGGAACTGCAGATGATGGTTTACCAAAGAAAGACACAAAATGCTAGAGTAACAACGGGTGAGGCAGCATCTCTGGAGAACATGGACAGGTGACGTTTTGGGTCAGGTCCCTTCTACAGACTGATATTGCGTGGTAGTTTTAGTCTGGTTCATCACAGGCACAACCCTCCCCACCATCAAAAGCATCTACATGAACCGATGACTCAAGGCAGCATCTATTATCAAGAATCCTCTCCATCCAGTTAAAGCCCTCGTCTTACTGCAATTGTAGGGGCAGGAGGTACAAAAATCTGAAGTCATACACCACCAGGTTCAGGATAGCTAGATTCCTACAGCTATCAGGTTCGGGTACCAGTCCGCACAATCCTAATCCTACCACCGCAGCAGAACTCTACAGATCACCTCTTGCAGTACTATGAACTTGTTTTTTCTTTCTAATTGTGTTTCACATTAATGTTTTTTGTACAGCCTTTTTACTGTCTTGTAGCTTACATGTAATTTATGTATAATTTATATTTTTGTGTGTTGTCTGAGTCGATGTGCCTGTAATGCTGCTGCAGGCAAGATTTTACATTGTACCTATATCTCACTGTACTTGTGCATATGACATAAACTCGATTTGACTTGATTTAAAGCAAATCCCTATGTAATAAATTCTTGTCCTAGTTTTCTGAAGTGCCAACTCATACTACAAGAGTTTTCTTTACTAATGGTAAATTTCTATTGATGGTTTCTACTTTCTTGTACCCCATTCAGTACCGGTACTGTGAACTTATGATGGTGTATTATAGAATTGTTTCAACGCCAAATAATAATGAGGTGTACCTTAAGTGGGCTTCACCTGATCTCCACATGCTTGCTTCTATCTGAAGAGTGTTCAACAGAGTGCACTAGTTGATAGACTCACCGCTGTGTCAGAACAGTACATGCCTATCTGCATATTGCATCAGCCTACATCAGCAACTTCTAAAGAGTGACTTTAAAACTGGATCTATTCTCTTCCAAATTCTTACTGGGTAGGTTAGATAATATGGTGCTTTTGCAGTTTTCTTGGGGATCTTTCATTTTTAAGATATTGATTGGAACATCGTCCTTACTGTTGAAGGATCCACCAATGATAGGACTACCTTAGGCCATGGCAAAAGGGAATGAAATTGATTGACATTACTTTGACATCACCCACATTTTTCACCAGTATCCATCTTTGTAAACTCAACACTGTGATTAGAAAGTAAAACAATTTCATCAATCCAGTAGGTGGAGTTTTAATAAAATAAATATTTACAAGAAAACTATGCAGTGTGTTGCGGGGAGAGTGGCACAGTGGTGCAGCTAGTGGAATTGCTGTCTCACTGACCCAGGTTCAATCCTGATATCAAGTGCTGTCTGTGTGGAGTTCGCATGCTATCCGTGGACTGTGTGTGCTTCCTCCATTTGCTCTGGTTTCCTCCCATATCCCAAATCTGTATGGGTTAGTGCGTTAATTGGGTATTGCAAATTTTCCCTTGTATAGAAAAGTGCTAGAATTTGGGGGAGAGCTGATGGGAGTGTGGAGAGATTCAATTATCTGGGGTAGGATTAACATTTTTTTTAAAGTTTGACGGTCAGCACAAACTGATTGGGTCAAAGGGCCGCTTCTGTGCTGAATCTCTCTATGACTCTAAGAGAACAAATATCCAACGTTTTTTGCAGGGTTCAGGCTACCAAAGAATTGCACACATTTGGATAACAGAAACAGAAAATGTCTTGATTGGAGGGATTTGTTGCTACTTTATTTTGAAACAATAAGTTAACATAATGATTTATTGACCATCATCATTTCTATCAATTGGATGTAAATAAATGCTGCATATTGAAGCTGGAGATTTTTCAGTCTCTTTTAGCCTCTTTTCCTCCAGTCTCTGGCATTATATTTCTAACAGATATTTACTGTTCTCTCATAAAGCACATAACATGATCAGAGTAGTCAATAATTTACAAGACTTTCAACAAAAATATTTAAAAGTAAGATTTTGATCAGAAAGAAAAGCATCTTTGAAGTTACTTTTTATCTTCCATTATTTATTCCCAACCTATTATGTTTTCATTTTAATAGGCACAACTGAGAACAGTACATATTGAGAGCATCCAAGAGTATCTGGATCGTCCCCAAAATGCACATTTGTTTTTTGTTCATAATTGTTTGCACTAGAATTGCCATCACCAAGCAAAATTTGTACTGTACAGGAAAATGTTCATCAAAGCAGCATAGTTTTATATCACATAAATCATCTACTATGGCAAACTGAGGTGGATGGCTCAAAGAATTATTTTCTTCCAATTTAATTTTTAACTCCTTGCTGATTGTTCCTCATTAACTAGTTGTACTGCCAAAAAATACAATTTATAACACTAACAAGCATTCAAACATTTGAGCAATTCAGGTAAAATATGGAGAAATACAAAATTATTTGGCTGATAATTGGGACGTGTTCATGATGAGCAAGCTGTTCATGGTGACTTGACTGTGAGCTTTTCTACATTCCTGAGCCTTTCACTGTTCAACTAAACTTTAGATCCATACACTGAGAACTTCAGGCAAGAGAACTGTGCCGTCCTGCTTATCATCTCCGAAGCAACAACAACCACTTTCCAGTGAAGCTTTGGCTGCTATATTTACTCCTGATACATCAGAATGAGGATATCCGAGATGTCCTCTTTCTTTTGGGAACCCCTCTTCCATCGTAGATGAGGCCCTCAAACATGTCTTCTTGGTACCCCGCAGCTCCCTCCTTGCTCCCCCTCACCCTAGTCCTTGCCTTTCACCCCATCAGCCTTCGCATCCAACACATAATCCTCCAAATTTTTTGCCACCACCAACGGGATCCCACTAATCACATCTTCCCAGCTTTACCCCATTCCACCTTCTGCAGAGACAGTTCCCTCCGCAACTCCCTGGTTAATATCCCTTCCCACCCAAACTAGCCCCTCCCGAGGTACCTTCTCCTGCAATTGCAGGAGATGCAACACCTGAGCCTATACCTCCTCCCTTGACTCTGTCCAGGGACCCCAACAGTCCTTTCAGGTTAGGCAGAGGTTTATGTGCAGCTCCTCCAACCTCATCTACTGTACCCGTTGTTCAAGATGTGGACTCATACATCAACGAGCCCAAACGCAGACCGGGCGATCATTTTGAGGAACATCTTTGTTCAGTCCGCCTGGACCTACCTGATCTCCCGGTTGCTAAACACTTTAATTCCCCTTCCCATTCCCACACTGACCTTTCTGTCCTCGGTCTCCTCCGTTGTCAGAGTGAGGCTAAATGGAAATTGGAGGCACAGCTTCTCATATTTCGCTTGGGTAACTTACAACCTAGTGGTATGAATATTGATTTCTCTAACCCCAGCATTCCCTCTTTCCATCCCTCCCCCACCCAAGTCACACCAGCTTTTCGTTCTCACCTAGCAAACAGCTAACAATGGCCTGTTTCCTTTATCAATGTTACTTTCTTGCCCATCTTTCATTCATTTGTTCTATATCTCTCGACATTATCGTCAATATCTCTCGTTTCTCTTTCCTGTGACTTTCAGTCTGAAGAAGGGTCTCGTCTCGAAGCGTCACCCATTCCTTCTCTCCAGAGATGCTGCCTGTCCCGCTGAGTTCCTCCAGCATTTTGTGCCTATCTTCGGTTTAAACCAGTATCTGGAGTTCCTTCCTACACATCAGAATCAGCGTTCCATGCACTGGTTGTCACAATGGCCAGTTTTTGACATCACTGTTGCTATGGCTTCATAACTTCATAACACTTAACTGAGTCCTGACCTGGTCTCTACCATGAGCATCCAATCCCTTCAAACCACACTCAACCCCAAGCTAATGCTGCATCACATAAAACCACACCAAAACTCATGTTCAATTTGCTTCCAGGTCGATTCTGATAGTTTAAAACGTAGTTAGCTGAAATTGTTGAGTTTACTATTGTGTTCTGAAGGCTGTATTGTGTCCAGACAGGTGAAAAAAGTGATTCACTCACACTTCTACTTTACATTTGGTGCCCATAATGTGGCCCCCACTACACTGGAGGAAACAAAGGCAGAATTAAATGATCAATTAAGTGCAACTCCTGCATTCATTCTGCAGGAGTGACGTTAATTTTTATTGGTATTGGATTATTATTGCCATTATTATCCAATCAAATCAAATCATACATGGGTATAATCTAGTCATATACAAGTACAATATGTAGAATGAAAAATATAACCGGAGTGCAGAATAGAGTGTTACAGCATTTGTGTTACAACTATAGAGAATGTTGATTAAAAAAAGTACAGGAAACAGAATGAGGGAGGCTGGAACTATACCCTTAGCTTATGAGGTCCGTTTAGTGGTCTGATAACAGCAAGAAATAAGCTGTTCGTGAATCTGATGGAATATGTTTTCAAGCTGATGCCTAATGGGAGAGGGGAGAAGACAGTGTAAGTTGGCCTTGATTTTGTTGGCTGATTTCCTAAGGCAGCGTGAAATGTAGATGGAGTTGATAGGAGGGAGATTGTTTAATTTAATAGACTGGGCTTTATCCACATCTCTCTGCAATTTCTTGTCATCTTTGGCAGAGCAGTTGCCAAACCAAGTTGTGCTGAATCCCAATAGGATGCTTGTAATGGTGCATTTGTAGACATTTGTAATAATCACTGGAGACATGCCAAACTTTCAAATGCTTTCATGGCCTTAGCATCAAGGACCAGATTGAACCGGGTCAGAGTAGTCGAGGGTGTTTACACCTCAGTTAGGACGTGAAATGTTCAGATAGCATTTTGTAAGCTCACTCTTTAAGCTTACCTACTTTAAATCCAAGGCTATGATGAACAAGGCCTAAGGGTACTTTGTTACAAGACTAGTGGTAGTGGTGTAAAGTTCTTCCAGAACAAGATTAGCATCAGCATGGCATGGGATGTAAACTGCTGCCAGGATAGCTGAAATGAATTCTCACAACAGATAGCAGGGACGGCACTTCACCATTAGATATTCCAGGTCCGGAAAGCAGGAGTTCACCAGGCCTGCCATGTTCGAGCACCACATGGTGTTGATTAGGAATCAGATCCCTATGTTCCTTACGTTGCCCGAGAACACCGAGCCATCCATCCAGTGAGAAGCCTTTGGGTTGTAAGGCAGATTCAGGTGAGGCAGGGTGACCTATGCCTCTGTAAGACCTTTTTACCCAGGATGGAAAAAAATCAAATACTAGAGGGCATAGGTTTAAGTTGAGAGGGAGAAAATTTAATGGAGATGCGCAGCAACTTCTTTACACAGAGGGTGAGGAGTTCCTGGAATGTGCTGCTGGAGTTGGTGGTTGAGGCAGATATGATTTAAGAGATCTTTGGATAGGCATATCAATATGCAGGGATATAGATTATGTGTGGGTAGATAAAAGATGGCCTTGGCATCAGGTTCTGCACAGATTGTGGGCCGAAGGGCCTGTTCTTGTGCTGTACTGTTCTTTGTGTTAAGATAGAGCACAAAGCAGTCTCTCATTTCCATTGGAAAGATAGGTACTAATCCATTCCACTCTTGAAAGGAAAACTGAAAATGCAGGGAATACTCTGCAGGTCAGGGTATCTATGGAGAAAAACAGAGCTTTACTCCACATATGCTGCCTGACCCATTTGGTATTTCCATTATTTTCTGTGTTAGTTTGAAGGAAATTGAAGTTGTCTATAAATCGAAAAACTGTGTTCTACAAGATTTAATTTGTGTCCTTATTTCTAATGCAGCATAGCATGTTTAACAAGTCACTAGAATTAAAATATCACTCATAATGATAAAATTATCAATCAGAAAAATTATACACCATAGAAATGATCAAATGCCTTGTTAATTAAGAAATCCGCTCATAATTGTCAGCTGTTCATAAAGCCAACAAAATGTTTGTTTTTGTCAGAATAGATTTGATGAGTAATCGTGTTAAATAATTTAAATTTGCTAAAAGCATTCTGAAATTCATAATGTATATATTATTCCTAAACTAAACTATTAAAATGCACACATATATTTTGATGTCTTTTAGGTTTGTATCATGCTCAGTGCTAAGTGATTGAGAAACAACATTCTTATAGAACGTTTAATGTCTGTGCCTAATCACTGTGACTAATAAGTCACTAATTTCTTGCTAGTTGGAAAATCATTCCTCTTTAGTGTTGAAATGGGCTGAATAATTATTGGCTATTTGTCTGGCTTCCAAACAAGTATTTGTTAAAAATGTGAATTATGAAAATGTTTTTAGATTCTTACAACCTGTGATTAGTCATTAATTGTAGATTTAATAGATTGGGCTTTGGTGCAACAGCCATCTGCCATAAGTTTAGCTTTTTAAAATATTTTGTCCATCAAAAATTGTGAGCAGCTAATGTTGCTGGGAAGGAATTTGGTGGTCTAAGACCTGAGGCGACAAGGCTTTTAACTGTGTCTTTTATTTTATCATTCAAGTTGAAGAGCATATTAACAGTGCAAGGATGAGAAGGAAGTTGGGTGTGGATGAACTTGATGCCAAATCAGGTACAGACAGGTGTAAAGCAATGGAAAGGAGACAAAATTGAAGTATAAAAGTGAAAATACAATTTAAAATTGTACAATTGGGTGGCAGAATGGAGCAGCTAGTAGAGCTGCGGCCTCGCAACGCGTGACCGGGTTTGATCTTGACCTCGTGTGCTGTCTGCGTGGAACTTGAATGGCCTCTGTGACCACGTGGGTTTCCTCCGGGTGTCTCAGTTTCATCCCACATTCTAGACGTGTGGATTTGTAGGTTAATTGGCTGCTAGAAATTGCCCCAAGTGTGTAGCAAGTGGTTGCAGAATGTAACATAGAAATAGTGTGAACGGGTGTAGGCAGCTAATATCATCAAAGACTAAATCTACCCTGGCCACATTCTCATCTCACACACTAGCACAGGGATGAAGGCACAGGAACTCGAGATCTGTGACCTCCAGGTTCAAGAGCAGCTTCTTCCCATCAACCATCAGGCTCTCGAACCGCACGGCACAACTCTGAACATAAACCCATTAAATGGTCCCTAAAATTTTCACAATTTAACAATTTAAACATAAAGGCAGAGTGGATAAAAAAAGCAAGGGAGAAATGTGTTGTTGTACAGCATGCCCCTTTGTACATAAATAATTAATGAAACTGACATGTTGGAATTATTTTCTCATCTCAACGACAAATTGAATGTGACTTAATACTTGAACAATCTTCATAACAACTGTACTGCAGGAGTTCCTTGGCAATATTAGCATCACACGAGCAAACTGCCCTTCCATTTTCATTCAATGGGTTGATTTCCATGAAAAGTGATGGCTTTTGATTTATTTTCTTTTGAGTATTGTTCCCGTTTTAACAGATGCAGTTGTGGGAGCAAGAATAGCAATCTGTTTTCAAATCACTATAATTGCATCTTCACTCCCTTTCACAATGACGTGCTCATTTAGATCAATTAAGTCTCATCAAATTACTAAAATGAACTGGATAATAGCTGGATATAACCAAGGGTTTATTAATAAATTATCCAGCATATCTGCTAAATGCAATTCTTGGATTATTCTTCAATAGCTTTTTAAACTGTTATTATGAATTTAGTACAAATCCATAAATTAGTCCTCTTGCAGTAAAATGATGTCCAAAATCTATAAAAAAAAGATGTTAATGCAATTAATTTATTTCAAAATAATTTGAAGAAAAAATAAAGTATCTCTTCTGAAACTCCCTTATTGGTCTTTCCTGTCAAATGCATCATTTCATTTTGTTATGTGGTTATCCCTGCTTGCTTTATCTCCCATTTGCAGTGTCATCACCCTAGAAACAGTGCATTCATTATTCAGACCCCTTCACTTTTTCCACATTTTGCTACGTTACAGCCTTGTTTTAAAATGGATTAAATTCTTTTTTTTTAATCATCAATCTACACACAATCCCCCACTCATAAAAAAGTGAAAACAGGCGTTTAGAAATTTTTGCAAAGTAATTAAAAATAAATAACTGAAATATCACATTTACATAAGTATTCAGACCCTTTACTCAGTACTTCGTTGAGGCACCTTTGGCAGCGATTACAGCCTCAGGTCTTCTTGGGTATGATGCTACAAGCTTGGCACACCTGTATTTGGGTAATTTCTCCCATTCTTTGCAGATCTTCTCAAGCTCTGTCAGGTTGGATGGGGAGCATTGATGCACAGCTATTTTCAAGTCCCTCCAGAGATGTTCGATCGGGTTCAAGTCTGGGCTCTGGCTGGGCCACTCAAGGACATTCACAGACTTGTCATGAAGCCACACTTGGCTGTGTGCTTAGGGTCATTGTCCTGTTGGAAGGTGAACCTCCGCCCCAGACTGAGGTCCAGAATGCTCTGGAGCAGGTTTTCATCAAGGATCTCTCGGTACTTTGCTCCATTCACCCTCGATCCTGACTAGCCTCCCAGTTCTTGCCACTGAAAAACAGCATCCCACAGCATGATGCTGCCACCACTATGCTACACCGTAGGTATGGTATTGGCCAGGTGATGAGCGGTGCCTGGTATCCTCCATTCAGGCGAAAGAGTTAAATCTTGATTTCATCAGATCAGAGAATCTTGTTTCTCATGGTCTGAAAGTCCTTTAGGTGCCTTTTGGCAAATTCCAAGCAGGCTGTCATGTGCCTTTTACTGAGGCTTCCGTCTGGCCACTCTACCATAAAGACCTGATTGGTGGAGTGCTGCAGATATAATTGGCCTTCTGGAAGGTTCTCCCATATTCACAGAGGAACTCTGGAACTCTGTCACCTCCCTGACACAAGCCCCTTCTCCCCAAATTGCTCAGTTTGGCCCGATGGCCAGCTCTATGAAGAGTCCTGGTGGTTCCAAAGTTCTTCCATTTAAGAATGACGGAGGCCATTGTGCTCTTCGGGACCTGCAAAGCTGCAGAAATTGTGTTATACCCTTCCCCAGATCTGTGTCCCGACACAATCCTGTCTCGGTGGTCTACGGACAATTCCTTCGTCTTCATGGATTGGGTTTTTGCTCTGACATGCACTGTCAACTGTGGGACCTTATATGGACAGGTGCATGCCTTTCCAAATCATGTCCAGTCAATTTAATTTACCACTGGTGGACTCCAATCAAGTTGTAGAAACATCTCAAGGATAATCAATGGAAACAGGATGAACATAAGCTCAATTTTGAGTGTCATAGCAAAGAGTCTGAATACTTATGTAAATGTGATATTTCAGGGTTTTTTAATTACTTTGCAAAAATTTCTAAACACCTGTTTTCGCTATTTTATCATGGGGTATTTTGTGTAGATTGATGAAAAAAAAAATTGAATCCATTTTAGAATAAGGCTGTCACGTAGCAAAATGTGGAAAAGGTGAAGGGGTCTGAATACTTTCTGAATGCACTGTATGTTTCCTTTTTCATCCTGCTTGATTTGTTTCATTTTAGATATGTTAACATGTCTGCGTATTTATATAAACTACATTTTAGTTTTTCCAATATGGAGAATACACAACCAGTTGCTGTGCATTTCAAGAAGCATACAGGCATGCTTTGGCAAGTCTTTTGGCCTTTAATGCATAAAGTGCAAGACCATATTGAAATTTACCTCACTAAGTACTGAATTATGCTTATGAAATTTGGTTCTGATGGAGACAATAACCATCCTTAACAGCTCCTGAACAGCTCCATTTTGGTGGGAGGTTTTGAGTGAACCACATTGGTGACCACACAGTCCAGACTGAGCAAGGATGGTAATTTTCCTTCCATTATTGAACAGAATCTTGCTGCAGTGTTATAATAATAATAATAATAATAAATTTTATTTGTCATACGTAGGTTGGCACAGGGTCAACGGTACAATGAAATGTATTTGACAAGATAACGGGTCACCTCAGCAGTAATATTCCAAGGATAAATAAGATTAAAAAATGACATTAGTAAGGTAAAAAGACAATATTAAAAATAGTTAAAAAGACAATATTAAAAATAATCAACATATACGATTGGAAATGTGTTTATGATTTCAGTGGCCTGATGGTAGAAACTGTTCTTAAGTCTGGTGGTACACGCAGCCATACTCCTGTATCATTTGCCTGACGGTAACAAGGAGAACAGCCTGCGTGCTGGGTGGTTGTGGTCCTTGATGATGCTGCGTGCCTTCCGCAGGCACCGCCGGTAGAAAATGTTCTGAATGGCCGGGAGACAGTTGCCAGTGATGTGCTGTGCCGTCTTCACTACTCTCTGTAGTGATTTGTGGCTGTGGGCCGAACAGTTCCCGTACCAGACTGTAATGCAGCCCGTCAGCAGGCTCTCGATGGTATATTTATATATTTATATTTCCTTTTGCATGTTCAAAACATTCTACTACTGTCCACTCACTAAACTGAACACCCAGGATAGCAGCAGTAGATTTGTGTTGGGTAGATGCGAACACCATCTAATTGAGATGGCTGCACATATTTTGCACTGGGTTGCAGCAGACCTAGTTAACTACATTCTAATGTTAACTACTAGTTAACATTAGAATGAACATTTCCCCTCCCACCCGTGACCTAGCTGTCTCACTAGTCTGTTCATCTAAATTGGACTGCTATGAAACCTGCAACCTGCCCCCTTGATCCTGCCCCCACTGCCCTTCTGAAGGATGTCATTGCAATAGCCGGTCCCAGCATCCTCTCTATTATCAACAGTTCTCTGGCCACTGGCACTGTTCCAACCAGTTTCAAGCACGCGGTGGTCCAGCCCCTACTGAAAAAATCTAACCTAGACCCCACCTTGCCTAGCAACTACAGACCCATTTCCAAACTGCCATTCCTGTCAAAAGTCCTTGAAAAGGCAATTCTAAACCAATTAGTGCCCTACCTGCACCAATACACCATCCTGGAAAGTTTCCAGTCAGGTTTCAGAGCCCAGCACAGCACAGAGTCTGCCTTGTTGAAGGTACACAACGACCTGCTTCTCGCCATCGACACCGGCGACTGTGCAATCCTGCTCCTTCTCGACCTCAGCGCAGCGTTCGATACAGTGGACCACACCATCTTTATTGACCGTCTCCGGTACGCGGTTGGCATTGATGGCACTGCCCTGAGCTGGTTCGCTTCGTACCTCAAAGATAGGAGTTTTGCCATCAACATAGGCAGTTATTCCTCTGCTCCAGCTAGCCTCTCCTGCGGAGTTCCACAAGGCTCCATCCTAGGCCCCATTCTCTTCTCTCTATACATGCTCCCCCTTGGCCAAATCATTCAAAGGCACGGCATTACTTTCCACTGCTATGCCGATGACACTCAGCTTTACCTCCCCCTGAAACCCAACAAGCAGTCAAATTTAAACAGCCTCTTGCACTGCCTTGAGGACATAAAATGTTGGATGGCACAGAACTTCCTCCAATTAAATGAGAGCAAGTCTGAGGTCATCCTATTCGGCCCCCCCGACTCCATCAAATCGATAACAGGCAGTCTTGGAAGTCTATCCTGCCTAGTCAAACAGCATGTCAAAAACCTCGGCATGATATTTGACTCTGCATTAAAATTTGATAAGCAAGTCAACGCTGTGGTAAAAGCCAGCTTCTTCCAACTTCGAACCATAGCTAAAATCAAACCTTTCCTCCAATTCGACGACACAGAAAAAATCATTCACGCTTTCATTTCCTCCCGCCTAGACTACTGCAACTCCCTATACACTGGGATCAGCCAATCTTCCCTGTCCCGCCTGCAACTGGTCCAAAACGCCGCAGCGAGATTCCTGACGGGTACCCGTAAAAGGGACCACATCACCCCAATTCTGGCCTCTCTCCACTGGCTCCCTGTACGGTACAGAATCAACTTCAAGCTCCTCCTATTCACGTATAAAGCCCTAAATGGACATTCCCCCCCCTACATCAAAAATCTTCTAACCCCGCTCTCTAACTCCAGGTCCCTCAGGTCGGCCGACTTGGGGCTACTCACTATCCCGCGGTCTAGGCTTAAGCTCAGGGGTGACCGCGCTTTTGCGGTTGCAGCTCCTAGACTGTGGAACAGCATCCCTCACCCCATCAGAACTGCCCCCTCCATCGACTCCTTTAAGTCCAGGCTCAAAACCTATTTCTACTCCCTAGCGTTTGAGGCTCATTGAGGAGGCGCTGTGAACTGTTTGCGTGCTACTGTATGTTTCATTTTTTTCCTTAGTACCTAATCAGATGTGCAGCACTTTGGTCAACGTGGGTTGTTTTTAAATGTGCTATACAAATAAAATTGACTTGACTTGACTTGACTTGACATATCACAAACCACCAGCTGATTTCCAGGACTCTATCTCCCAATGATTCGATTTGCCTTTTGTTTCTTGTTCAGTTTAGAGATGCATCAGAGAAAAAGACACTCTGGCCCACTGAGTCCACACCAATTCACACAAGATTTATGTTATCCCCAAGGGAGAGGGTGCCTTCACTTTATCAATATATATTCATGATTCATTTATTCACTGCGCTGTTGGAGAGCTTCATGATCTCTGAAAAGCAATGCAAAAAAAACAATAGCAATAATCGGTCTTCATGTAGATCCATTAGCCAAATCTGAATGTTCAGTTATTTTTCCTTCCCTTCCCCATTGATGAGCTAAATTGCAATCTTTATTATAGTTTGGCATTGACTGCATGTCTTCTAATCATTTCTGAAAACCTTTCATAAAAGTTCTTCAAATTACTTTTGAAAATCCACATTCATTATTTCAAATGAATGGCCTGAGTAGCTGAAGCAGAGACACCACAAATTAAGTTAAATAGACTCTTGAATCAAGACCTACTTGGTTTAAAATCAATGCTGACTATTCCTTATAGCTTCTAATTATTTTAGTAGATATCAATAGCATTGTTGATGATACACTCAAGCATATTAATATTACTAATATTTAGTTAACTTGGTTATAATTGTTCAAGTTGTTACTCACTCCTTTCTGAGCACCATTATAAAATACATGTAACCTTTGAAAAACGTGCAAATCAAGAACCTATCAACCTCCTCTATAAAAATACCAATGACTTTGCCGCCACCGCTGCCTGTGGCAATGAATTCCACAGACTCACAACCCTCTGGCTAAAGAAATTAGCCTCCTCTTAATTAAAACTCTTAAGAGTCACAAAGTCATTTGCAAACAGGCCCCTCGGCCCAACTTGCCCGATCTGTTTCTTAAATGTTGGAATAGTCCGTACCGCAACTACTTCCTCTGACAGCTTGTTCCATACATCCACCATCCTTTGTGTGAAAAAATTACCCCTCAGATACCTTTTCCCCTTCACCTTAAACCTATGTCCTCTGGTCCTCGATTCATGGGCAAGAGACTGTGCATCTAACCAATCTATTCCCCACAAGATTTTATGCGTCTCAATAAGAAATGAATACACCTCAAACTCTTCCTCGTTTCTCGATTCCTCAGATATCGCTATCCGACCACTTTATAATGGATTTTGGTTACTGCTGCCTTAAGGGCCTGTCCCAGTTAGGCGATTTTAAGGCGACTGCCGGCGACTAGGCAGTCGCCACACGTTCGCCGGGGTGTCGCGAGCATGATCGTGAGAAGTCTTCAATGGGTCGTAGTGGATCTCAGCGCGTCGTTGAAAAAGTTACCTGTCCGAAATTTTTCAGCGACAGCTGGCTTGTCGCCAAGTATCGTAGCTTATTGTGGGCGCTGTCGCATGCTGAACCTAGGTTTGTTAGGTTGTCGCCGGTACTGAGGACGGATTAATTTCATTGTCGACTACCAACGTCAACCGGAGACAGGTACCGGGATCAGGAGAAGACAAGTTCCGACAAGAACTGTCAAAACCATTTTTGACAGCTGAGAGAGGTGCAGCTGCAACAGCCAGCTGTGGAATGGGTGGGGAGACCGCGATGCTGTCTCTCCTCCGTTATAATGGCATAAGTTGCAGGAATCGAATTTCCGAACAGTGGGAGGAAGAGTGGCCGTGGGATTTTCAGCGGGACTGGATAAGTAAAAGATGTTGATACCGGGGAGACTGATACAAAGACAGTGGGGACAACGGTATTGGCAGTCGGGTTCTCGCAGTCTTTCAGGCAAAGTCCCGGACATCATGTTAAAATCAGATTCCAAGTCTCCCATGGGAACGCATTGGTTCTGCTGAAGTTTCACTGAAAAACCCTTGTGGCAGATGCATTTAGAAGGACATAATACTAACATTAAGAAAAGGCACCCTGCCCACCCGAGATGCTGCCTGACCCGCTGAGTTACGCCAGCATTTTGTGTCTACCTTCGGTTTAAACCAGCACCTGCAGTTTTTTTCCTTACACATTCCTACCGACGCCACTCGCAGCGCCGGCCACCCCAGATCACGCCGTTTACCCCACCCCGGCCGCCTCCCCGGGGGTGGTCATGGTCGTCGCTCCGAGGCCAAGCCCTGTCCGCCGCCGCCGCCAGCCCGGACTCTCCCGCCTGGCTTCGCCACCACCATCCACGTCGCTGAATCTGCCTTGGTCGCCGCACTGCCCGCACTCCGCTCCAGGCAGGCACTCAGCCCTGCCCGCCAGCACCACTACCACCACCACCTCTACCACCACCACTACCACCAACACTACCACCACCACCGCCACCACCCCGGACTCTCCCGCCTTCACCACCATCATCGACACCGCTGTCATTGCCTTGGTCACCCCACCGCCCACACTCCACTCCAGGCAGCCTCTCGCCCCCCCCCCCCCCCCGCCGCCATCACCACTGCCACTGTCCCGGACTCTCACAGGCCCTGCCCACCCCCGCCCCAGACTCTCACAGGCCCTGCAAAGCCCGCCCCGGACTCTCGCAGGCCCTGCCCACCCCCGCCCCCGCCACCGACACCACAGTCTCTCCCAGGACCTGCCCGCCGCCTCCATCCCCGCCACCCCGTCCCTTCTCGCAGCTGCCGTCACCGCCTTGGTCACCCCGTCGCTGTCAAGGCCTCCTAGCCTGCCGCCCACTTCGCCACCGTCAGCATCTCCACCACTGACTCCATCTCCACCCCCACCAGCTTTACCATCGACGCCATTGCCCCACCCTCAGCTACTCTCAGCCCCGCCAGCCGCCACTCTACCTCCATCTCACGGCCGCCGCTCCCTTCCTCAATCCGCCGCCATTCCGTGCTCCGACAGCGCCTGCCCCAGCCATCGCCATCGCCGCCGCCCCGGCCGCGCCGTCAGCAACAACACCATTGCTATTACCGCCATGGCCGCCGCCGCCCTCACCCACCCCCGCCGCCTACACCCCCCCGCTGCCCTCACCCCCCCGCCGCCCTCACCCCACCGCCGCCCACACCCCCCCGCCGCCCACACCCCCCCCGCCGCCCTCACCCCCCCGCCACCCTCACCCGCCCCCCCGCCGCCGCCCTCGCCCCCACACCGCTGCCACCCTCAACTTCCCACCGCCACCCTCACCAGCCCGCCGCTGCCACCCTCACCTCCCCATCACCGCCCTCACCCCCCACCACCGCCCTCACCCCTCCACCTCTGCCGCCCTCACCACCCCCCTGCCACCGCCCTCACCGCCCCCCGCCGCCACCCTCACCGCCCCCCGCCACTGCCACCCTCACCTCCCCAGCGCCGCCCTCATCCCCAACCACCCCGCTGCCACCCTCACCCCCCCGCCGCCCTCACCGCCACTGCTGCCCTCACTGCCCCACTGCTGCCGACCTTTACCTACACTCCTGCCGTCCGTGACCCCAACCAATGACTCTGCCGATGCTCACCTCTCTCCGAGCCGCCAGTAAGCCAGGGCCGTCAACTCGCCCGCAGTCTGGTTCCAGACCCAGAGTGTGGACTCCAGACCTCACCTGTCCATGTTTTCCAGACTTGCTGAGTTACCCCAGCACAAAGCATCCTGTTGTTTATTAACCAGTGACTTTGTTTGTTTCTACTATTTATACAATGACAATCCTTACTTGTTTACAGCGGACATTCAGCGGTAACAGACCCCCCCCCCCCTGGTTATACGAGGGTTTATTGTAATAGAGTTGTTAATATATGTGGCTAATTGTGTTCATCTTTTTGTTGTTCCCCGCAGCTGTCCTGGTATATCATTACAGGGATCCTACTGACAAAACATTTGTTGTTCTTTTCACTTCATTGTATCCGATGCTTGCAAATATTTCAGGCTCAACACTGCAAATTCCAAAGGCCCCACTAGTAAAGGAAACATCTAACTTCTCTACTTAATATATACAACTAAACCAAAAGCTTTTAGTTTTTGCCTGACTATTTCCTCTTTCCCTCTTCTAATACATATTTTGACTCCCTGCATTCTGAGAAATGTTATAATATATTTTGCCCATTGTTGTCATTGATCTGTAATAGCCAATAAGGAATGGAGAAGTTTGTTTAGTCAAGATATGCTGAACATTAAAATTGGACCCAAAGTGAAGAGCAATATTCACACAGGAAATGTTCTCAGCCTTCTTCTACTCTGTTCTGTAATAAGTGGGGAAAACCTCATTTACAGGAAAAAAGCAGAACAGGGAAGAAATTCGTATTTTGGTTTGCTTAACTTCCTTTCAAAGGAATCCAAATGAAGTTAAGGAATTTGACACCCTCCAAGACAAAGCAATCTACCTAGGTGACCATCAGTCTTTCATTCTAAGCAGTCACTACCTCCATCACCAACCTACTGTGGCAGCAACGTGAACCATCGGTAAAATGCATTGCAGACAACATTGAATCTCCTTTGATAATGGCTCATAAACTGGCATGCTGTACCACCTTCAAGGAATGGCGCAGTTAGTGCATGGAAACACCAACTGGTACAGGTTTTTCTTTACTTAGGAATGAGAGAATGAAAAAACAATTCTTCATTTAGATGAACCTTTGAAATACCTGAAAACCTACTCCAGGTCTTATTTCTTATGTTCTTTAAGCCACACGCCATCCTGCTAATTGGGCTTTTAGGATGCATTTGGAATTAATATGGCCATTTCAATTGCTTGTCTTCAGAGTTTCATTTCCTGTAGGTAACTATTTGTCATTTAAATTTTTAAGAACAAATAGTTGTTTTAAGAGTTTTAAGAGTGCACGGATGGTAAATGACATGTACATTGTACATCTGAAGTTACATAGATCACCAGCTTGAAGGAAACAAATAAAAGGTGAAATAACTAAAATTACTAAAGCACATAAGATTCATAATGACTGTTATACTTATACAAAATATAACTAACTTGCCCCATCAGTCTTTTTAATTTCTCAAGTCAGTTCTCTAAATTTATTGTTGTTCTTTCTTTTATTTTTTTTTAGCAGGATAACTACACACTGGGGCAGAACCCGTCTTCACCAGTTCTGCATTCAAAAGTGAAATGTTACAAATAATGGAAATCTGAACTAAAACCAAAAAAAAAAAGAAAGTCAGAATTACACATCAGGCCACACAGCTAATACAAAACAAAAGATTTAATAACCCTGACTTTTTATTAGAACTGCGGAAATGTTAGGAATGCAATGTTTTAGACAGGTCCATGGCGAGAGGTGTAACCACCTACATTGGTATCACTGTCCTTGGGCTGGTATATAGTCACATCTTTCAATTAGGCATTTTTGCAGCTTTCTGATTCTACTCTGAATTGGATAATTTCAGATTTTATTTGCCATTCATGTTGTCTAACCAGTTATATGGATTCGCCATTGCCCTTTGCACCTCTGGTAGACCTGTTTTATTTTAATTTCTATTAACTTTTAACCAAGATCATTTATTTTGTCAAATGATCTCTTCTCCCTTTAGCAGACTATCACAAACAACCTGTCCTCCTTTCACACTTTCTGTCCTCTGTACTTTCCCTGCCTCTTCCCCTGGTTGCTACATTTATGATTACACTTCTGATAAAAATTGTATCAATTTGATATGTTAACATTGATTTTCTGTCAAATGTTGCCATTTGAAACAAATTGTCTGTTTGTCTATCTATTTGTTGTTGTGTGTGTGTCTGTGTGTGTGTGTGTGTGTGTGTGTGTGTGTGTGTGTGTGTGTGTGTGTGTGTGTGTGTGTGTGTGTGTGTGTGTGTGTGTGTGTGTGTGTGTGTGTGTGTGTGTGTGTGTGTGTGTGTGTGTGTGTGTGTGTGTGTGTGTGTGATGAGTCATCTCTTTGAACCGCTAAACCATTTTTGATATATTTTTTCCCATCTCTACTACAAATTGAATGTGACAATATTTGAACAATCTTGAGAACAGGCTGTAGTTCCTTGGCATTATTAGGATCACACGAAGAAACTGCTTTTCCATTTTCATTCAATAATTTGATTTCTATGAAAAGTGATAGCTTTTGATTTATTTTCTTTTGTGTTTTGTTTCTACTTTAACAGATGCTGTTGTGAGAGCAAGAATGACATCAAACTACAGTGTTCCCATTGTCTTATTGGGTAGGAAGTCCCAGGGTTAAGGTCCAGCATTATGAAAGAACAGTAAAATATTTCCAAGTGTGTGGCTTATCGAGGGTATCCTGCTAAAGTAATGATATCTCTTATGTGCCCTTTGAGAATGTGCAACATTTTCTATAGTTAATGGTTTCTTATAGCTATCTACCAAGATATTTGGGATATAGTCCCCAATCTGTTCTTTTAATGATGATATAGATGTATAAAACGCAATATTCAGAATTATGAAGTTGATTGGGCTTGGATCAAACATGATATTGGTCTGCTGAGCGTAGCATCAGACAAGATGGTAGAGGACCATTAGCAACACCCATTACAGATTTATCATGAAGCATTGATGAAGATTAGATGTCATGAGGGGTGTATGGTGGGAAACGGGGATGGTAATGGTAGGAAAGGGAGTAATGTGACTTGATGTCAATGAATAGGGCTGCTGTAAAGAACAGCTGAAGAACAGTGATATTTCTATTAATTTAGCCTTTTAAATAATTTAAAGAACAAGCTGTGGTAAACTTTACTTGCTTGAACAAGCCGGCAATTAAACCAATAAAATGGCTGTCAAACAAAATTGCCACAGTCGAAGTACAGGATGTTGAGTGAAGCATCAAACCAAGCTTGTTCCAGTTTGGTTTAAACGCACACCCCATATATCATGTTAAATCAATGATTTGTTAAACAATAGAATGCATCTATCAATATTACTGTACGTCGGTGAATTGAAACTGATATCAGTGATTACTTCAGATTGGGGATAAGGAGCTTCACTTTTGCATGACTTTTCCAGGCAACGGATACTTGATGAAACAGTACAAACAAAGCAACTTCACATGGTTTTCTTATTCAGTGCAGGTTGTGTTGTTGGATTGAATGATGAATGACAGAAAATGAAACTCTGGGAGAGTGGCTCATTGGAAAACATGCCACCAAGTGATTTGAACAATGCACTCAAAGAACAATTAATTTAACATCACATTAAAGCATAATATTAAAAAATAAAATGTAATTTGTCTTAATCGTTAAAGGGTGGTACAATGATACAGCGGTTGAGCTGCTGCCTCTCAGCGCCAGACACCCAGGATTTGATCCTGACTGGAGGTGCAGTCTGCGGAGTTTGTACGTTCTCCGTGAGGCCACCTGAGTTTTTTCCAGGTGCTCCGATTCTCGTCAACATTGCAAAGACATACAGTTCTGTAAGTTATTTGGCTTCTGTAAATTTCCCCTAGTGTGTAGGATGCAAAAGAGGGATAACATAGAACTATTGTATGGGTGGTTGATGGCCGGCATGGACTCCGTGGGCCGTTGGGCCTGTTTCCATGCTGTATCTCTTAGCTATCTCTAAACTACATTTTATCATGCAGAGATATAGAGGTTTAAGGCAGTAAATTAATCCCATAATTAGAGAACACAATTAGAAAATGGTGAACATTCAGCTCTTTGTATTGATATCAGTCAAAAATAATCTACCTAAACTAAGTCAACACTCCTGCTCTAGGTGTGTAATGATGCAAGCCCAGACCACACAAACCAACACCTTTCCATGGACACCATCTATTCTTCACGATGCCTCAGCAAAGCCACCAGCATAATCATGGACCAATATCAACCCAGTCAATTCCACATCTCCAATCTCCCATCAGGCAAAAGGTACAGAAGTCTGAAAACATCCAGAAAAATAATGTGGAGAATGCTGGGCATGGTTCTGTATGTTTTACTTCTGAGTAGAGTCTTAGAAGCGATATGGGAAATAGATCTGCATTATAAAGATGGTTAGCACTTTTTTTCCGGCAAGCATCATGTGTATTGATTCCCCTTTAATTGTTAGTGGAGCGAAGATTTGTTACAGATGGAGAAATTCATGTTTATTTTACATTAAACGGGTAGATAAACCTTAATACAGTTTACTTTGATTTAATTGTATTCATAAGAACACCCAAGCACTCTCTAGTGTTACACTGTTTACTTAGCGAGGTCTTGCATCTTTTTGCATCCTTTTCTTCCCAAAAAAGAATCACTATTTAAGTGAAACAAATGTGCAATGACAACGGCCAAGATAAAAGCATACATTGTCCTTTCGATTCGAATGAAGAGTCATCTACCTGAAACATTGGCTCTATTTTTCTCACAACAGATCTGCTGAATATTTTCAGCATTTTAATTTTATTTTATATACTTCTTAAATTGCTCCGAAGGTTGACACTATCTTCCAGGTCAATGATCAGAAAGCAGAACCAGGTATTGTCTTAGTTAATGGATCTTCGGTGTTCATGGAATTCAGAGAACTACTGATGACCTGAATTTCAAATAGTTCTCAATCTTAGGTGATTAGTCTTCAGGCTTTGAAAGATGTGATTCTTTCACATTGATTCCTCCAGTATGACAACTCTCCAACTTGTACATCATAGCTTCTTGGGCTTGCCTAATGCTTACAAGTTCCTGCAAAGACTACTCTGGTCAGGTCTCATCCTCATGGTAAACACAGAATGTATTACTGGAAGTGATTGATCATGAAAATTACAATAAAATGTTTGACCCTTCTGAATTCCTGTTCAGGAATTAACTTCTTCCTCAGTAAGATATCAAAGTTTTAATAGAGTATGTGCAAAAAGGGAGTAGTATCCAGCACCTATGACCCATTGATATTTGTGCAGAACAAGTTCCTGTTCCTTAAGTTGATCAATTGTATCAATTCAACAAAAGGACTGTTTCAGCTTTATCTTGTGAGATTTTGATGATATTCTCATCTGAATCTTGAGAGTGGATGTACAGATGATGATGTCAAATTTCAAAGACTCTATCCTAGCAAACATTGCAAATTCTATGGATGTAAATTGTGGTCTTTATAAATGGCCAGAAAGTTGGCATTCCACATCTTGCAACATTATCTAAAATTCTTACAAAACAGTAATACTATTCAATGTCTAGCTGTAGGGTTATGGTAATAATTTGGATTGAGCCTCACTTACCCCCGATAATTTTGTGTTACCCTTGGATCCCCTAAATAATCTGGACAAAATCAGTAGCTGTCCCACCCTTGCCATTTCTCAGAATAACCAAGTGCTTTTACAGCATGCTGAAACAATTTCCCACCTGGGAAGACTCAACAAGTTAAGTGGACTGCTTGTGAGTGAGAGCTCCACTTAAATGCTACAGGACTTTCTGAAAAACCTGCAGGCATCCAAGTATCCTGCCCCATACCACCCCCCCCCCCCCCCCCCCCACAAGTCTTGACTAAACACCAGGCTAAAATATGTCACAGTTTTAGATACACACAGAATGGAAACAGGCCCTTTCAAAGCAACTTATCCATGCCACCCAAGTTACCCCACAGAAGCTATCCCATTTACCCGTGGTTGACCCATGTCCCTCTAAACCTTTGCTATCCATGTACCTGTCAAAATGTCTTAAATGCTGTTATTGTATCTGCTTCAACTTCTTAGGTAGCTCATTCCATATACCCATCAACCTCTGTGTGGAAACAAAATGCTCCTCAGGTTTCTATTAAATCTTACCGCTCTAAACCCGTAGCCTCTAGTTCTGTCTTTAGGAGATGAAATGGCATTAAAATATCAATAAGATTAATAGGCACACTTCTCATGAAGATTTCCTTGTTCTCTTGGCATTACTGGTTTTTAAATATATATTTTTTTCTTTTCTGTTCTGTTTTACTTTCATAAGCAACCTGGAAACCTGAAATGGATGAATCAAAATGAGCACTTCAGCCTTGCAGGAACAATTGCCTACAACAGGATTCAGCCACAGGAAGTCTCTTTCAAATCAGCACCAAACTAGATAAATAATCTTTTTTAAAGCACAACTCAGGGCACTGCTGCAGATTTTCTCCTTGCTGCCTTTATAAAATCAGATAAGCTTGAATATAAAATGCCAGTAACAAGGCATTTGCAAAATATTGACTCACCAGGGTCATTGATGTCTGAGGCTTTTTCTGACTCCAAGATAACTATCAGTTTTCCCAACCTTATTAGGCCTGCTCCCATACTGGCGCCACTGACTTCACAGAATCGCTAGTAGAGCTGTAATAGGAAAACCACAGGGCAGCCACAGCTGCTATGATAAACCTCAATGCAAAATTGTGTATTGATATTTCAGTTGCATGGGAGAACATGCCTTCCTTGCCAAGCATTATAACATCAAAGACTACTGGAGAGACTAATCTTCAGTAAACCTGTCCATATAAGTTGAATGTATTCTGACTACCAGCTGTGTGACAGAAAGCATGGGGAAGGGTGTCTTGTTCTGGTGTGGATGAGGAGAGGTCAAAGTCAAATAGTCCACCGAGTATTCAGTGGATGAATTTTTTTTTAAAGAATAACTTTGATGGCAGATTATCCAACCTCGCTCAGTGAGGTATGAAGTGGGCATTGGGCCAGAGGTACCCTGGAATGCAACAATCTGAATGAGTGGACCTATTCATCTCTACAAGTGTCGCCATTGTGATTGCAATTGTAGAAGCAAAAGACATGCCCTGATCATCTGATTGTCACTAGTGCCCCTTTGTTTCTACGTCAGCACACGAGACTGCACTTTAAAGAAAGCTACTTACCATTTGACAGTGTCCGACACTGGAATCATACCCGACAGCTATAGTTAATTAAAGGCTAAATTTTCTTCTGACATGTTCATCAGGTGGTTGCTTAACGTCATGAACCTATGCTGCACTGCCTCAATAGCAAGGCCCTAGTGAGACCGCACCTGGAGTACTGTGTGCAGTTTTGGTCTCCAAATTGAGGAAGGATATTCTTGCTATTGAGGGCGTGCAGCGTAGGTTTACTAGGTTAATTCCCGGAATGGCGGGACTGTCGTATGTTGAAAGACTGGAGCGATTAGGCTTGTATACACTGGAATTTAGAAGGATTAGAGGGGATCTTACCGAAACATATAAGATTATTAAGGGGATGGACACGTTAGAGGCAGGAAACATTTTCCCAATGTTGGGGGTCCAGAACCAGGGGCCACAGTTTAAGAATAAGGGGTAGGCCATTTAGAATGGAGATGAGGAAAAACTTTTTCATTCAGAGAGTTGTAAATCTGTGGAACTCTCTGCCTCAGAAGGCAGTGGAGGCCAATTCTCTGAATGCATTCAAGAGAGAGCTAGTTAGCGCTCTTAATGATAGCGGAGTCAGGGGGTATGGGGAGGGCAGGAACGGGGTACTGATTGAGAATGATCAGCCATGATCACATTGAATGGTGGTGCTGGCTCAAAGGGCCGAATGGCCTACTTCTGCACCTATTGTCTATTGTCTATTGTCTATTGATGTCCTTCCTCAAATTAGGAGACCAAAACTGCACACAATACTCCAGATGCGGTCTCACCAGTGCCCTATATAACTGCAGAAGGACCTCTTTCCTCCTATACTCAAATCCTCTTGTTATGAAGGCCAACATGCCATTAGCTTTCTTCGCTGCCTGCTGTACCTGCATGCCTACTTTTAGTGACTGGCATGCAAGAACACCAAGATCTCGTTGCACTTCCCCTTTACCTAATCTGACACTATTGAGATAATAATCTGCCTCCTTGTTTTTGCCGCCAAAGTGAATAACCTCACATTTATCTACATAATACTCTATCTGCCATGCATCTTCCCACTCACTCAACCAGTCCATGTCACCCTGCAACCTCCTAACATCCTCTTCACACTGCCACCCAGATTTGTGCCATCTGCAAACTTGTGAGTGTTACTTCTAATTCCATTATCCAAATCATTAATATATATTGTAAATTGTTGCGCCCCCAGCACCGAGCCTTGCGGCACTCCACTCGCCACTGCCTGCCATTCTAAAAAGGACCCGATTATTCCTACTCTTTGCTTCCTGTCTGCCAATCAATTCTCTATCCATGTCAATAGCCTACCCCCTGCTCTACCATGTGCTCTAATTTTGCTCACCAATCTCCCATGTGGGACCTTATCAAAGGCTTTCAGAAAGCCTAGATACACTACATCCACTGGCTCCCCTTCATCCGTTTTACTTGTCACATCCTCAAAAAATTCCAGAAGATTAGACAAGCAGGATTTCCCCTTCATAAATCCATGCTGACTTTGACCAATCCTTTTACTGCTATCCAAATGGGCCGTTATTACCTCTTTAATAATTGACTCCAGCAACCCCACCACCGATGTCAAACTAACTGGTCCATAATTCCTCGTTTTCTCTCGCTCCTTTCTTGAAAAGTGGGATAACATTAGCTACCCTCCAATCAACAGGAACTGATCCTGAATCTATAGAACATTGGAAAATTATCACCAATGCGTCCACAATTTCTAGCGCCACCTCCTTAAGTACTCTGGGATGCAGACCATCAGGCCCTGCGGATTTATCAGCCTTCAGTCCCATCAGTCTACCCAATACTATATCTCGCCTAATACAAATTTCTTTTAGTTCCTCTGTCTCCCTAGATCCTCTGTCCACTTGTACATCTGCGAGATTGTTTGTGTCTTCCTTAGTAAAGACAGTTCTGAAGTACCTGTTCAATTCTTCTGCCATTTCCTTGTTACCCCGTAATAATTTCACCCATTTGTGCCTTCAAGGGACCCACATTTGTCTTTACTAATCTTTTTCTCTTAGCATACCTAAAGAAGCTTTTACTATGTCCTTTTCAGGATGGACAATGGCAGTGATGTAACATTTGAATGATGGACATGAACGAAGATGAAGACTATCCTTCTTTATATTCTTGGCCAGCTTACCCTCGTACTTCATTTTTTCAGACCGTATTGCCCTTTTCGTTACCTTCTGTTGTCCTTTGAAATGCGCCGTAGAAAGCATTTTATCGGGATTTATCACAGCATGATGTGGGAACATCCATCCAAGACTGCAAGAGAAATGTGACCACAGCCCAGACCATTATGCAGACTTCGGCAAGGCAACAAGCTTAATCACAACATCTAAACCCGAACACTCCCTCCTCTCCCCTCTCCCATTAGGCAAGAGGCACAGAAGTATATAAATATATACCTCCACAGGGACAGTTTCTGAATTTAACGAAGTTAATCCCTGTGATGGTGGGTCTCAAGTTTAGAAGGTTGAGAGGTGATCTTGTATAGACTTATAAAAGGATTGGACAAGCTAAATGCAGGAAAAATGTTCCCAATGTTGGGGGAGTCCAGAACCAGGGGCCACAGTCTAAGAATAAAGGGGAGGCCATTTAAAACTGGGGCAAAAATAAACTTTTTCACCCAGAGAGAGAGCTGTGAATTTGTGGAATTCTCTGCCACAGAAGGCAGTGGAGGCCAATTCACTGGATACATTTAAAAGAGAGCTCTAAGGGCTAGTGGAATCAAGGGATATGGGGAGAAGGCAGGCACAGGTTACTGATTGTGGATGATCAGCCACGATCACAATGAATGACGGTGCTGGCTCAAAGGGCTAAATGGCCTCCTCCTGCACTTATTTTCTATGTTTCTATTTGTTGAGGTTGGTGAGCATTGTTGGGGAGGTGTTGGAGGCGTTGGCGTGCTTTCTTGGCCATTGCTTTGATGTGGCTAGTCCAGGACAAGTTGCTGGTGATATTTACTCTCAGGGAGTTGAAGCTTTCAACCATCTCTACTTTGGCACCATCAATGTATACATACCAATATATACATACCAATCAATACATACCAATGTATACCAATGTATGTGTACCACTTCGCCTCCTGAAGTCGAACACTATCCCCTTTGTCTTGCTGACATTGAGAGAAAGGTTGTTGTCTTGACACCAGGTTACGAGGTTCTCATTCTCCTTCCTGTACTCCGTCTCGTCATTATTTGATATCCGGCTCACTACAGTGGTGTTTTCCGCGAATTTGTAAATTGAATTTGATTTGTACTTGGCTGCACAGCCATGGGTGTATATGGAGTAAAGATATGGGCTAATATTGCATCCTTGTGGAGCACCAGTGTTGGGGATTATCATAGAGGATAATTTGTCCCCTATCCTCACTGATTGTGGTCTGTTGATCAGGAGGTTAATGATCCAGTTACAGAGACAAGTGCTGACTCCAACTTCCACGAGTTTGAAGATAATGGTATTTATCTCATCCAACATTGCTATTTATCTGCAATCATGTCTTGGTGAATGCAGATAAGAATAGTTGATTTTCTTCGATGCAGGACATCAGTGAAGCAGGTTGACCTTTACAACAGTGCGGAAACAGGCCCTTTGGCCCAACTTGCCCTTTCCAACCACTGTGCCCCATCTATGCTAGTCCCACTTGCCCTTGTTTGGCCCACATCCCTCCAAGCTTTTCCAGTCCACGTACAGATAATCAATTCTTGATTATGTTTCTGAGACTACCTCTTTGTTAAAACCAAAATCCAAATTGAAGTTTTCACTTGAAAATAAGCTCCCAAGCTGCTTGAATGAGAATTGAACTCACATTATCAAATCTTGCTGATATTTATCTGCAGATCCAGCATACTACCACATCCCCCTTCATGTCAGAACTAACTCAGCATCCTTTGTTTCCAAAGAGTGTATGACAGAGCTCAGGTTTGCCTCGGCAGCATAATCAAGGACAAGTCACATCCTGGCAAATTCCCTCTTATCCCTTCTTCCATCATGCTAAAGGTATAGAAATGTAAAAAGGCACACCACCAGATTCAGGGATAGTTTCTTCCCAGCTGTTATCAGGCAACTGAATCATCCTACCCAAACCAAAGAGCAGTTCTGAACTTCTAACTACCTCTTTGATGTCCCTCGGACTATCTTTGATCGGACTTTGCTTGCTTTACCTTGCACTAAACGTTATTCCCTTATCATGTATCTCTACACTGTAAATCGATTGATTGTAATCATGTATTGTCTTTCTGCTGACTGGTTAGCACACAACAAAAAGCTTTTTACTGTACATGTGACAATAAACGAAACTGATGTCTCATTGGGGCAAAAGATAAGTTTGAAAGGAAAGCAAAGAAAGCGAGATAGGATTCTGCACTCCCCTGTGAGGGCAGCACATAAGCCTAAGGGTTTGTCTAATGTTTATTTTGGATGGACGTACATTGTATCACACTGCTGGTTCAATCGGGGAGAATGACAATTGTGAAGATGTGCTGTTTGATTAAAATTACATTGGTAAAGACAAGGCATTGACTTTATAGGAAAAAATCTAACATGGACAATGTTAAGCTAGATAGAGCTCTTAAGGATGACGGAGTCAGGGGGTATGGGGAGAAGGCAGGAACGGGGTACTGATTGAGAATGATCAGCCATGATCACATTGAATGGTGGTGCTGGCTCGAAGGGTCGAATGGCCTCCTCCTGCACCTATTGTCTATTGACAATCTTTGCCAAGCATACTCATCAAAACGATGAGCATTTTTACCTTTCACCCTCACAATAAAGGTTAATTCAGCTGTTATTCACATGCTGGATATTTTATTATATTTATACCATCCATTTTTTAAAACTGTATTATATATTCACGATGAATGAAAACATAAGACCACCGAGGCATTTTGTAGACATAAAACACTTTTAGGTAGCATTTTCAATTTAGAATGAAGTAAACTGGCATTTCAATTTGCAACCCTCTTAATAAAAGAAAAGCTTAGAGCAACCAAACGTGAAATTTAAATGAGAAACTACATCACAAGAGAGAACACAGAGATATAGTTGCAGATTAGGTTTCCATTGAAGAATTTTGAGGTATATCTCATTGTACTTACACTTCCTTTAACTCTCCAAACCCCAGCACTAACCCTACTTGTTTTCTCCAACAAGATATTTGTGTCGGTACCCTTTCAAACTGATTCTGTATCCTGAGATTTACGAAAATGTTTATGTTATAAAAGACTCAAAGTTCTGGAGTAATTCCATGGGTTAATATGTAGTATTCCACGTCTTTATATAGGGCTTCACTGATCACTGGGATATTTTTCAAACAGAAACAAACTAATAAAAAACAATGGGACAATGCAAGCTGACAACCGTTGGTTTCTCCGGAAACTGCTAGCCTTCAGCCATTCAAAGCTGAGCAGATCTACATGGAATTCTACATATGCTCAGCCACAGTGAAATGATCTGGAGATTAAATCCCAGGTGCATTTGATCTCCTTCTCCATTACCTGACATCTCTGAGGCAGATAGCAAATCAATGTAATTCTGACAAGATAGACAGAAAGCACTTGCATCTGACCCTTCAGTGAAAATGGTCCCTTTAATCTCACACAACACCAAGTGGACCCGTTGGGCCCAAACTACTCCTGCATTGGTGCAGCACCCTCTCCTCCCCCACTACCCACTCCACTCCCCCCCTCCCCTCTCCTCCCCCACTCCACTCTCCCCCTCCCCACTCCACTCTCCCCCTCCCCTCCCCCCCCCGCTCCCCCTTCCACTCCCACTCCCTCTTCCCCTCTCCCCATCCCTCCCCTCCCTCCCTCCCTCCCTCCCTCCCTCCCTCCCTCCCTCCCTCCCTCCCTCCCTCCCTCCCTCCCTCCCTCCCTCCCTCCCTCCCTCCCTCCCTCCCTCCCTCCCTCCCTCCCTCCCTCCCCCCCTCCCTCCCCCCCTCCTCCCTCCCTCCCTCCCTCCCTCCCTCCCTCCCTCCCTCCCTCCCTCCCTCCCTCCCTCCCTCCCTCCCTCCCTCCCTCCCTCCCTCCCTCCCTCCCTCCCTCCCTCCCTCCCTCCCTCCCTCCCTCCCTCCCTCCCTCCCTCCCTCCCTCCCTCCCTCCCTCCCTCCCTCCCTCCCTCCCTCCCTCCCTCCCTCCCTCCCTCCCTCCCCTCTCCTCCCCCACTCCACTCTCTCCCTCTCCCCTCCCTCCCTCCCTCCCTCCCTCCCTCCCTCCCTCCCTCCCTCCCTCCCTCCCTCCCTCCCTCCCTCCCTCCCTCCCTCCCTCCCTCCCTCCCTCCCTCCCTCCCTCCCTCCCTCCCTCCCTCCCTCCCTCCCTCCCTCCCTCCCTCCCTCCCTCCCTCCCTCCCTCCCTCCCTCCCTCCCTCCCTCCCTCCCTCCCTCCCTCCCCCCCCCCCTCCCTCCCCCCCTCCCCCCCTCTCCCTCTCCCCCCCTCCCCCCCTCTCCCTCTCCCCCCTCCCCATTCCCCCTAGGGTTGCCACTCCTGCATTGGTGCAGTACCCTCTACTGCCCCACTCCCTCCTCCCCCACTCCCTCCTCCCCCACTCCCCCACCCACTCCTGTCCCGGCCTGTCCTGTCCTGTCCCGGCCTGTCCTGTCCTGTCCTGTCCCGGCCCGGTGCGGAGATGTTGAGTGATAGATGGTGGTGGCTCTCACACTGTTGCTCAGCCGCTGGTTCTGGGTGGCGTGGAGAAGGCGCTGAGCCAGCTGGGGAGAGGAGGGGGATGGGGGAGCTGAGGGCAGGCCCAGCGCCAGGCCCAGGCCTTGGCCTCCACCTCCACCAACGGCCGGCTTCACCACCGCTGCTGCTGCTGCCGCCTTTTCCCTTGGCCCACCTCAGGCTCGCGGTTACCCGGTCACGTCCAGGCCCAGGCCCAGGCCCAGGCTCCGGCTGCTTCCCCCCAGCACCATGCCTGGCTCTCCCACCCCCAAGAGACAGGCGGCTGAGCCCTGCTCAACAGGCCCCCAACTGCGCAGGCGCGGACGCATTTGTTCTGTGCACATGCGGATGCAGCGGCCATCTTACCTAAGTACCAGATCAATGGAGCCCCAACTGCGCATGCGCGGTTTTTAAACTTTAAAATGTGAATAACTTTTAAAATATACCATCAATTGCAATGAAACTTCTTCCATAGGACCATGGGACGACGTTGAGTAAGATGGTCCTAAAATTGTTGCACTATCATGCATCATTTTGGCTGTAGTTCAAGAACAAGCGAACAAACGCGAGGTTTTGTATATAGATGTGCGAAGTGTTAACACAGTGATTTTTTTTTCTTAGAAACAGTTCAGTAGAGTTTATCCATATCCCCATCAAATATAGCCATATCCCCTCAGCAAGTGTCCAAAAATAGTCAACTCAGCCCGCATGAGAGTCAACTGAGCCAGTCATTTTTTAAATCCACGCTCCTGTTCTTATGACTCCAGGCAAGTCCCATGCTGAAGGGGGCTTCCAGCCACCTCCTTCTTTGGATGCCATGTCCTCTCCTTGCCCGTCCATCTTTGTTTCCTGGGGTTGCCTCCCACAGCCGACCGTGAGGGCGCAGTAGGCCCGACCCCAGTTCCCTCTCGGCTCATACTAGCCTCGCTCCACACCCATCCGTCCCCCGGTCTCTGGTCTTTGGGGGAGGAGCGATGTCCGGCTGAGCAGGCTCCCATTTCCAGGCTGGCAGTCCACCACATCCAACAAGCAGGGCTCGACAGGCTCTCCCTGAAGCCGCTAACCACCAGTTGGGTCTTTGGCAGGTCTGATTGACTTCCAGATAATGACCCCACTAATATCCCACCCTGAAAAGAATGGTAAATGAGGGTAAATATTTACTTAATGGGTTAACTTATTTGTCAGTATTTTAATGTTCTAAGCCTATTTGCAACAATTTGCATTCACAAGCCTTTAATGGTGATGTATTGTCACAAAACCTTGGCCACAATGGATTCCACTGAAATACAAAATCCCTGTAGCAAGCATCTGGAAAGAGGAGGATATATCAAGGGTTATCAGAGATGTCATGTTGGTACCCATCTTTAAGTATGGATTCAGTCTGACTATGGCAACTGCAAAGAGGAGTCGCTGTTCTTACACAGAAAGTCAATGCCAGGATTCTACTGAATGACCCCCTACCAATGGCTGAAAATCTGCTCCTTGAATCACAGTAGATTCCTTCAATATGGAGATACAGTGAATGTGGTCTCCAAGGAAACTGCAAAAAGCAGCACCAGTCACTATATTTGGCCTTTCTCAACATCACTAAAGCCTTTGACTCCATCAATAAATAGGAACTGTTGTTGAAATGTTGAAAATTATAAGGAAGTTGAGTAGTTTGTAAATGAGTAGTTCGTTAACCCGAAAGCTTACATACTGAAGAAGCAAGATGAAAAAATGGCCAGCATAGGGAACCTAAGAATGTTAGTGTGACAATGAATAGATTTATCATGGTGTTTTGGTTCCACTGGAAAGCTAACTTAGCTAAAAATAAACACTGGGTTGTAACAGCTGATGATAATAAAACTAATCAGGTGTACTGACTTTTATGGTACCTATTTGTTATACAAATGGGAAGAATGGTATACCAAGTAACAGGAAACATAAGGTTAAAGATAACTGGAGAAAGACAAAGATGAAAGGTTACAGAGACATTGATAATTTATTACTTCTTTCATACATGTAGAATTCCCAAGTAAACATTGTGCCATGAGAATATAAAAATGCTATGAGAACTGTGAATCTTTGTAGCACTTTGGGTTATCTCAAAGTGTTAAGGCCTTCAATAAACTGACTTGTTCGAGAGACTCACCACTGATCAATCACATGTTTTATTTTGTGTCTGTGCCTATCTGAGCTGGGCCCCAAGTAAAGCCAGATTCAAGGTATGGTTATAACCCAAAATTCCTTCCTACAGGAACTGTGGAAAAACCTTCTCAAATTTGCCTGCACACAGAAATTCATCACTGTGTTATGCTTGCTCCTTGATTAGGTGCAAGCTGGGATTACAACAGAACCGACTTCAATGAAGATCATTGTCAAACAAGGTTGCACCATCGCCCCAACATTCTCAATCGTTCACCACTATATCACATCTCACCGCTGACAATCTTTTAACTTTCAGAATCGTTCTGACCTTCAAAACTAAAGGGAAACTGTTCAGCCTATGGCATCTACAGTCTAGAACCAAGGTAACCCAGTAGTCGAGCTGCAGTATGCAAAGGATAGTCTTATACCTAACATCTGTAAGACAAATATCCTCTACCTATCTGCACCCACTGCACCCACTGCCCTTCTATAGTAAAGATTTCTGGTCACACCATAGAAAAAAGTGACCACGCAAGGCTCATAATTGGCGCTGCCTTTCGAATGTGGAGGAGCAGCTTGTTCAACCCTCCATATCAGGCAAATGCATGTGTAGATGGCTGGACACTGAGTCGATCCATCATGACCAGTGCAGTTCACTCAGCAAAGTTTCTGAAACCAATCCCAAGACAAGAAAAGATGAGCACCTAATCTATATACTAAAACTCCCGTTTGTTTGTTTGTTTGTTCCTAAACTACAGCCAAACAGTACACGATAGCGCAACAATTTTAGGCCCACCTTACTCACTGTCGTCCCTTTGGTGCTAATGGAAGAAGTTTCATTGAAATCGCTGTTATATTTTTAAAGTTATTTACATTTTAAAGTTTAAATCTATCTCCTAGGGAGGGAGGGGGAGGGATGGAGGATAAGGGGGATTGAGAGGGATGGAGTGGGGGGAGGAGAAGGAGGGAGGGTGGATGGAGGGTGGGTGGAGGGAGGGAGGAGGTGGATGGAGGGGGAGGGGGAGAGGGGGAGGGGGAGAGGGGGGCAGGGGGAGGGGATGAAGAGGGGGAGGGGGTTGGGGAAGGGGGGGTGGAGGGAGGGGAGGGGGAGGGGAGGGGGAGGGATGGGGGAGGGGGGAGTAGGGAGGGGTGGGAGAGGGAGGAGGGGGATGGGATGGAAAGGGGGAGGGGACATGGGGAGGGAGGGAGGGGGGATGAGGGAGGATAAGGGGGGTTGAAGGGGAAGGAGTGGGGGAGGGGAAGGAGGGAGGGGAGGGGGAGGGTGGGTTGTGGGAGTGGGAGGGGAGGAGGAGAGAGGAGGGGAGGGGAGGGGGGAGGGGTGGGGGAGGGGAGGAGGGAGGGGGGAGGGGTGGTGGGAGGGGGAGTGGGGGAGAAGAGAGTGCTGCACCAATGCAGGAGAGGTTTGGGCCCAACGAGTCCACTTGGTCTAGTAAATTACTAAAATGGTCCAAAGCATTGTGTTCAATGACAATGCAGTAAGAATGTAAACTTTTATAAAATGATTAAGGTCAATACTAAAGTACAGAACTGCCTACAAAGAATAAAAAAAGTTGAAGGAGGGAACTTCTTCCATACAATTCTTCTTTCGCCAGAAGACATCAACCAAAACTAACACAGGGGAGATTTAAATGCATAACATTGTTCTTTTTATGTCCTAACTTACATTTTCACCAAAATAACATACATAATGATCAATGATCATAATTCTAATAGTTTGAGACCGATCCAAAATTACCGAAAATTATGACTTATTCTACAAACCTGAGGTTTTGACGATACCACTTGCTTGCGGAATGCCATGGATTTATTAGTTGGAGAATGGCTTTGAGAATGTTAATAGACATTCAGTACCCCAAGGATTAAACAAAGTGTAGGTTAAACATCTCACAAGTAATTGTATGTTATATCAGTTGTGAGAAAGCTTTGACCTATGAGTACTGCAGCTACAAGTGAGTGGGAGAATCTTTTATATAATTGAAAGAACAGCAGTATTGTGTAACAATTCTACTCATTCTTTTGCTTGAACCTTGAACATGTTTTAGCTCCCGGTTGAACCTCGATGATGTCTTTAAATGAATTCTGGAACATCACATGCTTCTGCCAACCCTGAAGTGTTATTTAATAGGAAATATTTTTTTTCCCCATTTTTACAGGGCTGAATATTGATTTTGCATTCCGTAATGGTAGTGGTTTAACTGACAGCATACTCATTAACCTTTTACAGCAATATAAAGTGGTGCCCTTTTTTGTTCTCTCTGTCTAGTTTACTTTCCTTTTCGGCTAAAGTTGCTACACCCTGCTGAGATATGCCATAGCCATCATCACCAACACTTCTATGTTTTGTCCTAGTTGTCCATCCATGGTGTTTGGATCCTGGCTTAATCACAAACTCACCACCTCCAATGCCTACAAAAGATGGAAGGTCGCCCATTTCCTGTGCGTCATCGTATATTTAGGCTATAGCCAACGCTCAGGTTTCTACGGATTCCTCGTAGAATTACTCAGATGGTGCCTGAGCTCGATTTAACAGGATGGATATAGGGGACAGCGATGGTGAGCAGGGTTCAAGGGAAAGCTGGCAAAATTATGGTGACGTTTGACGAGCAAAAATGTTGAAAGTCAAGAGTATCTTCTGAAGTCCATTACTGCTGGACATGAGCTGCCTGGTTAAAGAATCTTGTTCCTCTCTGCCCTGGGAAAGAAAGGAACTTACCTTCCCTTTTGTCAAGTGTCTGACACAATTGAATCTGATCTTATGTGGGTCAACATCAGACTAGATGGAATATACGGAACTGAAATTAGCCATTTGACCAAAACAATCCATACTTGGATTTATGCGATGAAAAACTTTCTATATTTCCTAATTTGCTTATGATTTGCCAAAGAATGGACATAATATTTACTCAATGCTAGCACATTCTTCCCTCACATGCTTAATCAGCCTCCTGTAGGCAACTGAACCATCTTACCAACGACTAGTGTCTACATCCTACCAACGACTGAGCTACTATTTACTTCATTGAAGACCCTCGGACTATCTTTAATCGGATCTGGATGGAATTTTAAGGGATCTGAAGGGTAAGTATTTTTACATAGAGTGCTTGATATCAAGAACGAACTGCCAGAGGAGGAGATGGTTTAAATGCATCTACCACATTTAGATAGACACTTAAATAGGCAAGATAAGGAAGGAAGTGATATTTTATTGGAGATTTGCATTAGATAAAATAAAATGAAGCTCTTTAACTTATCAGACTGGCATCCAATCTATAAAATTGGGAACTTAAATTTGATTTGTGATGTATAGAAAGCAACGTAATGATCAGAAAATGTAGATGAAATTTAGGGAAAAAAATAAAGGACTGAAAAAGTACTCTCCAAACATATGTTTACTTTTCTTTTCAAGGCTTTAATCTAACTCCAATTTTCTTTTGAGGGAATGAGATCAACCACATTAAATTAGTTTTATTTCAGGTCCAGATTGGTTGCTCAGCAGCCATTCATCATTTCAGCTTTTTTAACTCCCCCACTCCTGAATGACTTAACATGAGACAATTCAAGTATAAAGCTGAGGAACATGCATCCTTTTACAGTCATTTCAAAGCCAAATCAAATGATGATGGCCGCTCTAAAGGTAAGCATGTAATATATAGACTCGCATATTTAGTTGCACATGTGCATCATGTAAAAAATGTCATATTTTTTACATTTTAGTCCTAAACATAACAGTATGTGGGAGGAGTTGGCTGCGCCTAACGGCTGCGGCTCTCTGGCAGTCTGTTGTCTTTTTTTCTTTTTTTTTGTTTGTGTCGGTGTTGGGATGGTTTTTGTTTCTGTTTTTGGCTGTGTATGTGTGGTGGGGGTGTGTGGTGGGGGTGTGGGGTGGGGTGGGGGGGTGGGGCGGGGGGAAACCTTTATTTTATTAGGTCTCTTCCCCGGGGCGCGGCTCGGCTGCGGGCCTTAACATTGCCGGCGCAGCTCGGCTGCGGGACGTTTCAGTGCCCGGTGCGGCTCGGCTGCGGGCCTTAACATTGCCGGCGCAGCTCGGCTGCGGGACGTTTCAGTGCCCGGTGCGGCTCGGCTGCGGGCCTTAACATTGCCGGCGCAGCTCGGCTGCGGGACGTTTCAGTGCCCGGTGCGGCTCGGCTGCGGGCCTTAACATTGCCGGCGCAGCTCGGCCGCGGGACGTTTCAGTGCCCGGTGCGGCTCGGCCGCTGGACTTAACATCGCCCGGTGCGGCCGCGGGACGTTTCAGTGCCCGGTGCGGCTCGGCCGCGGGACGTTTCAGTGCCCGGTGCGGCTTGGCCGCTGGACTTAACATCGCCCGGTGTGGCCGCGGGACGTTTCAGTGCCCGGTGTGGCCGCGGGACGTTTCAGTGCCCGGTGCGGCTCGGCCGCGGGACGTTTCAATGCCCGGTGCGGCTTGGCCGCTGGACTTAACATCGCCCGGTGTGGCCGCGGGACGTTTCAGTGCCCGGTGCGGCTTGGCCGCTGGACTTAACATCGTCAGCGCTGTTCGGCCGCGGGACGTTTCAGTGCCCGGTGCGGCTCGGCCGTTGGACTTAACATCGCCCGGTGTGGCCGCGGGACGTTTCGGTGCCCGGGGCGGCTCGGCCGGGGGGCCTTCCATCCCCTTGCGGGGGCTGTGCGTGTCGTTTGCCTCGGTAGGGGTCGAGCTGCCTGTCCGTGGGTGCGGGGGGAAGAGAGGGGAAGCTTTGTTGCCTCCATCACAGTGAGGGGGTGTTTGGAGTCACTGTGATGGATGTTTGTGTTGGGGTCGGGTGTCCTGTGTTCTTTTCTTTTTTGCTGTATTTTGTGTGACTGCTGAAATTTCGCTCGGTGTTGTGCCGAGTGACAATAAAGTGTTGTTATGTTATTATCATAAATTCCAGCAACCAAAAGCTTAATCAGAGGTAGGGTTTTAAGATATGATTTCAAGAAGAAATAGATTGAGATAGAGAAAGGTTTAGGGAGATTTCATTCAGTTTTAATCCCAGGCAGCTGAAGAAGTAATAATGGAGAGCTGAGATGGACAAAATGCCAGAGTTCATGGACGGCAGATTTCTTGGTTGGGAGCATGGAGGGCATTACAGCAAAGGAACAAGTCAGGATAAGAAACTGAGAACGTAAAAATAGAGATGTAAAGGCACTGGGAGCTCATGCAGGTTATTAAGCATTGCAATGGTTAGTGACTGAGATGGAGTGAGGGCAATGATGGAAGATGGTGTATCGAATGATGATCGGGAAAAGACATCTGGTTGGAGAATAAATACTGCATTTTGTTCCATTAGTTTTTCCTTTACATTTGAATTGGACACCATTATTTTAAATTGATATGCCTCGGGGATTTCAATCCTTTTTGATTAAATGTGAAAGTCAATAGAGAGCCGGCTTTGATAAACATTTTTATTCTAACATACGATTTGGTAATTGTGCAGTATTTAATTTCAATTTTCATAACACAAATCTAAGAATCAGGTTCTTAGGTAACTACACAGCTCACTTTTAGTTGAGCTAAATATTTAATCATGGTGCAATTTCCTATTTAACCTTGCAAAATCTGAAGCAAGTGATTCACTGCCTTTAAAAATTGTTATTTTAGCGACTGCAGAAGTAATTAAGTAGGCATCTAATCCAGCCAATGCAACCAGCAAGAGTTATTTCCACCATGAAGGATTTGATGAATTAAACTTCCCACACAGTGTATCACAGTGTTCAACAAATGCATTACCAAGTGCAGAAAGCTTGTCCTCGTGAGGCACTGAGGATCACATCCAGCTTGCGAACTGAATTTTCTTTCCAGACGTTTATCCCACAATCTTACCTCTAATAGTTCCAGGCAAATGATCAGCCATGATCACATTGAATGGCGTGCTGGCTCGAAGGGCCAAATGGCCTACTCCTGCACCTATTGTCTATTGTCTATTGTCTAAATACACATGAAAAATGAAAGACTTAAAATGAATGAAGAGGTCAATATTAATCAAATCAGTCAATGCAATATTAATACATAAATCTGTAAAACAGAGATTGATAGTTTATGAATACATTGCTCTTCAAATAAATCATGGCACAGAATATGATTGACAGTAACAACTTACATTTATTTAACACCTTTAACAAAGCAAGTTGTCATAAGGTATTTCACAGGAACATGATGGCACAAATTTTGAAGGATAGCTACATTTGCTTGGATTTTGCAGGATAATGACTACAATTGTCAGTGACCCTGGCCTGGAATGTACTGTGATTTTTTTGTACGCTACTCTGTTGGTAACCACTGTGTAAATATAGAATGCAGGCCAGCTTGCTCTGGCTTCTGCAATGAAGAAGAATTGCAATGAAGTTGAGAATCAGTTGGAGGTGAATTGCTAGTGTATAGAAATAACCCTTTCCATCACTGTGCTCAACAATGGGGTTTCTTATTTGAACAGTGTCACTGACCATTTTGTTATCAGGGAAGTGCAGCTAGGTTGTATATTTTACCTCTTTATTATTATTTAACTGTGATATTTTAGTTGATTTTTAGCCCTCAAATTTGTTTAATGCAGATTTAATATTTAGTTTTAAATAGTTCTCGACTGAGGTGGACCCATTGGGTCCAGATCTCTTCTGTGGGTCTCTCCTGTGGCAACCCTCCACCAACTGACGAAGCCCGTTGCCGGGCAGAGAATGTCCCCCGGGGCCGTGGGTGGGCGAGGGGGGACAGGGAAAGGGAGAGGGTGCAACTCACATCGGCTCCCTGCATCCAACGCTGCAGCCAGAATGAACCGTGGAACCAAAACCTCTCCTGCATTGGTCTAGCACTCTACCCTCCCCCACCCCTTCCCCCACCCACTCCATCCCCCCTCTTCCCCCTCCACCCACTCACCCGCACCATCCCCTCCTCAACCCCCCTTCAAACTCCTCAAAACCACTCCTGCATTGGTCTACCACCCTCCCCTCCCCCACCCCCACTCCCAGTGACCCCCCACTCCGCCTTCCCTCCCCTCCACTCCTACTCCCCTCCAACCCACACTCCGCCCCTCCACTCCCCTCATCCACACTCCCCTCCACCACCCCCACTACCCCCCTCACCCTTTCCTCCTCCCGCCCCCACTCCACCCCCACCCCCCTCCCACTCCCCCGGGAGCTGGTGGGGAGGGTCCCCCAGTGCACTGCTGGACCCAGCAAACCTACCGATCAGTGCACCCATTGGCGGGCGGGCGGAGAGCATCCCGCGGGGCAGTGGCAAATCTCTGCTGCGAGCGGTCCTGCCACAGCCCCATTTGTGCTGCCGGCTGGGAATGCTCCCGCATGCCGCAACTGACGATCCCGCAGGCCCGGCAACCTGTGCACCCATTGGCGGGCGGGAAGCGTACCACGGGGTGGTGGCAAATCAATGCAGTGGGTTGTCATGCCTCGGCGCCATTTCTCCTACTGACCTCTCCTGCGGTCCCGGAACCCTCGCACAACTGACGATCTTGCAGGCCCGGAAAACCGTGCACCCGTTGGCGGTTTAAAGTTTAAAAAACATTGAAATCTCTGTAACTTGAAAAATATAAGAGCAATTTGAATGAAACTTGGATGAATGTATGCCCATGCCAATGGTGAGTAAGGCGGGCCTAAAATTGTGTAGGTCGTGTACCATTTTTTTGTAGATAAGAAGGGTACAAACGGAGGAAGAAACAAACAAGATGAGAGTTTTAGTAATTGTAAAAAAAAAACTTTATTGTCACTACACAAAGTACAGCGAAATTAAAGCAGTCCAGATGATGCAATCACACACAGCAGACAGTACAAAGGATAAACCTTTATCCATAACAAGCTAAACCTAATCTACTGAATTAAACAAACTGACCTCTAATACAATATAGACAAAACAATTACAATACGGTCGAGGCAGTGTACAGTGCAATCAAGACAGCAAGTTATTGCACAGCAATGAGAGCTAACATATTGCAAGTGCCGTTTTTTAAAAAAAATAAAAGAAATAATGTAATTAAATATAAGGTGCGGTCGGTTGTAACATGTAATAAGTTTAGCAAATGTTAAGCAATATAAGTGCAGTAGAATGTAAACTTGTATTAAATTGAAGCTTATGTTTTCTGACAAGTAACTGACAGTGTTCCGATCAGTTCCGTTCCTTCTGAGGTGGACCAAATCTCTCCTGCAGGTCTCTCCTGGGGCAACCCTCCCCAACTGACGATACTGCGGGCCCGACAACCCTCTCCAAATGTCCACCGGGGTCGAGGGTAGGCAAGGGGGGACAAGGAAGAGGAGAGGGTGCCACTCACCTTGGCTTCGTGCCGCCAGCATTGCAGCCAGAATGTCCTCCCCTCCCCCCCCCCACACACTCACCCACTCCACCCACCCCTCAACCCCCCCCCCTTAAAACCCCAAAACCTGCATTGGTCTAGCACCCTCCCCTCTCCCACTCCCTCTCTCCTCCCCTTCCCCCCCACTCCCCCCACTCCTCCCCCACTCCCCCACCCCCCCACTCCACCCCCACTCCCCCACCCCCCCCACTCCACCCCCACTCCCCAACCCCCACTCCACCCCTCCCCCTCACCCAGGCACACCCACCCCACTGCCCACCTCCCCTCACCCCCACTCCCCCCACCCCAATATCCCCCTCCCCCTCTCAACCCCTACCCACTCCCCCTCTTGTCCACCACACCCACCCCTCTCCCCCTCCCCTACCCTTCCAACCCCCACTCCCCACTCCCCCCTCCCCACTCCCCCCCCTCCCCCCACTCCTTCACCCCCCCACCCCCATTCCCCCTCTCTCCCCATTCCCACCCCCCAACCCCACTCCCCTCATCCCCATTCCCCCACTCCCCCACTCCCCCCACCACCACTCCCATCCTTCCCATTCCCTGCCCCCACTCTCCCCCTCACTCCCCCACCCTTCCTTTCTCCTCCCCCACTCCCCCTTCCCCTCCTCACCCACCCCCACCCCCACTCCCCATCCCCTTCCGCACTCCCCCCTCCTCCTCTCCGCCCCCACTCCACCCTCACCCTCCCTTCCTGTCCTTAACTACTGACGAGGCCTCAGGCAGCAGATCCTGAGAATTGCCTTCTTGACAGCTGGGGCACAACTCTATCGGGCTAAATGCGGGCAGATGGGACTTGTATAGATGGGGCATCTTGGTTGGGGTGGGCAGGTTGGACTAAGGGGCCTTGTTTTGAGCTGTATAACTTTATGACTTTATGGCTGTTGTCAGCTGTGAATGTACTTCCAAATGCCTTTTGATAATCAAAGAAAAAGTTCAATGATTTAAAATAGTTAAGAAATCTATATCTGGCAACATGGGCAAAATATCCTAGCCCAATATATTGCATGTATTGGTCAATTATGCACCAGGTTTACAGAGGTGCAAAAGCTGATTTGGAAGAAAAGGCATACATTGAGGAAACTTAGGAATTATTTTACATGACTTGCTTAAAAGTAACCTTAAAGCTTTCCATGATTGTTTTAAAGCTTTTTAACCTTACAAAAAATGTAAGGTTGTTGAAGTACTTGAATATTTTAAAAAGAGGTTTTGTTTTCCCCAATAATTTCACCATTAGATTGATGCATGCAATTTCATGTGAAATGCTTTTCTATCCCAGTGAAGCCTTGAACTGCATGTGTCATTAACTATTGTTGCTAGGGGCAACAGAAAAAAGTGGCATGGAATCCCTTGCACAGCATCAGTTTAACATATCATTACAGGTGAATAATTTCCACAAATTTATAAGATCTAAAATGATTAAAACTGGAACAACCCAAATCTTAGTGACAGTGTATATTGTATTCACTGATACTCAAGTAATATTATTTCAACTCATTCGAATGGGAGGGGGGGATGTGAGGTTTACAATGTACATCATACTCTGGAACGATGATGGGATTGTTTAGAACCTATACCATCCAGAATGAATTGATAAAGGTATTTGCCCATTGTTTTTATAAACAACCATTGCAAATCCCCATTAACTTTTCACAATGCTTAATCAGCTATGTCCAAAGAAAACATGAGAAAAGTATACGAAAGATCTCCAACCCAGGCAAATGTTTCTGTGGTAGTTTCTGTGTGTTCTTAACAATACAGGTGTTATTGGCATTCAAGTTTACGTATAATTTGTTCACTGTTTCTTTAATTTCTGACGGATGGTGACAAAGACAAGATTTTAGTTTGGATCCAACTTCATAAATCAGTGCTATCAAATGTGCCCTATATCTGAAACTGGGCCTTGTCAAGAATGTATTAACTTTGAAAAGAACAACTCTGACCTATTTCTCTTGGACGAGCATAGCAAGGATGAGAAACAATTGGAAAAGCTCTCAGAATGTATGTCATTTTCCAGCTGACCCTCTTTCTAAGATTCACTAATATACTTTCACTCTATTAATCGTTTCCTACATTAGGATGGTGAACAAACCACCAGCACTTCATCGGTTGTGAAGTGCTTTAGGACATTTTGAAGTCATGGAAGAAGCTGTACAAAAGGAAGTTATTTTATGCTAAAGCCATAGAAAGTCATTCCTGGTCAATAGCAATATCTGCATTGTATATTAGGGGAGCAGGTTGCATTCTGTTATTGAAGCTCTTTTCCATTGATAAGCTAAATTTCAAAATTGGAATGAACACATTCTCATTGTCATTGAAGACATTTAATGCTACCAACCACAGGCAATTCTACACAAATGACTTCAGGACAAACCCTTCTCTCTTTATATTTGGATACTTTTCTTTCTTCAAACTATAATGCTTAAAGTATTCTCCAATATGGCAGGCTAATTTAGTTTAATTTATTATTCTCACATGTTCCGAGGTACAGTGAAAAGCTTTTGTTTGCCTGCTTTTCAGTCAAAGAAAAGACTACATGAATACAATTATGCCTTCCACAGTGCACAGTCTACAGGATAAAGGGTGCATTTAGTGCAAGATATAAAATTGAATTCTGTTAAAGTCCGATTAAGTCCGATTAAGGATAGTTCATAGGTCTCCAATGAGGTTGATGGGAGGTCAGAACTGCACTCTAGCCGATGAGAGGACCATTCAGTTGCCTGATAACAGGGAACTGTTAGGGAAGAAACTGTTCCTAAATCTGGAGGAATGCATTTTTGATAGGAGAAGGGAGAAGAGGGAGTGACCAGACTGACTCTTGATTATGCCGGTGGCCTTGTCAAGACAGCATAAAATGTAGATGGAGTCAATGGAAGGGAGGCTGGTTTGTGTGATTATCTAGGCTACGTCCACAGTTCTCTGCAATTTTGTGCAGTCTTGGATGGAGCTGTTCCCAAACCAGGCTGTGATGCGTTCCGATAAGATGCTTTTACTCATGTTAAAATGCCTTCTACAAGTAGAGTGTTATTGGCATTAGCACAGGGTTTAGAGCGAGTGGAATTTGTTTCAAATGAATATTCCTACTTAAGCAGACCAGTGGCCAGTAGATTTGGTCTGTAGTGCTCAATTGCAACTGTTACCAGGAAAAACGGACTATTATTCATCAAATGAAAGGCGCTTGATGTTGTTGAATGTCACAAGACCTACAGTTCTAATGTGCCTTCATGTTAAAGATATAAAAGGGAAATTGATATTAAACATTTTATGGATATCATAATTTAAATATGCTGCTGAAATATTTTTACTGCATTATGTCTGTCACCGATGGCTATCTTCCTCATGGGTTTTAATTGGGACATTGAATTCTTGTGTTCCATTGACAGGTCAATTTCATCTTCCTTGATGACTTCATGGCAACTATATCCCAATGCTTTTTAGTAATCCTGGCAATTTGAATGCAGAATAGCTGTGGAAGTTATGGGAGGGACTTTATGTGTCTGTTGCTGAGCTGTCCTGTAGTAAGTGCAAAACTCACCTTTATTTGTTTACTGAGCTAATAAAGTAGCAAAGTTAGGATATGAGTGGAATCAAAGAATATATTCATGTTGCTCGACTTAACTTGTAAAATGTTGGACTTTGGGGGAGAAGGATGGGGGGAAGAACACCACCATATATATTTATTTTTTAAGTATCTTAAATTGTAACTTGAAATATAAGACTCAACTTTACTAATATGCAAAGAAATTGTATCAAATCATAGATTCTGCAAAAGTTATACTCGGCTTGAAATTCTTTTTTGCAGTATCATTTCTTTGTGGGCCACATGTGGAGAATTTAATAGGACACAAAAGTGTTAAATGTTATACAGTATTTTGTATAGCTGTACAGTTGTGTAATTTGTTCAGGATCTTCTGTGCGCCTATTTTTCCTATCCATTGGGATCGATAGGCATATGCAGTGAAATCAATGCGTTGATTTCAACTCATCACACTTTCAACAATACTAGCACAAAATTCATGAGTACATCTAAGCTGCATGTATGGATCTTCCACGTAGTCTATGCCTTAAGTGGAGAGTTAGTCTAATTTCCTTTGATCCTCCACGGTCTGCACACCAAACAGTGCTTTTTATTTATTAAAAAATAATTATTATTTAGAGATACAGCTTCGGCCCACCGAGTCGGCGCCGCCCAGCGATCCTCACACATTAACACTATCCTACACTAGGGACAATTTTCACATTTACCCAGTAAATTAACCTACATACCTGTACTTCTTTGGAGTGTGGGAGGAAACCGAAGATCTCGGAGAAAACCCAAGCAGGTCACGGGGAGAACGTACAAACTCCGTACAGACTCGAACCTGAGTCTCCGGCGCTGCATTCGCTGTAAGGCAGCAACTCTACCGCTGCGCCACCGTGCCACCCGGCAGAGACCCCATTGTTGCTAAAGGTTCTTTAGTAACTTGTCTGTTTCTTTGTTGAACTAAATTAAGGCGTATGTTGCAACCAAAAGCGCTTGAACAATTCGTTGGGCAGAAAACAGCCAAAACGTTACACGATAGCAAAACAATTTGAAAGAAAAACACAACGGGTTCCTGTTGTGACAGCCCCGAGGCTGGGGGCAGGCGAGGGGGGAGAGGAGAGGAGAGGGGAGAGGGAGCCACTCACCCCGGCCTCGGGCCGCAAGGCGCTGCCCCATGTTTGTCCTGCCAGCGGCCATCTTTTTTGACCTTCTCTCTGCCGCCGCGTTGCTCCATGGGAGGAAGGTCAGGCATGGGGCACACCAGGACGGGCGCCGGTCCTCCCGGTGCTGCTGCGCAGGTGCGCCACTGCTGAGCCCGGCAACGCTCCCCCATCTGCGCATGCGCGGATACCCATTGGGTTCTCGTTGTGATTGGCGGCTGGGCGGGGAGTGTTTTCCGGGGCCATGGGCAGGCGAGGGGGATAGGGAACGGGAGAGGGTGCCACTCAACTCGGCCTCGTTGTGCCAGCGCAGCAGCCAGAGTGAGCCGTGGACTCAAAGCCTCTCCTGTATTGGTCTAGCACCCTCAACTCTCACCCCCACTCAATCCCCCTTATCCCCACCTCCTCCTTCCACTCACCCACTCCCCCCACCCCCACTAATCCTTCCCCCACACTCCTCCACATCCCTCCCACCCAACCCCACTCCCCCTCTCTCCTCCCCCTCTCCATCTCGTACAGTCAGCTGCAAGGCTCTCCCAGGACTCCACATCGATGTCGAGCACCTTCAAATCTCTCTTGCAGACATCCTTGTAGACAACCTCTCCCCTCCTGAACGTGCAGCCCTCAACTCACTCCGCAACAACCCGGACTTGATAATTAAACCCGCTGACAAGGGAGGGGCTGTGGTAGTCTGGCGTGCTGACCTCTACCGCACCGAGGCCAGACGACAACTATCAGACACCTCTTCCTACCTATCCCTGGACCATGACCCCACCGATAAACACCAGACCTTCATCACCAGCACCATCACCGACCTCACCAACTCCGGCGAACTACCCCTCAGTGCCTCCAATCTCATAGTTCCCCAGCCCCGCACGGCCCGATTCTACCTCCTACCCAAAATCCACAAACACAATTGTCCCGGCAGACCCATTGTCTCTGCCTGCTCATGCCCCACCGAACTTATCTCTACCTACCTCGACTCCATCCTATCCCCCCTGGTCAAATCCCTCCCCACCTACGTCCAAGACACCTCACACGCTCTCCATCTCCTGGATAACTTCCGGTTCCCAGGCCCCCACTCCCTCATTTTCACCATGGATGTCCAGTCACTCTACACTTCCATCCCCCACAAGGATGGTCTCGAAGCCCTCCGTTTCTTCCTCGACCGTAGAACCAGCCAATCCCCATCGACCAACACTCTCCTCCGCCTAGCAGAGCTGGTTCTTACCCTCAACAACTTCTCCTTTGACTCCTCCCACTTCCTCCAAACCAGAGGCGTGGCTATGGGCACTCGCATGGGCCCTAGCTACGCCTGCCTCTTTGTTGGGTACGTCGAACAATCCCTGTTCCAGACGTACACTGGCCCCATCCCCGAACTCTACCTCCGCTACATCGACGACTGCATTGGTGCTACCTCTTACACCCATGCAGAACTCACTGACTTTATACACTTCACCTCCAATTTCCATCCTGCCCTTAAATATACCTGGACTATCTCTGACATCTCCCTCCCGTTTCTGGACCTCACCATCTCCATCACAGGAGAAAAACTAGTGACGGACATTTATTCCAAGCCCACCGACTCGCACAGCTATCTGGACTACACTTCTTCCCACCCGGTCCCCTGCAAAAAGTCTATCCCCTACTCCCAATTCCTCCGTCTACGCCGCATCTGCGCCCGGGATGAGGTGTTTCACACTAGGGCTTCCGAGATGTCCTCGTTTTTCAGAAAACGGGGCTTCCCCTCCTCCATTATAGATGAGGCTCTCACTAGGGTCTCTTCTACATCCCGCAGCTCCGCTCTTGCTCCCCATCCCCACACTCGCAACAAGGACAGGATCCCCCTCGTTCTCACCTTCCACCCCACCAGCCAGCGGATCTAACATATTATCCACCAACATTTCCGTCACCTACAACAGGACCCCACCACTGGCCATATCTTCCCATCCCCTCCCCTCTCTGCGTTCCGCAGAGACCGTTCCCTCCGCAACTCCCTGGTCCACTCGTCCCTTCCTACCCAAACCACCCTAACCCCGAGCACTTTCCCTTGCAACCGCACGAGATGCAACACCTGTCCCTTTACCTCCCCCCTCAACTCCATCAAAGGACCCAAACATTCTTTCCAGGTGAGACAGAGGTTCACCTGCACCTCCTCCAACCTCATCTATTGCATCCGCTGCTCTAGATGTCAACTTATCTATATCGGCGAAACCAAGCGCAGGCTCGGCGATCGCTTCGCTGAACACCTGCGCTCGGTCCGCATTAACGCAACTGATCTCCCGGTGGCCCAGCACTTTAACTCCCCCTCCCATTCCCAGTCTGACCTCTCTGTCATGGGCCTCCTCCAGTGCCATAGTGAGGCCCGCCGGAAATTGGAGGAGCAGCACCTCATATTTCGCCTGGGCAGTTTGCGGCCCGGTGGTATGAACGTCGACTTCTCCAACTTCAGATAGCTCCTCTGTCCCTCCCTTCCCCTCCTCCTTCCCAGATCTCCCTCTATCTTCCTGTCTCCACCTATATCCTTCCTTTGTCCCACCCCCGACATCAGTCTGAAGAAGGGTCTCGACCCGAAACGTCACCCATTCCTTCTCTCCCGAGATGCTGCCTGACCTGCTGAGTTACTCCAGCATTTTGTGAATAAATCGATTTGTACCAGCATCTGCAGTTATTTTCTTATATCCTTGTAACATAGCTGGGGGCGGCCAATGGTTCTCCTCCCAGATGTTAGCTCTCCATAGAGTATATATTTTGGAATACGGCCATCCTCCATGCGGTGGACGTGGCCCAGCCACAGCAGCCTGCGCTGCCTGAGTAGAGTGTACATACTTGGAAGGCCAGCGCGAGACAGAATCTCGGCGTTGGACACTCTGTCTTGCCAGGATATACCCAGGATACGGCGGATGCTTCTAAGGTGGAAGGTGTTGAGTATTCTCTCCAGTCTAGCATATGTAGTCCATGTCTCACTGCCGTACAGCAGTGTGCTGTTGACACAGGCATTGTAGACTGCTATCTTTGACTTCAATGTTAGCTTTGGATTGGTCCACACTCGAGTTGTGAGGCAAGCGAGAGTTATATCTGCCTTCCCGATCTTCTTGTCAATCTCTGTGTCCAAGTAGAGGTTGTCGATGATGGTGGAGCCGAGGTACGTGAACTGATGGACGGCATCGAGTTCGTAGTTGTCGATGGTGATGACAGGCGGTGCCTCTGTATCCTGTCCCAGGACGTTCGTCTTCTTCAGGCTGATGGTCAGCCCAAAGTCCTTGCAAGCCCGATAGAAGTGGTCCATCAGTGACTGTAGTTCCTGCTGGGTGTGGGACATAACTGCTGCATCATCGGCGAACAGCATGTCTCTGATGAGAGCTTCGCGTACTTTTGTCTTGTCTCTGAGGCGGGTGAGGTTGAAGAGCCTGTCGTCTGATCTAGTACGCAGGTAGATCCCCTCTGTTGCGGTGCCGAAGGCATGTTTCAGGAGCAGAGCGAAGAAAATCGCAAAGAGTGTGGGAGCGAGGACGCAGCCTTGTTTGATGCCACTGCGGATGTTGAAGGGTTCCGAGAAACTGCCATTGAACTGCACTGAGTAGAGTGTAGATACTCGGAAGGCCAGCGCGTGACAGAATCTCGGCGTTGGACACTCTGTATATATATATATATATATATACACATACACAAGATCAGTTTTAGTGATAGATACATAAATATTGAACATGGAATAATGCAGCTAAGGAACAGGACAGTCAGCTTACCTTGTCTGCACCACTGCACTAGATATTGCAAATGTGGCTGACTAAACTTTTATACAGCCTCAAAATTATTTGTATTTGTAATGCCCTCTGACCAATGAAGGCAAGCATGTTATATACCTTCTTAACCACCCTATTCACATGTTTTCACTTTCAGGACACTGTAGACTTGCACCCCAAAATTCATTTGTTCGTCAATGGTCCTCAGGGTCCTGCCATTTACAGTTTATTTTTCTCCTGTCAATAACATCCTAAATATGATAAATATATGTCAGGTAGAAGAACCTTTAACAGAACAGTATTTAGCATTTTCAGCATGTTATTTGAAAATCAGTGCAGATATTTTTTAACGATTCTTTTAATCTGCCTGCTATGCCTTTGAATGGAGATTGCAGCAGTATTTCTTACATTCATGTATGTGGCTTCTCATGAAGTCAGTGATGAGAATCATCCAAGCTCTGAAAAGGGCAACTAACGGGATTTTATTTAGTGCATGCCACTGAAATGTATTGATACTCATATTTAACAGTAAATTACTTTTTACATCCCAAAATTAAATGCAAAACTTATGAGCATATTTAAATTTGCTACTAGCCAAGTCGAGCTGAATGTGGTAAACCATAATTAATTTCAAATTAATTATCGTTTACAAAATTTAAAAATAAGCAAAAAAATTGCAAACATATAATTTAATTATTATTATCTGAATTTGTGTTTTTTTGGACTTTACATCAATTTCTGCACAAATCCAAGAATTACTTTTACATCACAAGTGTATGGGAACAAACAAATTTCTGACTTGTAAATATAACTAGATATTTTGCAATGAAATTGGCGTTATGTTTAATTTCATAAAGCTGCATTGCATACGTTTATTGATTCAAAGGCTTTACTGTCTCTCAAAATTACATTTGTCTACAGCTTTCAAGCAATAAAATCTGCTTCAAGTTAATGGAACACCAAACAAAATTATTATATTTAAAGTAATTTTAAGAAGTGCAGGAGCAACAAATAAAATCTGTGTGGGAAGAAAGAATTTATACAGCATCATCCCAGATGCAGCAAATCAATTAAGTATTTTTAGAAAGTCATTGCTAATCTAGGAATGCAATGTTCCATTAGCTGAGTGGATAATCCATCACTATCTCCAGTTCAGGTCCTCATATCAGCCAGAATGATTCATGGAGCTCAGAGAGTCTTGTAGAATGGAAACAGGCTCTTTGGCCCATTGAGCATGCACTAACCATCATACACCCATTTACATTAATCCTGATTTATCAATGGTTCAATTATTTCTTTATTATCACATGTACCAAGGTACAGTGAAATTTATTTTTTGCATACAGTTCAGAAGATTATTGCCATACATGTGCATAATACATAGAAACAGCCCACTGAGTCTACTATATGCAATAGTCACCAGGTTTTGATGCCATTTCATAGTCACAACTGCAGCTGGCCTTAAAGGACTGTTGCAGTTGCCACCTCTATGCAGTTGTCCCGTGAACTGTCATCCCTCTCCTTGCTAGGCCATCCTCAACTTTGTACCCCAGAGACGCCTCCCGCAGCTGACCTTGAAGGTTCGGAAGGTAAGACTTTCTTACCGACCCTTTGTCCAGCGAATGCTGCTGTGGCCGACTCCCTATATTCCCACGAACTCCCTTCACATTCTACCCCTTGCATGTACACAAGGGGCAATTTAAAGTGCTCAGTTTATCGACTAAATTTCAGGTCTTTGGGACATGGGAGGAAACCAGCACATCTTGGGCAAGCCCACATAGTCACAAGGAGAATGTATAATGTCCACACAGACAGCACAAGAGGTTGGGTTTGAATCCAATTTCCAAATCTACTTGTTGCATCCACCAATGTAAAGCCGATACACCAAAGGCTGTGACCTTAGAATAATACTGATGATTTGTACCCAGAACTACCCATGCCTTATAACTTAGACTAAACTCTAGCACATATTGTAAAACGTGTAAACTTGGCAATGTACAGTTATGTTTTGTCTGGCCATAACAGAACAAACTCACTCTGGCTAATTATTGTTCACCAGTTTACTGCCTAACACCAGCATTTCCAATGGCAAAGCAGGTCTGTTGAATTTCAATTCCTGTTGAAATTTCACTTTGAGAAATGAAGGAGGAGCTCTGTGAAGAAATGAAATAGCAGGTTAACAAGTTTATAAGAAGTTAGATAAGAGGTGATTAGGATTGACAATGTTTGTAAAGCTGAGAAAACAATGAACATCTGAGAAAAGGAGGGAATTTCAGTGAGTTATATGTGAAAGTGACATGACCGAGATGAATTGGTAATAAATGATGATGGATAAGGCAATGGGAAAACAGTGGGAAAATGTTGAGCTGGAGATGATTAAGGCAGTAATGCATTAATACAGGTTTTGTGTCAATGGTTGGCACAGAATTGCTAGGCTGATGGTCTTGTTTCTGTGACTTTCTCTCTCAATGACTCTACATAACTATGAAAGCAACTAATGTTTAGAAAATTGGAAGTATACTCATTCAAAGGAAATTTTGAAGAAAATGACACATATATGCACTCTGTAATCAGTGCTTAGTAAAAAGTGCTCCTAGTCAGGTGTGCTTAGTAGTATGGTAAAGTTAAGCACAATTTAGGAATGTAGAAGACAGTTTTAACACATCTGCACATGGAAACCAGGCAACTGGAAAGTTCAACTTGGGAGTTAACTAACCTGGCAAACTCCTGAAGAGATTCTAACAACTTATTATGAGGTGTTGGCAAGGTCAACTCCCTTAAAGAGGAGGAAATAATAAAACATGTGGCTAGATGAAGTGCTGTGAATTCTGTTGATGACCCCATTTAAAATAAATTAGTGCATAGCTGCAACAATGCACATTCACTGCAGTGTTAGACCTATACTCCATCCATTGTTTCCTAGGTTACAAAAAGCATCCAGTGTATATAGCAAACCACTCAACATTCAGGTTTAAGCACTGTAATATACATAAGTACTTTAATATGCACCGTGCCGATAGTTTAAACATTATAGTTATAAAGCATTGTCAATATTTGTGTATTTCTTTCTGTTTTATTTCCTGGATTGGCATCACACTGATGCCTCATTCATATTCCTTACAAGTGTGCACATGCTTGCCAATATTTAATTTTACATTACTGCAATTTCAGTCAGGCAATTAATTAGCATGATTGACAATAGCACTGTCTCATTAAAAGAAATGCTAACAACGTTTTACATTGAACAGCAAATCAAAAATAAGAATACACAAGTTTTAAAAAATAATAAATCCTAACAATGTTATGTTTTTCTTCAAGTGAAGTTCTTTTCTTCCTCAGAAAATGAATGAAGTTGGCAAGACCAGGGCTTGTGTTGTTCAGGGATGAGAGGTTGGGTCTTCTCAATGACAGTCTTTGCTCTTCTATCATTATATTCATATGCTCACAATCTTCCTTCAGAAGATAATGTGAAACCATGGAAGGGTTTTCACGCTGATTTTTACACTAATTGATAGGATTTGTCCTGCACGGCTAGAGGGTTTGAAGGTGCTCCAGGAATCTTTGGAGGAGGCAACTGAATTCACCTACAGAAATTGGATGCCAATCTTGAATGCAGAGCCAGAACTTTGATCTGCAGTCAACAGGATCGTTGAAGTTCAAACACTACACCTTATTACTGCGACCTAAAAATTAAAATGTTGCCAATAAAACAAAGGTATGCTCTCCCTGTTGCTGGCACATAAACAGTGCTTAAAGAATTCAAGGATACTGACACAACATTTACAATATTTCATGGAAAAAGGCTTACAGTTATATAGCAACCTTTGATGAATAAATTACTGAAAATTGATAAATATACAGTGACTTTATGTCTAAATCCAAGAGCCAATTGATTGTTATTGTTATAGAACAGATTGGGCAAAGATTTATGTATAACCTTTCTTTTTTAAATAATGTATAATGTTGTGCATGAGCCTTCATCTTTGATTCTGGTGAAAGATGGTCTTTATCCAAATAAAATGAATTATTCCATAATTTACCAAGTTTATCAGGGAAATGGTTTGAGTGCATCAACAATTGTAGATGAGCTGGCTGGGCCAGACTGTCATTCATTTTGCACACGTATTCACACTGATAAGGTAAATGGCTACAGCACTACAAATGACGCCTCATTACTGCTTTGATCTTCCTTCCTAACAATGATGAAGCATAAAGGGTGGCATTTCAAACTGCAAACAGCCGTGTTTGGCTAAAAAGGATTCGTAGCAGCGTGGCATCACATTGACAATTGACTGGATTGTCTCAACATAAACTCAGTGATGTTAGAATTTTGGATAACTTACTATGCTGAACTTTACTGCAGATGTTGTTGAATGTTTATGCAGTTAATGGGTGCTACATGGTTGTCTTCAATGTTAATCTTAATACAGTGCCCTCCACAATGTTTGGGACAAAGACCCATCATTTATTTATTTGCCTCTGTACTCCACAATTTGAGATTTGTAATAGAAAAAATCACATGTGGTTAAAGTGCACATTGTCAGGTTTTACATTTTGGTTTCATTATGTAGAAATTACAGCTGTGTTTATACATAGTCCCCCTATTTCAGGGCACCATAATGTTTGGGACACATGGCTTCACAGGCGTTTGTAATTGCTCAGGTGTGTTTAAATGCCTCCTTAATGCAGGTATAATGAGAGTTCTCAGCACCTCGTCTTTGCTCCAGTCTTTCCATCACCTTTGGAAACTTTTATTGCTGTTTATCAACATGAGGACCAAAGTTGTGCCAATGAAAGTCAAAGAAGCCATTATGAGACTGAGAAACAAGAATAAAATTGTTAGTGACGTCAGCCAAACCTTTGGCTTACCAAAATCAACTCTTTGGAACATCATTAAGAAGACAATAAAGAAAAATCCCCAAACACCTCTCCGACAGATCAGAAACACTCTTCAGGAGTCAGGTGTGGATTTGTCAATGACTTCTGGAAGCAGAAGACCATGAAATACAGAGGCTACACTGCAAGATGCAAACCACTGGTTAACCGCAAAAATAGGATGGCCAGGTTTTAGTTTGCCAAGAAGTACTTAAAAGAGCAACCACTGTTCTGGAAAAAGGTCTTTTGGACAGATGAGACAAAGAGTGATGGAAAGAGCAAAGTATGGAGGAGAGAAGGAACTGCCCAAAATCCAAAGCGTACCACCTCATCTGTGAAACACGGTGGTGGGGATGTTATGGCCTGGGCATGTATGGCTGCTGAAGGTACAGGGTCATTGACGATACAACTGCTGATGGTAATAGCATAATGAATTCTGAAGTGTACAGACACATCCTATCTGCTCAAGTTCAAACAAATGCCTCAAAATTCATTGGCTGGCAGTTCGTTCTACAGCAAGACAATGATCCCAAACATACTGTTCAAGCAACAAAGGATTTTTTCAAAGCTAACAAATGGTCAATTCTTGAGTGGCCAAGTCAATCACCCGATCTGAACCCAATTGAGCATGCCTTTTATATGCTGAAGAGAAAACAGATGGGGACCAGCCCCCAAAACAAGCATAAGCTAAAGATGCTGCAATACAGGCCTGGCAGAGCATCACCAGAAAAGGCACCCAGCAACTGGTGATGTCCATGAATCGCAGAGTTCATACTAAACATGACTACTTTCATTTTACATGATGTTGCTGTGTCCCAAACATTATGGTGCCCTGAAATGGGGGGACTATGTATAAACACTGCTGTAATTTCTACACGGTGAAACCAAAATGTATAAAAATGCCCTTTAATAAAATCTGACAATGTGCACTTTAACCACATGTGATTTTTTCTATTACTAATCTCAAATTGTGGAGTACAGAGGCAAATAAATAAATGATGGGTCTTTGTCCCAAACATTATGGAGGGCACTGTATGTGCAGCCATCTTAGTTACTTGTATTTCCAATTTTTGCAGTGCAGATTTGTCTCACGTAATGATTTTGTCCTAGATTTTAAAATAGAATATAGTAGAAATATTAGCACCCTCACAATTATCCAAAAACATATGGAAACTGGAGGAGCCACATCTCATATTCTGCTTGGGTAGTTTGCAGTCTGATGGTATGAACACTGAATTCTCCAATTTAAAGTAATCCTCCACCCCCTCTCTCTTGCATGTGCAACCATTTTTTTCTCTGTTGCCCGTGCCCTGAGCTCCTGTCATCCTGCTCCATTCCTCTCCTTCATCTCCCATACCTGAGTCTCTCATTTCTCTCTTCTCTCATTCTTTCTCCTCCCCCCTTTCCAATTCCACCTATATCCCTCAGGTTTTACATTTCACCTCCCGTTCTCCCACTATCTGTCACCCTTTTGGCTTCTTTTCACCTCGTGTCTTTATCACTTACTCCACTCATCTGCAAATCAAACGCTTCTCACCGGTATCTCTGTCACTTGCCAGGCTCTGTCCTACCCACACCTCTCTTTTCAAGCTTTACCCCTACACCAAGTACAATCAGTCTGAAGAAGGGTCCCATCCTCAAAATGTCACATCCGCTCCCTCCAAAGTTGCTGCCTGACCCATTGAGTTCCTCCAGCACTATGTATTCTGTTCAAGATTCCGGTATCTGCATTTCCTTCTATCTCTCTTGGTTATTTTCCAGTCAGTTGGGGGATTAGCATTTCACATCATCAATTAAAGAAGTCCCAAAGATACATATAAAACCATAAAAAATCCCAGTTCTGTTACGTGACAAAAGCTGAATAATTATTTCATTGTTTTTTTTTCAGATTACTTGATTATCTTCTGTTAAAATTAGTAGAAAGCCACCACACTTACTGCTGAATTATGAATAAAGTACCAACTTATGCTGTAATTGTGCCAAGACTGCTACTGAAACTAGTGATGCTAACCTAGGACAGGTCTAAGGTGTTGGAAGGTCAAATGCAGAGGAAAAGTATACAGTAAATGGTCGGACCCTCAGGAGCATTGATGTAAAAAGAGATCTTGAGGTGCAAGTCCATAGCTCCCTGAAAGTTGCAACACAAGAGGATCGAGCGGTAAAGAAGGCACCTGATATGCTTCCCTTCATTGGGCAGGGCATAGTAGAAGCCATGTTGCAGTCGTATAAATGTTTGGTTCGGCTACATATGGAGTATTGTGTGCAATCACATAATTGCATTGCAAGAAGGATGTAGAGGCTTTGGAGGACTGTGGAAGAGGTTTACCAGGATGTTGCCTGAATTAGAAGGTATTAACTCTAAGGAGAGGTTGAAAAAGCTTGGATTGTCTTCTCTGGAGTGGTGGAGACTGAATAGAGACCTGATAGAAGTTTATGAGAAGTATAGGTAGGGTAGATAGATGGTCAGAATCTTTTTTTTCCCATGGATAGAAGTTTAAAATACCAGATATCATAGATTTAATTAGTTTAGTTTAGTTTAGTTTAGTTTAGTTTAGTTTAGTTTAGTTTAGTTTAGTTTAGTTTAGTTTAGTTTAGTTTAGTTTAGTTTAGTTTAGTTTAGTTTAGTTTAGTTTAGTTTAGTTTAGTTTAGCTTAGTTTAGTTTAGAGATATAGAGTGGAAACAGCCCCTTCAGCCCACTGAGTCCGTTCCGACCAGCGATCCCAGTACACGAGCACTATCCTACAAACTAGGGACAATTTTGGCTGAAGCCAATTAACCTACAAACCAAAATGTCTTTGGAGTGTGGGAAGAATCCAGAGTTCCCATGCGGGCACATGGAGAACATACAAACTCCATAAAGGCAGCATCTCATAGTCAGGAGCCGGCTCTCTATCCCTGTGAGGCAGCAACTCTTCTGATGCACCACCATGAGATAAGAGAGGAACAAAGTCTAAAGGGACTGTGGACACAGGTTTTTTACACAGAGACAGGTGACTGGAATGCGCTGTCAGGTGGAGTGTTAGAAGCAGATTGACAATAACATTAAAAGGAGCATTTAGACAGGCGCAAGAACATGCCGGACATGCAGAGACGTGGATCATGTGCAGCCAGTTGCGATTAGTTTACCTTGGCATCATGGTTGATACAGACATAGCTGGCTGGAGACCCTATTGCTGTGCCAAATTGTTCAATGTTTTATATATGAAACCTGTCCAGCCCTCAGAGTTAAGGCTCTGTGATCAGCAGAGTTTTTTTGTAGATGTACCACCATGTGGTGTTGAGGGGTATGTGGGTTGGGGTGGGGGCTTTGGAGAATGGAATGTGGTATTGTGCAGATCAAACCATACAAAATATTTGGCGGCTCTCCTAGCTACACCAAGCTTAGCTGGCTGTTCTAATATTAGATGTTTTTGACATCCAAGAACATTCAAAATTATTGAAATCATTTTTTATTCATAATTGTTAAATAAACTAAAGTAATTGAAGGTATTTTAAGTATTTAAATAATCAGTTATTAAAAAACATTTTATAATCCAATGCATACCATATCCCTTACCAAATAACTTTCTGTAACCAGGTAAACGTTTAAGCTAAATTTCTCTCCAACTCTAGGTCAGGAAGTTTTGCATGTTCCACCCCTCAAACAAGACTGCATGATTTGTCATGACCTCATGTGGCAACGATCGCAGCACTGGAAACCCCAGCGATCAGCTGTCAGTGAGTGCAGGACTTCCACGTTTGTACTTTGATATATGGGCATCCATAAAAATTTGGAATTTACATGTGGAACTGCTGGCAGCGTTGTAAAGTAGTGTTAGCATTTCCCCTACAATAAGTTCCTAACAGTGCAGAACGAGAAACGTGAGATGCAACTGTGCCATATATTACATCTACGTAGTTAAGCGGCTTACCCAGTGAGATTTGTAGTCATTGTGCATGTTCAAGGTAAAATAAATGAACCAGAATGCATCACTTTTCATCATAGATCTTCCATACTATGTATTAAAATTCAAATCTGTTTTTTTCTAAACTAACCATAGAAAACAAATTTTTTGAAGGAATTACACAAAATTTCCCATTTTCATTCAATTTGAAATGATCAATGTCGGGTCTGAAACATTAATCCCATATTTGGCATTTCAGACGTGGATAGTCAGTATCCATTATTCTGTTATCAAATTGGTGTCAAAAAAATACTTTTTGCACAATTCAATATGTGCCATGAATTATTTCATTGAATAGTCCATTCACATTCATATATGCAAACCATTCATCAACTTTTGCAAATTATACATCATTGTTATTCACAATTCATGAAGTTCCCTCATTATCAGAGCAGAAATCAAGCTTCACTCTAGTGGAAGCCATTCATTTAGCTGACTGGGTGATGAGCTTACAGTACTTTTTTCATAAAGCTGATATGAAGCCTATACAGAATACAACTTCATTATTTGGTCTTTCAAATTTTTGTAACACTATCACGTCAGATTGTAATTCTCTTATATCTGACATTCTGTTCCCAGTTGAAATTCATTTTGGCGAGCCATGACTTCTGACCCAAACTGCTTCATTTTCACTTTCCACACCTCTACTGCAAATCCTTTGATTTGACCTCCCCATTTTCTAAGTCAAACACAACCCTGAGATTTACAAATCTATTGACCACCTTTGTGACACTTGCTTCATTTTTTCTACATTTAATAAACACTGTGTCAGAAAGCTAATCAATAAAATATAAGGCATTCTTCGGTGTCAGCTGTGTGAGTGCACATATTTGCATGGTTAATACATCTTGAGGGCGAGAGAGTGGTGATGCACAGGGTGATAAGCTAATGGGAAGATCAAGTTAATGCATATAATACCACAGTTAGTTATTCAGTGCATGACTCTTGTTGCAAGGATTATTGTTCATTTGATATTTACTTGATGGTCATGTATCTTTACAATTATTTAAATTGTTACATACAACTGTCCCACTTTTGGAAATTCCACTACAAAAAAGTAGTAAGTAAAGAAAACTTTGATTTAGCATTTTAAAAATCAATTGAAATGTGTCTTGTTGCATAAGAGGCACTATTCTAGCAGTTTTATTTCTCCAGAGATAATGGGATGGAACATTACTGTTGAGATACACTGTAAAATCAATGCAATGTAGAAGAATCACCATTTGAATTCCAACCTTTGCAGACACTCACCTTCCATCAGAAAGGACTGTAATTATTTAAATGTTTTTATACTAACCACAGATATCTGCTGTTTACACAGTCTCTGCTTTTACACATTGTACAAACTATTACACATGTTACAAATATACAAATGCTTTTCCAAAGAATATACTGTTTCAATTTTCCAGAGAAAGCAGTATTTTAAACACCATGATTAATCAAAAATTCAAATGAATGTTCGTTTACGATTGAACTTTCAAAACTGACTTCTGGAACTGAAACTTTTCACTGGAACTTCATAAATCTAAGATCCAGTTGACTGCACAAATCATTAAAAACACATTTCCCACCTTCATCTCAGATTGATAAATGCATTTTACAATAAAGTTTGTGGTAAACTTCATTAAGTGCCCTATAAAATAGTCTTGACAGCTAATATAAGTCTTCATAGACTTCATGTGAAATAATAATCACTGTTAACAAATGTGTTTTTGAACATTTAAATTGGGCAAATATTTAGATGTGTAAATAACAATTTCTTTGATGGTCATCATGAGATTAAAACTAAACAAAAAAGTATGGTATAGTTGTGGACATTGAAGAAAGCTGTCAAATGAGACAGCAGGATATTGATCAGTTGCAGATATGGGAGGAGAAATGGTGAGTGGAATTTAATTTGGGCAAGCATGAGGTGTTCCACTTTATGTTGCAAATTCAAAGGGAAAGTATACAGTTAATGGCAGGGCATTTAATCACATTAATCTTGGTGTCTGATTCCAATGGTCCCTGTAAATGGCAACACAAGTAGATAGAGTGATAACAAAGGCAGATGGTATGCTTGTCTTCATCAGTTGATGCATACCATCTGACGGCCTGCAACCACAACAACCTGACTGCGGGAGAAGACGGCAAGAGAAGGGAAAGACATTGTGGCCTTCCATCGCAGTGAGGAGAGGACTGGAGGAGACTCACTGTGATGGATGTTTCTTTGATGGATGTTTCTTTTTTTGTGTGTGTTTTTGGGGTTGTGTAATTTTAATGCCTATTTAATGCTTTTATTGTTGGACTGTGTTTTTGGGGTTTTGGGGGTTGTGTAATTTTAATGCCTATTTAATGCTTTTATTGTTGGACTGTGGGTGACTGAATTTCGTCCAATATTGGATGACAAATAAAGCTATCTTGAATCTTGAATTGAGTAATAAGAGTCAGAAAGTCATTTTGCAGCTTTATAAAACTTTGGCTGGACTGCATTTGGAATAATATGCAATTCTGGTTGCCCCATGACATGAAGAATGTGGATGAGTTGGAGAGGTGGTGGAAGAGGTTTCTTGGATGAGAGGGTATTAGGTATAAAGAGAGGTTCTACAAACTTGGATTGTTTTCCCTGGAGTGTTGGATGCTGAAAAGAGACCTGATAGAAATCTATATGATTATGACAAAAGATATAGTGTCAACAGTCAGAACTTTTTTTCCAGTGTGGAAATGTCAAATACTAGAGAGCATAGCTATAAGGTCAGAAGTAGAAAGTTTCAAAGTGACATATGGGTCAGGTTTTTTTTGCTCAGAGTGGTAGATGCCAGAAATGTACTGCCAAGGATTGTGTAGGAAACAGATACAACAGTGGGGTTTAAGAGGCTTTTATATCAGCACATGAATATGCAATGAATGGAGGGGTATGCAGCACATGGAGACGGAAGAAATCAGATTAAGTAAGCATCATGTTCAGCACAGACATTGTGGGCCAAATGGTCTGCTCCTGTGTGAACATGCTCTATGTTCTTAGTTTCAGAAGATTAGAAAACCAAATTGTGGTTCAATATTTTACATTTCAGGAATGTTGTCTAATTTTTCTAATACACATCATATCTTTCACTTATCTATGAACTAATTAGTAATCATTTGCACAACTGCACACAAATGTAAACTATGGATTGGCTGGTAAAAATTAGATGTGCCCCCAAGTGTTCACTAGATGGGATGAAGTCTTGTCATTAAAGCAATGTCTATAAGGTTGGCCCTGAAGTACAAACATTGCTGATGATGGAGACCCAATGCTGAAAGTTGTAGGGAACAAAGCATAGGGAAGGGAGACAGAGGTCGGGCATGTTTATAATGATTTTCTTATCCAATTTTTCCCTGTTTATTGATTAATGTTTATCATTATTGTAATTTGACTTTGGGTTCTAAACATAAAAGTTTGCTGACAGAAGTGTCATTTCAAGTGACTTAAACTTCCAGACGGACAATGTGATTTCAGCACTTTGAATCTAAGCATAGACTTAAAGTCTGAATTTATCTGCATTTTTATTCTACTGACAGGTACTGTGTATGGTTTATTCAACGAGGCGTGAAAGATCTATCAAGAGCACAAGGAGTAAAAAGTAAAATGAAATTTGCTGGACAAAAAGTACTGTGTGGCTTTAAAGATTTAGCTAAACCATAATAAACCACTTCTGTATAAACATAATTTTTTAATCTTTATTGATGTTTTATTTGTGATATCCTTGCCATTCATGAGAACTTACATTAATAAATCATAATTGAGGCAATTCTCCAAATATTTAGCTTTTCTCTTTGTAAAATCTGTGCAGTGCAGGAACACATTCTTTGGCTCATGATGTCTGGTGCAAAGGACCCATGGCATTAAAGGACACAAAGTGCTGCAGTAACTCAGCAGGTCATATAGCATCTCTGAAGAAGAAGGTGACGTTTTGGTTGAGATGTTTTCTTCATACTAAGGAAGAAGACAGGTGCAGCGTAGGTTCACTAGGTTAATTCCCGGAATGGCGGGACTGTCGTATGTTGAAAGGCTGGAGCGATTGGGCTTGTATACACTGGAATTTAGAAGGATGAGGGGGGATCTTATTGAAACATATAAGATAATTAGGGGATTGGACACATTAGAGGCAGGAAACATGTTCCCAATGTTGGGGGAGTCCAGAACAAGGGGCCACAGTTTAAGAATAAGGGGTAGGCCATTTAGAACGGAGATGAGGAAGAACTTTTTCAGTCAGAGAGTGGTGAAGGTGTGGAATTCACTGCCTCAGAAGGCAGTGGAGGCCAGTTCGTTGGATGCTTTCAAGAGAGAGCTGGATAGAGCTCTTAAGGATAGCGGAGTGAGGGGGTATGGGGAGAAGGCAGGAACGGGGTACTGATTGAGAGTGATCAGCCATGATCGCATTGAATGGCGGTGCTGGCTCGAAGGGCTGAATGGCCTCCTCCTGCACCTATTGTCTATTGTCTATTGTCTAAGAATGGTTTCAAACCGAAACGTCACGTATCCATTTTCTCCAGAGATAATGACTGACCCTCTGAGTTATTCCAGCACTTAGAACACTTAGTGTCCCTATGTGTAAGCATCTGCAGTTCCTTGTTTTTACCCATGGCATTAATTAATTTCGGAAAAAAAAATCTTTACAAAGTTTTAAATTGATTTCTGACAGGTTGATGTAGAAAGGGTTTTCACCCGAAATGACTAATTGGAACTTATTTCATCTGCAATTGAGAAGGCATTTCACTCACCCCATCTTTAGCCAGTTAATATTGGAACCTGAGGTGAGGGTGTGACAACTGAGCCATCAGTCTGTAAAGCTGCAACAGGTAAGAATTTCATTGTTCCAGTTCACATCCAGTGCCTGATACAAATAAACACTCTTGTTGTACTCATCAGAGACCAAGTTATGTGTGAAGTCAGCTGTGGGATTTACATTTCTTGAATCAGCAGACAGAATGGTGTTTTTTCAGTTTAGTTTAGTGATACAGTGTGGAAACAAGCCCTTCGGCCAACCGAGTTCAGCCGACCAGCAATCCTCGCACACTAACACAATGCTACACACACTAGGGACATATTACAATTATACCAAGCCAATTAACCTACAAACCTGTATGTTTTTGGTGTGTGGGAGGAAACCAGAGCTCCCGGTTTCCTCCCGACACAGGTCGCGGGGAGAATGTACAAATTCCATACTGACAACACCCATAGTCAGGATTGAACCCGGGTCTCTGGCGCTGTTAGGCAGCAACTTTACCGCTGCACCACCGTGCCTTGTATCTGGAGTATAAACAAAGTGAAAATTAGAAAAGGGCCAAATGCAAAAGCACAAAACTTTGTGCACACAGTACATGGCAAAGTCTTTTAATATTCACGGAACCACTTTGTCCATAAACCTACTAAACATATCACATCCTCCATAAATTTAACAGCCTCCTGACAGAGTTTATAAGGGACATATGTTTTTTAACCATGATTTTTCCTATTTCACCTATATCTGAAAAATCATTATGTGATTAGGCATAAATTCTGTCAAATTACAGTGGAACCAAATTAGAAACGTGAGTAAATTTTATTACCTTATACAATTCTTATTGGCCCCTAAAGTGCAAAATTGGTCCCAGGTCAATAAAATTTAATCACTGGATCATTATTTGAGAATTAAAGCTATTTGTTAAATATATAGTGATTTTTTTTGACAACATTACACTTCTTTGCAATTTAAGTAAAAGATAATGGGGGTGGTGAAAGCCTAGGTTATTTTTTTCCCATAAATTTAGTTACGCTTTTAAGTTTTCTCTCAAAGTGCCAAGTTTCACCATGCCGCTCAAAAATCACCGTAGCTTCATTAAAAGTGAAATACCATTTTGATCTGCTTCACTTATGGTCCAAGTTGCAACTTGAGAGGAAATAAGGAAGGTGAAGTTTTTAAAGACTCTTAGCTATGGTTCAATGTTAGCTCCCTTACCTTTGTAGCAGAAGGTTGTCGATTCAACTCCTTCACGAGAAACCATTTTACATCGTACATGGATTTAAACAGGCCAATGTTTGAAGAAGATTAAGAGTATATTCTGGCCAACATTTAACCTCTAACCTTGATCATTAAAAAGGACGATCTGTATTTATCATACACAATTAGTGGAGGTTGAGAAAGTTCTGACATGCCAATAATTAGTTAATTCACTGTAAAGTATTTTGAATTGGCCATGTACCACTAAAGTTTAATTGGAAATCCAACCTTTCCTGATCTGCCCTACAGAACAACATCCTGACTACGGGTGTTGTCAGTATGGAATAGCCGCATGTTCCATCAAGGGGGCTATTGCGGTATTCGAGGATGGCATGGATGGGGTCACGGTTGCTGCACTTGGCTTTCTTCATGATATTTTTCATGGTTTGCACACAGCGCTCCACCTGCCCATTAGTCTGTGGATAGATGGGACTCGGGGTGACATGGGCAAATTCCCATTCATCCTTGAATTTGCAAAGCTCAGCACAGTCAAATTGTCTCACGTTGTCTGACATCAACAAGTCGAGAAGGCCATTCCGGGCAAACATGGCCTTCATGTTTATGACCATGGCCATTCCGGGCAAACATGGTCTTATATCACTGAATGTGATGTCATGTCTGGCAGTTGCGCTATTTCTGGGTACTTGGAGTAATCTCCACTACTAGCAAATGGTCAAATCCATCCAGATGGAAGATGTCTGCCCCGACTTTAGACCAAGGTCTACTGGGGATGAAGTGCAGTTGTAGTGGCTCGCTTGCTTGTGCTTTCCTATTTGCCCGGCATATCGAGCACGTTTCCACTGTGCCCTCCATCTGTGCATTCATTCCTGGTCACACAAATAAATTGCGGGCTTGTTGTTTCAGTTTCACTACTCACAGGTGTGATTTATGTCACACGTTCAGCATGTGCCGGCGCATGCTTTGGGGGACAATGATTCGGTTTTCCCTAAGACTAATCCGTCTTCTTCAACCAGCTCATCATGGTATGCATGAAACAGAATCAATTCCGAGGGCAGATCACACCCGTTACTAGGCCAACCCTTTCTTATGTCCTCGCGCAGCAGTGTTAGGGTTTGATCTTTTTCTGTTTCTGCTTTGAACTGCGCAAGGCGCTCCTCTGACATGCGTATAATGCTCTCTCTACAGCATGTATCACGTTCCGCCATGTGATGCGTTCTTCAGTAGGCGCGTTTGCACTGGGCAGCCAGCTCAGGGCATCAGGGACAAACATTTCATGTCCTGGCTTCCACCGTATCTCCAGGTCGTACCGTAGCAGGTGCATTCGCATGCGCTGGAGTCTGGAGCTCAGTTTGTGTAGCGGCTTAGCGAGCAAGCATACTGATGGCTTGTGGTCAGTAAGAATTACTGTGCGCTGACCAACAATGAAGTCATGAAACCTTCTGCATGCATACGATAGGGCGCACAGCTCCTTCTCTACAGTCGCATTGTTGCACTCAGCCGCATTCACACGTCGTGATGCGGAGGCAACAAGCCTCTCTTCTTGCAGTAGGACCGATCCAAATCCGCTATTGAACGTGTCTGTGGCAATTGAAAAGGGCACGTTCACATCGTGCAGTTTGAACACGGGTGGCGTTGTGAGATGATGCTTCAGCTTGTCTACTGCCTGTCTGTGTTTCTGCTCAAAATGCCATGCTACACCCTTTTCTGTTAGCTGTCTAAGTGGGGCGGTGATCTCCGAAAGGCTCGGAATGAACTTGGCCATGTATGTCACTATCCCCAAGAACGTTAGCACTTCAGCCTTGTTTGTTGGGTATGGCATTTGTAGCACGCTGCTGACACGAGATGGGCTTGATGACATGTCTGCTTGCGAGATGACGTGTCCCACATACTCTATCTCGTTTGAGTGCATTACCGAGTTTTTGGGATTGAGCTTTAGGCTCAATCTTTCACATGCGTGAATAGGGCTTTCACCCTAGTGTCATGCTGGGCTGCGTTCCCACCCCAAACGAGAATGTCATCAACAACTATCTCCACCCCTTCTAAATCACCGAACCCTTCCTGCATCGCCCGCTGCCAAATCTCACTTGTGGATGAGATTCGAAATGGGAGCATGAGGTATCGGTATTTCCCAAAAGAAGTATTAAATGTAGTCAGGCACGAGCTGTTGCCGCTCAGTGGGAACTGCCAATACCCACTTGTCGTGTCATATTTCGAGAGCCATTTTACCTTCGGCATGCGGGCTGCAATGTTCTCAAACGTCGGCATCACGAAATGCTCCCTGCGAATGGCCGCATTGAGGTCACGTGCATTAAGGCATGTGCGGACTTCGCCATTAGGCTTGCTAACAACCGTTATTGAATTCACCAAATCTGTCAGTTTGCTGACGGGCTTTATGACTCCCAAGCTTTCCATGCGCTCTAATTCGGCTTTGACCTTATCCCTGAGTTTATGTGGGATGGTGCGGGGTGAGTTTTGCTTAGGTTGTGCACTTTGTTGTACTCATGTTTCTTTAGCCTTTGCAGCCCTTGGAAAAGCTAACAGTTTTCCTCAATGATTTTCGTAGTGAATGATTCAGGCTCGGAATATTGCTGCACGCTGCTGATGTGGGAGGTTTGGCTAGTGCTCTCGCTCCTGCTGGGCTTGCACCATCAACCACCTCATGTCCCACAAGAAGCCCTAACTTCTCACACGTCTATATCCCAAATATGGGTTTCACATCCCCACTCACTATTTGAAAGATAACATTATATTCCTTCTTACCTAATTTAACGTTCCCCTTTGCCTGTCCCACAGGCTTCATTGTGTGTCCAGAATACGACCTCAGTGTTACATTAGTTTTCATTAAGGCAAGACCAGTCTTTCTGAACATGTTCTTTGGCAGGATGATGTCAACTTGGGCTCCAGAGTCAAGTTTGGACTCAAAGGTTTGAACTTAACAATCCACATTGTTAATGATGCACAGCTGTCCCCATTCACATGTCGAATCAATCACGGTGTCAATCAAGGCGTCAAAGTCGTCGTTCACTGGCTCAGGCTGCGGTGAAGCGGTCATCTCGGACTCTATGTCGCGGACGTCATGGCTTCCATCCCCGACCTTCTGTCTGATTGGCTGATCATGTTTGTCGGTAACGTGGACGGCTGTTGGGCGCTCTATTTCTCGGGCAGTCGGGGGATCTGGAGAAATGTCCAATCTCTCCACAGGTGCGACATCTCATGTCCTGAGCAGGGCAGGAATTGGTTTTATGCACGTAGGTGCATGACCGGCAGACGGCATCATTACCATGATTACGGGTTTCTGTGTGTGGTTGACTGCGACGCGAATCCCTGCCTCGGCCCCATGGCCGACTGGAGCTGTCGCGTTTCAAGTAATCAACTGTCTCTTCGATGGCGGTTGGGGCAATCTGTTTCACGTGCTGGGCTGATGCTTTGGCGATCGTACACATATCAGTGCATTTTGTCAGCGTTAAGGCCTCGCATTGGAGTAGTTTCTCCCGGAGCGGCTGGCTGGTGACGCCTCAGACTATTCTGTCTTGCAGGAATGAGTCCTGCAGGCTGCCAAATTCACAATCGTTTGCTAAAGCCTTCAGTGCAGTCAGGTAGTTGGAGAAATCTCTCCTCACCGCTGATTATGTGCATTGAAGATGTATCTCTTGACAGTTAAGTTCTTCTTTGGTTCACAGTATGTCTGGAACTTCTCCTTCAGCGGTCGTATTTTGTCACGTTCCTCCGGGGTGAACTGAAAGGTTTCATAAATCTGCTGAGCGGCCGGCCCCGCCACGTGGAGGAACGTTGCACACCAAATCTTTTCTGGCTTATTCGTCAGCTTTGTCACCGTCTCGTACAGCTGGAACACCCTTATCCAGTCCTTATAATCTTGGCTAAGTTCCCTTGCATGGAGAGTGCACGGGACGGTGGCTTGAGTCCCGCCATTTTTCACTTCTGACACCATGTAACTCAATAGACAATAGACAATAGACAATAGGTGCAGGAGTAGGCCATTCGGCCCTTCGAGCCAGCACCGCCATTCAATGTGATCATGGCTGATCATTCTCAATCAGTACCCCGTTCCTGCCTTCTCCCCATACTCCGCTATCTTTAAGAGTTCTATCTAGCTCTCTCTTGTTGTGACTAGCACAATAAAGAGACGTCCGACACCAATGAGATAGGCGAGTAGGGCAGCCTATTTAATGAAAGCCTGGCCTCCAGAGGGCACTCGCATTTACATGTTGATGATGAATACAAACGTTGCATACATACCTCCTTCTAACCCTAGCCTTTGTGCACCAATCTGCCTAAGGGGGAACGCCCTCTCCTGAGGTCATCTGTTGCCGACCATGATTTAACCGGCTTCCTCTTCTCCCTTCCAGTTCTTTCAGCATCCTGCATTCCCGCTATCAAGCTGATGAAGGGTTCTGATCCAAAATGTCATCTATCCATTTTCTCCGGAAATGCTGCCTGACCTGCTGCGTTACTAAAGCATTTTTATGACTATCTAAGATTTTGAACATTCAGGGAATCAAGGGTTATGGAGAATTGATGGAAAAGTTGATTTGAAGCTAAGATCTTATTGGAAGACAGTAATTCATAACTTGTCTTATTTCTGATATTATGAATAATCATGAAATGACAGTGAGAAGGATACTAATATGTAAATGGAAAATAAGGTTTGGAGGGATATGGGCCAAACGCAGGCAGGTGGGACTAGTGTAGCTGGGACATATAGGCCAATGTGGGCAAGTTAGGCCAAAGGGCCTGTTTCTACTTTGTATCATTATGACCATGACTCTATGAGATATAGCATATAACTAGACCAAGTGGACCCGTTGGGCCCAAACCTCTCCTGCATTGGTGCAGCACCCTCTCTTCCCCCCCCTCCCCTCTCCCCCCTTCCCCCCTCCTCTAACCCCCTACCCACTCCCACTCCATCCCCCTCAACCCCCCCTTAACCTCCCTCCTCCACCCTCCCTCCCTTCCCCCTCCCTCCACCCCCTCCCTCCCTCCCTCCCCCCTCCCTCCCTAGGAGATAGATTTAAACTTTAAGATGTGAATAACTTTATAACACCGATTTCAATGAAACTGATTTTATATAACACCGATTTCAATGAAACTTCTTCCATTAGCACCAATGGGACTACAGTGAGTAAGATGGGCCTAAAATTGTCGCTCTATCATGTACTGTTTTGGCTGTAGTTCAGGAACAAACAAACAAACAAACGAGAGTTTTAGTTTATAGATACCAATATTAGGCTACTTGCTAAAACCATGTTGTTTTTATTATCAGAATTGACCATGCAAAGCACTTGGTTGAACATACTTCATGGATTTAAATGAATGTAAAACTCAACAATGGTAGGAATTTTTTTTATTTTTTTTCCCCCCAGTATCTCTAAACTGACTGACAATGATCCTCAATCGCATAGGTCAAAGAAAAGATAGACAACTGCAGCAACCAGTATTGTAAAATGGTTTAAATTATTTATACATTCAACCTCGTACGCTGAATAAAACAATTATATAAATCTCATGTGTGCATAAGATGCCTCCCTTTAGGTTCCACTCATACAAAGCAATAAACTTTTATATAAACTCATATGAAATCATATTCTGAGAGATGGGTGTATTATCTATCAGGCTTCCTAAAATGATACACATTGTGAGAGTAATATTGGACATGGGTTTTTGAACAAAATGCGCACTGAAGTCATTGGAAACAACTATCTATCCAAGATAAAAGGTGGTTGACTGAATTTAGACCACTTATTAAATACCTCCCTCACAAAACCAGTACATGGTATCCTCTGGAACGAAACTTGGCATCTAAAAATAATAAACCCAATGCAATTTATGTAGAAATGGCAGTAAGTAGCACATAGAACCTCTGGTCACAGAAAATGACAATGTCTATGAATTGCGTTTTTTTTAATATGGGCCAGATTTAGTTTGTTTATGATATATTTAGCAATGTAGTTACGTGGAGGCGGGTATATTAACTATAAGAACTGGAATGTATGATTAATATTTGTTGCATCACTGCAGAATAATAAGCAAATGAATAACACAAAATTCTGCAGCTTCATTAACTAACAAAATGCGGCAAACACAATTCTAAATGTCTTGTTCACATTTAATCCCAACAAAATCAAAAATTGTATTATACAAATTATAAACCTCATAACATGGGCTTTTTACTACCTCACTTGTTGAAAGAAAGATATGCTGAAGGCTTTGCTCACCATGAATTCCTTTAGGGGATTAATCAAGGGTATCCAGAAGCACTATGGTGTTAATATGATTGCCCCTTAAATCAGATACAGAGAAAATGATGTACAATTAGCTGTGCCTGTTTATTGAAATTCAGGCACCGTAGTTGTTTGACAAACTAAACGATTCCTATACGTTGCTAGCCTTATCTACATGTTCATCAGGAAAATCAAAGCTGTAACACCCTAATGTCATTTTGAGCATGAAGGTTGGGGTAGAGCAGGAAGCTGGAGAATGTTGAAAAGTGGTACTATATCAGCAAGAACAGGGTTTATCATTTCTAGATATTTTATTAGAGGTCTTGATGGAGGGGGATCTAGTAAGATGGAGGGGGATCTAGTAAGATGGAGGCATAAGGAACTTTTTCACCCAGAGAGTTGTGAATTTGTGGAATTTTCTGCCACAGAGGGCAGTGGAGGCCAAATCACTGGATGGATTTAAGAGAGAGTTAGATAGAGCTCTAGGGGCTAGTGGAATTAAGGGATATGGGGAGAAGGCAGGCATGGGTTATTGATTGTGGACGATCAGCCATGATCACAATAAATGGTGGTGCTGGCTCAAAGGGCCGAATGGCATCCTCCTGCACCTATTTTCTATGTTTCTATGCTTTTATATCCTATTCCCCCCCCCCCCATCCCCACCACTCCTCTCGATCTAAAGAAGGGTTCTGACCTGAAACGTCACCTATTCTTTTTTCTCTAGAGATGCTGCCTGATCCGCTGAGTTAGTCCAGCATTTTGTGTCTATCTTCGGTATAAACCAGCATTTGCAGTTCCTTCCTACTTTAACTAAATCCAACAGAATCAGGAAGGACCTCTATGGACATAGCTGTGGAGTACTTACTTGTGAAGATCCTGCCTCGGATCCTCGATTCAATGCTGCAAGGAGTTCAATGATCACGCAAAGCCAGGGACTTCAAATGCATAATTACCAACTTCAATGTAATTGTCAGACACACTTCAATTCACACCCACCCAGTAAATTTTTAAGTCATTTTTAGATTTTCACTTTCTTAGCTCAGCTACTTCAAGCACATCTGAAAATCTCTGCCTTTGCAAGACTACCGCCTTCAATCATCTATAGGTAACTCTATGAGAATATTGAAAAAGTGGAGGAGGGCAGCAAAACCACAGGCAGGATAAGGATGGGTGCACAACAGAGGTGTGTTTAGTATATTAGCCAATATGTATGATTAATTTATATTAGTGCATGGATTCGTGCACAGATTTCCAAAAATGACATATTACCTGCACTAATGCCCTCAATACTAGCATGAAAAATTATTCATCATGGATACCATTTTGAGGTACTAATTTTGTGTCAATTGTCTTATTAAGGAGAAATTTCTTCAGCATTGTAGTGAACACATTGGTAATTCTTGATTCCATGTCTGTCAGCAATCGTATTTCGTTTTTATTAGTTTTTTAGAGATATAGCATAGAAACAGGTCCTTCAGCCCATTGAATCTGTGATGAATGCACAAGGCACTTGTAACATCATAAGCTGCCTCATAGTGTCTTGCAAGACTGTTACCAATGTCTCAAAATGTACTGATTTTGGCTGGTAACTTCAATGAAAATCGACCTCTTCATGTCAATTCACATGTAAGCTTGTCTCTCACACCTGCACCTGTACGTTGCAGCTTGGCAGTCAGAGGTGAGCAGTCAGGTATCAATGCTGAGTTCAGAGGTGGACTGCAGATGACCCAAGCTGGGCTCGGTGAGGCTAGCTGGATGCTCGTCACAGCTAGTTTGTTAGCTTTATAGCAATCATGGTGACTTTGTCTGACAATGTTATCTAAATGCTCTGATATCACTTGAATAAGGTTACCGATCTTGACTGAGGATGTTCACCTTTCGGTCAATTACCACTGCAGACAAAGAACTCCTCAACGCAATTTTACTTCAAACTCTTTATTACTAATCACCATGTAACTTAAACACTTCTACAATTTAGTAAATTTCAACAACCATTTTATAGGTTAAACCAGGTCATAGACCTGATCTAAAGGAATTGGCCAGCCTAACTCTGAGGATGACTAGTCCCCTCTAAGCTCCAAACTTAGGGTGTCCTTTTTTATGACAGTCATCTTGACATTATCACTGCATATGATTAGATGTTTCAATTTGACATCTTTGAAACTCTGAAACTCATGCCAGCAGTATACCATTATTCCTTGTCCCGTCTTCCAATTTAGAAACCTTGTCGTTCCAAATGTTTAGATGACGCTTAGCACCCATCATCGGTTCACTGAATACTCTAGTTTTAACTCTTCTTCCAGTGGACTGACGCTTACAGTAGAGTTAACTTTCTTTCTAATAAAGCTTTGCCGTGGTTTTGGCCTCATAGATACAAGAAATAAGAGCAGATAATTGGTTTGTTTGATTTATTGATGTTCTTTAATCCTAATATTTTTTATTAATTCCTAGCAAATAGTGATAAACTTAATATATCATATGATATATTGTCCAGTTGAGGTTCTAGACAGTGGTGATCAATAGCATATTGATAGTTTGTCTCATAACCTGTTGGGTCCAAACCTCTCCTGCATTGGTGCAGCACCCCTCCTCCACTTCACCCCTCAACCTCATCCCTCCCCATCACCTTCACCCCTTCCCCCATCCCTCCTCATCCCCCTCCCCCCTCCCTCCCCTCTTCCTCCCTCCCTCCCCCTCACCCCCATCCCCTTCACCTCTTCCCCATCCATCCCTCTCCCCTTCCCCCCCCTCCCCCCCAGCCCCCTCCTCCCACTCCACCCCTCCCCTCCCGCCCCCCTCGGTCCAACCGTGGAGCCGTTGCTGGGCGGGGAGTGCCCCCTTGGCCGTGTGCCAGCAAGGGGGGAGAGGGGGAACGCAGTGACGTCGGTGGCATTTCTCCTGCTGCGGGCAACAGCCATCTTGTTGGACCCTCTGCCAGAGCCTCTGCAGCACGCTGCAGTATGGGAGGAAGGTCAGGCGCAGGGCAGACCGGGACGGGCGCCGGTCCTCCCGCTGGTCCTCCTGGGGGGGGGGATAGATTTATTAAAATTTATAAGGTAAATTGTTTTTAAAAGTAATGAAAGTGGGTTTATTCACACCATAGGGGAATGGTGAGTAGGGTGGGCCAAAGATTGTGGCGTTATCGTGTATCGTTTTGGCTGTGTAGAGGGCAAGGGCATGGTACACACATACACATATACACACATACACACATACACATAAACCAACTGAGAGTTTTAGAGAGAGAGAGAGAGAGAGAGAGAGAGAGAGAGAGAGAGAGAGAGAGAGAGAGAGAGAGAGAGAGAGAGAGAGAGAGAGAGAGAGAGAGAGAGAGAGAGAGAGATAGATAGATAGATAGATAGATAGATAGATAGATAGATAGATAGATAGATAGATAGATAGATAGATAGATAGATAGATAGATAGATAGATAGATAGATAGATAGATAGATAGATAGATAGATAGATAGATAGATAGATAGATAGATAGATAGATAGATAGATAGATAGATAGATAGATAGATAGATAGATAGATAGATAGATAGATAGATAGATAGATAGATAGATAGATAGATAGATAGATAGATGATTCTTAGTGTAGGTGGTGCGAAGATGTATCCTCTTGCGATGAAATCTATAACCAGGCAACATAGGTATATATTGAGGGGTTGTCTCCCCTAACTTAGAGATAAGGAAGAATTTCTATAGTAAAGAACATGTTGAACCTTTAAAAATGTTAAAAACTGATTAATTGAGTATTACCTTGGAAAATAGGCATGTGTATGGATGGGAGCCAATGTATATGGAGGTCAAGCAGTTAAATTGAGCTGAGAACAAGGTCAAAGCAATTATAATTTTATTGAATAGCAGGATATGTCTGACGGCCTGTTCCTATTCTCATTTCTTCTCTTCTCAAATATTTAATAAGAGACTTAATGGTTGAAGACACATTTTCATGATTAATCTGACCTGAAATATCAGCTTCGCTATGGTAAACAATCCTGAATATGAAACATGGAGATCTTCTTGACCCCAAAATAAATGACCCCCACCACCATCCCAGGTGCGAGATTCTTGACTTTCAAATATGGCCAGTGGGTGACTAAAAATCCCTCCAGACATCCATCAATGGTCACGCCCTCAACACCCAGAATCCCCGCCCTGGCATTTGCAATATCCCCACACATTTCCAAGTCATCATTTATCTTTGAGTCACTGCTGATCTGGCAATGTCCTACCCTACCATCCATTACCAATTAGGCCTGCAATTGCCCACAGTGCCATCATTGTGAGAATAACAGCAGCAGCTCATTTCCCAGAAATAATTAGTCCAGGGCAAAGGGATTTATTTCCCAATTTCCAGGCCTGAATGTGTATCAAAATTGCAAGTAATGTTCTTTAATTTCGAAGCTTACTCTTTATAAGCAGACATTAAGTGTAAATATTTTATTATTGCATTTTCATATTGAGATGACCTTTTTGCTTCATGTTAGTGGCTTTGGGTCAGTATTGCAGGAGGCTGATGCTTTATATAAAATTGTCAAACGGAGCTTGTTACAACCTATGCAGACCAGTATAATTTACAAACTCTTATCATCACCATTAAGCCTGACATGTGCATGATCATGAACAAGGAAAAATCCGAGCACAAATTATTATGATTAGAGAAATGTAAATGTTCTCACAATTAAATAAATTCCTGAGAGACATCACTAGAATCTGAAAAATATGTTAATGTTCTTTATTCCCCGTCTACTGGTGACACATCTGGAATGGTGGAATATGTTTGCTCATGTATAAAATCTAGTTTAAAAATCTCATTTGAAATAATTTGGTCAGAAGATCAGCCAGAGGCAAATGTCAGAATGCTGACTTACAAGATATTATTGTTTAACTTGATAATCATTGTGTGACCCACAATGCTAATTCTAATCATATTACAATATCTGAAAATGTGTAAAGAGCTAGCGCTCTCCAATGTTCAAGATCTCATCTCTCTCGCCCTCATTATCTTGTCACTGAGTAAACATGAGGGGCAATCAACATTAAACATTATTTTACAATATATTGTTCTTTTATCTCACCCAAATCCATGGGTTAAACCACTTTTAGTATACAAATCTGATTAGTGATATTACACACACACAAAACCAAAACATCAAGATGGTTACCGCCTTCCATCTGTCTTGCTTGCTCTCCTTGGCATGGTGAGTAGATAACGTGCACTGTACAAAAGTGAGGAAGCAGTGATTTATTGGATGGCATCTGGTAAATGGAGTTACTTGTTGGTTGGGTCTAAGAATGTACAGCTGTGAATGCACGTTAGCGTTCACCAAGATTAAAAACACAGATTATCTGATAATCCAGCTCATATAATCATAATAATAATAATAATAATAATGCATTTTATTTATATAGCGCTTTTCTTATACTCAAAGACGCTTTACAGAGATTTTGAGAACATAGGGAAATGAATGAATAGATAAATAAGTAAATAAATAAATGAACAGAGAAAGGAGACAGAAGGTGAGGTGACCTTCAGTGGTTGAAGGCAGTACTGAACAGGTGAGACTTCAGCGATGTTTTGAATGTGGTGAGTGTGGAGGAGTCTCTAACGGTTTGGGGTAGTGAGTTCCATAGGGTGGAAGCAGCGATGGAGAAAGCCCTGTCCCCCCAGGATCTGAGTTTGGTCCGGATGTGGGGGGATAGGAGATTGGCAGTGGCAGAGCGGAGGGTGCAGGTGGGAGTGTGCCTGTGGAGGAGGTCGGTCAGGTAGGATGGGGCCAGGTTATGGAGGGCTTTGTAGGTTATGAGGAGGATTTTGTACTGGATTCGCTGGGGGATGGGGAGCCAGTGGAGTTTATAAAGTACGGGGGTGATATGGTCACGGATCGAGGTGTGTGTGAGTAGACGGGCAGCGGAGTTTTGAATGTATTGAAGTTTATTGATGATTTTTGAGGGTGCGCCATAGAGGAGGCTGTTGCAGTAGTCCAGACGGGAGGTGATGAAGGCGTGGATGAGGGTTTCTGCAGCTGTGGAGAAGAGGGATGGACGGAGACGGGCAATGTTTTTGAGGTGGAAGAAGGCTGTCTTTGTGATGTGTTTGATGTGTTTGTCGAAGGAGAGGGTTTGATCAAGGATGATTCCAAGATTCCGGAGCTCTGTAAAATAGTTGGAATATTTGTTTCTTTGATAGTAACTTTGTGCATCCATTTCTTTGTAAGCAACTCCAGAAATGCTCTGAGCTCCCATGTTATGCAGCATTTCTTTAAAAATACAAGTAAAATACAGTTATTAAAAATAAAATCATTACAATCGTGTCAAATTATTTTGTGCAGAATCAGTGTATGCAAGACATTGTAAAGGACATGTCCATGCCAGTCACAAAGCTTTGCTTCAGCAGAGGTTCCGAGAGCCTTGTCCAGCCCCTGGCCAGATTTATGAGTTGGCCAGAGCCTGGGAAGTTAGATTTTGCTGAAGTAGGCTTCGGGAGAATCGTGACCAGAAGCCAGAATGGCTGGGGATGTTGTAGATTGAGAGAAGTGGAAACAGTATGGGTGAGGAAAGGGCAAGGGCTGTTTGAGATGCAAATGGGGAGCACAAAAAATCTGAAATGACAACACATTTTTTGAGAATTTAGAAACAAGGAACTGCTGATGGTGGCTTACCAAGGAAAGACACAAAATGCTGGAGTAACTCAGCGGGTCAGGCAGCGTCTCTGGAGAACATGGATAGATGACATTTTGGATCGGGACCCTTCCTCAGACTGACCTTGGACACTTTTGATCAGTTAGTTTCTCTTATTTGCAATAAGGCCTTAAACATAAGTCAACAAGGTCTTATTAGAATACAAATGTATTTCCTATAAATACAAGTTCAAGCATCAGAATTTCACATTTTAAAGCTCACTTTTGGTTTGCAGTGCAAAGTTAATCATCGTTTTGAAATAATAGCTGGTGTTCATGTACATCAGACTCAAGTGACAAGAATAATGTCTGCACTGCAGGTTAGAATTAATTTGACTTTCTACCTTTAATACCTTGGAACAAATCTAGTTCCATCAAAAAAATTAAATTAAAAAATCCATTAAATATTGCAAATTTATCAATTTCAAGAAAACATCAAAAGCCCATAAATTTAAAATTTCAAGTCAATAATGTAAAAGCCCGACATTCATTACAATGATGAGAGAGTCTATTATTTGCAGTGAATATTGGGGAATAAATATAATGAATCTGAATAAGCAGAGGGAAAAGAATACAAATCAGAAACATGTTGTATTATTGATCTCCGAATCCTTGATCAGGCTTAATTTTGTTTACAATGCACACTATCTTAGGACCACTGTTATTAATGTGAACAGTAAGGAAAATTATGCTGAATCTTTATCTGAATCTAAGTGTATGATGTCCAGTTTTGGATACCAGGAAAGATGTAGCACGGTAGCGCAGCGGTAGAGTTGCTGCTTTACAGCGAATGCAGCGCCGGAGACTCAGGTTCGATCCTGACTACGGGTGCTGCACTGTAAGGAGTTTGTACGTTCTCCCCGTGACCTGCGTGGGTTTTCTCCGAGATCTTCGGTTTCCTCCCACACTCCAAAGACGTACAGGTTTGTAGGTTAATTGGCTGGGTAAATGTAAAAATTGTCCCTAGTGGGTGTGGGATAGTGTTAATGTGCGGGGATCGCTGGGCGGCACGGACTTGGAGGGCCGAAAAAGGCCTGTTTCCGGCTGTATAGATATGATATATGATATGTAACAGATTATTATCTGAATGGTGTCAGATTATTATCTGAATGGTGTCAAGTTAGGAAATAGGGACGTACAACGAGATCTGGGTGTCCTAGTGCATCAGTCACTGAAAGGAATCATGCAGGTACAGCAGGCAGTGAAGAAAGCCAATGGAATCTTGGCCTTCATAACAAGAGGAGTTGAGTATAGGAGCAAAGAGGTCCTTCTGCAGTTGTATAGGGCCCTAGTGAGACCGCACCTGGAGTACTGTGTGCAGTTTTGGTCTCCAAATTTGAGGAAGGATATTCTTGCTATTGAGGGTGTGCAGCGTAGGTTTACTAGGTTAATTCCCGGAATGGCGGGACTGTCATATGTTGAAAGACTGGAGCGGCTAGGCTTGTATACACTGGAATGTAGAGGATGAGAGGGGATCTTATCGAAACATATAAGATTATTAAGGGGTTGGACACATTAGAGGCAGGAAACATGTTCCCAATGTTGGGGGAGTCCAGAACCAGGGGCCACAGTTTAAGAATAAGGGGTAGGCCATTTAGAACGGAGATGAGGAAATACTTTTTCAGTCAGAGAGTTGTAAATCTATGGAATTCATTGCCTCAGAAGGCAGTGAAGGCCAATTCTCTGAATGCATTCAAGAGAGAGATAGACAGAGCTCTTAAGGATAGCGGAGTCAAGGGGTATGGGGAGAGGCAGGAACGGGGTACTGATTGAGAATGATCAGCCATGATCACATTGAATGGTGGTGCTGGCTCGAAGGGCTGAATGGCCTACTCCTGCACTTATTGTCTATTGTCTATTGTCTATTGTAACAGCGGGGTAAAATTCATCAAAGTTTCAATGGAGCTTCATTGTCACATGCACCTAGGTAGAGTGAAGTTACTTTTTTTTAATACAATTCAGTAAGATTCTTACTACACATAAGCAGAATCATACTTAAGTACAAGACTGTAAAAATAGTAGATTACGATGAGGCAGTACCCAAGAGTCACCATGTTTCCAGCACCAACGTGTATCTTTCAAGTTTCAAAGTTCTTAAAAATGTAGTATTAACTAGGCCTTAAAGGCACTAGGTCAGAATTGCAAGGATTGTTCTGGCCTGGTGATGATGTTGGTGTCCTCTACTGCTGTTCTACCACTCAGTGCTACTGCAGGCTGTGTACGATTTGCATGCTCACCTGACCTCTGTGGGGTCTCCAGCAGTGCCTGATCCAATTGTTCCCCCAGGCTGCTGCTGGGTTTATGGTGGCCACGTAGACCCAAACATGTTGACCCGCGAACACCAAGGTGTCCTTCATCTTGCACAGTCACCATTGTGACTCCATACACCGGGACGCCTCCTGCAGCCAATCTCAGAACGCACCCAGAGCGCACTCCGAGGGTGCGGGAGGTGAATTACCAGGTAAAACCAGGTGTAATTAGACACTGTTCCTTCCTCCTTCTGCTGCTGCCACTGTGCTACAGTGGTCTTCTGCAATTACCATAACTATTCCAGGAATGAGAAACTTTACTGACATGAATGGAGTGGAGAACTGGATTTGTATTCCTTTCAACAAGGAAGGTTGCATGAGGTCTGGTAGTGGTATTTCAATTCATGAGCAGATAGAAATAAACTACTTCTAATGAGAGAGCGGTACAGATCCCGAGTATGTAAAATCAAAGTTATTGGTAAAAAAACACATTATGACATGAAGATATTTTTTATATATTTAATGGTTTGGGTCGAGAATGTATTGGCTGGGATAGCATAGTGAGAGCAGAATTATCATGCCCAAGGCAACTGGATACATATCTGAAATAAGAGAATTTGTAAAGTATTGGGCAGTGGTACAAGGTGGATTGTGTATATGTAGATTTGTGTATATTTGGATTCAGTGGGCTGAACATTTTCCTTCCCTGCCGTGATCCTTCTGGGATTTTGTGAAGAATTAAATGATAAAGTTTACTCTTTGAAAATTACTTGTTGCCTTGACTGAAGGTCATCTGAAAGAAATGGGGTTCTAACCATTACAGAATGGGTTACAGCTGATTTCAGCATTATGACAAAGGACTTAAAATAAACATTTGGACGATATGAGAAGAGGAATTAGATGGAGAAATCTGCAAAATAAACCATTCATCTTCAGCTTCTGGGTTTTAGCATCCAAAATGTATTTGCTTAAGCCCTGAATTAGTTTCAAAAGTCAGCCCACAGATAATGCTAACTAAAACCATTAGATCCAATGCCCATGAATGAGAGAGTATATGGAGAGACAAGGAATTGAAGCAGATTAAGGAAAAAGGACTGATCAATGAAAATGCACACATCTATGGGATTAGTACTTTTTTGTTGTTTATTATAGTGTTTGCAAAGTACTATGTATATATTATGCATAAATTATGTGTGTGTGCGTGTCTTCACACAGAGAGTGGTGAGTCTGTGGAATTCTCTGCCACAGAAGGTAGTTGAGGCCAGTTCATTGGCTATATTTAAGAGGGAGTTAGATGTGGCCCTTGTGGCTAAAGGGATCAGGGGGTATGGAGAGAAGGCAGGTACAGGTTACTGAGCTGAATGATCAGCCATGATCATATTGAATGGTGGTGCAGGCTCGAAGGGCCGAATGGCCTACTCCTGCACCTATTTTCTATGTTTCTATGTTTCTATGTGATGCTGCCTGACCTGCTGAGTTACTCCAGCACTTTGTGTCTATCTTTGGTATAAACCAGCATTTGCAGTTCTTTGTTTCTCCAGCTCTTCACCCACCCACCCCAACCCCTACTTTCAGTCTAAAGAAGGGTCTTGACCTGAAATGTCACTTTTACTCCAGAGACGCTGCCTGACCCACTGAGTTACTCCAGCACTTTGTGTCTATCTTTGACAATCAAACACTCTTGACTCTTGCCTTGAGTTTTGTTTGAGATTGGGTTTGATGACAGCCTCCTGACTTGTGGTATTGGCGGTGATGTTCTCCAGAGTTGTCTGAACAACTGAATCACTCCAGTGCTTTATGTCTTGATATTGTATTAAACCAGAATTTGCAGTTCCTTGTATCTCTGTAAAACCTTTCAGCCTCACCTGCTGTATTTAGTATTTGAAAGGAAAGGTGTAGCAACAAAACAAGTGAATATTATAGAAGGTGTGAAATCATCCACACTCTGTCCCAAGCCTCACCCCTAACACAGAGTGGGTAATGAAAATGGACATAACTTGTTATCACTCGTTATCATTCTTTTCTTTCCCGAGAATACAGATGCACCCAGTGAAAAAACTCTCACCTCAGGGTTGGCATGTTATAAACTACCTGATAGCCAGCAGTTTGCTACAGTATAAATACTGCAAATAATGATTATCTGATTCACAGCGTCTCAAAGTTATGACCTTACCATCATCAATAGCATCTCACATCAAATTGGATGCGCTGTCTTCTCTCTTCCTGAGAATGTGTTCCCATGCCATGTGTTGTCAAAATTAATTTTGTTGATATCCTTATAAAACCTAATATCCCCATGTGCATGTGATGCACTATCTAAAAGAGAAACAGATCCTCCAGAATCAGAGAATTGAAGTTTCTGACCTAGTCTGCTCTTAGTTTACAATTTGGAAGAAGTGTTGGCATTCCGTTTTAGATCTCACAATCTCAAGACATCCCTAGGCATTTTCTGCCTAACAAGGACTCTTGGAGTGCAGTCATAGTCATAATGCAAAAAATATGACAACCAATATCTCCAGAGCATGATCTCAGAAATAATATTGTTATAGTGATTAGATGATGTTTTTTTTTGTCTTAATCGATGTGGTTGAGGGGTCAGTGTTGGACAGGGAGAACATCTCTGATCTTCTTTGAAAAATTAGATAGAGCCTTTGTGTAATTCAAGTTATTCAAGTAAGCGATTGTTTATTCAAGTAAGCAATCCTGTTAGGGCAGATTACTTGATTCTGTACATCCCTGGAGTGGAACTAAAGCCTATAAACTTCTGACCTGGAGTGAGAATTCAACCACTGAGTGCCATTGTTCAGAGGGAAGAAAGATGTTAGTAAGATATCTGTTAAATGATTCCTATTGATATTTCTTTATGGCAGAGAACTTGGGGCAAGTAAGTGTTTGCCATGAGGGTGCTAACACATCCTTTGCAACATGCAAAGTAACTGATTGAATCTCATTTTGCCTGCGGTTCCATAATGGTGCATTTTGCACAATATAAAACTAACCAGCTATGTAATCCATTCAAGACCTGACACTCATTGACCTTAGCCATGCTTTTGTGTGTGACTCAGTCTCTAATCAGAAATTACTCATTGTTGACTAACACTATTACACACAATCATTGCAGTACATCCATTGAGAATAAATTACTACTTGCAGCTTTTTTAAATAAATATATAGAAGAAACATTGCAATCATTGCCAGTTTTATCATCCAACATTATTCACATTGCACCTCACACCTTCCAGTAAATGCCAGTTATGTAAATATTAAGCACAACAATGAATGCTCAATGCATAGGAAGGAAATGCAGATGCTGATTTACAACGAACATAGACACAAAATGCTGGAGTAACGCAGCAGGATAGGCAGCATCTCTGGAGAGAAGGAATGGGTGATGTTTCGTGTCGAGACCCTACTGCAGACTCGTGATCTATATAGCCTAATCTTTTACAGATGGAAATAACATTGGAAACTGAAACTGGCACTGTGAGAAATATGCAGAAATGTGCATAGGTAATGGAATGATTGCAGCGTTTGCCTTAGCTCAATAACTATACCACTTTAATATTTTGTGAAAAAACAGAAATATATCAGTTCCCAGCCAAGGTTTTTTTTTCGCTCACTGCAATATGCTCAGGTATAATTTCTAAATGTTGCTACAATCATGCTGCTGATACAGAACCCAAAGGGATTAAAATGAAACGAATGATGTGACATTGAACAAAATGTAGCCTATATGTCACTGTGCATAACTGGTGGCAGCAGACAGTGAAATTACAATTCATAATACACGTAGTACTGTTTTAGCAGAACTGCTGCAAACTCAGAAATCTTAAATCCTAGAACGTGATTGTGTGGAATTCAATAACTATGTAATAATAATGACAAGAAAATGAAGGGAGAAAAAGTAATCATTTCATAAATGTACATTGGAGGACAGTTTGAAATATAGCACATCTTAGCTTAATGACTATCAATACATGCATGTAGTATAATGGTCAATGGAAACTATGATGGATTTATATTTAAAAAAATTCAAAGCCATTATATTTTTGTTGTCTCTATAGCTGATTTCATAGCAGTTGGCGTTCCAAAAAAAAACTTATCAGTATTCACAGTGCATTATAGTTGTGACAAGAATATAAAATCTATGTAGTTCCAATGTTGGTGCTTGGTACGTGTATATCAGGTAAATTTGTATAAAATATCAGGACTAGTTGTGCATAAATTATGTAGCAGCCTGAAGCCTGAGCTTCACACACCTATAAGAATGTACTCACTGGAAATGGAGTCCTGGTCAGTGTGCTACACAATCCAATTTTCTTCAAAAGGAAAACAGAGTCCTCTTTATACTTGACTCACTGGTCATGGATGTGTGGAATGGCTTTCAACAAAGTGCAACTCTTATACAGAAGTCTGGAGGTTGTGTGGCTCATATGGCCTACAGGCCACTTCAGAAGTCCCAAGATTTCAGGAAGCCTGCTTCCATGTGACTTACAGAGGACCTACTTAAGCAGGCTGGAGTTCATTGCTGGAAAACCAATGTAAGTGGGTTCCCTTGAAGTCATTTATTTACCCAGCTTTAATTCCCTCACTCACCCCACCACTCAAACTCAGACCATCGCAACAAGCTTTTAACACTCACTGGATTCTCCTACTAACTATTCTTCAGATTTAGCATCCACCCACTCTTTTCCTAACCTAACAACCCACTTAGTACCCATCATCATCTACACAGACACCCTTTTAACCACCAACGTTCAAATCTGAATGATGATCATCACTCCTGGCTGGCTGTCCCCAACTCAACACATCCTACAGATATTTTTGAAGAACCCCAACATAACCAGTCCAACCCCATACTGACAATTGTGAACCCTCTCCCCCAAACTCCACCAAAACAAAACTGTGGTCCTGAACCAACACGATTTCCTTCAAACATTCCACACTGATGAACCAAGCAATGGAAAAGCCTTACCTTTTCTAAGGCCTGTGAAGTAGCCTTGAACATCTGCACAACGGGGGTTCCTGGAGGACCTACAAGAAAAACACCCATTCACTCACATTGCTGTAACTGTTTAGCAGAACTTTGGAAGTAGCAATTAAATTAAAAACATTACATTTTAAAGAAACAAAAAGAACCATTCAACCCACATAGCGTCATCCTTGCAAAAAATTATGTATGATATATCTGATCCGTTTGGATAGTATGAAAAACAAAGTATTTCACTGTACCTTGGAACATGTGGCAATAATAAAGCTAATCCTAATTCAAAATAATTTTGTAATCGTGCCTTATAATATTGGTGACAAATGCATAAATACATGCAAACTCGAAGAGACTATTTTGTTCAGTTGTTCCCTTACCATAGTTTTGTTTGGTTCATTATTGTGAAGTGTACAGAAAGAGATACCTGCATGCTATCCGGTTAAGTTATACTATAATTGAGTACATTACATGCTCTTCTGAAACACCACACAGTCGTCATGTTTCACCCATATTTCTTGCAAATTTAAAGTCCCTGAAAATTCTGATTGTGGCCTCATTAGACAAGCAATATCTTATATTCTCACTTTAAGATCTGGTGTTCTGGCTCCATCCACGACCACTCTGTACAGATGCCACAGGGTGTGCTCGATCCATTCACTCACTTGGTTCGCGATCCAACTGGTAATGAACATTGTTTAACCATTATGAGCAATATTACATCATTAATATATCATGGATAACATTCCCATCATCCCCAAAGGGTCGGCCTTCTTTTTTAATGAATTTTCAAATTTGCTCATATATATTATATGCATGAAAATGTGCCGCTTCATCCCATAAGGTTTAACGTATCAAAAAGAAAAGAAAAATACAAAAATATTGTTACATTCTAGCCATTTATGGGAAACTAGACCAAGTGGACCCGTTGGGCCCAAACCTGCATTAGTGCAGCATCCTCTCCTCCCCCCCTCCCCTCTTCCCCACCCTCCCCCCCTCCCCTCTCCCCCTCCCCCCTCCCTCCCTCCTCCCCTATCCCTCTCCCTTCCCCCAATTCCATCCCCTTCAACCCCCTTATCCTCCCTCCTCCCCTTCCCTCCCTCACCCCCCTCTCGCCACCCACTCCCTCCCCCTCCCTCCCTAGGAGATAGATTTAAAGTTTAAAATGTGAATAACGTTAAAAATATAACACCGATTTCAATGAAACTTCTTCCATTAACACCAAACGGACAATGGTTAGTAAGGTGGGCCTAAAATTGTCGCGCTATCGTGTACCGTTTTAGCTGTAGTTCAGGAACAAACGAGAGTTTTAATATATAGATAAGACTGACATTATTCCAACCTTGTTCAGGAATGGTTTTTGAAAAGGGTGGAGAAATATATGGGCTACAACCCTCTTGCATGCTGTTCACTGATTATCATAATATGCATTTGATGATTTCAGAGTACCTCAGACTTTTCAGTGATTGTTAAACCTTGTTAAACCTTGATCCGACAATTTTTGTAAATTTCCTTTTATCATCCTTGCCAGAAGTAGAAACCTAATTTGCATCAAATTTTCCAAATCTCTTCAAGCATGTTCTGTAATCTTCAAAATGTATTCAGTATAAGGTATAAAATTATGCGAGAGATGGTGTCAAGGACTCTTTCTTTACGCCTGCTGAGAGAGACCAAATCTTCGTAGTAGAGCCCCAGAGCTTGTATTTCTCATTAAGGGCAAGATTTTTGGGCTTCTTCACTTCGAAAAACTGCAGTAGTTCATATTCTTCATCATAATTCAGTCAGTGAAATTGTGGGAACATGCAATTTTGAAACTTGCACTTAGAGAATCCAATATTGCCAGCGATAATGAAAAGCTGCCAGCTAATCACAGCACACCTGCCATAATGATCCTTTAATAATTTCAAGCTGCTAACAAGTTATTTAACCAGCATAAATTTCAAAATGTTTTTTCTGAGCAGCCATGGTGTGTGCATTATTTGGAGATAGCTGCCCAATGAAAAGATTTTTCATCCAGATATTTTCGCGTGCTTGAAACATCCACACTTCCTTGTTTACTAATTATGACACAGAAGAAAACCATGGCCCACTTGGGTCCATGCCAGCTCCCAGAGAAATGCCATCGATCCCACTGTTTCCTTCCTTGTAACTTATTCGAAACATAGAAACATAGAAATTGGTGCAGGAGTAGGCCATTCGCCCCTTTGAGCTAGCACTGCCATTCAATATGATCACGACTGATCATCCAAAATCAGTACCCCATTCCTGCTTTCTCTCCATATCCCTTGATTCCATTAGCCCTAAGAGCTATATCTAACTCTCTCTTCAATACATCCAGTGAATTGCCCTCCACTGCCATCTGTGGCAGAGAATTCCACAGATTCCCAACTCTCTGGGTGAAAAAAACTGGTCCTCATCATTCCTTGATGGCCTACCCCTTATTCTTAAACTGTGACTCCTGGTTCTGGACTCCCCCAACATTGAAAACATTTTTCCTGCATCTAGCCTGTCCAAACCCTTATGATCCCCTCCCATCCTTCTAAATTCCAGTGAATATAACCCCAGTCAATCCATTCTGATGCTCAGATGCTCATCTACTCCTCTGTGATTATTTTGCCATTTACATAGAATTTAGAACGTAGAACAGTACAGCATAAGAACAGTCCCATCGGCTGACAATGTCTGTGCTGAACATGGTGCCAAGACCATTTACCTGAAGTAAAGATAATTCATTGGAGCTAATTAACCACCAAGCACACCTTTGGGATGTGGGAGGAAACCAAGACATCCTGGGGAACCTACAGCATCACAGGGAGAATATGCAGACTCCACACTGACCACGATCATGATGGAACCCAGGTCACTGATGCTGTGAAGCAGCAGTATTAAATGCCTCACCACAGTGCCACTAAATAAGATTCTTGGTGATAAATGGTGACCTCCAAGTATGCTACAGTCAGTGTTGTAATATTAAGAAATATGTTGTTAGCTTTGATAGGGCAAGTTTCCTGCAGCTTCATTGATGTGATGATCAGATATTGTTGATGCCGTTAGTTGAAATTAAATATTGACCGGCATTCTGGAGGGAACTTCCTTGATCTTCTTTGAAGTTACATGTAGTTATTTAAAGAACTGAGAGGATAGATGTTCATCTTACTAGTTACGATACGGCTCTTCCTAAACCATCCTTCTCCCTCACCACTGGAAAGACACGTCAACTGCACGTTTGTGTTCGACTCAAATGAACAAGATGGGACTCTAACAAAACAGCATGACTTGAAAAAAAAATGAACGAGAAGGCAAGAATTTCATTCATAAATGAACAAAGCAGCACATAAAAAGGAATAATTTATTATAGATGCATTATAAATTTTGTCAACCCATAAAAATGAAAGCTGGTAATAATAATAGCAGAATTATGTAAGTGAAAAACACAGGATGAAATTTCCCAAAGTGTTAACTAATTCCCAATGTAAATTTGCCAGCATTTCAGCAGACGCTCAAGAGTCGCTACATAACCCAGAGTAGTACCCCTGTACCCAACCCTACAGCAAATGACTGCTCAAATAAACCAATGTTAAACGGTCTGTTGGTTCTATGGGCAAGGCTGTTTAAAACACACACACATGCATAGACAAGAGCATAAACACAGGCATAGACATACACATAGACACACGCATAGACACACACACACACACACAAACATAACATCGCCAGCATCCCGTAAGGAACCAAAGACTATTGAAAATAGAACATAGAAAGGAACAGCATAAGAACAGATCCTGTAGCCCACAATGTCCATGCTAAACATAATGCTGAAATAAACTAATCTCACATGCCTATGCATTATTTACGCCCCTCCATTCCTAGCATATCCATGTGCCTATCTAAAAACCTTTTAAATGCCACTATTGTATCTGTCTCCACCACCTCTGGCAGCGCATTTTAGGCACACCACTCTCTATGTAGAAAACATGCCGCGTATCTCTTTTAAACCGCCCCTCTTACCTAAACGCTATCATTTCTAGTCTTTGTATTTCCTTCTTGGAAAAAAGGTTTGTGAGCAATGACTGTAAAGAAACCATAAGGCAGATTAGCCTGACTTCACTGGTTGGGAAGATTTTAGAGTCCATTATTATAGAGGATGAGGTTTCTGAGTAAGAAGCAAATGATAAAAATAGGCTGAAGTCAGCATGGTTTTGTGAAAGGGTGATCTTGCCTGATGAACCTGTTGGAATTCTTTGAGGAAGTAAATAGCAGAACAGACAAAGGAGAGTTAGTAGATGGTGTTGACCTGGATTTTCAGAAGGTCTTTGATAAGGTGCTGCATGTGAGGCTTCTCACGAAGATGAGAGCACAAAGTGTAAGAGGGAAGATACAAGCATGAATAGCAGGTTGGCTGGATGGCAGAAGACAGAGTGGCAATAAAGGGGGCTTTCTCTGGTTGGCTACTAGTGACTAGCGGAGTTCCGCAGGGGTCGGTGCTGGGGCTGCTACTTTTCACATTGTATATTAATGATTTGGATGAGGGGATTGAAGGTTTTGTGGTCAAGTTTCCATATGATACAAAGATAGGTGGAGAGGCTCTGCAGAAGGACTTGGACAGGTTGGGAGTGGGGGCAGAGAATTGGCAGATGGAATACAGTGTAGCAAAGTGTGGAGTCAAGCATTTTGGTGGGAGGAATAAAAGCTTAGACTATTTTCGAAATGGGGAGAGAATCCAGAAATTGGAGGTGTAAAGGGACTTGGGAGTGCTGGTGCAAGATTTCCAAAAAGTTAATCTGCAAGTCAATTTGGTAGTGAGGAAGGCAAATGCAATGCTAGCATTTATTTTGAGAGGACGAGAATATAAAAACAGGAATATAATGCTGAGGCTCTATAAGGCACTGGTCAGACTGCATTTGGAATATTGTGAACAATTTCGGGCTCCATATCTGAGGATAGATGTGCTGGCATTGGAGAGGATCCAGAGGAGGTTTACAAGAATGATTCCAGGAATTAACATACGATGAGCGTTTGACAGCACTGGGCCTGTACTTGCTGGAGTTTACAATGATGAGGGAGGACCTCATTGAAATTTACCGAATAGTGAAAGGCTTGGATAGAGTGGATGTGGAGAGGATGTTTCCATTAATGGAAGAATGATAGATGCCATAGCATCAGAATGAAAGGACATACCTTCAAAAAGATGAGGAGGAATTTCTTTAGTTAGTGGGTGGTGAATCTGTGGAATTCATTTTATTTTATTTTTATTTCGAACATGTTAAAAGACATCAATTAAAAAACAAAATAAACAAAAAAACCTGAAGAAATGCAAGGAATTTCATCCATTACTTAACATGTGCGAAAAGGAGTAGGAAGAAGTGTGAACTTATTTAATCCTACCCCCATTCCCTAATCAATATTTATCAAGTATCAGATATTAATACAAAAATACTCATACACCCTTATATGTATGAGTATATTGCCACAGACAGCTGCGGAGACCAAGTCAATGGACGTTTTTAAGGTGGAGATTGACAGATTCTTGATTAGTATGCGGTGTCAGGGGTTATCAGGAGAAGGCAGGAGAATGGGGTTGAGTGGGAAAGTTAGATCAGCATGATGGAATGGTGGAGTAGACATGATTGGCTGAATGGGCTAATTCTGCTCCTATAACTTATAAACATGAATATATAAAAGAGATGGGTATATGGAATAAACTTCCGGAGGAGGTAATTGAGGCAGGTACTATGACAATATTCAAAAGGAATTTGGACAGGGATTTAGATCGGAAAGGTGTAGATCTGGGCCAAACGCAGGCATGTGAGACTAGTGTGGATGGGGTATCTTGGTCACCATGGGCAAGTTGGGTCAAAGGGCCTGTTTCTGTGCTGTAATGGTCTATTACTATGTAATAAATGTCTAGAGTGAAAGGAGATATGTGAGTTACAGACATATATTTAACTATCCTTTTTTATCTGTGACAGGTAAATGAAAAACTTGGGTAGACACAAAATGCTGGAGTAACTCAGCGGGCCAGGAAGCATCTCAGGAGAGAGGAAATGGGTGAAGTTTCGGGTCGAGACACCTTCTTCAGACTGAAACTTGCATGAGGGAACTTGCAAAGTTAATGTGTTGTAGAGTCATAGTCATACAGCACAGAACCAGGGTCTTCAGCCCAACTCATTAATGCTGACCAAGATGCTCCACCAATGCTAATCCCATCTGCCTGCACTTGGCCCACCTCCCTCTAAACCTTTCCTATCCATTAAGCTGTACAAATGTCTTTTAAATGTTGTTGTTGTGCTTGTCTCAACGACTTCCTCCTACAGCTCATTCACCCTCTCAGTGAAAAAGTTGCCCGTCAGGTTCCTATTAAATCTTTCCCCTCACTTTAAACCTGTGCACTCTTGTTCTTGATTCCCTTACCCTGGGGGAAAAAAGACTCTGTGTCTTCACCCTAGATGTAATATTTGAAACATGGATGACGGACACGAAAGAAGAAGAAGAGGTTCTATTTCCTCATGATTTTATACATCTCAAAAATATCACCTCAGCCTAATGTGCTCCAAGGAGTGAATTCCTAGCCTTCCTAACCTCTTCCTATAACTCAGGACCTAGAGTCCTGGCAGCAGGATCCCAACCGGAAACATCGCCTATCCAAGTTCTCTAGAGATGTTGCCTGACCAACTAAGTTCCTTCAACACTTTACGTTTTTTATTCTCGTAAATCTCCTCTGCACACTTTGCAGCAATGGCATCTTTCATATCACAGCATGATCAAAATTGAACACAATACTCCAAATGCAGCCTCACCAGCATCTTATATGTCTACTCAGTGTGGCCTCACCAGTGTCTTGTATCGATTGTACCTTATTCTTTACTGCACATATTTAAACACAAAGCTCAGCCATGTTGAATAAACCAAAGTATATTTTGCAAGTATGTCAGAAAACAAGATCTTATTTTCTTGAGGATGCAAATTTAAATCTGAGGCGATAAAAGAATAGAGGAGAGAGAATGATCAGGATTTTATTAATCAGATTTGCATGATTTGCTGGCCCTAATTACAAAAGCCCTAAAGCACAACTGATCAAGGCTGTATTAAATGTGAACAATAAAAACTTGGAAGTTGTATATTGTGCAATTGAAGGGTTAACTAAAAGTTGCACAGAATGTTTGCCTAATATATAATTTCATCATTCAATGTGCAGACATCTCTCAGAGTGCATCTCCCAAGGAGGTCTCAGGCCATCAGGATCCCAGCATGCTGAATGCAAAAACAACAGAACCAGCATGCACAGTGCCTGCAGAAGGGAATTACCTGAAGGAAATGGTCGATGGTGGGTTTGATAGGTCTCAGCTCAAGCACTTAAGGGGTGCGGTTCTGAGCCAAATCATGCAGTCACCATTCAAATGGTTCATCCACAATAGAATCAATAAAAAAGCACACATAAGAATTGCCTTTCCATAGGAAGAATATGAAGGGGTTTGATAGCATTGTGGTCATGTTGCTGCTGCAGTAAATGAGTGATCTGACCTATCGATTACTATAGAACTATAGAAGTGGGAACAAGATCAATTTCTATGATAGCTGAGGAATTAGAACATAATAACATTTAAAAAATAAGAACAAGCCTAGGCCTTTCAGCTCCTTGAGTCTGCTGTGCATTTAACTAGTTCATGGCTGATCTTCTAACTCAAAATATCTTTCCTGCTCAATGTCCATATATCTCTTGGTTCCTGTAAACCCAGAAATCTTTGTCTCAATGTTAGTTTAGAATGCAATCTATTGCTGATCCTTCACAGCCCCCTGAGTTAGAGAATTCCAAATATCCAACCCCTGTACAAAAGAAGAAATGTCTCTTAATTTCTGTTGTGACAACACAAGCAGACAGAGTGGTAAGTGAGGTGTTTGGTGTGCTTGCCTTCATCTGTCAGGGCATTCAGTATAAGCATCAGTTTTAAGTAGGCCACATTTGGAGTACTATGAGCAGTTCTGGTCACCCCATTGCAGGAAGGATGTGGAGACTTTGCAGAAGGTGCAGACATAATTTACCAGAATTTACCTGGATTTAGAGGATATAAGTTTTCAGGAGAGGTTGGACAAAATTGGATTGTTTTTGCACCAGTGGCCCATTAAAAGCATATTAAATTATGATGCTCATATAGGATAGGCAGTCATAATCTTTTTCCCAGGGTGGAAATGACAAAGACTGGAAAACATAGCTTTAAGATGAGTGGGGCAAACGTTAAAGGAGATGTTCGGGGCATATTTATTTACACAGTGTGGTGGGTGCCTGGAACGAGCTGCAGAAGGGTAGATACATAGAAACATAGAAAATAGTTGCAGGAGTAGGCCATTCGGCCCTTTGAGCCAGCATTGCCATTCAATATGATCATGGCTGATCATCCAAAATCAGTTTTTTCCCCATATCCCTTGATTCCCATAGTCCTAAGAGCTAAATCTAAAGGGCCTGTCCCACTTTGTTTGGCAACTGCCGGCGACTGTCAAAGTCGTAGCAGATCGCCAAAATTTTATTTTACCTGATGACAATGACCATGACAATGCCAAGTCATGTCGAGATTACACTGTCTTCAGAAACATCGCAAAATTCCCACGCAGTCAATGCTTCTCCGGCGTCCTAATTTTCGCTGAAATCACTGACAAGTTGGTAAGTACTTGAGAGTTTTGAACTATAACATCTTGTATGGGTTACTTAAAAACCAAGCTTCATTGTAACAAGGCATAAACTGGATTTACTTCCAGTTTACTAATAGCAGTATTAAAAAAAAAAAATTTAAGTGGTTAAGTGGATTTTTGTGAAAAGTGTGTGGGCATTCTTTGAAAATGTACGGGAGATGCATATCTGGTTTCTAGGTTGCATATCTGGGTTGGGAGCCCACTTTAAATGTAATGGCTGATGGCCATAAACATTGCGAAAATTCACACGCTTACCTGACCGTCAAACTGTCGCCTCCAATCTACTTGTCAAATGTCCTGACGGTAAATAAATTGGTTAAACACAAGCATGTTATGGTATTTTGAAATGACCTTACTTATTTTAATATTATGTGCTTCTAAATGCATCTAAGAGAACCTATCAAACCTGGGGACAGCATGCGACAGCGCCCGCAATAAGCAACCTGCCGACAAGCCAGCTGTCCCTGAGAAATTTCAAACAGGATGATTTCTCAGCGACGCGCCGAGATCCACTACGATTTTTGGAAGACTCCTCACAATCATGCCCGCGACACCCCGGCATGGATATTCCAATGTCAATGATACCCTGAGAAGGTAATATTAGCATTAAGGTTTAAAGGTAGCTTTAACCTTACCAGATGTTTCCAGGTAAAATACTATTCTGCCTCCTTATCATGGATTATGTTGGCTTAATATATACCTGTTCCTTCATCAAAAATAGAAAGATCACCATCCAAGTCACTCCATCATCTTATGTAGGTCTTTTTTTTGGTAAGGCAGCATCCGCAGTTCCTTGTATCTCCTCTTATCTGTACTTACTGCTCGCCAGTCTTCTAATGCTGCAGATTTCCAGCAGATGCTGCTTGACTTGTTGAGAATTTCTATTCATGCTAATGTATTAATTTCAACATCACAATATAACATGAACGTTATGAGAAAATCCGTTTCAGGGACAGTTAAATATTGATCAAACACACAATTTGAATTAAAAACAAGTCCACGGTAGTGTTGAAATTGGAACATAGTGTTTGGTAACAAAGTAGGATTTGGATTGTGTGAGTCTATTCAAGAACCCAATGGCTGTAGGAAAGTAGCTGTTCCTGAACTTGTTGAAGAGGAACGTGAGTTTTCTGTATCTCCAGCCTGTCGGTAGCAGTGAGAATAGGACACGGCCTGGATCGTGGGGATCCTTGATGATAGATATTGCTTTCTTGAGACAGTGCCCCATATACATGCTATTGATGGTAGGGAGGGCTGTACCCATGACAAACCCTGCTGATCCATGTAGATCAGTTGCTCCTGATCCCCAGCAAAGCCTGCACATGTCTTGATGTCTGGGGTGCAGATCTGAGCCTCACATCGTAGAGCTAAGGTTGGCCCAGTGCCGCAACAGTTGAGTTACTGCCTTACAGCACCAGAGACCCGGGTTCGACCCTGACTACGGGTGCTGTCTGTATGGAGTTTGTACGTTCTCCCTGTGACCACGTGGGTTTTCTGTGGGTGCTCCGGTTACCTCCCCTTTCCAGAGACACATAGGTGTGTAGGTTAATTGGCTTTTGTAAAAATTGTAAATTGTCCCTAGTGTGTAGGATGATGCTAGTGTATGAGGATTGCTGGTCAGCATGGACTCAGTGGGTCGAAGAGCCTATTTCCGCACAGTACCTTTCGTCCTTTAGTTACTAAGGGATATCCTAATTCATGCCTGCACACTCAACTTCAGTCTACACAGTCAGCTTTCCCATGACAATCGGTGGGTGAATCATTGCAGTGTGTAGTGTCAGTAAAGGACAGAGGTCTATGCGAAAGGGCATAACAATGGGAAAGGCAGAGGTTCACACCAGGTTCATGATACAGTCTGAATTGAAGTATTAGCAAGTGGGCGTCAATAAATCTTTGGACTGGAATGATCACTATGCAGAAAAGCACTAACAAGGATACCACTGTGGTAAAAAGTGATCTTTGTATTCACCTGTGGTACAATATACCTCATCTCCTCCACCAAACACATGCCGCATTATTGCACAAAGTGTCTGAATTGCATTAACATTTCAGCTTGGATTTTGGGGACTTTAAGCGAACACCCAGCATGAGAGCTGATCGGAGAGCCAATCTGATGAGCTAAGTTGTTGCTGATGCAGAGCCTCACAGGACATGAGCTGGAGTGGAAGTGAAGGATGAAACACTGAGGAGCAAATGTCTGACCTCCAGCCACTGTGAATTATGGCATGCAGCCTTATGAATTGACCTCTGTCATCTGTGGTTCATTGGTGTTGAGACAAAGGATCTTTTCAATCATACTACGCAGTTTTTAGAAAGCCTGATGTTGCCAAACGCCATGAATTTCAATAAAGTTTCTAAACAAAACTCCTGGATAATTAATTGAATGCTAACAAAGTTTGTAAGAAGTCATTAAGAGCTTTCATGGAAGTTTCATAAAACTATTGATTTGCAGAAAGAGTAATGTCAAAGCATTGGTGAATAATTTAATAACAGCCTAGAGTTTATACAACAATGTTTATGTGTTATTAAATCTTGCTGAAAAATTAAAGACTAGCTTTTAAATGACTTACGAGCAGAAAATGCAGGAACAAAGATCTGCAATTTTTCCAACACGCTGGTACTGTTACCCAAGCAAAAGTGATTTCATGCTATTGAAAAATTATTAGCCCAATATTAACTTGCTTTGCTGAGCTTTTCACAAATTCTTGCACATATTCCCAATAAAGAGTCCTATTTTCACTTTTGCAAGAGGTTTTGCTAACATATTTTTCATGCTGTGATAAAATAACCTGGTCATTTTTGGCACCCTGGAGTAAGTTGTGAATTTCCTTTTTTTAAATTTAGTTTAGCTTTGACCGCCCCAACGCGGGAGCTTCGATCGCCCTGATGGAGGAGCTTCTTCTGCCCTGATGGAGGAGCTTTGATTGCCCCGACGCGGGGGCTTCAACTGCCCTGATGGAGGAGCTTCGGTCGCCCCAACGTGGGGGCTTCGATTGCCCCGACATGGGGGTTTCGACCGCCAGCTGCGGGAGCTTCGATCACCCCGACGGATGGTTCGACTGCCCCGACCAAGGGAGAAAAATGAGAGATGAAGCTTAGACTTTATTGCCTTCCATCACAGTGAGGAATGTGGGGAATCCATTGTGGTGGATGTTTATGTTAACCTTTATGTAGTTGTGTGTCTTGTTGCTTTTTTAGTGTGGCTCTATGGTAATTCGCCTATCACTGTACCTTAATTGGTACACGTGACAATAAAATATCTTTGAAACCTTTGAAACCTTTATTGTCACGTGTACAGGGGTACAGTGAAAAGCTTTTTTGTTGCATGCCCATTGTCCTTAAACCATATAATTGTCAAATTATCTTTTAAAAATCACAATTGTATCCACTCTTTTACCTTTCTCTGGCAGCATCCCAGATACAAAAATGGGACAAATTCAATCTGGCTATCTATTGCTCGATCAGTGTACTCCCGGTTTTCGGCACAGTGGTATCATCGGCAATGCTATCAAGAAATACTTACTCTTCTACAACCTGCCCACTGGTACTCATTCTGGATTTCAAGAGGTCCATTTACCTCCAAAACATGGTAGCCTTTGTCCAGATATGGAACAAAGACCACAATTCTAGTGGTGTGAGTTGGAATTTGCAGTCCTTGACATAAAGATGGCATCTGATTGAGTTTCATATCATATCAATACAGCCGGAAACAGGCCTTTTCGGCCCACCAAGTCCGTGCCGCCCAGCGATCCCCATACATTAACACTATCCTACACCCACTAGGGACAATTTTTACATTTTACCCAGCCAATTAACCTACATACCTGTATGTCTTTGGAGTGTGGGAGGAAACCGAAGATCTCGGAGAAAACCCACGCAGGTCATGGGGAGAACGTACAAACTCCTTACAGTGCAGCACCCGTAGTCAGGATCGAACCTGGGTCTCCGGCGCTGCATTCGCTGTAAAGCAGCAACTCTACCGCTGCGCTACCGTGCCGCCCTTGATGTTTGATGTCAATGAACCCTGGTAAAACTGAAGTCAGTGACATTAGGGAAGACACGCCAAAATGTTGGAATTCCACCTTGTACAAAGGAAGATAGGTGTGATTGTTGTGGATGCTCAAGGTAAGACCCTTAACTGCAAAGATGTACAGAGGGATCTTATAGTCCAAGCCCATTGCTCCCTGAGGGTAACAGGACAAGTGGATTTGTGGTAAAGAAGGCACATGGGATGCTTGCCTTCATCACATGGGCCTAGAGTATAAAAGTCAGCAAGTCACGTTGCAGTTGTGTCAAACTTTGATTAAGCCACATTTGGAGTTTTCGGGTCACCAGACGACAGGAAGATATGGGGGCTTTGGAGAGGGTGCAGAAGAGGTTTACTGGATGCTGCCAGGATTAGAGGATACTAGCTATAAGGATATATTGTACACATTTGGATTGTTTTCTCTCGAGTGTCGGAGGTTGAGAGGAGACCCGATAGGTTAAAAATATTATAAGAAGCACAGAAAGGGGAGACAGTCGGAATCACTTTCCCTGTGTGGAAATGTCCAATGCTGGAGGTTCAAATTGGGATGGGAATGTTTAAAGGAGATTTACAAAGCAAGTTTTGTACACACAAACAGTGGCAGGTTCCTGGAATGGCTACCAGGGGTGGTGGTGGAAGGAGACACAATTGCAATGTTTAAGAGGCATCAGATACATGAACAGTCAGCGCTTAGAGTGACCTCAACCATGTGAAAGCAGCTAGGATTAGTTTAAATGGCATCATGGTTGGTGCTGACCTGTGAGACCAAGTGGCATGTTGCTGAGCTGTATTGTTTTGAATTCTACATTTTTTAATTTTATTTTTTACATACATTCCATGAAAGTGATTTTTCTTTCCATATTTCAAATTTTTGTTAATTCTGTAAGGGTGAATTTCTGTCACCCATACGGTCATAACATGAGGGTTGCACTGTGCTGCTTATTTTGAGATAATTTAATAACTTTAAAGATATTTAATCGCATGCTCCTAAGCAGTTTTTCAACCTCATTCACAGTGAAATGCACAGTAGTTGATCTCCTTGTCTACTCTCACAGAACCAAGAGGTTCCAGAGTAGCAGATGGATGTGTCAACCACTATCAGAACTATCAAACCTGCCATGCCACATGCCACCGTGATTTAGAAATGTTTACCTGGTCTTCATTATCACAATGTCTAAATCTTAATCTCCCTGCCTCAATAACACTTTGGGGATGGCTGCAGTAAAAGCACTTCAATGACACAAATGGTAGCTCAACATCAGGTCAATTAAAAGAATGACCAGAACTGCTGGACTTGCCATCAATATCCTCATCTGCCAAATGAGTAACTTTTTAAAAAAAAGTATGTTCCAGGTGGATAATGTTATAGCTGCCTATGGAAGAAAGAAGAAAATGATCAGCCGTGATCACATTGAATGGCAGTGCTGGCTCGAAGGGCCGAATAGCCTACTCCTGCACCTATTGTCTTTGTCTATAAATTCAGAGTTGTGCAAGAGGCCAGAATTGAGAGAAAAAAAATGGTACAATGATTCTTGACTGGAGATCAAATGTAGAATGTTGAAATGTATTTAAAAAACACCATTTGCTTTGATGATCTTTTAGTGTTTTTTTTTAAAGGCAATCGCATTTTAAATGTTTTCAAAGATTACCACTCACTTTCCTTATTTGGAAGGATTTAATAAACAGTTTGAAATTATTTTTCGACTCTGACTTCCTTCCCATCCAGTTTCCCTGTTGTGATTCTCTAAAACACAATCTGCCATTTTGCGCACTCGACTCTACCCACTCCACTTTCAGCTTTCTCTGACCATTTTTATTTCAGGCCGAGCTTCTCTTTCTTCATCGTAGAATAAATTATGTTTAATGCAATTAGAAAGCTTTTTATCTGGATCCAATCCAACCTGTCCACTTTAAAGTGACTGCACATGATTTTATGCACTCAAAACTGCTTGCCCACTTTGACCTTTCGTTTACTATGCCTGATCTCATTCAGGCTCTAAATAAATTAATACATAAATTTAATATTGAACGTTTTTCTTTACATTTTATGTAAATTGCAATACAGCCTACTCTAATCTCTGATCCATTTGTCCATTCTTACTTTGTATCAATTTTGTCTTGCATCCTTTCATTCCATTATTTTTTCATATTACCCAAACTCCTTGAAGCTCAAGTGTCAGTCCTTTTTCCCATCAACCTCAGGACACTTTTAATCCACATGAGTTGTCAGTATTTTTTGGCTTGCAACCGTAACCCATAACAACAAATATTTTTAAATGTTCTCTTCAAATATTACAGGTTTGCTATTTTTATATTCTTGATTAGCTCCTTTCTGTCCTGCTTCAATTGAATTTACTTATCCTCCATTTGCTCTATTGAGAATACTGCAGAAAAAGACTGTATTATGCTCAGAATTAATGAGAATTCTGTCTTGAAAGTACCTAATCCCTGTTTCAAGTAAACTTTTTTACGTTATTAAATTTTGCATTGTTGTAATAAGTGGTCCTGCAAATCGAACTGCTTTCCTTCAATTATTTAAAATCCAATCCACTGTAGCCAATTTAAAAATATGTATTGTTGGTGAAATATGGATCCAAAGCAAAAAGATGGAGATGTTTAAAACCTGAACTAAATTGAATAATTGATTGAAAAATAGAGCTTGGAAACAGGCCCTGGAGTTGGACACAACTCCAAACAAACTACACTCGAGGTCAGGATCGAACCTGGGTCTCTGGCTCTGTGAGGCCACTGTGCTGAAAACACTTAGCTGAGCAGACAGCATCAGTGCAAAAAGAGAGACAAACTTAACATGTCAGGTCATTCAGATGGCTAGCTAGCAGGAGTACTGACATCTGTGCCTGTGTATTGTAATATGGGATTATGGGTCAGATGCAGGAACATTTGAACTCCTTCACTGTCTATGGACTCACCACTGAGACCAGGGAGGGTTCTGAACTGATCTGAGCCAAGGTATCGGATACACTTTGTCTTCAACCCCTTGTCTTTCCTCCTGTCACAGATGTCATATAAACCGACTGTGCAAGAGGCATTCTCATCAATATAGACTTATATTGGAAGATATTTAATTGAACAGAACAGGAATAACAAATAACATAGAGATCAGGGTCAAAAACTGAAGCCCTACAAATCTGATGAGTTTTTGATGGCACTGAGACTGTACGTGCTGAAATTAATAGTATGAGGGGGGACCTCATTGGAACACTAAATAATAATAGGCCTGGATAGAGTGAATGTGGAGAGGATGTATGCACAAATGGGAGAATCTAGGACCAGAGGCCATGGCCTCAGAATAAAAGGACGTACCTTTAGAAAGAGGAGGATGAATCTGTGAATTCATTGCTAGAGACGGCTGTGGAGGCTGTCAATTGATATTTTTAATGGTGGAAATCGACAGATTCTTGATCAGTATGGGTGTCAGGGGTTATGGAGAAAAAGCAGGATTAATTCTGCTCCTACAACTTATGAACATGAAATCACTTCTGCCATTTAATTAGATCCTAGCAGACCTCCAATAAAAGGTATGAGAATCAGTTCGGTCATGGGCATCCTCCGTTGCCAAAGTGAGGCTACACACAAGCTGAAGGAATAAGACTTCATATTCCGCATGGGTAGCTTTCAACTCAATGGTATGAACATTGAATTCTCCAATTTCAGTAACCTATAACAATCATCACCCCCTCCCCCTCCCCCACACCTCCCTTTTTCCCATTCTCCTCCCCTGTGCCCCACCTAGACATGCACCTATTTCTCCCCTCCCCTCCCCCTCCCCCGCCACCTACTTTCCTTCCTCTGGCTTCACAATTCACAACTCTTCAGTCCTTTTTTATCACATGTTTTTTTTCATGTGGCCTTTATCCAACCATCTGCCTACCAAAAACTCACCAGGCCTGTGTTCAACTTTTACCTGATCTATCTGCCTCACTAGAGACCTTTGAACTACTGTATGTTTGATTGGATTTTTTTGGACTTTGTCTTGTACTAAATGTTTACCTTTTATCTGCACACTGTGGAAGGCTCGCTTGTAATCACGAACAGTCTTTTCTTTGACTGGATGGGACACAACAAAAAGCTTTTCACTGTACCTAGGTACACTTAACGATATTAAACTAAACTAAACGAGGCACTGGGAACGGATTAAGGTGCGAGTTTCTATTTTGCCTGCATAGCTTCAGTGGAAACTCGTATGTGTTTAAACAGAAGTTCCATCCGACTCCAGTGTTGGAGTGGGAGAAACTCCAAGGAAGGGTTTGCCCTAGTTCTAGCAAAATTACAGAAAAGAAAGTAGCATTCCACAACATCAGCCAGGGGCCAGCCCACATGTGTGAACTAGCGTGATGACACTAGTTGACAAAGTACTGATTTATCCGGGGCAAAAAAAGACACAATGTGGTGGAGTAACTCAGTGGATCAGGCAGCATCTCTGGGGAACACACATATGCTGTCAGTTCCAACGTCCTTGATGTTCTGAGCCACAATGCTGTCATAGATGGTGCCACCAGTTTGGAAACACAATCCAAGGAATATTCTCAAATCACACAAGACTTTAATTAATCTTCCATTCCCATATATTTTAACCTCTTCATTAAAGAGGTCATTAATGATCATACCATTGTTCTTCATTACAAAAAAACTGCCTTCTCCCCCAGGTTAACCCACTAGTCTAAGCGTTGCAGATAATGTTTGTTTCTTCCCCTCTGTTATCAGGCTTTTGAATAGTCTTTCCATGAGCTAAGGTACTGTCTTATTCACCTCTTCCTCATTGTGGATGTTGGACTCTGCCTATCAGAACTGATGTGCTACAATGCATATTTTGCATCTTTTGTTCTATCTATTGTACTTGAGTTGGACTTGATTCTTTAGGTATGGTATTATCTTATCTGATTGGATGACATGCAAAATAAAGTTTTTCATTCTACTTTGGTACATGTGACCATAATAAACCTAAACCTATAACCTAAAACTAAACCTGCCATACTTTGTCTCATCTCTCCTCTCTTCTAGCTTTCCTACTCCTCCCCCTTACAATCAGTCTTAAGAAGCGTCCCGACCCAAAACATCTCCCATCCATGTTCTTCAGGGATGCGGCCTGACCTGCTGAGTTATTCCAGCCTGTTGTGGCTTTCTCATGAGAAACAGTTTGTTCTTTTTCTTTATTTTAATTGATATCAATACTTAATTTTTTTAAAATTCAATGTAAAAAAAAAAAATCTGTTGTAGTTATTTAAATGTATTCAACTATTTCTAAATGCCTCTGGTGCCCAACGACCATCTCTGTGACCTCCCGGTTCAGGAACAGTTTCTTCCCAACAAACATCAGGCTATCGAACACTGCAAACACCAACAAAATTACCAACTGTCGGTTGCACATAGAAACATAGACAATAGGTGCAGGAGTACCCCATTCGGCCCTTTGAGCCAGCACCACTATTTAATATGATCATGGCTGATCATCCAAAATCAATACCCCGTTCCTGCTTTTTCCCCATATCTCTTGATTCCTTTAGCCCTAAGTGCTAAATCTAACTCTCTCTTGAACAAGGGACTTTGGGCTTTTGGCTTGCACTAATATTGTTCTTAATTAATTTGCTGAAATGTTTTTCGTTGATTATGTTATCTATGAAAACTGTTTACACACCTGATATGCTGCTGCAAGTAAGAATTTCATTGTTCCTTTTTTGGCACATATGCCAATTGAACACACTTGAGTCTTGACATTTAGAAGCAGTGGAGAAGGTCATTTTTAGGAGGCATGAACCGTCAGAAGGCTGTCAGGCTGGGAATGGGAGGGTTTCCATGACCTGAGGTCTACTCATTGGTTGCTTTCTGTGTCTCACGGGAGCAAGGTTGCACTCTGTGTCTCACGGGAGCAAGGTGTTGAGGTCATTGGGAGACACAGGGGCATAAAGGTAAGCAGCAGCACAAGTCTTTTGTGGGAGGTGAACACGAGTTATGGGCAGGGCCAAACACTAAATAGCCTGTTTTAATTAATTGACCTTTCATCGGGTATGGGTCAAAGCTGGAGAAATAGAATTGGCGTACTGATTGGCCATGATCTAATTAAATGGCAGGACAGGTTTGGAGAGCTTCAGTCTCCAATCTCTCTGTTTGTTATTAATCATGCTTTGTTTAATCAAATGTATGCAAATATATATCGAGCATATTGTCACTGATTTACTGTAACTGTTGTAAGTGCATGATATACATTATCACACATTCCCATTGACAACGTCCCCATCATACTTTGACCTGAGATGTGTGACACAATCCATTCTCATTCACATAATACATAGTGTATTGTTGCTGCAGCTATTCAGTTTTGTACTTCGACCTGTCCAGTTGACAGCTTTTTTTTCTCCCTCTTTTGTTAATCATAATAGGCTCTCTACTCAGCTATATTTAAAAATCAATAGACTTCCCCTCCACCACCTAGTTTAACAATTTAAATTAGCTTTCATTCTAATGCCTGAACCCCCCCACCCAACTATGCACTCTTAATAAATATATTTGCTGACTCCTCACATTGGCATTTTAATCACCCTTAAGTATCTTTCATTCTGTTGTATCACTCCTGCTTTTATTTCACTGCTTGTGGAGATTTGTATTGGTGCACTTTTCCCTTAAAATTTATTTGCCTAGTTTCTCATATCAACCTACCCTACACCCCTCCCCCTTATTCTGGTACACCCCTCCCCCTTATTCTACTTTCCAATTCTCCAGGTTGTAACACCGCAGTTGATTGACAAGCAATATATTAAAAATAAGTTTTCCATCTGACCGTACTTTCCGTCAATCTTTCCCTATTACAAATTCTTCTGGTTTCAACCAACTAGAAATGGTTTTGAATCAATGTCAGATATAAATTTACCTTAATGTTCAACCTTCAACCTTCAGGTTTTTCATCCTCCTGAGATTTCAAATGATTATGAAAAGAGCTTTTCTGAGCTCTCCTATTTATTAAAGGCACTGGGATGTGCACACTGAAAAACGACTGAGGATTAAGGGCCATTTGCATCGCTAATGTATAAATGGCACAGTTCCATTTGGTGGTTGGAAAGCCTGATATTTTTATTAAAGCAGTGACATAACAGACCCTACTTGAGATCAGCACTGATAAGATTAAACTTTCTCTTTCTTCAGTAATATCAAGTCAGCCTTATCAAGATGGCACTGTAGTTTGCAATCGTGTCACATGATATTTGGTCTCCAATTGATAATGATAAAATATTGCTTGAAGAAATGAAAAATTAGATGAAAATCCTGCAAAAGTAGCAATCTTTTTAGTTTCTTGCAGGAAGCTAGGGATGCAGCCCGGACACTACTGATTTATTGAGCTCATGGTTCATGATAATCTAGCACAGGCAACTTAGCAAAGATAAAATATCACAGACTGCCATGCCAAAAGAAGAAGTAAACAAACTCCCTCCAGGCTCAGGGGATTAAGGCATGAACAGAGCGAGAAGACAGAAGTGAATCTATATTGAGTGGACTTTGTTATGATGGCCACTGGCTAGTTCTTCCTGACATGCATTTTCAATTACTCAACTCACAAAGGAGACAGAAAACTGGGGCTCACATTTTTTTTTATTTGCCTAATTTCCAAAATTATTGAACTGTGTAAATAAATGAACATACTCACAATCTATGATCCATGCTACATGGCCATAAAAACCTGAGGACTATCACTTTAGGAATCCATCTGTTAAAACTGCAGCATCTAGAGAGTCGGGGAACTTAGTTAAAAGAGATGCTTCCAAGTAAAATCAGTAATAGTCTGCCATTTCCTCAGAGCAAGCTTACTACTTGAAAAAATCAGTCTTTCCAAGAAACAAATCTGACTTGATAATAAAATACGATAGTGATTTTTTCTTTTCCTGAGAAATAGAAATGACCTTATTTCGAATGAAGCACATGTGCTCTGTCAAAAATTACAATGAACTGGAGAATTAATTTAAGGAGCAGAATTTCACAGTGTTCAGAAGACTGACTTATGTCAAAGTAAGGATAGAAGCAATCAACAAGTTCACCATTTTGATAATGCTCACTCCTACAACTGTTACTAGATCCACTGGCAAATGCAGTTATTTGTGCATTATTATACTGCAATAATACCTTGAAGAGAAGCACTGATAGAGCATAGAAAAGCACATGAATCTGACAAAGAATAATTCCCCAAAAATCAACAACCCAAATGCAAATTGTTCATTTTTACTACAATTCTAACTCTAGCAAATATTTTTTAATGGTTTAATTTTGAGATACAGCGTGGAAACAGTCCCTTAGGCACACCGAGTCCGCTCCGACCGGCGATCTCCGCACATTAATACTACCCTAACACACACAGTAGGGACAATTTACAATTTTACCAAGCAAACTAACCTCCAAACCTGCATGTCTTTGGAATGTGGGAGGAAACTGAAGATCTCAGAGAAAACCCATGCAGGTCACGGGGAGAATATACAAACTCCAAACAGACAAGCACCCGTAGTCAGGATCGAACCCTGATCTCTGGCGCTGTCGGACAGTAGCACTACCTCTGTCCAATGGAATAAACTAAATCATATTTACTCTGACACATAATTCCCAATCCCAGTACAAGCGACTCATGGATTCATCTTGAGAGTTTGGTCCATTTGACCCTGGATGTTGGTCTTGTAATTGGCAGACCGCAGAACTCAGTGGAGTTTGCTATTAAAGACCCCGACACATAATTTGATATATCCAGGTTTCATGTAGTGCATTTGGCTTGCCATAACTCCAATTAAGGGAGCTAATGAAGCCAAATATGCCATTTACATTATTACATAATTCATGCCAGTAGTAAGAAAATCACATTATCATATCTCCTGCTTCTGAAGATGAAGAAACAAAGACTGCCTGGCGTGTTATTGACAACACGCTGAAAGCCACCCTGAAGACCCAGTTTGACTGTCTGACGTGGCACTTCTGTCTAACTCCTGCTCTCCACACCTGGAACATCTGGCGGTAAAGTGCCGCCCCTTCTACCTCCCGAGAGAATTCACTTCCATCATCCTGACCGCGGTTTACATCCTACCCCAGGCAGATGTCCATCCAGCATTGGAGGAGCTGCATGTCAGGGTCAACAAGCATCAGTCAACGTACCCCAAAGCCTTTACCACCGTAGCTGGGGACTTCAACAAAGCCAACCTGAAAAATCATTCCCAAACTACCACCAACATGTTGCCTGCAGCCCCCTGTTAAACTCCCTTGACCACTGCTATACGACCATTAATAGCCTACCGCCTATCCCTCGCCCTCACTTCATAAAATCCGGCCATTCAGTGGCGCTGCTTCTTCCTGCATACAGGCAGCAACTGAAGAGGTGAAGATTGCACAGACCTTGTCTGGGGAGGAACACCTATGGGACTGCTTGGAGTCAGTAGACTGGGCCATGTTCAAGGACTCGGCAACAGACCTGAATGAATTTGCCACAGAAGTTACAGACTTCATAAGAAAATGTGTGGAGGACCGCGTTCCAACAAAAACCATCCGAGTGTTTCCTAACCAGATGCCTTGGATGAACCAGGAGATCCGCATTCTTTTGAAGACCAGATCCTGGGCATTCGGGTCTAGTGACGCAGTGGTCTATAAGAAGTCCAGCTATGACCTTGACAAGGCCATCAAAAAGGCCAAAAGGGACTTCCGCTCAAGGCTAAAGGATGGGGCGGATGTTTGGCAACTGTGGCAGGGCTTGAATGCCACGACCTCCTACAAGGTGAAATCAGGAGGCAGCTCAAGCGACAACGAAGCATCACTCCCTGACGAGCTCAATGCGTTCTATGCACGCTTTGATAGGGAGAACACTGATGAGCCTTCCCAAGCAACCATAGGTTGGTATTACATAGATAGTATTACAGTCACAATCACAGAGGCCGATGTCAGAAGATCCTTCAGGAGGGTAAACCCTCGGAAAGCGTCTGGACCTGATGGTACTCCCAGTCGTGTTCTCAAAACCTGTGCAGAGCAACTGGCTAGAGTTTTTGCGCACATTTTCAACCTTTTATTATTGAGGTCTAAGGTTCCCACCTGCTTTAAGAGGGCCATCAATAATGCCGGTGCCTAAGAAGAGTAAGGTGACTTGCCTCAAGCACTAGCGACCAGTGGCACTAAACTCCGTGGCGATGAAGTGCTTTGAGACGTTGGCTATGGCGCATATCAACTCCTACCTCTACAAGAACCTTGACCCTCTACAGTTTGCCTACCGTCACAACAGGTCAATGGAGGATGCAATCTCACTGGCTCTCCACTCCGCATTGGACTACTTGGACAATAAAAACACATACGTCAAGCTGTTGTTGTTAGACTACAGCTTGATGTTTGAAACCATAATCCCCTCCAAACTGGTTGCATGTGGTTCACAGACTCGCCAGCCACCTGCCACTTTTACATAGTCTGTGTACCACGTGTATATGAAATGTGAGAGGTTGCAGCCCCTGTTCCAATATGTTAAAGGGCTGCTCCTTGGCGTCTGGCTGCACTTCTCACCCACTATCCTCATCTTTGGACACGCTGTGTGTAGGGGAGAGGGTAGGGCTGAGGATGTCCTGGTTAGGTTGCTCCTGGGCCTGGCCAAGCTGAACATCCGCGATTCACGGCGCCAGGTGGAAGAGGGCTCTGCCCGAGCCAGCTGCCTGCCCCTTTTCTGGGGTTACGTCTGTGCCAAGGCGGTTTTAGAGAGGCACTACACACTGTCCACGGGCATTCTGGGGGATTTCCGGGACCGCTGGGCACCGCAGGGGGTTGACTGCATCCTTGACAAGGATTGTAATATAGTTGTATAGTAGTTGATTTTGTATATTTGTTTGTCTTGTATTATGGTGGTGGGTTCTGTTTTGTTTTATTGTATTGTAAATATTATTTTTAATAATTGAATACATTTTTTTATTTAAAAAAAGAGCTGGTTACCAACCTCACGGAACTTTGTCTCTGCGCATCCCTCTGCAAATGGATCCTCGACTTCCTCATCCACAGACCACAGTCTGTTCAAAATGGCAGAAATACTTCTTCCTCATTAACAATCAGTACGGGAGCACCTCAAGGCTGTGTGCTCAGCCCCCAGATCTACTCACTTTATAATCATGACTGTGTAACCAGACACAGTGTGAACTCCATCTTCATGTTCACAGACGACACCACCGTTGTTGGACGAATTACAGATGATGATGAGTCAGTATAGAAGTGAGATCGACCGATTGACCAAATGGTGCCAGCACAACAACCTGGCTCTCAATATCAGTAAAACTGATTGTGGACTTTGAAAGAGGAAGGATGAGGACACACAATCCTGTTTATATCAACGAGACGATGGTGGAGAGAGTCAAAAACTTCAAATTCCAGGGAGTGCATATTTCCAAAGATCTTTCCTGGACCCAGCACACTAATGCAATTATAAATAAAGCACATCAGCGCCTCTACTTCCTGAGAAGATTATGGAGGTTCAGTATGTCAGAGAGGATTCTCTTGAACCTCTACAGCTGTACAGTAGAGAGCATATTGACTGGTTGCATCATGGCCTGGTTCGGCAACTTGAATGCCCAGGAGCGGAAAAGACTGCAAAAAGTTGTGAACACTGCCCAGTCCATCACCGGCTCTGATCTCTCCACTATCAAAAGGATTTATCAGAGTCGCTGCCTCTAAAAGGCAGCCAGCATCATCAGAGACCCACACCATCCTAGCCACACATCCATTTCACCCCTGCCATCCGGAAGAAGGTACAATAGTCTGAAAACTGTAACGTCCAGCTTCAGGAACATCTACTTCCCTACAGCTATCAGGCTATTAAACACACACACATATATATATATATATATGTATATATATATATATGTGTGTGTGTGTGTGTGTGCACCTGTGGGTATGTGGATATATACACACAGAACTTGTTTTTTCTCTCTCGTTTATCATATTGTTTACAGTGTACTATGTTTACATATTCTGTTGTGCTGCAGCAAGTAAGAATTTCACTCTTCTATCTGTGACTCATGACAATAGAACTCTCTTGACTCTCTCTTGACCTTCAACATACACATGGTTTTGCCTGCTTTTGTACACATTTGCTTGTTCTTGGCCGTGCTACTCAAAAGATTATTTTATGGATCCATGTGAAGCACTTCAAACATGACAAGAATTATTAAGTTATGCTGATGAAAACTGCCAAAGAAGTATATAGATCAGCCTGAAAAAATCTTCCTGCCATTAAATGGCTAGGATTGTGGAGACTAGACTTACTATAAGTGCAAATGATCATAGAAGAAGAAACCATAAAACAGCTTCCAATTGGTTTAATACGCTGCTAAACAAGTGAAGTGCTTGACACTCTATGGACTTGACATGGCCATTGTGTTTGCATGTGTACTAATTGGATATCTATTTCTTTTGATGTTCATCGTTGCCCTTACTCTTCTACAAAGAGCCTCCAAAGAAATAAAAGGTATTGTGCGATATATCAAAAAGCAAATGACAGCATGCATTCTATCAACTGTTAATTATAAAGTCCAAAGGTCACTTTATAATTGACCTTTATAATATAATGGAAAACTGTCCATTCAAACATTATTGCTGTAATTACTTCCTTTTACAGCACTGTAGGAATATTGGTGTATCTTGGTGGAAAGGTGTGAATTCAGCAAGACACAGTTAAAGTGACATTATTCATTTTAGTTCTGAATTCATAATAGAAATATGAGCTTTGACCTGGCAACTGTTTTGATGTTGATGCCCTGGAATTTGCCCTGGAATTTGTATTTGAATAAATTGCAATTGGTTTCATTTGAAGGTTGAAGCCATTACTTTTGGCCTCTGTTCCTTACTAACTGACTTTACTTCCACACCAAGGTCGTATGTATCCCAGTCTGTAACCTTTGGAGCTCTGGAGCTCAGCTTGTAAGCCCAGATCCCCATGTTTACAAAAACATGTCCGCAACTTCACCTCCACCCCAGCTGTTGCTGAAATTCCCAGCCATGCCTTTATCACCTCCCAATCTAATTATTCTAATCATTTCTTGGTATTCCTACATTGTTGACTAAACAGACTGCTGTCAATCTCCAATCTTCCATTACCCTTGACTTTTGTGGCCTCTTATGACTGCTGATTCATCAATGGTTCAATCTAAAATATTCATCATAGTATTTAAACACTTTCATGGTTGCAACCTCTATTAATAATAACTCCTCCAGCCCGGACCACACAACTCACATCAAACTCAGACTCCAGCCGGTTATGCGTTCTTCCCCCCCTTCACCAAAAAACAATATCTAGGTTTCTTTGCCTCGCAACTTCCTCCCTTTACCTTTGACATTCCATCGAAACATAGAACATCGAACAGCAAAACGGAGAAGAGTACAGCACAGGAGCAGGGTTTTTGGCCCAAGTGCCAACTTAAATTATTCCTTTCTGCCTGCACATGCTCCATATCCCTCCATTCCTTGCATATTCACACATCAATCCAAAAGCCTTTTAAACAGCAATTTTGAATCTGCTTCCACCATCATCCTTGGCAGCGTATTTCCATTCTTCACCGCTCCTTCCACCTGTTTTACTACTTCCAGGGAGCCGAGGAATTAAACCCCAAGACCCCTCTGTTTGTCTGTGCTGTTAAGGGACCTACCATTAATTGTATACTTTTTCCTTACATTTAACCTCCCAAAGTGCAACACACCACTATTTGCCCAGTTTGATCTCCAGGCAATAAAAGGTCTAATTTGCCTCTCATACTCTGAACCTCAACAAACTGTGAGATTCATGAACTTACCCATCTTCAATGATGATGATTGTACAGTAAATGGTTAACTTCCTGACACTTTACATAATAATATAGTTCATGCAAAAATATAGTACGGCATGGAGAAATTTCAGCTAGCGTGAAAAAATGGCACATTATGTTACATTCATGCTACTTAACTGTCATATGATAAACAGCTCCAATAACAGAATAGCTAATCATTTGTCTTTGTTCTGTAGCTGTATTATCATCACCAAATCCTTTACCCCATATACTGGAGAACATCACTAACCAAATATGTCATAAGTTCATAAGTTCATAAGTTATAGGAGCAAAATTAGGCCATTCAGCTCATCATCTACTCTGCCATTCAATCATGGCTGAACTATCTTTCCCTCTCAACCCCATTCTCCTGACTTTTCAACATAAGCTCTGGCACTTCTCCCCATAACTCATGACACTAATGCCCCCCATAAATCCTATCTTGAAAGCAGGTCAGATGCTAAGCTTCTTGCAGTATGTGATTTACATCTTGATCCCCAAATCCCTCCAACGTCTGGAAGTCATAACAATTTAGAAGCTTAAAACCATCCAAGACAAAGCCATTAATTTGATTGTCAACCTATCTGACACCCTATACACTGATTACCAGACAATAAACTATATTGTGGGGCTATGCAAGATGCACGATGGCAGTTTGATAAGGACAATATGACCACTTCCACTAAGAAAGGCAAAGGTAGTAGTCACATGGGAACCTCACCACCAAACACCCACCTCCAAAGTCAAATATCTCCCTAACTTGGAAGCGAATTGTTGTTCCTTCACCATCATTGTTTAAATTCCTAGCTTACAGTAATGTCACCAGATGAACTGCATGAAATAGAGCACCTAGCTCAGTAATGCAATCTCAAAGTCAATTGAAGATTGGAATTAATGGAACACGTTGTTAGGTGCAAAGTTTTGTCAAAAAGCTAATTACTACATGTAGTCATCTTTACATATGCCTAGAGTTTTCCAAACTGTGGGACAGGCCCCAACACATATTGCAGGAGGCAGCTGGCATGTGCAGTGCCATCAAGTCCTATGCAAAGCATGATTGATCTTGTTTGTGCATTTTTCTTACTGTCTTACTGATGTAATTAATTTCTGAAAAAAATCCCAATCTACCCGTGCCATTGTCAAGGAGTCAGGCACAAGATCAAACATTTTAACTCCCTTTCCAATACTGACTTTTCGGCCCTGGGCCTCCTCTAATGTCAGAGTGAGGCCACATGCAAATCGGAGGAACAACACCTCATATTTTGCTTGGGCAGTATATAACCTAGCAGTATGAACGTTGATTTCTCTAATTTCAAGTAACCCCTGAATTCCCTCTCTCTCCTCGTCCCGCACCCTAGTCTTCCTACTAGTTTCACTCTTCACATTCTTGTATCCCTTCATTATCACCTCTTCCCCAGCCAACAATGGGCCATTATGGTCTCCATCCTTCCTTGGTCATCTGTTGCTGGCTCTAATTTGTCCAGGTCTTTTCCTACTCCAGTCCCCTACCCCACCCCCTCTACTTTCAGTCTGAAGAAGGGTTCCAACCTGAAACGTCAGCTGTTCCTTTTCGCTAGAGATACTGCCTGACCCATTGAGTTGCTCCAGCACTTTGTGTCTATCACAGATAGTGATAGGTTTTGCCTGACACATTGGTATTAGAAAGTAACTTGAGATGTTTTGCGCTCCTTCTGAAATTTGTGTGTTTTCACCTCTCTATTTGCTCCTTCAAGGCCCTTTTGTATGCTTCTACTCCAGTTTGAGCAACAATACTTCAAAAAGTTAGATGTTATTAATTTTTTTAAAGGGAGATTTTGGTAACATTCTTGAAGTTGACTGACTGGAATTCCTTTACAGTGTTGGAGCTTGGAGCAGAGTCCTTGTTTCATGTGTCACACATCTTGATGATCCAGACTGCCCGTTAGAGAGGGCAGAGAACATCGAAAGTCTCCATGTTGGAGATGTGGGCCTTTGGTACCTTAACATCAGTGCTAATTTATCCTGTTAATAGCTTTGCAGTGACACCATAGTTTGTATCTCTCCAGTGCTTTGAGTTGCTTGTAATAACTGATCCAAGCCTGAGGTTTCAGAAGGGCAGGATTCACTGATGGCCAATAGATCAATGGACTTAGTGTTGGAGACACAAGGAACTGCAAATGCTGGCTTGCCAAAAAAAGAAACACAGTGCTGAAGTAACTCAGTGGGTCAGGTACCATCTCTGGAGAACATGGATAGATGACATTTTGGGCCAGGATCTTTTCTGTGACTGATTGTGGTGGGGTGAGGGGAGAAAGCTGGAAGAGAGGTGGGGTCAGGATAAAGTCTGGCAAGTGATAGGTGGATAAAGGTGAGGGGAGGTTTTGATTGGCAGATGACTGGACAAATATTTGCGATGAACAGACAAAAAGTGTGTGATAAGTAGATAAGGATAAGAAGGGTGGTAAATTATGAAGCCAGAGAAAGGTGGCAGGGGGAATTAGAGTAATCGGCACAAATCAGGTGGGGCATAGAGAAGAGAAGGGGTGGGGAGGGGGGGAAGCGAGACAGGAGAAAGGGGGGAGGAGAGGGGGGAGGTTGTAGGTTAGTTACCTAAAATTGGAAAATTTAATGTTCAAGCTTTGTCGAACTTAGTGTTGAGTTATAGTCATAGAGTGATACAGTGTGGAAACAGGCCCTTCAGCCCCACTTGCCCACATCAGCCAACATATCCCAGTTACACTAATACCACCTGCCAGCATTTGGTCCAAACCTGTCCTATCCATGTACCTGTCTAACTGCTTCATAAATAGAATTGGAGGTGCTGATATTTGAACACTCTTTTCCTTAGACAGCCAAAGGCTGTGCTGGAGCAGTAAGAGATGCAGTGATGTTTACTATTGCAGGGAATTATAGTCCATTTGTCAACCATGAATATGCTCTTGCGATCTGTAAGTGGTACTATTACAAAATGCCTTGATCTAGTGTACATGAGAACAGGATGATGTTTCCAGCCTTCCCATTTACACATTCCTCTCCAGAGCTCTTTCACTGTGAGCCTGTCTGCCAGACAACAAAAACCTATCATTTATCTGTTAAAAATGCATGTAGCTTTGCACCTTCTGGGCATATCATGGGTGAAGAGATCATAGCAAACTGGTGCACACCACACAAGATACAGAACACAGAGGTATTCACATTCTCTGATCTAATCTACTAGTGATCAAGCTTGACAGATGTAATGTTGGCAGCTACAGAGAAGGAATAATGGAGCAGTTACAATGAATCTCAGGATGCACAACCACTTGCATCCGGCAGCTCATGATTTGGAAAGGACGAGGGAATGTTTGACAAATTTGTATTGTGTTAGAGATTTTTAATACATGTTTTGAAATGCTTACAACAAAAATACATTTTTGAAATCATTTTACATTTGTCAAAACCAGAGTCAAACATTTAAAAGGGAAGGTTCACTGTGTGAAGGATCATTTCTTCATGCACCAAAAGCCGGTTAAGTCCATTTAACTCCTGCAGATCACTGTCAATGTGTTTTTGAAATGAACACTCAAAGCAAACATGGAACTGCTGAAAGCCACACTTGATAATCACTGGAATAAATTAAAGTTATTTTTGTGCAAATATACTTGGGCTAAGTCTTTATAATTACTCAAGGTGCTAAGGCCTCTTGCATCGTTAAAAAGGGTTCTCTTTTCATGTACTCTTTGCTGCTGCTTAATCCAAAAAGCCGTCACATCATTTCCATTCCGGAAAATCAGGCCACAAAATGCAAACACTTTAAACTCATCAAAACAATGCTCAAAGTCCTTGCTATGTTATTGCTGACCAGATTTTTCTGAACTGTGTGAGGTCAAAGCAGCAGATATTATTAAAATTTTGTGATATAGATGTTGCTGATGAGGCCAATATTTACATCCCATCCCCAGATGACCTTGTGAAGGTGACTGTGAGCCATTTGCTTTGGTTGCTTTAGTTTCTGTTAGTAAAATTGTACTGACAGTGAAGCTGGATAAGAAATTCAGGATAGACACAAAATGCTGGAGTAATTCAGCGAGACAGGCAGCATCTCTAGATAGAAGGAATGGGTGACGTTTTGGGTCAAGCTCCTCCTTCAGACTGTGCCAGGCGATAGGGAGACACAGAGATAAGCACTGGTAAGGTGTGAAAACATGACATCAAAGGGGTTGCAGTTCAAGGAAAATGTAGAATAGAATCATAGTCAATACATCCAAATAGACAACATTGTACATTGACCACCCAGACTGTGCCCAGACCATTGGCTGGCCGTGCAGGGGGATACTGTCCTCACGCACGAGGAGGGTTATACTTCAGAAAGTTCATTGTTCGAGTGTGATAAGTAGAATTGTTATGCTTTAGTTCTTACTACTAAATGTAGTCACATCAACCTCTTTAGAAGAAGGTGCTGCCTGGACTGTTGAGCTGCAGAGTGGCAATGCTGGCATCAAACCAGTATGGATCGGCTCTTGGATTTGATGATCTGCTGCTTTCTGGTTGAGTCCGGTGGTCACGCAAATGCTCACAAGGAAAACATCTCACAACTCTGGTGTGCAGCATGATGCACCTCAAAAATGCATATGCACTGGTCACCCCCAAGTATTTTCCAGATCCAAAAGGCACTCATATCTACCAATTCAAATTTTACATTGCTTTGCTTGAAAGCAAAGAAATTTGTTTAGCTAAATATTATTTTTCAAAAATAAACTTTATTCAGAATAAAGAATATATATGCAAAATGAGAACAGTGCAAAAGACTCTTCAGTCATTCTCAGCGTCTATACATTAATAAACATCTTTGTTCAATAGTATTTGCAACTATCCTTAAACCAAGCTCTCTCCTGCCACTCTGGGATGATATCCCTTCTCTTATTTGAGGGGTTTCTCCACTGGATTTTGCCCACTAAAAGTCCCGTAGTGGAAGGACCCTGGACCGTGGTCCTCCCCCACAGAGCCTTGGTTGCACCAAGATTCAGTGCGTTCCTCTGCATATAATCTTGCAGTTTGGAATGGGCCAGTCAGTAATATTCCCTGATAGACAACTTTCGCCGAATTGATGAACTTCCAGCAGCAATTGACGTCCATCTCTGACCCTTAGAAAGTTCGGCATTTCCCCAACATCTCTCACCAACGTCTACAGATGCGCCGTACAAAGCATTTTATCGAGATGCATCACAGATTGGTTTGGGAACGGCTCCATCCAGGACCGCAAGAAATTGCAGTGAATTGTGGTCACAGCCCCGACCATCACACTAACCAACCTCCCTTCCATTGACTCCATTTATACCTCACACTGCCTCGCCAAGCCCAGCAGAATTAATGAAGGACGAGTCGCACCCTGGCCACTCCCTCTTCTCCGCTCTCCAATTGGGCAAAAGGTATAGAAGTGTGAAAACACATGCCTCCAGATTCAGGGACAGTTTCTTCCCAGCTGTTATCAGGGAACTGAACCATCCCACCACAACTAGAGAGCAGTCCTGAATGACTGTAGGAGCCATTTTGTGTTTATTAGCTATCTTAGCATATTATTATATTATTGTGTATCGTGCTGTATTATTTTTGGACACCAGGGGGTTGTCGTGAGATAATATTGGGCATACGTATATGGACTAGGAGGAGCCATGGGAGGCGCCCAAATTATGAGTATAATTCAGCCAGCACTTACGTAATGCGGCAGTTACATAAGGAGCCTGCTAAGGTTTTAGCAAGTTAATAACAGGATACGAAGGAGTGACAGTGAGATACTAAGTTCTTACCAGAAGTTAACGATGGGAGATATACTAATTTGTTTTGTATTGTTACTTCAATCAACGACTAACTAAACTGCATGGTCATGAAGATCTCTCTGCTGTTGTTTTTGCGTCAAGAAATATCGCTCCCCTCCCTCGTCAACGGTAAGCTTTGGGACTTTATTGGGAAGATTAAAGCTGCCACTACATTGTAAGAACTTATCTTTGCTGGAGCACAATTGTAAGAACTAATCTTAGCTGGAGTGCTATTGTAAAAACATCCTCAGCCGTAGTAAATAGATCAAGAGCTATCCTTGGTGAGAGAAGATAAGGTAACCTGTCTCTAAAGAGTAATTTAAAAGGAACTGGCTCTAGGAGTGGGGCTTGAGCTTGTGTATCGACTGCATGGAACAAAGGATTGTTTCATTGCAAATGCTTTGAACGTGAAACAGACTGATAAAATTCACTGTCTGCGTAAATTGACTACAGAGAAAGGAAAACTTTGAAAGCCGGTGTAGTATTTAGCTTTATTGGGAAGCTGTTTTTAGAAGTTGTATAAGAAAACTACAACTGAAAAATGTTGGAAATGCTAGAAACAAAGAAGTGACCTTGTGCAAGCTTGCTATCAGTTTTGTTTTGAATTCCTTTGAAGATATGACTTTGCGTCAATACATCTTAATGGGATATAGACGTACAAGTATGCTTGTACATAAAGTGAAGTTCAGCCAGCAGGTGGCACCATCAGAATGGATTTCCAAGGGGAAAATGGTTTTTCTTCATTTTGTGAACTTCAAAGTTCTATTACATCTTGAAATGGGTTGCAACCCTGAAAAGCCAGCATGAGATTTAAGAAAAGGAAGAAAAACTGAAAAACTCAAGATATAAACAAGCTACCAAGTTAATAGAAATGATGAAAGAGAACATGGAATCAGGTGAAAATGTAAATGGAGTACAATCTAACCTGATTCAATTAATCAAGGAAGCACTGGTAAAGTTACCACTGCCTGAAGATGTGCGTGAAAAGCAAAATCAGTGAATTCACCAAACAGTGGAAACATTTATCGGGTTAACACAAGTTACTAAGGTTGGTCCTCAAACTACACACTCCATTGCTGAGAGTGCTATACAACAGAGTTGTGTAAACTTAGATATCATTGGACCTGAAGGCAGTGCTTCAAATATCTCAAACTCTAAATTGAGCTTCAAATCTCGTTCTTCATCTTGTGCATCTTGGACACACTCTGCTCATATGAAGGCTAAGGCAGACCTAGCCATTCTCGCAGAACAGTCTGCCTTCTTGGAAGAGAAATATGAGATTGAGGCACAGGAAAATGAAATGCAAAAGGAACAGAAGAGAAGACAATTGGAAATGGAGCGTGAATGGGAGAGCCAGAAGGAACAGCTGAGAAGACGGAAGGAATGATTGGAACTAGCTGCTGCAATAGCAGCATCCAAGACAAGACTCAATGTACTTGAGGCTAGGAAATCAAGATACAGCTTGACAGTAGCTGATGGGATGAACTCTTATTTGAAAAGAGGAACTGTCAAATGCCCTACCTTTGCTAAGGCGAGAGAAAAGCTGCAAATAGCCAAAAGCAGTTTGGCAACGACTACAGAACCTGTAGAATCACAGGTGTCAGAAGATCATTCTGAAATACTTCATATTGAACAAAAGGACAAGGAAAAGAAACCAGAACAGAATAAAAAAGCATAGTGCGAGTGATGCTGTTCTCCCATCTCAAACATGTGGGCATGTTGGGGCCAGTGATGAAACCTGCATCTCCTCCAAAGCAGTCCAAGCAGATCCATTGACTGGAGAATCTGGTCCTGAAAATACTTGTCTGAACATAGAATGACTGAGACCAACTCTGAACTAATAGCAGAAAATTGTGTATCTTCGGATCATGAAACAATAGAACTGGAAACGTCAGAGGATCCTGCACCAGAAAACCCAGCACACCTTGAAGACATTTCAACCAAAGTAATTGCTGAAAAAAACTAGTTCCACAGAGAACTCTACAGTTTTTGTTGATGGTGGAAAACTAAATGAATCCATCACTAGCGAAACTGAAGATGAACATCCAGAAATATTTGTTACAAATGGAACTACCCTGGATGGTGAACTGAGAATAGACCACGACAGCAGGGATGGGAATGGCTGCCATGCTGCTGCTGTCAATCGAATATCCATTGCAAGCCAAGAGGAGCTTCTCGTCAAGCAATACAATCATGACTTCATAATGGGAAAATCCAGAGTTGACACAATGATGCAAAAAGAATTACAGCTTCACCTGGACAAATTCATCTTCTGAACCGATAGCGCAATGGTGCTTAAGTACATCAACAACGAAACCAAACGCTTTCAAACATTTGTAGCAAACAGAATCTCTTTTGTAAGGGATGTTACTGATGTATCACAATGGAGGTATGTTAGCACAAACCTATAGGTGAAGCATCAAGAGGACTGACAGCAGACCACTTCTTAAATTGGAAAAGAAGAAGACTAAAGAAGATCCTGTCTAATGGGCAGAATATTGGAGACTATTCCAGAAGCACAAGTCTTGTGCGCATGGTTTGGCTTCAGACTAAGAGCAACATTTTGGTCAGCCCAATTACAAAGATATGTCTGCTCCTGGAAGCTGAAACCTGAGAACAGCAAAGAATGGTGGCCTTGAAGATTGAAGAATCACTATAGTAGATTAGATGCCAATATATAGTGAAAAGATTTTTGATTAAGTATGGTTTTTATGGCTCCTTTTAATGTTTATTAATAATTGTTTCGTCATATACTTAGAACAATTAGGGGCCGGTGTGTAGGAGCCATTTTGTGTTTATTAGCTATCTTAGCATATTATTATATTATTTTGCATCCTGCTGTATTATTTTTGGACACCAGGGAGTTGACGTGAGATAATACTGGGCTTACGTATATGGACTGGGAGGAGCTATGGGAGGGGCCAGAATTACGAGTATAATTCAGCCAGCACTTACGTAATGCGGCAGTTACGTTAGGAGCCTGCGAAGGTTTTATCAAGTTAATAACAGGATATGAAGGAATGACAGTGTGATATTAGGTCCTTACCAGAAGTTAACGACGGGAGATATACTAATTTGTTTTGTATTGTTACTTCAATAAACAACTAACTAAACTGCAACATTGTGAAGATTTCTCCGTTGTTGTTTTGCGTCAAGAAATATCACTCCCTTCCTTCTTCAATGGTAAGCTTTGGGACTTTATTGGGAAGACTAAAGTTGCCGCTACAAGAGGTGGAGCAGGGGGTGAGCATTATGTACATCTGACCTCCATTCTATTTTGTCCTTCCATGCTGGAGTCCACACAGGTCTTAAACATGCTGACAGGCTTACTGACAACACAATCCTGCCCATTCCTTTGAATATAAATGACAGATGTATTTTTTTATTATGTATAGAATTAAATCAAACAAGAAGATAAATCAGATTTCTGATTGCTATGGTTTTGTGATTTCTTATTACTTGGGAACATAGGACTGCACGGTGATACAGTGGTAGAGTTGCTGCCTTACAGTGTCAGAGACCCGAGTTCGAACCTGACCACGGGTACTGTCTGTATGGAGTTTGTTCTCCCAGTGACCATGTGGGTTTTCTCTGTGTGCACCTGTTTCCTCCCTTGCTTATTGTATGGGGTTGAATTGAATACTTTATTGTCACAGGTGACAAATCACTGTGAAATTTGTTGCTTGCATACACAAGGTATGCAAAGAGTCGCCCATAAAGGGTGCTTTCAAAGTTACAAATTCCCCCTCCCCTGCGCCAGTTCCCCCTTGGTTCTCCACCCCCCCCTCCACTCCCCTCGCTCACGGCGGTCCCTCTCTCCCCTCCCTCGGCAGCTGTGTCCTCACTTCTACGTGTCTGTCCTCGTCCATCGGTCGGTGCCATCATCGACCCCTGCACCGACCTGGCCATTAATGCTGCCAGGTCCTTTGCGGACACCTCTGTGGCGCTGACCCAAGCCTCAGCCCCGAGCTTCGTCGACCCCTGAGGCTCCACCTCCGACCCACAATGCTCCAACCCACGAGGCTCCGGGCTTGGCTTCTCAGCGGCACCTCCGGAAGGCGTCTGCCACCGCGGCATTCTGGAAGGTGTCACTGGAAGGTGTGGACTCGGCGCGGACTCAAGTTGGCTGAAGGACCCGTTTCTACACTGCATCTCTAAAGTCTAATATCTAAAGATCGCTGGCTTTTTAGGAGCAAAGATTCTTTCCCCTTTAAAAGCGTGGATTCAGACTGTAATGAAACTATTACATGACAGGTGTACTGATAGTAGATGTCACAGGAACCTTGCAATTGCATTTTATGGGATTATGTATAACATTATGCAGGAAAGAAGCATTCATTTCAGAAGGCATATTGAGTTATCAGATATGGTATTCCAAGCCAATTTCGTGAACTGATCTAATCTTAGGAATGACACTGTGGTTTCGCCAAAAAAAGTGGTTCAAGTGACACAACATGAAACTCTTCAAAACAGAAGCTAGAATCTGTGTGACGTTTCAGACCGAGACCCTTCTTTTGACTGAGAGTCAGCGGAGAGGGAGTCATAGAGATATGGAAGGGTAAGGTTTGAAATGGAGAGATAAAAGGGGACGGAGATCAAGAAAAATGTAGAATGAATCATTGTTAGCTGAGGGGAAGGAGACAATGAGGGATACAATCAGTAACATTTAATCAGGACAGTGAAACTATTCGGAGAACTAAGGTGGGGAGGGATGGACAGATGGCAAGGAATGGTTACTTGAAGTTAGAGAAATCAATATTCATACCACTGGGTTATAAGCTCAACCCAAAACGTCACCCATTCCTTCTCCCCAGGGATGCTGCCTGTCCTGCTGCGTTACTCCAGCATTTTGTGTCTAACTTCAGTGTAACCCAGAATCTGCAGTTCCTTCCTACACTGCTAGAATCTGGATTGCATCTGAAAGCAAGTCATGCAGTCACGTCCAACATTTTTTTTTCCCTGTATCCATAGGTGCCCATGAAATTCTTATGGTCCAGACATTTTTCCCTCAAAACCTACACCTGTGCAAACAAGCTGAATGGCTTTACCTACAAACACGCAGCTAATAATTCAAATACATATGGTCAAGTCCCAAGGAAGCCTTTTGTTTTATTTGTTATAAGTTTGGCGAGGTGGTGGAGTTGATATAAATTGATTTTGGAAATGTTAATGTTTTTAAAAAATGGTTCTTCTGATGAATGTCACTAAGAACAATATACACTAGAGGATGTTGTCTATTTTGAATAATATTTGAGAAAGTGAACATGATTGTTACTGTCAAATATCATCTAACCGATTGTGAAGGAAAATACTGAATAAAATCTCAGAGCAATCTCAGATAATTTCAGATTTATGGATGAGTAATTTCCCGATATTGATTGTAAATGTAATCTTTAATAAATCACTGTGTCAGATAGTTTTTTTGGTTTCATGCAATGTAATATATTAGATATTTCATGTACTCAGATTTATGCTTCCAGATCCTCACCCTTTGAAGTTCCCTCCCAAATCTACACACACCCATCCCACTCATCTTGGGTTAAAATAAAACTGCTCCCGTCCTCCTCACAATTCAGATCCCAGTACAGTGGGAATCAGTCTCAATGCCCAACAGAACATTACCAATGCTTGACGATAAACCTTCCTTGACGATCAGATTATTAATGTAACTTGCAACTTGGTAAGATGCAGTTTGACCAGAACATTTACACATTTTGTTCATTATCCCCTTTAGATAAAAACAGAAATGGTGAAAACATTCAGCATGTCACGTCAGATAGTTCTTTGTAGTACTGAGTCCACTAAATCAAAAACAAAATCAAAATAAGTGGAAACCTAGAAATAGAGTCATAAAGTCACACAGCACAGAAACATGCCCTTTGGTCTAACACTTCCATGCTGACCAAGATGCCCCATCTAAACTCATCCAATTTGCCTGCCTTCTGCTCATATCCTGCTGAACTTTATCCTATTCATACAATACAATACAATACAATATATCTTTATTGTCATTGTACAGGGGTACAACGAGATTGGGAATGCGCCTCCCATACGATGCAATAATTTAATTAATTTAAACAACAACAACCCAACGAAACAAATTGTAACAGTTTTAAGAGTTTATACCTGTCCAAGTGTGTTTTAATGCTTTTATAGCACCTGCCTCCTCTGGCAACTCATTCCATATATCCAACACCCAAATTTAATGGCAAACAGAAAATAGTGAAAATGCTTGGCAGGATTTGGGGGAAAAAAAGATTTGTATGGCAGGTTAATGGTCTTTCAAGATTCCATTTTCTGCTGCTTGTATTGGTTTGTATCTTCCATTGTTGAACGGGTGTAGGAACTGAGGTAGACGTTGGAATACAAGTTGAGTACTCTGCTGGTTGAGCAGTAATGTAGGCATTGAGGTGGGGAGAGATGGGGGAATGAGTGGGTAAGTTAGTTAAAGATGGGAGAAAAACTGGGATCAGAGGATCAGGAGAGTAGGTCCCTGGGGAGTGTTGTAGAACAGAGGGATCAGAGTACAGATACATATTTCCCTGAAAGTGGTGGTAGATAGATAGGGGGGGTAAAGAAGACGTTTGGTACCTTAGCCATCGTTAGTCAGGATATTGAGTATAGAAATTGGGACATTATGTTACAGTTGTACAATACAGAGCTGAGGCAGGATAAGGAGTTTTGTGCTCAGTTTTGGTCCCTCTGAAGGATGTCATTAAGCTGGAAAGAGTGCAGAGAAAATTTACAAGGATGTTGCCTGGACTCGGGAGCCTGAGATATTTGGAGAGGTTGGGCAAGCTAGGATTTTATTTTGGAACGCAGGAGGCAGAGGGGTGATTTTATTGGGGTGTATAAAATCATGAGGGAAATTGATAGGATTGATGCACATCGTCTTTTACCCAGCGTAGGGGAATCTAGAAACAGAGGACACTGGTTTAAGGTGGGAGGTGAAAGATTTGATAGGAAACTAAGAGGCAACCTTTCACTCAGAGAATGGTGGGGATATAGAACGAGCTGCCAGAGGAGGTAGTTGAAGCAGGTCCATTTAAATACACTTTTAAATAAGACACTTACTTGGATATGTACATGGATAGGAAAGGTTTAGAGGGATATGGGCCAAACAGGGTTACATGGGATTAGCTTAGCTAGGGCATGTTGGTTGGCATGGATAAATTGGCCCGGTGGCCTGTCTGTGCTGATTGACTCTATGACTCTAGAGATATAAGATTCTGTAGATACAGGAATCTGGAGCAAAACAAAATCAGACTGCTGGAGGAAATCAATAGATTATGCAGCATTTGTGAAGGCAAAGATATGGTTGATGTCTCAGGTCATGATCCTGAAACAACCCAACCTAGAGGGTTAAGTGTGTAGGAAAGAACTGCAGATGCTGGTTTAAATCGAAGGTAGACACAAAATGCTAGAGCAGAACAGGCAGCATCTCTGGAGAGAAAGAATAGGTTTCGTTTCGGGTCAAGACCCTTCTTCAGACTGATGTCAGGGGAGGGGGCGGGACAGAGATAGAATGTCGTCGGAGACTGTAAGACTAGTGGGAGAATAATAATAATAATAATAATAATAATAATATTCATTTATTGTCATTGCAACGAGTACAACGAAATTAAAAAATAGCCAATCCTGACGGTGCGTACAAACATATATGCAATAAATGCAAAAACAAATAAATACATAAATACAATTAAATACAATTATATTAAGTACAAGATTTTTTAACGGTGTTGCCTAGTGCAAAGGTAGTGTTCAGTTCTCGTATGGCCCTGGGGTAAAAACTGTTTTTAAGTCTGTTTGTTCGGGATTTGATCGACCTGAAACGTCGACCAGAGGGCAGATGAACAAACAGACGGTGGCCGGGGTGGGATGGATCTTTTATTATTTTGCCTGCTCTACTGAGGCAGCGTAGGCTGAACAGGTGCTCCAGGGAGGGCAGTGAGCAGCCGATGATCTTCTGGGCCGTCGTGATGACCCTCTGAAGGGCCTTCCTGTCCTTTTCTGAGCAGCTGGCATACCATGTGGTTATACAGTATGCCAGCACACTCTCGATGGAGCAGCGATAGAAGGACAACATGAGCTTCTCCTGCAGGTTGGTTTTCCTGAGGATCCTCAGGAAGTGGAGTCTCTGCTGTGCCTTCTTTACTGTGGTGATGGTGTTGGTAGACCAGGTAAGATCCTCTGCGATGTGCGTACCCAGGAACCTGAAAGCTGGTACCCTTTCCACACAGACCCCATTGATGTAGAGTGGGTCGTAATCTCCACTGGTTTTTCTAAAGTCAATTATAAGTTCCTTTGTTTTGGAGGAGTTCAGGACCAGATTGTTCACTGAACACCATGCTGCCAGCCTTTGGATTTCATCCCTATAGGCTGTCTCATCTCCTTCTGAGATGAGTCCAACCACAGTCGTGTCATCCGCGAACTTGATGATGGTGTTGGTGGGATGGGTGGGGGCGCAGTCGTGAGTGTAGAGGGAGTAAAGGATGGGGCTCAACACACAGCCCTGTGGTGAGCCGGTGCTCAGTGTAATGGTGGAGGAGAGGTGAGGGCCTATTTTGACGGTCTGGGGGCGGTTGGTCAGGAAGTCCTTGATCCATTGGCAGATGGTTTGGGAAAATCCAAGGTCGGAAAGTTTGGTGACCAGTCTGCTCGGGATGACCGTGTTAAAGGCAGAGCTGAAGTCGAGGAAGAGCATCCTCACATAGCTCCCCTGGTGTTCAAGGTGGGTCAGTGCAGTGTGAAGAGCAGTGTCAATGGCATCCCCTGTAGACCTATTTGATCTGTAGGCAAACTGGTGTGGGTCGAAGGTGGGTGGGAGGCTGGCAAAATAATAAAAGAACTTGGAAGGGGGAGGGGATGGAGAGAGAGGGAAAGCAATGGGCTATTTGAAGTTTGAGAAGTCACTGTTCATACCACTGGGGTGTAAGCTGCTTAAGCAAAATTTGAGGTGCTGTTCCTCTAATTTGTGCTGGGCCTCACTCTGACAATGGAGGAGGCCCAGGACAGAAAGATCAGATTGGGAATAGGAGGCGGAGTTAAAGTGCTGAGCAACCGGGAGGAACTTTACATGCATGATGACGAAACAGCATGTTGACAAATCAATTATGGAAAATTCTCCTCCATTTTCAAAGAAGTAGCTTTGGTGTGCACTGTGATGAACGGCTTCTGTAGGAATGTGCACGAGCAAAAGAATTTTAAGCTAGTGGTATCTAAATGTGCATTGAATATGACTGCATTGGGCACCAATGTGCTTGTCCTTCTGGAGAAGGCAAAAGTACATGGAGCATTCCTATTCATTGAATAGCACACAAAACCTGCAAATGATAGAATTTCTACATTAACATGTTTAACTTATTGTGTTGCTTCTGGGGATTTTGCCGCATCGCATGGTTTGGTAACTTCAGGAAATTTGGTCACTGAGATTCTTAACTCAGGATATTGACATAAAATGAAGCAACATTTACTGTCATTCATGATTTTATTGAATGGTTGCATCATGGCCTGGTACAGTTATTCCAATGTACAGGAATGCCAGAGGTTTCAGAGAGTGGTGCACTCAGTTCATCCATGTAAGGTCTTCTTCTCGATGCTACCCTTATTCAGAAGGTACAGAAGCATAAAGTCCCACACCTCCCGATTCAGTAACAATTACTATCCTATACCTATCAGCTTATTGAACCGACCTGCACAACCTTAATCCTACTTAAGCATCAGAACACCAGGGACTACTTCTTGCACTGCCATGGACATGTTTTTTTCTCTTGAATTGTGTTTTGCACTAATATCTTGTTTTCCTGCACGATGTTTTTCTTTGCACTGTCTTGCAGAATTTTTATCTTTACATTTAATTTATGTATATGTTGTTATTTCCTATGACCATGTGCCTGTGATGCAGCTGCAAACAAGGCTTTCATTGTAGTTGCAACTCACTCTACTTGTGCACATGAAAGTAAACTTGACTTGTTAGTACAGATTGGCGGTACAGGCCTACTCCTGCTCCTTTCTTAAATTGTTGATAATAAGAAAGATCATGAACGTCTTATCCAAATTCCTAACCATAGGCAGACAAGATGGCTTTAAAATTATATATTTTTACTTAAAGGGTGGTTAGTATTTCTAAGCTACATGTTGGCTTGTGGAAACCACAGCATTGTTTGGTCAATAATGGTGTTGTATCTTTCTAGTGGGATAGATGATCAATTGTATGTGCTCACCTTGTCCCTTGCAACCTATAATAGCTGCTGATGTTCAATCAATTTACATAGGCTGTCTCAGCAAAGCTGCATTCTAGGCTAGAAATTGCCGGTGATGTAATGCACACCATTTATAACATCATCCTTTTCTGTTCAGTTCAAGGCTTTCTGCTTCTCAAATGTTCGTCATGAAATTGCTGAAAGATGCTGTTCTGTGAGTGCAGCAGAACACATGAGCTGCGCACTGGGCTATTCCTGTGTAAAAATCTAAAAATCATTAAAGGCGAGGCCAAATAATTGTGATCTGCATAGATATGCCCCTTTAACACAATCATCGTACTTGCACAAAATGGTCATTGCAACCTACATTGTTTCTATCAGGAGACCAAAGGTGTAATATCAAAAGAAGGTAATTTGTTTTATGACTAACAGTGTTAAATGTGTGTTTTCAGCCAATCATTCCAAACCAAAGGCTTAGCTATTTCCCAGTTGATATGATAGTTGAGACAAAATTAGCTTGTGGTGAGCATATCCCAACAATGCAGATTTATTGGATGCTCTCCTGGAATTGGTTTTCAGGGCAATATCCTCTCTTGCAGCTTTGCCTCCCCTTACAACCATAGGGCAGATGTATTGTCGTAGAATGACTAAGCAGAGGCATTGCCCTAAGAGTGAGGGGATAAAAAAGCATGCAAATTGCTTCAGCCGGGACATAAGGACACCTCTCCATTCTTGTTGTGAAATCAGTGCAAAAAAATTGTTTATATCTTTCTAGGAGAGGAAGTTGGGGGTCAATGTGGCATCTCGTCTGAAAGGCAAAATGATTTTACAGTGCTTTACTAACAACGCTTCAGACGTAGCTGACGTCCTTCAGACGTAGCTGAAATGTTTTTGAGGGTGGTAGACTGGAAGAGTGCATAAAGCTGCTGCCTCTCACCTCCTGATCTCTCACGCTATCTGTGTGGAGTTTGTACAGTCTCCCTGTAACCACATGGTTTTTCTCCAGGTGCTTGAGATGCAAGTGGGAACAAATGAACCATAATATTGGCTGAACACTAGGAATATACCATGCTTCTACTGGAGCTGAAGAACGTCTCGGTTACATTCCATTCCCTAATTTCTTCTTTTCTACCTAAAGAGCTGTCTGGTCATCCTCAGCTTCCTTTTTTATTGGCTGCCTCCTGTGAACTCATTTTAATGAACAGAATTGGTCGCTCGCTGGAGTTTCATAACTGACATTTAGTTTCAAAATTAATTGGCTATCATACATTTAACTTATCAAAGCATGCATTTTTTTTAAAGGTATCCTGATATCTTTTCTGAAGCTTATAGCTGGAAAACCAGTTGCAACCATTCTAACAATGCTTTGTTGGGGGTCATGATATTCTTTGCCATTGATGGATTTGAACTAATTTTAAACTTCAAGTTACTGGAAAAATGTATACGAATAGTCAGCCCGCTACCATCCATTTACACGGTTGCCAGAAAGTAAATCCTACTGCCTTTTTTCACTACATCTTCCTGAATAGTGAAAGGCCTGGATAGAGTGAATGTGGAGAGGATGTTTCCACTAGTGGGAGAGTCTAGGATCAGAAGCCATGGCCTCAGAATGATAGGGCGTACCTTTAGAAAGGAGATGAGGAGGAATTTCTTTAGTCAGAAGGTGGGGAATCAGTGGAATTCATTGAATAAATTCTTATGAACTTATGAACTATCCCACTTCCAGTCTCCACTTTTCTATTTTATCCCAATGATCATTAGTTCTCTATATGGCATGACAGAAACACATAAACTGTGACCACTTTGGTTTCTCAATTTATAATAATAATAATAATAATGTATTTTATTTATATAGCACTTTTCATATACTCAAAGACGCTTTACAGAGATTTAGAGAACATAGGGAAATGAATAAATAGATAAATAAGTAAATAAATAAACGAACAGAGAAAGGAGACAGAAGGTGAGGTGACCTTCAGTGGTTGAAGGCAGTACTGAACAGGTGAGACTTCAGCGATGTTTTGAATGTGGTGAGTGTGGAGGAGTCTCTAACGGTTTGGGGTAGTGAGTTCCATAGGGTGGGAGCAGCGATGGAGAAAGCCCTGTCCCCCCAGGATCTGAGTTTGGTCCGGATGTGGGGGGATAGGAGATTGGCAGCAGCAGAGCAGAGGGTGCAGGTGGGAGTGTGCCTGTGGAGGAGGTCGGTCAGGTAGGATGGGGCCAGGTTATGGAGGGCTTTGTAGGTTATGAGGAGGATTTTGTACTGGATTCTCTGGGGGATGGGGAGCCAATGGAGTTTGTAAAGGACGGGGGTGATATGGTCACGGATCGGGGTGTGGGTGAGTAGACGGGCAGCAGAGTTTTGAATGTATTGAAGTTTACTGATGATTTTTGAGGGTGCGCCATAGAGGAGGCTGTTGCAGTAGTCCAGACGGGAGGTGATGAAGGCGTGGATGAGGGTTTCTGCAGCTGTGGAGGAGAGGGATGGACGGAGATGGGCAATGTTTTTGAGGTGGAAGAAGGCTGTCTTTGTGATATATTTTGTATATATTTTTTCCTATTTACATGACACCCTACTTCAGGAAATCCATATATGCTGGCTTGGAGTTCGTCTGAATGGTTTTGATCAATTGATTGATTGATTGAAAGATACAGAATGGAAAGAGGCCCTTCAGTCAAGCAAGTCCATGCCGACCATCGATCATCTATTCACACTAGTTCTATGTTATCCCACTTTTCCATCCACTCCCTTTTCACTAGGGGCAATTTACAGAATCCATATACTCTACAAACCCTCAAGTACTTGGGACGTGGGATGAAACTAGAGCATCAGGAAGAAACCCTTCACAGGGAGAACGTGTTAATTCTACACAGACTTCACCTGAAATCTGGATCGAAACTGGGTCTCTGGTGCTGTGAAGCAACAGCTCTATCAACTGCACCAGTAAGGCTCTGAAGACTTGGACCACTCAGTTAAATTCAAATTCCCAAGTGATGTTGGCAGCTCAATATTACAAAGTGAGAATAGGTGCCAAACCTGAAGTGAACCTTGGCACTCTTTTAGTATTGATTTTATGATTCTTTCCCTTGAGAGCCCATTCTCCTCTGCTATCAATTTCTAACTAATTCCATAAGCCCCAAACTGTCCACAATATATTTAAAGGCAAATCAATTTGATAAAGTAGATGTGCCTAAATTGCGTTCAGTAATATGCTGTTCTTAAAATACCTTTTATTGACATCTTATGCTGAAATTTTATAATATTGTTAGCAATGATAAATTAATATAATGTATACGATTAAATCATAGATTTTACATGCCTCGTTGTATAATGTGTGACTATCAGTTTTCTGAGATGACATAAGTACTTCTAAATAGATTGTGGTTTGTCCCAAACATATAACAATAAACTCATCACCTCTTTGTAAATGTAGAAACAAGGAACTGCAGATGCTGCTTAATCCACAAACAGACAAAAAGTACTGGAGTAATACAGCAGGTCAGGCAGCATCTCTGAAGAACATGGATAGGTGATAGTTTGGGTCGAGACCATTCTGCATGGTTATAGTATTTCTGATTTGTACTTCTGATTTATCAATGTGTAGAATATCAAGCTTCTATGTTCAATATTAGCTATCGCTTACATCATGATGGTGAACCAGTGTGGTCGATGTTAGGCTTTAGAATAACTGTGAAATGATTCTCATGATTTGTTTTGTGTTATTATCTTCAACAGGAGATTTTCCCTTTCACCCTTTAGAGTGGCATAGTGGCATAGCGGTAAAGCACCAGAGACCCGGGTTCAATCCTGACTATGGGTGCTTGTCTGTACGGAGTTTGTACACTCTCCCTGTGACCTGAGTGGGTTTTCTCTGAGATTTTCTGTTTCCTCCCACACTCAAAAGACTTTCAGGTTTGTAGGTTAATTGGCTTGGTTACAAAATGTAAAATTGTCCATAGTGTGTGTAGGGTAATGTAATTAATGTGTGGGGATAGCTGGTCGGGGGGGCCAGAGGACCTGTTCCTGTGCTGTATCTCTAAACTAAACTAAACTGAACTAAACTAAACCCAATTATTGGCACTAAAAGCAATGAGTCACGAGGACAAATGCTGTTTTACCCTACTAATTTTTCATTTACAGCTACCTCTGATTTAGGAATACTTTATGCCAACGATTCCAACATCAAGCCTTCCTGAGGTTAGTCATTAGTGCCTTACACAGAGTGACTACTCTTCATATGCCATTGACGAAGAGTTTGCAATTCTGTCAAACTTTGTCACTTACATTTACAAAGTTTGGTTTGAAATTAGTCGCTTTCCTTCATCAAGGTTAATTTTAGGTCTGTTTCTGACATCAAATTATAGTTTGTAACCGAACTGAACTCTTTTTTCAATCTCTGAGGAGGTGATCTCCTGAAAAATAGCTAATTTTATATGGAACAGTAAAAGCTGCTTTTATCAAACGCTTTAAGAAAAAAACAGCCAAACACAATTAGCATGTGAATAGCAATTTTAAGTGTTCAACCTTCAATTCCCTCTTTCTTGATAAATGTGTCTCATTGGCTATGACTAAGATAACCAATTCAATACCTTTTTCCTGGTACTGTTACCCTTTGGATGAACATTCCCTGATTTTCTGCTTTGCTCCTCATAGTTGATTATTTGACTTGTATCCCTGATGTTAGATGAATCATGAAACGAAATTGACTGAATAAACTTGGCTTATGTGTAGCTCTAAGTAAAGAAAACAGTTGTAGATAAAATGTCATCAGGTGAAATCCAATAGTTTAGGAAACACAACAATAAGTATATAATGAATAAAAGCAAGAGTTGTCATTTAGCCTGTCACTCTTGCTCTGCCATTCAATAAGACCATATTTTTATCAAATATGACCATATTTGGCATCATTGTCCTATACTAATTCTAGATCTCTGAGATCTCTTTAGAGTCGGTAGGGATGAAGATTTTTTAGATAGAGATGACCCTACATCAAGAATGGGAAAAAAATCCTCCTTTAACTTTTGAAATAAATGTGAAATGATCCTCATAATTTGTTTTGTATTATTATCTTCAAAAGGAGCTTTTCCCTTTCTCTCAGTTATTAATACTAAAATATTAAGTCTTGGGGACAAATGCTGGATTATGCTTCTCATATTTGATAGTCAATCTCATTGACAGCTACCGCTGTTTTTTTGTTTTTTTTAATATTTATTTATTTTTATTTTTACAGAACTTTTTAGAAAACAAGCCCTCACACCCTTCCCCCCACCCCCCCTTATACTAACCCCAAATAAGAAAAAAGAAGAAAAAAAAGATTAAAGATTGCCTGGGTGTTGGGGGTCCTGCACATGCCCCATGGAATTCCAAACAGAATAAACTGTATATATATGTACATCTCTCCCAAAAGAACCATTGAGAATATGAACAATTCTTCTATATATATATATATATAGGCCCATCTTTTGTAGATAAGGACGCCAGATATTTTTAAAAGTATCATATTTGTTCCTTAAATTATAAGTAATTTTTTCAAGTGGGATAGAGTTAGAAATTTCATTATTCCAAAGGTCCATACTTAAATAGGAATCTGATTTCCAAGTAACTGCGATAGTTTTTTTGGCTACTGCTAATGCAATTTTTATAAATTCTTTCTGATATTTATTCATTTTAAGTTGTGGTCTTATACCTTCAACATCACCCAATAACAAAAATCTTGGGTTGTATGGAAGTTGTATTCCGATAATCTGTTCTAAAAAACTTCTTAAGTTTGTCCAAAAAGGTTGTATTTTTGAACAGGACCAAGTAGAATGAAAAAAAGTACCAATTTCTTGATTGCACCGAAAACATTGGTCAGATAAACTTGAATTTATTCTCTTTAATTTTTGTGGTGTGATATATAATTGATGCAGAAAGTTATATTGTACTAGTCTAAACCGAACATTTATTGTATTTTTCATACTGTCAAGGCATAGTTTTGACCAATTTGTTCCATCAATATTAATATTCAAATCCGTTTCCCATTTTCGCCTTGATATATGAATTCCTTGTTTAGGGGCCTTTTTTTGAATGAGATTATATATAATAGAAGTAAATTTTTTAATTTGTCCTTTTTGAATTAGGTTTTCAATTTCCTTAGATTTCGGCAATGACATTGTTTGACCCAATTTATCTTTTAAATAAGCTCTTAATTGAAAGTAACGGAAAAGAGAATTATTTGATATATGATATTTATTTTTCAATTGTTCAAATGACATCAATATACCTTTTTCAAAGCAATCACCTATATATCTAATCCCTTTTTGATGCCACCTATATAGAAGCTGGTTATCCATTGTAAAAGGTATCAATCTATTTTGAATCAAAGTAGTCTTTCCTAATAAAGATTTTTTTGTTTCATCCTCAAAATTTACCTTATTCCATAATCCGATCAAGTATTTTAATAATGGAGATTCTTTCAGTCCCTGTATCAATTTAGGTTCCAATTTATATATAAAGTCTTCTGGTATATTTTCTCCTATTTTGTCTAGTTCTATTCTTGTCCATGCCGGGTTTTTTTTCTTCAAAAAGAGATCTAAGTTGGTTTGCTTTATAATAATTCTTAAAGTTCGGAAGTTGTAATCCTCCTGAATCAAACTTCCATGTCAATTTTTCTAACGATATACTTGACATCTTACCTTTCCAGAGAAATTTCCGCACATATTTATTTAACTCTTGAAAAAACTTCTGTGGTACTTGTATTGGTAATGTTTGGAATAAACATTGTAACTTCGGAAATATATTCATTTTAACGGCATTAACTCTTCCTATTAATGTTATTGGTAATGTCATCCATTTATCAAGGTCTTCTTTTATTTTTCTTAGTAATAATAAATAATTTAATTTATATAAGTTCTTCATATCATTATCAATTCTTATACCTAAATATTTTATACCAATTAATGGCCATCTAAATTGGGTTAGTAATCGACATTGAGTGTAATCTCCTTTAGTAAGGGGTAGAATTTCACTTTTATCCCAATTTATTTTATAACCTGATATTTTTCCATATTCTTCTAATCTAAAAGATAGTTTGCGCAACGAATCTAATGGTTTTGTTAAGTATATCAAAACATCATCTGCAAATAAGTTAATCTTATCAAGAATGGGAAAAAAATCCTCCTTTAACTTTTGAAATAAATGTGAAATGATCCTCATAATTTGTTTTGTATTATTATCTTCAAAAGGAGCTTTTCCCTTTCTCTCAGTTATTAATACTAAAATATTAAGTCTTGGGGACAAATGCTGGATTATGCTTCTCATATTTGATAGTCAATCTCATTGACAGCTACCGCTGTTTTAAACCATGTTTCTTTCCAAGGCTTCGTATTTACTGTCCTACCTTGGCAATTAACTATGAGTTGGAGCATTACCATAATATTGCTGATCATCCCAACAAATTTCAATGATCAATCCTCTTTGAAGTAGCAACTATTTAGGTTGATTGATATCAATCCATCTTTTGACTTTCTTATTTCTCTGGCTGTCCTTTGACGATTTCAATATAAAGTTAATCTGCACCGTGGCATTGCTAAGCCAAAAGCAGAAATTTTTCTTTGTGTGCAGGTGTTGCAGTAACTTTTACTCGCAAAGGGGCAATCTCAGGAGATGTGGTGGCAGGTAAAACAACTGAGCCATTATACCAAGAGTTTTCAGCATCTCCCTAGCTTGACAGTTGATGTAAAAGTAGACAGAAACACTTTTAGAAGTGAGCTTAGAAAATAGTTTACCTCACAGGTTCTTATTTTGCCATCATCTGCCACAAATGTGCATGGTCTAACAACTTTGCCTAATGGAGTTCTTGGCAACTGAATTAAACAATGGCTTCTATAGCGACAGGACATTTTGTTCTGCCTTTTAAATACACGAGGCTGACTTACATTCTTCAACACTGTGACACTGAGTTCATGCTCAATTGTAAATCACGGTGCTGTAACCTTCTGTCTCTTTATACAAGTTTGAAGCTGAACAGTGTTAAAACAACAGCGCTATTTAAAGATGCTGGATCATTACTGTGAATTAAATTCAACAAGGGAAATCTCAGCAGGGAACATTAGAGTCTTCTGCAGAGGTAAAATAATATAAAAATATCATTAATAAAATTCATTGATTTTATTTCCAAAAGATAGCTCAAAACGTTCTGAACATCAGCAATAAATCAGTTGCATTTTCCTCTGCTCTGATTCTCAAGAAGCGTCCTGGGTGATTTTAAACAGCCTGTATTTATTGGAAGTTGTTTCAGCAATGATTACTGTGCAGTGCTTTGGTTATCCAGCAGGGTAATCAAAATGACTGGCACAGGCTGAATGAATTTGATTTAAGTGACATTCATACTGCCTGAAGTGGACTATAATTCAAATCAGGTTTAGATATTATTAAGGACATCTGCATGACATTCCTTGTATAAAAATGTACAGCAAAGAGCAGGGACAAAATGAATAAGGGAACTGTGGATGAAGCGTGCATTACTGATGTACACAGACATAAAATCAGCCAGTTACAGCTTCTATAGCTATGTAGGAAGGAAATGCAGGAGAGGACAAAGGTAGATCATTACAATAGATAGAGAGAATGGACAGTGTCTTTTATTCAGAGTAGGGGAATGTACAAAATGTACAGTGTCTTTTATTCATAGGGGAATCAAGAACCAGAGAACAAAGGTTTAAGGTGGGAGGTGAAAGATTTAATAGAAATCTGAGGTGCAACTTTTTCCCACAGAGGATGGTGGGTGTATGGAACAAGCTGCCAGAGGAGGTAGTTGAGGCAGGTACTATAACAACATTTAAAACAATTTGAATATGTATGAGGACAGGAATGGCTTGGAGGGAAATGGGCCAAACATGGGCTGGTGGGACTAACGTGGATGGAGTATCTTTGTTCAGCACAGACAAGGTTGGCCAAAAAGCCTGTTTCTTTGCTGCATGACTCTATGACTCCATTAATATATTTCAAACATATATTTTGTCTACTGAGTCCGCACGGACCAGTGATCCCCGCACACTAACACTATCCTACTCACACTTTGGACAATTTGCAATTTTACTAAGCCAATTAACCTCCAAACCTTTACGTCTTTGGTGTGCGGGAGGAAAACGGAGCTCCCAAAGAAAACCTAGGCAGGTCACGGGGAGAACGTACATACTCCATACAGATAGTCTTTCGATTTGTAGCCCACAGATCCTATAGTCAGGATCGAACCTGGGACTCTGGCATTGTAAGACAGCAACTCTATCGCTGTGCCACCCTGCCAACTCTGTGATTTTAATTAAACAAATTGTATATGTCCACACAGCAGAAAATACAAAGAAAAATCCTCCAATTATACTATAGAACCAATGATCCAATGCAAACGAGGAAGTTAAAAAAAGTATTGATTTTAAAACATATGACAGGAGCAATTAATGAAACTGAAAGCTGATAAATTTAAAAGACCTGATGATCAACATTCCAGAGTTTTGAAAGAGGTTTTTATGGGGATAGTCAATGGTTTGTAATCAACTTCCAAAATTCTATAGATTCAGGAATGGCTCCTGTAGATTGGAGGGCAGAAAATGTAACGCCACAATTTAATAAAAGCGGGAGAAAAAGCGGGATTTGTTATTCTGACATTGGTTGTTGGGAAAATACTGGAATCATTAACAAAGGATCTCATTCTGGGTCGTAAGGAAAACAAAATTGACAAGTCACACAGGCAATAAAAAATGCGATCAAACAGCATCAACATGGATTTATGAAAAGGAAATTGTGTTTAACTAATCTATTGAAGTACTTTGAGGGTGTATTCAGTTGTGGGTGCGGGGGGAAGAGAGGGGAAGTTTTGTTGCCTCCATCACAGTGAGGGGGTGTTTGGAGTCACTGTGATGGATGTTTGTGTTGGGGTCGGGTGTCCTGTGTTCTTTTCTTTTATTGTGGCTGCTGAAATTTCGTTCGGTGTTTGTGCCGAGTGACAATAAAGTGTTGTTATGTTATGTTATGTTATTAGATTAGAGGAAACAAGTGGATGTGATATAATTGAATTTTCAGAAGGCTTAAAATAAGGTCCCGTGCAAGATGTTAGGGAACATGGTTAGAGAGTATGGAACTAGGGCAAATATAGTAGTGTTAATGGAGAGTTGATTAAAATAAATGAAGAAAATGTACAAATAAAGTTGGCTAGCTGTGACTGGTTCGGTACCTAAGAGATTACTGATTGGGCCCCAACTATTGACAATATATGTCAAAGATTTTGCAAATGGAACAGTTTGATAGATCATGAAACTAAGTAGTGACATGAAAATGATAGAGTCGGAGAGTCATGCAGCACGGAAACAGGCCCTTCGGCACTGAGCCTGTACTTGCTGGAGTTTAGAAGGATGAGGGGGGACCTCACTGATACTTACCAAATAGTGAAAGGCCTGGATAAAGTGGATATGGAGAGGATGTTTCCACATGTGGGAGAGTCTAGGACCATAGGCCATAGCCTCGAAATAAAAGGATGCACCTCCGATAGGAGATGAGGAGGTATTAATTTAGTCAGAGGGTAATGAATCTGTGGAATTTATTTCCACAGAAGGCTATGGAGCCCAAGTCAATGGATATTTTTAAGGTGGAGATTGACAATAATCAAGATTCTTGATTAGCGTGGGTATCAAGGGTTATGGGGAGAAGGAAGGAGAATGGGGTTGAGAGGGAAAGACAGACCAGCCATGATTGACTGGCGGAGTAGACTTTGTTGACCCTACTACCTCCATAGAGTATCAATTGACATATCGAACAAAAGACTCTGAATCGAGGATTAGTTTCATTTAGTACAACTTAATCTTTACTAACATTCGAATAACTTTAAACATGCAGGCAAACAATTGATTTCTCATTTACTTTACTATTAACTTACTCTAATAACTTCTCATTTACTTTACTATTTCAACATCACTTCTTAAACTAAATCACAAGACTCATGACTTGGAGTCAGTTATTACCCGCATGAATGAATTGGCCATATTCACTCTGTTGGTAGGGTGTAGTCTTCTCTGAGCTTCGAACTCAGGTCCCTCCTTCTTGCAATGGTTGTTCCTGGGTTGTCGCTGATGATGTCTCGGACCGCCCTTCTTTTATACTAATTTTCCTTCCATCGTTGCAAGGAAGCCATTGTTCTAACCCAAGGCTCTCATGGCTTTACAGTCAATTATTTCAAGCTGTCACTCCTCCAAAGGCTGAATAAACAAAACACATCTTCATTCCTTATCAGGCTAGGGAGTTCTTATTTGTGTTCCTTGTTCATACCTCCTTCTCATTATAAGAATTATTTTGCAATATGTCCGTTCCAGGCACCTTACCTTCTCAAGGCCATACTGCCTAGCCATGAAGGTACCTTCAGCTCTGCTTCCACCAGATGTCAATGATGTGACCATTTTCTCTGTGCTCCTTTGTTCTCCTGGCTCCAGCATTTCGCTCTGTCTGTCTATAGCTAGTAGCATCCTCCCAAAGCCTGTTGGGATGCTTGACATCCAGTCCTGGGCTATAACTTGATGGGCCAATTGGCCTAATTCTGCTCCTACAACTTATGAACGCCCAAGTTGACCAAGAATAATGATGATGATGATGCAAAGGTATTTCCAGGAGATATAGACCGGCCAAATGAGTTTGCATCCAAACAGATGGAGTACATTGCAAAAATATATATTATCCACTTTGGAAGTAAAACACCACACTGGGTATTTAAAAAAATGTGATAGATTGAGAAACAATGAGTCTCAAAGGGACCTGGAAATTAACATGCAGGTGGTGGAATTGTACACACGTGCAACATATAGTAGCCATTCAGACAGACACTTAAGTGGTCAAGGCATAGAAGGATATCATCCTAATGTGGGCACAAAGGTGAACAAATATTCAAATAACTCACCAGACTGACACCCACATTGGAGATATATCAACTATGTCCATTCCAAGGATGTCATTGACATCTTTTGAGAAATTAAATCTTGGCAAGGATAGCCCCTCAGTATAGTAGAAATGCATCTTTTGCTCCCAGAAGATTCTGATGGGAATGTTTCACCCAGCCAGAACTTATTCACCCCTCCATCTGCCCCCTCTTTGGCAGCTTCACCAGTTTGTACGGTCCTCTTGTCCCTCTCCCAATTATGCTCAACACCCATAGGGAATGCTTCCATCAGCCTCATTTTTCACAGTAGAGGGAATGACAAATTCTAGCAATTACACACATGTGAGTTAACAACAGAAATAATTCTCACCTCCTTCAATTATATCCCGCGAGTCAAAAACAGTCCAAAGCAATTGAAGAAAAACGTTGCCTCATGTGTCACATCAATAAATTCCTTTTCTTCCAGACTAATCTAAAATATAAAGTGCTGGAATAACTCAACAGTTCAACTCTCCAGAACATTTCTGGAGAACATGGACAGGTGACATTTTAATGAATCCCAAACAATCTGGAAGAGTGGTGGGGATGGGACAAAGCCAGACAAGTAATAGGTAGTCACAGGTGAGGGGGGGGGGGGTGGTGATTGGCAGATGGATGGTCAATGGTCAGAGATGGAATAGAGATTAAAACGAGATCTGGGTGTCCTAGTGCATCAGTCACTGAAAGGAAGCATGCAGGTACAACAGGCAGTGAAGAAAGCCAATGGAATGTTGGCCTTCATAACAAGAGGAGTTGAGTATAGGAGCAAAGAGGTCCTTCTACAGTTGTACCGGGCCCTGGTGAGACCGCACCTGGAGTACTGTTTGCAGTTTTGGTCTCCAAATTTGAGGAAGGATATTCTTGCTATTGAGGGCGTGCAGCGTAGGTTCACTGGGTTAATTCCCGGAATGGCGGGACTGTCGTATGTTGAAAGGCTGGAGCAATTAGGCATGTATACACTGGAATTTAGAAGGATGAGGGGGGATCTTATTGAAACATATAAGATAATTAGGGGATTGGACACATTAGAGGCAGGAAACATGTTCCCAATGTTGGGGGAGTCCAGAATAAGGGGCCACAGTTTAAGAATAAGGGGTAGGCCATTTAGAACGGAGATGAGGAAGAACTTTTTCAGTCAGAGAGTGTTGAAGGTGTGGAATTCTCTGCCTCAGAAGGCAGTGGAGGCCAGTTCGTTGGATGCTTTCAAGAGAGAGCTGGATAGAGCTCTTAAGGATAGCGGAGTGATGGGGGTATGGGGATAAGGCAGGAACGGGGTACTGATTGAGAGTGATCAGCCATGATCGCATTGAATGGCGGTGCTGGCTCGAAGGGCTGAATGGCCTACTCCTGCACCTATTGTCTATTGTCTATTGCCATCTACTCTTAAATCTTTCTCTCTCTCTCTGTCTCTCTCTCTCCCTCTCCCTCTCCCTCCCTCTCTCTCTCTCTCCTTCTCTCTCTCTCTCTCTCTCTGAATTTTTTTAATTCTGAAATTCACCCAAAATTATCCAAAGCCTAAAATTCAGGCTCTTAAACCTCTTAAATCTCTCTCTCTCTCTCTGTCTGTCTATCTATATAGATTATGAGATTCTGAAAGGCTGTGGAGGCCAAGTCGGATATTTTTAAGGCAGAGATAGATAAATTCTTGATTAGTATGTGTGTACTTAGTGTAATTAGTATGGGAGCAGGGAGAAAGTTGCGCCGAGTTCACCATCACTAAGATGAAACTTGGTGGCAGTGGGAGACTCGGCAGCGGCAGCAGGAGAGTCAGCAGCGGGAGACTCGGCTGCGGCAGCGGGTGCCCCGGTAGAAGCGGGAGCCTCGGCAGTAGTGGGGCCTCGGTGGCAACGGAGCCTCGGTGACCGTGGGGCCTCGCGGTCAATGAGCGTGAGGGGGAGGAGAAGACAATGGGGACCCGGCTTGGGGGGACTGCCATGAAGAACAATGGAGACCCGGCGTGGGGGGGTTACTGTGAAGAAACCATTTAGAACTGAGATGAGGAGAAACTTTTTCAGTCGGAGAGTTGTGAATCTGTGGAATTCTCTGCCTCAGAAGGCAGTGGAGGCCAATTCTCTGGATGCATTCAAGAGAGAGCTAGATAGAGCTCTTAAGGATAGCGGAGTCAGGGGGCATGGGGAGAAGGCAGGAACGGGGTACTGATTGAGAATGATCAGCCATGATCACATTGAATGAGATACTGTTCCTCTAGTTTGCATGTGGCTTCACTTGAGTGATGAAGAAGGCCCAGAACAGAAAGGTCGTCCTCCATTGCCAGATTGAGGCCACATGAAAACTAGAGAAAGAGCACCTCATATTTTGTTTGGGTAACTTACAGACCAATAAGCTACACTAATGAATTGGGTATGAACAATGAATTCTCCAATTTCAGTTAACTAACCAACAACCAATAGGGTGATCAAAAAGGCTTTTGGTACATTTGCCTTCATCAGTCAGAGTATTGAATATAGAAGTTGGGAGGTCATGTTGCAGTTATATAAGACGTTGGCGAGGGCACCGTGTTAGAGGAAGAACGTTGTCATGCTGGAAAGGGTGCAGTGAAAATTTACAAGGAAGTTGCGAGGACTTGAGGGGCTGAGCAAAAAGGAGAGGTTGATCAGGCACGGACTCCTTAACATCTAGTGCATGAATAGGAACAGGTTTAGAGGGATATGGGCCAAACACAGGTAGGTGGGACTAGTGTAGATGGGACATGTAGGTCGGTGTGGGCAAGTTGGACCGAAGGGCCTGTTTTCATGATGTATGACTCTATGACTCCATGACTCTAACCGCACCCCCTCTTTTTTCTATTCATCTCTTCCCAATGCTGCAACAGGATGTGCAAACGTTTCTCCCACTATCCTGCCCCCTTTCCCTTTCCCTTTCCCTTTCTCCCTTCCATGTACATAAGTTTTTCTAGCCTCACTATTCACACATCTTCTCTTTTTATCTCATAGCATTTTGTCTTTTTTTCTTCTCTGGCCATTGTTCATCCATCTGCCAATCAACCGCCCTCACCTGTATCCACCTATCACTTGCCGTACTTTGTGGCACCCCAGCTCTGTTCCAGCTTTCTCCCCCCACTACAATCAGTCTGAAGATGGGTCCCGATCCAAAACTTTACCTATTCATGTTTTCCAGTGGTGTCTGACCCACTAAATTACTCCACACTTTGTTTTATGCTCATGATTCCAGCACTTGCATTTCCTTGGGTTGTATTGATGTTAAATATAATTCAGTGAAGCAGAAAGATTCAAGGTTCAATTCTGTGAACTATCTTTGACAAATCTGCACATACTTGGACAACATAAGTGAAGATATCAATACTAGTTTCTATTTTATTGGGTTCCTTGTTCTTTGACTACTCAATGTATATTGAGTAAAATTTTGGTTGGGTGTATTAAGAAATCATAAATAATGATTTAGATAGGCTTATTTCAGAAATTCTGAATAATAGATTGTTTGGGATTCATTCAAAATTAATAAGCTAAAATCCATGAAAATAAGCAGAATGCTATTATTAGTCATTTTTGAATTCGAAATCTTGACTAATAATTATTTTCGATTCCATTCAAAACCAATACCATGTTAAAAATTAGTGAATGTAAACCAGTACTACATTTGCATGCATTCTGGAATGACTTCACCTTCTCTAATCTCTTTCATGTTAAAAGGGGTCATAGATGCATGTAAAACATTCCATTATAACAAATAAAGAGTGATTGCATTAAAGAGTTGTGTTTTAATGTAAATGTCTGGATCCAGAATAAAAGGTTAAGTGTAATGTTGAAGATAAAATGCATTACTCAATGAACTAATAACTCAATTCAATCAAAAGAATGTGAGATTGAACTTAATATTTTTCACAGCTCGATAAATTAATACACTCATATGCTCAACTGCAGGAAGATTCACGATCTGAAATATGAAGAAGGGTGAAAAGAATTGTTATGGAAAGATAAAGCAATTGCTGAAATAGATTTCTGGAGTAATATCTACTGATAAATAACAATTCATCATAATCATAATATTAATCATATTTTATTAGCCATATATGTTTTGCAAAATCTGAGGAATTTGATTTGCCATACAGTCATACCAATAAAAAGCAACAAGACACACAAAATACATTTTAACATAAACATCGAACTCCTCCATATTCCTCACTGTGATGGAAGGCGAACAAAAAAAAATATCCTCCCTTCTTTGTTCTCCTGCGGTCAGGTGCCTCGAGCCTTCCGTTGACGGGATGATCTTGGCTCCCATATCTGGCGGTCAGACCCTCTGCATTGGGGAGATCAAGCTCCGGCATTGGGGGATATCAGTTCCCTCGCGCTGGGCGATCAGGCCCCTGGTCGGGGCTAGTCAAACCTGCTGCGACTTTGGAGCTTCCCGACATCAGTCTCCACCCGAGACTGCTAGCTCCTCGATGTTGTAATCTCGCGGTTGGAGCATCGATCCCAGGCAAGGGATCACAGGCTCTGATGGTAAGTCCGTGGCCCTGCGGTGGGACTCAAAGTCAGTCTCAAGCAAGGCCTCCAGCTCCATGATGTTAGCCTGCAGAGCGACTGGAGAGACGATCCGGAAAACAATCGTATCTCCGGCAAGGTAAGAGATTGAAATAAAGGGTTCCCCCAAACCCTCCCCCCCACCCCCACCACCCCCTCATAGAACAAGCCAGAGAACACTAACACATACTTTTAAAACCACACTAAAAATAACAAAAAATACAAAAAGACAGACAGACCATTGGTGAGGCTGCCATCGTTGACAAGCTACCCGGTTCCATTGATTCCTTTAGCCCTCAGAGCTAAATCTAACTATCTCGAAAACATCCAGTGAATTGGCCTTCACTGCCTTCTGTGGCAGAGAATTCCACAGATTCATAACTCTGGGTGAAAATGTTCTTCCTCATCTCAGTCCTAAATGGCCTACCCCTTATTCTTAAACTGTGACCCCTGGTTCTGGACTCCCCCAACATCAGGAACATTTTTCTTGCATCTAGTCTGTCCAATCTCTTAAGAATGTTATATGTTTCTAACCCCAGGGAATTCCTGGCCCTTCACCATTCAAAGCAAAAAAAAGAGTTTTGGGACACAATGGAGAGCCACAATGTCAAAATGTGGGAGAGCACAGAAACTCAGAGTAAATGGCAGAAGGATTGCACCACCTTGCAAACTATTCACTGTGTATCCACAAGGCACGTCTTTTTACTATTTTTGGTAGATTGTTCAAGTCTTTTCAATCCTCAAAACCAAAGTGGAAGCAAGTCATTCTCAATCCTGAGGGACTATCCAAGAGAAACAAAAGAAATAAAGTGATGTCTAATCAGCTAAAGGAAAGGACTGCATTTTTTTCTTGTCATTCATACTTGAGAGGCACCTTGCTATTGTATGAACTGAGTTGAAAAATTAATGTGAGGCTATTAGGAAATCTGGCTGCGAAAAGTAATGAATTAAATTGGCTGTGAATTGAATATGTGATAATAGCACATAGTTGGCAAAGAGCTTCGTCAATGTAATTCAATCGAGAGATGTTGATGAATTCATAAAGCTCAAGAGAGGGCCTCACGAGCTTTTCAAATGTCAGTAAAGCCTTGAGATTAAATTATGGTTGTGAACTCACTTATACTGCAGCTGTTTGTTGCTCCATTTAATATCATCTGAATAGGTTTCCTTTCTAGTTTACCGATCCATTTGAATGTGCACAGGAGTGCAATTGTTTCCCTTTGTCGTTATACATGCCCTTTCCTTTTCATCTCTCCCAATGAAGCAAGTATTTAGGTCTCAAAAGAATTGAAATATTCCTAGTACTTAAAAATCTACAGAAACCTTCTCGACACTGGCAATCCAGTGACGATCGTGTGATTTCAGAACATTGTACAGTTCTCAGAAAAATCACAATATATTTTATACTTCAGGAGTGCTACACTGCCTTAAGGAATTTGTTAATCCAGTGGCTTCCCACATGATTCAGAAAAGGCATTGTGCAGCCAAGTGATGCCAATGTTTTCGTGGTTTCATTTAATGATCTCAGTCTCTCACCAAACTATTCCCATATTGTTTCCAAAGGGCACTTAAAGCCTTTGCTTTCTCAACCAATAATATATCTAATAACTAATATCTAATTTGTGAGTAAAGGACTATGGTAACTTTCATAAAATTCTTCCTCTCCCCAGCAAGTGAACCACACATTCTTGAAAACTTTTAAAACTTTGACTTCAAAGCAAAAGATCACTGACAGCTTAAGCAAACTAGCATCGTCGCCGTCTCTCTGTTTGTGAGGAAGGAGACTCTTTGCCACATGATTGGATTACTGCTGGTCTGTTCTCCCACTCCCAATGATCAAATGCATTGAAACAATGTGAACTATTTCATAGTCCCTCTGCCACATCTTCCACTTTGCCTGTGGCAGTAACCAGGAGATTAATAATTAGCTTCCAGTAACACAAATCAAAGCCTCAGGGGTAGGCAAACTCATCATTCATATAAGGCATAAGATCATTGGATGCTCTGATCTGAGATGGGAGTCATGCTGTACAATTGTGCATCAAACTTATTTTGCTCTACCACAGCAGATTTTGTGATGCTCTAGTAGAAAAAATCTAAAATAACGCAGGGGGTGGACACAAAGGGCCTGAGCAAACCTGGCAATTTTTTTCAGGGCCTCTCCAAGCCCATGATTCTTAAAGGATAGAACATGGCAAGTGTAGATCAGTCACTATATTCCCGATCCATGTCGGGTATTCGTTTAGACTGTTCCTGGAGTGTCTGATCTAGCACATGCGTGCTTTCGAGAGGCAGTCAGACAGGGAGTATTCTGAAGGAATGTATAGGCTTTGTCTTTGGTCTACAGCCTCGAGCTTAATAAAGCATATTTAGATTTTTTTTAGATTTAGATTTAGAGATACAGCGCAGAAACAGGCCCTTCGGCCCACCGGGTCCGCGCCGCCCAGCGATCCCCGCACACACTAACACTATCCTACACCCACTGGGGACATTTTTTTACATTTGCCCAGCCAATTAACCTACATACCTGTACGTCTCTGGAGTGTGGGAGGAAACCGAAGATCTCGGAGAAAACCCACGCAGGTCACGGGGAGAAAGTACAAACACCGTACAGATGGCACCTGTAGTCAGGATCGAACCTGAGTCGCCGGCGCTGCATTCACTGTAAAGCAGCAACTCTACCTCTGCGCCACCGTGCCGCCCCTGAAGTTAAGCAACTTGTCATTATTCACACAACGTCATACAAGGTGTCAGAAATATTGATCCGGAAATTAATCGGCATGAGTTTTTTGAGTTTTTCACTCTCTACTTCTCTGCAAGAGAGATGGAAAAGTTTGTTTGCCAAATGACAGTATCTGATGCATTCCGGAGACCAGACCCGCTCGTCTTCGACAGCAACATCGGCGAGAGATGGCACATCTTTGAGGAGGAATATGACATTTTCGTCGCAGCCGCACCCTCCAACAAGTCACCCCGCACTCAAGCTTATTTTCTTCTCAACCTTGCAGGACAGGAGGCTGTCGAACGTGTGAGATCGTTTGTGTATGCAGAGGAGGTGAGACAGCCTGCCGTGGGAGGCGGAGAAGAGGTTGTCACCCCCGCTGAATCGAAAGAGGATCCTCAATGTCTCAAGAGAAAATTTTGGGAGTTGTGCAGCCCTCAAATTAATCTCACCATGGAACGGCACAAGTTCCTCACCCAGAATCAGAAGGTGGGTGAGACTATTGAGTCATACGTTCATACTTTCAAGTTACAAGCAAGGAGCTGCAGGTTCAGCTGGCTCTGTCATGAGCTTTTCAAAGATAGACTGGTATGTGGTATTTGTGATGATAAACTAAGGAAGGTACTTCTGTGTGGCTGTGACTTGACGTTGGTTAAGGCTATTTCTACCTGTTAAGTTTACGAGATGACCGAAGCGCATAATGAAACGTTAAGCGATCTGCCACAAGTATTGATGCTGTTCAGGTTGGGTTCCGGAGAGAACGTAAGCCTAAGATAACGATGAGAATCCAATCGGAAAAGGCTGGGACACGATGTATTTCTGTCTGCAACAATTGTGGAGGCAGCCACGCAGCTCAAAGGGAAAAGTGTCCAGCTGTTGGTCAGCAGTGTGGGTGACTGAATTTCGTCCAATATTGGATGACAAATAAAGCTATCTTGAATCTTGAATCTTGAATCTTATGCCTGTAGAAAACGCAATCACTTCAGGAGATGCTGCAAATCCACACAACAGACTTATCGCAGGGAGAAAACCAAACAGCTTGTTCACCAGTTGTAATCAGATCAAACCAACAGCTGTGCCGATGAGACAGTCGGTGTTGATGGAATCATGTTGCAAATGGATTCGTTTGATGTACGAGGGTAAGAAATGATGAAGCTATGGTCAACATGCAAGTTAATGGTGTCTCAGTAGAAATGAATGTAGACACTGGTGCTAAGTGCAACATGATGTCGAGTAAGTCCTTTATGCGTCTGCGGGATGGTGAACAATTAAAATCGTGCAGTAAAGCCACCACCCTAATTGCGTATGGTGGCACCAAAATCAAACCGGTTGGAATGGTGCAGTTGCAGTGCACCTGGAGGGACAGTTATACACACTTCCATTTTATGTTATCCAGGAAGGTGCTGTGCCACTACTAGGACTGTGCATGCCAGGAAATAAGGCTGTTCCTGTTCAGCGAGGACATTCACCAGTTGACCCCATTTAAAGATGATATATCACACCAAATTCTGACAGAGTTTAGCGATCTCTTTACCGACGAGCTTGGAAAGCTACCAGTGACCTATTCAATGACACTGGACCCGAATGTGAGACCTGTTGTTCGTCCTGCACATCGCAGTCCTGTGGCTATGCAGGACTGGGTCAAAGCCAAACTGGACAAAATGCAGGCATTGGGTGTCATCACGCCGGTGACGGAGCCGACCGATTGGGTGTCATCAATGGTTGCGGCCAACAAAAAGAATAAACAAGAAATCCGTACATGAATCAATCCGAGGGACCTGAATGCTGCGCTGAAAAGGCCACCCCACCCCATGCGCACAGTGGAAGAAGTGGCTGCACACATGGCAAACGCAACAATATTTTCTGCATTGGATGCCAAGATCTTTTTTCTGGCAGATTCTACTCGATTATAAATATTAATTGCTAACTACGTTCGGCACTCCTTTTGGCCGCTACAGGTTTTTACGGATGCCGTTCGGACTCAACTCTGCCAGTGAGGTGTTCCAGCGTACCATGGAACAGATTTTCGATGGGTACCCCTGTGCGGTCATCGTTGACAATATCATTATTGTGGGTAAAAACACCGCGGAACACGATAAAAATTTGAGGCGGGTGCTTAACCGTGCGAGAGAGGTGCATTTGAAGCCTAATCCCCTCAAATGCAAGTTCCGGGTGAATCAGGTCAGCTATGTTGGGCACATCTTTACAAGCTGACACCCTCCAAAACATCGGCTATCGGTGAGATCATGGAGCCAGCAGATGTCCCAGCTTTGCAACGGTTTCTGGGGTTGGTCAACTACCTCGGTAAATTTATTCCCAATTTCAGCCAGCTATCAACTCCCCTGTGAAAGCTCACTCAGAAGGATACTGCGTGGACGTGGGATGAGAAGCAGCAACATGCCTTTGACGCACTGAAACGGCATATGTTTTGCCCACCTGTCCTGTCTTACTATGACGTCATTAAGACGGTCACGCTCACCGGTGATGCCTCAGTATGGCCTTGGTGCGGCATGTCTGCAGGAAGGAAGGCCTGTTGCGTATGCTTCACGGACTATGATGGACATTGAGACTCGGTATGCGCAAATTGAGAAAGAGTTGTTGACGGTGGTCTTTGCGTGTGCCAAGTTCAACGACTGCATCTATGGCAAGCCAGTGACCATCGAAACAGGCCACCAGCCACTGGTCACTCTTTTGTACAAGCCCATACATGCGGGTCCAGCAAGACTCCAGTGGATGATGCTGCGACTTCAGAAGTACAGCATTACCCTTGTTTACAAATGTGGAAAGTTGATGTACCTGGCAGACACTCTGTCTCGGGCTCCCAGGAAATCTACAGCCCAGCATGCAGCAGAGAAGGACAGCTTCAATGTTTTCTTGGTCAATCACAATTCTTCGTCTCGCCTGGAGGAATTGAGGGTGCACATGGCAGAGGACTCGACTTTACAGACACTTATCACCGTCATCACACATGGATGGCCCAGCAAACAACACATGCTCCCGCATACTATTCAGCCATATTTCCCTTTCAGGGATGAATTAACCTTTGAAGATGGAGTCGTAATTAAGGACCACAAAGCAGTTATCCCGGTCTCACTACAAAAAGAGTATGCATCATGCACAGGGGGCATCCTGGGGCAGAAGCCACAGTAAGAAGAGCAAGGGACATGGTCTTCTGGCCTGCAATGATGGAATATGTCAATCAGGAGGTACAATCATGTGCTATGTGCAACACTAACAGAGGGAACCATTTCTGCTGCATCCAGTTCCAGAATTGCCCTGGTCCATGGTGGCAACTGATATATTCAAGTGGCACAGTCAACGGTACCTGGTGCTAGTGGACTCGTATTCCGGCTGGTATGTGATTAACCTGCTTCGCACTACTACTTTACAGTGGGACTTTACTCATGTCACCAGCAGCCCGGAGTATTCCCAGTCGAATGGGTTAGCTGAACGGACAGTCTGCAGTGCAAAACAAGTCATGGAAACATCTTACAGAGACCGGTCGGACGTCTTCCTTGATCTCCTTAATCTCCGAAATGTGCCACGTGACGCAACGCCTGGATCTCCAGTCCAAAGACTGATGTCGAGACAAACGCACACTACCCTTCCAGTCTCAAAGAAACTGCTGGAACCACACATGTGTAAGCCTCAAGAGGTCCAGGCTCAACTTCACAATAAAAGGCTGGCACAGAAGGCGTGCTATGATCAGTCGTCAACCACTCCAGCCTTAGTGGAAGGACAGGTTGTTCGGTCCTCAAATTAGGAGACCAAAACTGTACACAATATTCCAGGTGTGGTCTTACCAGGGCCCTATACAACTGCCGAAGAACCTCTTTACTCCTATACTGAAATACACTCGTTATGAAGGCCAACATGCCATTAGCGTTCTTCACTGCCTGCTGTACCTGTACGTCAACTTTCAGTGACTGGTGTACAAGGACACCCAGGTCATGCTGCACTTCCCCCTTACCTATATTAATCTACTTTTAGTGTATTTAAGTCCTTATGCACATACATCATGCACATACATCAGGGATAATATACAGTGGGCTTTGGTATGTGGGAGGAAACTGGAGCATCCAGGTTAAACCCTCACGGCCTTTGTGAGAACCATGGGTAGCTCAACTGGTCAAAGACAGCACCAGTGATCAAGTTTTTATTTGTTCCCTCTTTTGTTGCCACTACCACTGTAGTGGACATCATAACTTCAAAACATATTAAATGTGGATCACAGTCCCTATTTTGAATCCATGGTTTACTAGAGAAAAGACGACAATCAGCTATTACCTGGGCAAATTTCTAACCTCCAGTGCATTTAATGTGGAACATTATCATCTTGAATTCTTGAAATCATGTGTCATATGGAGTATTATCAACTGTTTTTACAAAATCTACGTACCAAAACTTAAGCATAGCTAACAACTAAATTGCCCCATAACATCTTCAAGAAAACAAGGAGACTGGTGAATAGAATCTTCCTCATCCAAACCCGTCATGATTGCTGTATCTGGGTTATTGCAGAATGATTCCGTTATTTAACACAGAATTATGGTTATGATTAGTTAATCCGAAACTGCTTATGCCTTTTTTAGTCACCCTGTTTAAATATGGATATACCAAGGGACATTCTTAACTTATTGATTTCTCCTCAATGTCTGTTGCTTTCCCTGTAACAATTAATGTATGAAAAGCAAAGCAACTATATGTCTGCAACTCCTCAATGACAAACTAATTTTAAAAATAGACCTACATTTGCTGGCAAAATTCTTATTAAAAATGCAGTCACTGTGTGATTACATAAATTTTCATTACCTGTTGTAAATGTGTTAGTGGCGTGAGCCACAGGGTTTTACATGTGTCTAATGCCCTGGTATAAATCCAGATGCCGCTGGCTAGCAATTTTTGCGAAAAAGGGAGCTGAGTGCGTAAGCCTCCCCCTGCCAGTACATAACTTCTGCATCAACAAGACTCTCGCAGTGCCTCCTCGTGGCAACACATGGTAACTGGGGCTTCCTTCAGTCCCAGGCTAAACTGCGCGGGGATCTCGGAGGAACTCTGGCCCCCAGAGATGCGACGTGCAGACCCACCGGCCTGTGGACACGTCCTGACGTCCATCAACCAGGCCCCAATTATTGGTTAAATAGCACCCCGCTGCCTTGTGGGTAAGACTCGGGAGAGCCAAAGGTACTGGAGCTGGAGTCCCTAAAGATGGTCATCTGATCCCTCCGCCTTCCGGCAACTCCTGCAACCGAGTAGGCCCCAGATGTAGCAGCCACGCCGTTCCTCAGGAATCAGCCTATGATTAGGTTGAGAGGGGAATGCAGATGCTGGGCAACTTTGTATTCCCAATTACCTGCCCAGGCTCAGCGGCCAAATCAAATGGAGAGGACACTTCATCCTTGCTGGGCACAGTGAGATGTAACCACAGATGAAAAATCCCCCTCTCCAAGCAGGACAACGCCAAGCCGCACCATCATCTCTCGAAGATGCCAGTACATGTAAATTGGCACCATTGTTTAAATAATTAATATTGTCACTTATACTCGCAAAGCAGTCTAATTAAAAGACATTCCAATACCACAGGAGAAGAAAGTATAAATTACATTTAACTGTTTTTGTTATTTGCTTCATAGCTCCCCTCTAGTGACCTTTGCTGGAATTGTAAGAGCTATTATAGAAGTTTAATATTGCACAGTTATACTATTTAGATGAACTGTAACTGCAGCAAAAGGGTTGTGCTATGTCATTGGCCGTGCAATTGAATTAATCATATTTATATACTTGGATGGTAGATTCCTTTTGAATATATTTCGATGAAAATAGTGTAGAGAAGTAGGCTCAATTTTTTTACATGTAAATGAAAATGTGAGAATTGTGATTTATTCCTAATAAGAATGCAGTGAATGAGGAAAAGGTAAATTGAACAAAATGAATCATCAACCACCTTGCAGAATGTTTTATCTAAAATTAAGTCATTACATTTTGCATGTAACTAATAGCTTTAATCATGAAATCTTACAACAGAAAAGACAGGCCTTTGAGATCACAAAGGAGGAAAGAACTCAAGCAGGGAATTAGAAGGGCCAAAGGGAATATCAAAATGGTTTTGGTGAGTTGGATTCTGTAAAATCCCAAGGTTTGTTTTGTCCATTATAAAACAAGAGCTCAACGTGGAAACAGTAGGACCACTCGAGGTTTAAAGAGGGAATCTATGCTTGGATTCTGGGGATGTAAGCAAGGTACTAAACATTTTTTTACATCTGCTTTCTCAAAGCAGAAGGACATGGTGGACAGTAAGATTATTGTGGAGAATACTAATATATAAGGGAAGTTTAAGATCAAGAAGGAGGAAATATTTGGGCACTTGAAGAGGATTAAGGAAGATTAATCCCCAGGACCTGATGGGATCTATCCCAGGATTGAGAGAGTCAAGAGTAGAGATTGCGAGTGCCTTGGCGATGATCTTTGCATCTTTTCCAGCTACGGGTAAGGTCCTAGAGGACTGGACAGTAGCTGATGTTTTTTGTGTAGGAAGGAACTGCAGATGCTGGTTTAAACTGAAGATAGACACAAAATGCTGGACTAACACAGCAGGACAGGCAGCATCTCTGGAGAGAAGGAATGGGTGACACAGCGGTAGAGTTGCTGCCGTACAGTGCCAGACACCAGAGTTTGATCTTGAATACACGTGCTTTCTGTACAGAGTTTGTACGGTCTCCTCTGTGACCACATTCCAAAGAAGTACGACGTTATAGTTTAATCGGCTGCCGTAAATTGACCCTAATGTGTCGGATGCGAAACTGGGATAACATGGAACTAGTGTATGGGTGATCGTTGGTCAGTCCTGACATGGTGGGCCTATTTCCACTTTGTTCATCTAAACTAAATCTTACAGTTCATCCTCACATGCTCTCGATCCTCATCATTTACACAAACATTCCTTTGCTCTGAAGTAGATTACATCAAACTTACCAGCAGTGAATACCAACTGCACAATTTTGGCTACTTATCTAATTAATTTAGAGGGGTTTAAGGGGAACATTAAATTTCAAGATTCGCAATACTCGAACAACAATGAAAAGATTTTCTATATCAATCAGTGGAGTAAAGCTATGGAACAGAATGAATGCGGAATTAAAACAATGTTCAAACATCATCCAGTTTAAAAACAAATATAAACACATGATTTTTTCTAGGTACAGTGAGGAGGGGGATTAACAGTCACCAGGGGTCTACATATAATAACACATCATTATTTAAATAAGTATATCTATATGAACATATAAGGGTGTATGAGTAATTTTGTATTAATATCTGATACTTGATAAATATTGATTAGGGAATGGGGGTAGGATTAAATAAGTTCACACTTCTTCCTACTCCTTTTCGCACATGTTAAGTAATGGATGAAATTCCTTGTATTTCTTCTGTTTTTTTGTTTATTTTTGTTTTTTAATTGATGTCTTTTAACATGTTCGAAATAAAATAAAATGAAATGAAATTAATGGGAAATTTGCAAAAACTCATCTTTGAAACATGTTTCATTCTCAGAAGTCTAATAGAGCATTGAAGACATTATTGGTTGACTAATATGCTTACTTTGGGATGCATCATTAAAATAAAACAAACTCTAATATATATCTAAGTTATATATAGATACAGTGCATTCAGAAAGTATTCAGACCCCTTCACTTTTTGCACATTTTGTTACGTTACAGCCTTATTTTAAAATGGATTAAATACTTTTTTTTTAATCATCAACCTACACCCAATAGCCCAGAATGAAGAAGTGAAAACAGGTGTTTAGAAATTTTTGCAAAGTAATTAAAAATAAATAACTGAAATAGCACATTTACATAAGTAGTTAGACCCTTTGCTATGACACTCAAAATTGAGCTAAGGTTCATCCTGTTTCCATTAATTATCCTTGAGATGTTTCTACAACTTGATTGGAGTCCACCTGTGGTAAATTAAATTGATTGGACATGATTTGGAAAGGCACACACCTGTCTATATAAGATCCCACAGTTGACAGTGCATGTCAGAGCAAAAACCAAGCCATGAAGAGGAAGGAATTGTCCGTAGATCTCTGAGGCAGGATTGTGTTGAGACACAGATCTGGGGAAGGGCATAAAACAATTTCTGCAGCATTGCAGGTCCTCAAGAGCACAGTGGCCTCCGTCATTCTTAAATGGAAGAACTTTGGAACCACCAGGACTCTTCATAGAGCTGGCCGCCTGGCCAAACTGAGCAATTGGGGAGAAGGGCCTTGGTCAGGGAGGTGACCAAGAACCCGATGGTCACTCTGACAGAGCTCCAGAGTTCCTCTGTGAAGATGGGAGAACCTTCCAGAAGGACAACTATATCTGTAGCACTCCACCAATCAGGCCTTTATGGTAGAGTGGCCAGACAGAACCCACTCCTCAGTAAAAGGCACATGACAGCCCACTTGGAGTTTGCCAAAAGGCACCCGAAGGAAACCAGGCACAGCTCATCACCTGGTGAATACCATACCTACAGTGAAGCATGGTGGTGGCAGCATCATGCTGTGGGGATGTTTTTCAGCGGCAGGAACTGGGAGACTAGCCAGGATCAAGGGAAAGATGAACGGAGCAAAGTACAGAGAGATCCTTGATGAAAACCTGCTCCAGAGAGTTGGACCTCAGACTGGGGCACAGGTTCACCTTCCAACAGGACAATGAGCTAATCATACAGCCAAGACAACGCGGGAGTGACTTTGTGACAAGTCTGTGAATGTCCTTGAGTGGCCCAGCCAGAGCCTGATCGAACATCTCTGGAGGGACCTGAAAATAGTGGTGCATCGATGCTCCCCATCCAACCTGAAGAGCTTGAGAGGATCTGCAGAGAAAAATGGGAGAAATTACCCAAATACATGTATGCTTCTTCTTGCATTTGAGGCAGCAGATGTTATGATGCTGCTTCTGCTTCTGCTGTCTGTTTGTTGTCGTTCGCCTGACTGAGGTCAGTTGACAGGGCTCACCACGAGGAGGTCGACAACATAAGCCCCAATACAGGTGTGCCAAGCTTGTGGTGTCATATCCAAGAAGACTTGAGGCTGTAACTGCTGCCAAAGGTGCCTCAACAAAGTACAGAGTAAAGGGTCTGAATACTTATGTAAATGTGATATTTCAGTTATTTATTTTTAATTACTTTGCAAAAATTTCTAAACATCAGTTTTTGATTTTTTATTATGGGGTATTGTGTATAGATTGATGATAAACAAAATGAATTTAAAACATTTTAAAATAAGGCTGTAACGTAACAAAATGTGGAAAAAGTGAAGGGTCTGAATACTTTCTGAATGTACTGCCCATCTCTGACTCTTCCCTTTCTGTTGCACTTCATCTCAAGGATTAGGCAATCCACCAATATCCACCATAAGCACAAAGAATTCATTGCCTACATTTCCTCTTCTCTGCCACCTTTAAGAACTCCATTCTATTTTCTCAGTTCTACTGTTCCATTTATTCTGATGATGGGACATCCCACATTGGTGCCTCTGAAATGTCTTCCTGAATCATGGCTTCAACTCTACCATATTGTACAAAGTCCTTGATGGCATCTCATCTATTCCCTCCACCTCTGTTCGCAACCCATAGCAGACGGGACAGAGTGAGAACAGAAATCCCCTGATCTTTAGTTTCTAATCACCAACTTTCACATGCAATGGATGACCCTTCATATTTTCTGACAACTCCAACAAAATTCCACTGCCAGACACATTCTTCTCCATTTTCAACAGTTCAAATGGAACACTCCCTTCAACTCACAGGTCTGTTCTTCTGTCCCTACTTACTATTCCCCATCTTATGGAGGTACAACACCTGTCCTCTAATTTCTTCCCTTCCTATCGTTTGGGGACCCAAACGTCTCTCCAGGTGAAGCAGTGATTCATTTGTACTTCCAATCCAGTGTACCACATTCAGCATTCACAATTTCCAATAATGTAAAACTCTCTTTTACAAAGAGAAACCAAATGCAGTTTTGGTGTTGGTTCAGTTTAGTTTAGAGCTACAGAGCAGAAACAGGTCCTTCTGCCCACTGAGTCCACGACGACCAATGATATCCCTGTATCCTACACAATAGTTACAATTTACAATTTTTACTGAAGTGGATTAACCTGCACACCTGTACACCTTTGGAGTGTGGGAGGAAACCGGAACACCCAGAGAAAACCCACGTGGACACGGGGGGACTGTATAAATCTGTACAGATAGCACCCATGGTCAGGATCGAAACCCAGTCTCTGGGGCTGTAAGGCAGCAACTCTACCGCTGCGCCACCATGCTGGCCTTCATGGGGCATACCACCATGGGTGATTGTAGTTTACATTGTAAACATAGTACTCAGTAAAACCCATAATAAACAACAACAAATGTTCAGTACATAAAACAATCGAATAAACAAACAGTAATAATGCAAAGACAACATAATGCCCCCTAGTCTATGTAGTTCAAAGGTTATTTGATTGTAGTGTTTAACAGTCTAATGGTTGTAGGAAAGAAGCTGCTCCTGAACCTGGACGTTACCGTTTTCAGGATCCTGTACCTTCTTCCCGATGGCAGAAGTGAAATGAGAGTGCGGCCAGAGTGGTGTGGGCCTCCGCTAATGCTGGCTGCCTTTATGAGGCAGCAACTCCTGTAGATCCCTTCAATGGTGGGGAGGTCAGTACCCGTGATGGTTTGGGCAGTGTTCACCACTTTTTGAAATCTACTTCATTCCTGATTGATTAGGTCATAAGGTCATAAGTGATAGGAACAGAACTAGGCCATTCGGCCCATGATGTCTACTCCGTTGGTCAATCATGGCTGATCTATCCCTTCCTCTTAACCTCATTCTCCAGCCTTCTCCCCATAACCCCTGACACCTGGACTAACCACAAATCTATCTCTGCCTTAAAGATATCATTAGCTGTGTACAGTTGCTATTGTCAGGCCAGGGGGAAGATGTGATTCTCTGAAGCGGATGCAGAGGAGATTCACTAGGATTTTGCCTGGGAAGCTGTGTTTCAGCTATGGGGAAAGACTGTACACGTTGAGCTTGTTTACGTATGAACATAAAAGATGGAGAGAGAACAACATTATACAATTGAAATATATAAAATTATAAGGGGTATAGTTAGGATAGACAATGTGAAATGTCTCCCCTTATTAGAGGTATGTATAACCATAGGAAAAAGGCTAAACACAAGGAGAAGGATATATAGTGGGGATTTGAAGAAGAGGATGGTTGTAAAGAGGAATATACTGCATGTGGTGGTGGTGGTCTTATCTGAACATTTAAAAGTATTTAGATGAGCCTTGTAACGCTTTGATACAGTGCTGAGGGCCAAACTTTGAAAATGGAATTAACAATGGCCCTAATGAACACGGTGGACTTTAAGTGCCACGTGACTCCATGATTCTGTTGGGACACTGGAAGCAAACACTTTTTACCTTGAGGTTCTGTTCATCTTGGTCCTTTGCTGAGGTCAATATTAACGTAACATAATTTTATGCCAAATTGAAAGAAACGGAATTTACAGAAATAACCCTTCGGAAATTGTACTTTGAACACACACACAATTTTTGTTACCAAAGCCAATTAACCTCCATCCTGTACATCTTAGGAGTGTGAGAGGAAACCGGAGCACCCAGAGAGAACACGTGCAATCACAGGGAGAACGTACAAACTCCGTAGTGATAGCACTGGTAGTCAGGATCAAACCCGGCTCTCTGGCGCTGTAAGGCAGCAATTCTACAACTGCCCCACAGTGCTGCCTCTGTTTGTCCAGAATACAGTTAACAGCAGGAAAACTGAATGACTGCCCAATTTACGGGTGACAAAAGTACATTGACTTCCTTGTTGGATTGGATTGCTCAATACTGAGGGAGTATTCCTGAAAATAAAATTAAATCAGGTCATTACTAATGCCTATCAAGGGTGTAAGGGGTTTCTGCGCCGAGCTTTCGCCCGACCCAAGGTCCCCGTGCCTTGCTCTGATCCCTTGACCAGGCTGCGCACACTGGTTCCCCGTGAGTGGTTCGACCCACTCGCCCCCTACGGTTCTAGACACTGGACTTAGATGCAGGAGCGTTTATAGTGCAGAAAAATTCAACCAGACCAGATTTGAAGACCAGGGTTTAAATGGAAAAGGCTTTTATTGAGCGCTTGGGACTATTGTCCATGAATACTTATACAGTTCTATAAGACATATCTATAAGACACATACTGAATTACATGAATACTTTTGACTATGAATCATAAAACGCACAGTTCTACAAGACATATACACGACTGTAAGATGGGGAACGTACGACACATCGCAAAATTGACCAACACATATTCCTTTACACACCCACGTTTATTCAAACCATCCTCCCCTCTACGCTAAACTATGTCCAGGATATGCAGGATCGTGGTACGTGCTCACCATGGGGCTATTACTGGGGTTACTGGCTGTTCGTGCTGCTTCTCCGCTGCTTTCCGTGAGGGTCGTGCTTGTCCCCTGAGTTTCTTCCTTCCGTTTCTTGCGTTCCTTGCAGGTTTTCTTGCAGTATTTCTTTTCGAGTTGCGTGCCGGTTCCTCTCTCTTGCACTTCGCTTCTTCTTGACTGTCTTTTCTTCCTCCTGCATCCGTTTGACTTCCAGTATTTCTTCTTGAAGTATTTCTTCTCCAGTTTAAAACCCAAAAGTCGTGGCCAGTTATACTATTCTGACCCGTCCTATCTCCAGCCAGATCTCGGGATCGCTTTGTTTAAAAGATATGTATTGAGTTTTCCCTTTGATCTGCGCTTATGTCCGGGGGTACCGGGGATGGCCAGACGGTGTTAATTGGTATTTCGTTGCGAGGTGATGGGTTTAACTGGTTTCCCATCACCTACCAGGTAGTTTTCTATGGGCTATTGTGCCCCTTTAACGAGATTAACTGTGTAGGTCGGCTTGGGGCATTGTGAGTATGCTGATGTCAGTGCCCCAGTGTCTGGACTTCGACCTGGTTTCGCAGGTTTCTGCATGGCCAATACCCATCCATTGTTCTGGCCGTGGCTTTGCAGAAACCTAGAGACTGGGCTGTAAGGTTTTTACTTTTGTGGCTGGTCATGAGGTCCTGCAGCCATCTTAGGACCCACAGATTTTGACATCCCCTGGTAAACTGACCGCAGCCTTTCTCCGCTATCAGCCCCAGCCTCCCGTTTAAAATGTCCAAACTGCAGCTCTTTGGTTTGGTGTTGCTTTCAGAATGAGGGAAAACTTCTCAAATCTTACAGTCCCTCCTGTTGATTTGCATAACCCCAGTTTATCGAATCAATTAAATAATGTGGTTGAGCAATGTTTTCCCGATTCTCCACATCCAGACCCCTGAGGTTTTAACTAACTAGTGTTCCATTGCGAACGTACCGTCCCCATCTTTTAGGCTGACCTTTACTGCCCGTGTCCCGGGCAAAACTATATTACAAGTATGTACATTTTCATGTCAGACATATACACCTACACCTTGTCCCAGGCCGATGCCTCCGCCATCCTCCTACTGGTGTCAGCTTTAATGTAGGACATGAAAACAAAACAACAGCAAAACAATACATTTTGTACATTCCTTCAAAACAATCATTCTTTATATAATTTTGAAAAAGGACAATGCAAAATACAGTTCACTCGGTACGGAGGGGCCCGTCCTTCTAGCAGCTTGTGGCTGGGTCCTGCTCGCCCACCCGCATGTAACGGTCTCTCCATTCCCCTTGATATACCCGGTTAGTCTTTCAGTTTCCCTGGGGCACCACTCCGGCAACCGCACCTCGGTGAGGTTTAAAATCACCGAGGCTACCGCGTAGTCCACCCCCTGGTACAATACCAGGTCAGTCGGTATCAGTACCAGGCCATTCCCGGGCCCCTTAGTGGTTTTTGGGCACTCACCCTCCTGTGCTACTGCCAGCGGAACTGTAGGAGGTGTTATGCATGGTCGTGTGATGAGTTCAGTGGCGTTTACCGGGATCGGGGAAAGGGGGACCCCACAAGCTCGCGAGCTAACATCCCACCTCATCCCCTTACCGTCATCCTGCCACTGTCTCTGGAAAAAATATGCTGTTGCCCATGGGGCAGCGATACCACGAACCCCACATACACATATAAATCCCCTCATCCGGTTCCCACCATTTGTCCCAACACACACTCAACTGTTCATTAGTCCCAGAAATAGTTCTGTGAGTGTTGTTGTTAAGTCTCTCCCACTCAACAGTGGAGTTGGCCATTGTCCGGCTCGTTTTCCTCAGCCACCACCGCCTGCTCGTGGGGACCTTCCCCGTGCATACCAGGCAGATCCTTTTGCCAACGGTGGCGCTTACCCTTTGGGCGATGATCTTGACTCTCGGGCACAATAACGAAGTGTCCCGATAAGCAAAGCCTGAGGCGCTGGAATACTCTGAAGAGTTCGATCCCAGCCACCCCGGCCACCGGCCTTCATGGAAGTGAACTGCGGTCTCCTCCGCTTCTCTCCTTCCAGTCCCATCGGTCACGATGGGAGCCGCGTCCCCGGAGCAGCCGTAAATGATGATGTCCTTGGTGCGGCCCCGATAGGCCCACCCACATCCGTTCGCCGTGGCAACGATCCACCATACGAGTGCCTCCTTCCACTCCAGAAAAAACAGATAAAGAAATATGGTATAGCCAGCCTCTTGGGGAGCGCTTGGCTTTGTTAATGCTCCTGCGGGCATGTCTGTTGACCCCCAGCCTGCACCCCACACCCACACATCCTGGACGCATCAACTTTATTTACACCTATCCCCACAAAACGTATCTAAATTACTTATCCTTGTCTATATTACCTAATCCTTATCTATCTAAAATGTAATACAGCGCCGCCTTCCCAGGGCGGCTCAGCTAATCCCTGTCAGGGCTGCAGCGGGTCGTCTCCTGCGGCTGCACCGCGCTGTCTCCCACCTTTGATCCTCCGCAGCCTGTTGCTGCCTGTCGGGGGCTAAACCTCCTCTGAAACGTTAGCTCCCTCCTCCTCACTTGGCTCCGGTACCTCGGGGCGTGATTGACCTCTGGCCAAAACGTTCTAGGTTGGGGTCCCCTGCTAGACCTACGGAGAGTCACCTTAGGCACTGCCCCCTGGACAGCCTGGCTGAGGACCGGTTCCTGCCGTGCCGCAGCTCGGGTACCCCCCGCAGCTGCCGACCCTGGCCCCTCCTCATCCAGCTCTGCCCCCTTGGTGCTGGGTATACCCGCGGCATCCGGCCTCACCCTGCCTGTACCTACAGGTGGTGAGCCTTCACCCGCTACCCCCGCCTTCCTGGTGCTTGAGTCGGGGACGTTACTGTCGTCCCCCTCCGACACCTCTTCCTCCGTAATGGGATTCAGCCCCTGGTCGAGCTGATCAGGCTCTTCCTCATCTGAATCCCACCCACAACGCGAGACCCTCCATTCCTGGAGAATGTCCTCCCCCCTCACGCAGGCAACCTTGCCTGTCTGCGTGACCTGCCTCATCCTTGGCTGTGAGTCCCCACTCACAGGGCTGGCCCCTGTGGTTGACCCCTGTGCTCCCGGCTTATATAATTTGTACTGGTTAATGTGCTCCAAATCGGGTTCTGCCTCCTTGGGGAAATTGTACTGCCTCTAGGGTCTGGTCATGGAGTCCCCGTCTACGCTAACCTCGAAACCGACTACCCTACCACAATCGTGTTTGTGGGTCGCAAACGCGTTCAGGTTGTTCCCCACACACTCTTGCAGTTCGGCCGGGACCTCTGCCACCATGCGTTCCAGGTCGTAACCCTTGGGCGGCTTCATTGTGCACAGAGTCCCTTTCCCCTCCTTTCCCCTAGTCACCATTATCTCACCCTTACCGCCCTTGTCCACCCAAAGGCAGTGGTTCCGTAAGTCCATGAGGATCCCATGGCTTACCAAAAAATCGGAACCAATGATCCCCTTCCCACCCCCTGCTATCCCCTTCATCAGGATACACTCCCATGTGGTGCGGAGCGCTCCCAAATGAATGGACAGCAGGATGGAACGCGCGCCAGCCTGTTCCTTCACTGTGAACCCCGCCAGTGCGAAAGGGACCCCTGTGGACAGGGGAGAGTCAAAGGGTTCCTGTGTGTGGACCACGGTGCATGAAGCCCCCGTGTCCAACAGGTAACTGCCCCTTTGCCTCTCCACTACCATCTCCACAAGCGGCCTCTTCCATGCATCGTAGCGGGGAGGACACAAATAGGCAGGCTGCGCGGGCTGATGTCATTGGGGAATGTCCAGTGCCCCCCCCGCACCCGGGGAGCCGGTAGGGACTGCCACCTTCCCCTGTGCGGCCATGAGGGACCGCATCACCTCGATCATCGTTTCGATGATCTCGGGCTTAACTGGGCCATCGGCGCGCAGGGTGGTGCCAACCCGATCTTCCTTGGTGTGGGCCCTGCAATCCTTCTGCCAGTGCCCCACCTTACCGCACCTGAAACACTTGGACTGTGCGGTAGGGTTACCCTCCTGTCGCCACCCCTTTTGGGCCAGTGCAGTAGCCTCCGCTACGTGCACCTTCCCTTTTACTAGTCGGGTAGACGTACTCCGGGTGTTACTATACCCTACCGTGAGACGGTCCAAAACCGCCTCCTCCGTGCTATTTGTGGGATCAAACCAGGCTTTCGCCTGCTCCCTGACGGCTGCCAGGCTGTTTGACACCAAGCATCGGAGCCACTGAGCACTCCCATTCCCAACCAGGACATCCCGCGCGGGGATGTGCGGGCAGCTGCTCTGATACACTGTCCACAGTCACGCCGCAAAAACCCTTGGGGGTTCTCCCTCCATCTGGAAGGTCTTCCCCAATCGGGCAAATGGACCCTCATCGCCCATCCCCAAAACTTCCAGGACCTCGTCCCGCAGGAGATCGTAGGTCCTGGTCCCTCTTTTACTCTCATCTGAGAGGCATTGGAGGATCGAGCTGTCCAGGGAGAACAGCAACATTTTTGCCCGTTCTCCCTCGTCGCAACCGTTGATTGCGGCGGTTTGCTCGACCTCCCTAAAATGCAGCGAAGGGTCCCCTGATCCGGACAATTTCATTACATGCCCGATCATGGCTCTTAACTGCTGGGAGCTGTGGGGCACCACGATCTCGCTTTGAATGGGTCCGGCATCCCCATTCAGCGCGGTGGGTCCCCGTCTGGTTTCCAGGACCGGGCACATGGGCGCCGGTGCCGAGTCCTCGACCGGGAGCTCCTCTCTCTCTCTCTCCCCCCTACACTACCCCTTTCCCAGGATGCCTCGTAGTTAGGGGAATTGTGGAGTCTGAGGGCCGAAGCCACCACTGTCTTTCTGGGGACCGGAACCGGGACCTTAGCAACCACCAGTGACTGGCCCGCTGGGGGGTTCATTAGATAGACCAGCCCGCTTGCTTTATTTAAAGCACTCCGCAGACCCTCTATCTCCTGCAGGCAGGCCCCGTGGTCGGCCCCTTCCGACCTGTCCTCCAAAACCATTTTATAGGCTGCCCTAACCCCCTTGAGGTTCTTTTCTTCGGTCTCCAGCTGGCGGCTCAGGGAAGCGCACTGCTCCCGGAGCCTGCCCTCACTGAGCATAGCCTCAGTGATCTGACACTCCATCAGATCTACCCTGGCTTCGTGGCGGTTGGTCACGACCCGTCGCTCCTCGTTTAAAGAGTCCAGAGCCTCAATCAACTGGTGCCCACCCGCGGCCTTCTCCTCTACCTCCTCAAGAAGGTCCCTGATCAGGGCTGCCTGTGCCACAACCACGCGGTCCAAGAGCTGGACCTGCTTTTTGTAGCAGGTCAGCCAGACCGCCTTTTCCACAGATTTCTTGTGGGCTTTGCTGGCCGTCCACCGGATCGCTGCATCCAGTGGGCGCTTGTCCTCTAACAAATCCATTGTTTGGTGATATTCACCTTGCTAAAAACATAGTCCGCAATGCGCTCGTCCATTACATCCCTAGTTTTAAAATCCTTTTCTGGTACACTATCGTCCTGCTGCCAGTGTCCCTTCGTGGTCGCCATTATCTGTAAGGGGTTTTTGCGCCGATCTTTCGCCCGACCCAAGGTCCCCGTGCCTTGCTCTGATCCCTTGACCAGGCCGCGCACACTGGTTCCCCGTGAGTGGTTCGACCCACTCACCCCCTACGGTTCTAGACACTGGACTTAGATGCAGGAGCGTTTATAGTGCAGAAAAATTCAACCAGACCAGATTTGAAGACCAGGGTTTAAATGGAAAAGGCTTTTATTTAGCGCTTGGGACTATTGTCCATGAATACTTATACAGTTCTATAAGACATATCTATAAGACACATACCGAATTACATGAATACTTTTGACTATGAATCATAAAACGCACAGTTCTACAAGACATGTACATGAATACCTTTTTCTCTGAATTCTAAAACGCACAGTTCTACAAGACATATACACGACTGTAAGATGGGGAACGTACGACACATCGCAAAATTGACCAACACATATTCCTTTACACACCCACGTTTATTCAAACCACCCTTCCCTCTACACTAAACTATGTCCAGGATATGCAGGATCGGGGTACGTGCTCACCATGGGGATATTACTGGGGTTACTGGCTGTTCGTGCTGCTTCTCCGCTGCTTTCCGTGAGGGTCGTGCTTGTCCCCTGAGTTTCTTCCTTCCGTTTCTTGCGTTCCTTGCAGGTTTTCTTGCAGTATTTCTTCTCGAGTTGCGTGCCGGTTCCTCTCTCTTGCACTTCGCTTCTTCTTGCCTGTCTTTTCTTCCTCCTGCATCCGTTTGACTTCCAGTATTTCTTCTTGATGTATTTCTTCTCCAGTTTAAAACCCAAAAGTCGTGGCCAGTTATACTATTCTGACCCGTCCTATCTCCAGCCAGATCTCGGGATCGCTTTGTTTAAAAGATATGTATTGAGTTTTCCCTTTGATCTGCGCTTATGTCCGGGGGTACCGGGGATGGCCAGATGGTGTTAATTGGTATTTTGTTGCGAGATGATGGGTTTAACTGGTTTCCCATCACCTACCAGGTAGTTTTCTATGGGCTATTGTGCCCCCTTAACGAGATTAACTGTGTAGGTCGGCTTGGGGCATTGTGAGTATGCTGATGTCAGCGCCCCAGTGTCTGGACTTCGACCTGGTTTCGCAGGTTTCTGCATGGCCAATACCCATCCATTGTTCTGGCCGTGGCTTTGCAGAAACCTAGAGACTGGGCTGTAAGGTTTTTACTTTTGTGGCTGGTCACGAGGTCCTGCAGCCATCTTAGGACCCACAGATTGTGACATCCCTTGGTAAACTGACCGCAGCCTTTCTCCGCTATCAGCCCCAGTCTCCCGTTTAAAATGTCCAAACTGCAGCTCTTTGGTTTGGTGTTGCTTTCAGAATGAGGGAAACCTTCTCAAATCTTACAAGGGGTCAATGCCAAGTTTTGGGCTTTTTTGTGAAATTGGTTTGAAAGTGGCCATTGCACACCTGATAATCAAATGTATTGGGCAGTTATGCACTGAGATAATGGCCCCTAAAATGATACTTGGAAACCACCAATCAAAAAAAAATCAATAAAGAAAGCTTCTTTAGTCAAGATGGGAACAAAACACAGGAACTCCCTGAGTTACAAACGACCTGATTTACGGAAATCCGACAATGCAAATTCTCCCATATATTTTAAAAGCAAGCTAGTACTACAGGTAATAAAATGTTTAATGACTGGATGCAGTATATATCCCATCAGTTTAATTATGAGTTAGTGTTGGGATGATTATTCAGTGAAATAACAGAATTATGGCAAGCCTATGGAGAGCAATACATGTTTTACTGTAGAAAACAGACATTTCTGAGTTTTGGAGCGACTGGTTTACAGATAGTTCTCAGGAACAGAACCCTTACATAGCCCAGGGTCTGCCTGTAGTTGGTGAGCCTTTTGTTTATTGTGGCTAAAACATAAAGAACAATACAGCCCAGGACAAGCCCTTTGGTGCACAATGTCCACGCTGAACATGATATCAAGTTAAACTGATCTCCTCTGCCTTGATGTGATCCACATCCCTCCCTAAATATCCATGTGCCTATTTGAAGGCTCTTAAATGCCACAATTGTATCTGCCTCTGCCTCTGCCTCCACCACCATCCATGGCAGCACATTCCAGATATTCATGAGTCAAGTGTGTTTTATTGTCGTATGTCCCAGATAGAACAATGAAATTCTTACTTGCAGCAGCACAACTGAATATGTAATATATATAAGGGAGATATTTAGAGAAGTGTACAGGAACCTGAAAGCTTTAGCATCCAGTTTCAGGGACAACTCCATCCATTAGGCTATTAAACACTACAACCTCCAATAAGTCCATAACTATATAAACTTGGGGACATTGGTTTTGTCTTTTTGCACTGTTATTGTTTGTGTGTGTTTGTTTGTTTGTATACGTACAATAATATTGCAAAAAGACAAAACCAATGCCCCCAAGTCTATGTAGTTATGGACTTATTGGAGGTTGTGGTGTTGTAGTGTTTAATAGCCTAATGGCTGAGGGGAAGAAGTTGTCCCTGAAACTGGACACTAATGAAACTTTAAATATCTCCCTTAAACTTTGCCTCTCTTTCCTTAAAGCTGGTCCTTGACATTTGTACCCTTGGAGAAATGTTCCAACTGTCTATCTTATCGATGCCGCTCATAGTTTTATATACTTCTATCACAACAACCGTCAACCTCCAACGTTCAAGAGACGGTGTGATGTGATTTCTGAATAAACCTCAATCAGCACATCAAAGACCTAAATCTGTTTGTAAATTCATTGAAACATCATATCAGTAAATTATGCATTACCTGTCTCAGGATTTTAAAACACTGACATTTATTTAAAAGTACATTGACACTTTGGTAAATATGTGGAAAGAGAATTCATTAATGTGAAATGCAGGCATTTACGTATTCAAGCTTTCTTTGATGATTGAAATGCTTGGAACTTATGAGACCTATTCAGGCCAAGGGTTTACACATCACAATCTCTGTACTATCACAACACCCATCTCTGTACTATCACGACACCCATGCTGCTAAACAGCTCCACAAACAAACAATGGGCAGCATTGTGGTAGCCCTGTCCATTGCCAGGTGCTACTACTAACAGTTCGCACCCATCTCAGCCAGAAGTGAGGGGTTGAATTCTTGACACTCCACACTCCAGAGTCAAACATTGTGGTCTCAGTCATAATCAGGCCTCTGACTTCATTCTGAAGCCCTGCATCCAGTAATGCCCCGAAGGCTTTTATAACCTTGTTCACTCTTTTGATGTCTCTGCTATTCAATGTAAAATGTGTCTTGTGTTGATGTTCTACAGTGAACTACTGTGAGGTGCCCGTTTTAAAGCTTATTGTACATGCAATGTCCATTCTGTTACAGAATTATAATGGAAATGCACAATGGTTGCTGAAGGAAATAAATGTAATAACTAAAATCTATTCCTCCACACTAAAGGTTTTGATACCATATTTACCAAAGATTGTCCTAAAATTGAAAGCTTCATCTTGGAAACAAATGCAGCAGAAACTGAGAAATTGAGAGTGGCAGATATCATCTTTGCAAGAGACAGGGTGGGAGGAAGTGTAGTCCAGATAACTGGTTAACCAGATCAACCAAGCGCAGGCTCGGCGATCACTTCGCTGAACACCTGCGCTCGGTCCGCATTAACCAAACTGATCTCCCGGTAGCCGAGCACTTCAACTCCCCCTCCCATTCCCAGTCTGACCTTTCTGTCATGGGCCTCCTCCAGTGCCATAGTGAGGCCCACCGGAAATTGGAGGAACAGCACCTCATATTTCGCCTGGGCAGTTTGCAGCCCAGTGGAACATCGACTTCTCCAACTTTAGATAGTTCCTCTGTCCCTCCCTTCCCCTCCTCCTTCCCAGATCTCCCTCTATCTTCCTGTCTCCACCTATATCCTTTATTTGTCCCGCCCCCCCTGACATCAGTCTGAAGAAGGGTCTCGACCCGAAACGTCACCCATTCCTTCTTTCCCGAGATGCTGCCTGACCTGCTGAGTTACTCCAGCATTTTGTGAATAAATCGATTTGTACCAGCATCTGCTGTTATCTTCTTGTACTAACTGTGGGTATTGGTTGGTAGGTGGTAGACATCAGTCAATAGTCTGTCTCCTGTGATGGAGATGGAGATTAATAAAGGGGAGAGTGGTGTCAGCGATAGTCCAAGTTAATTTGAGGGTAAGGTGGAAGTTAGAAGTAAAGTTAATGAAATTAATGAGCTCTGCACGGGTGCAGGAGGCAGCCCCGATGCAGCTGTCGATGCAACGGAAGAAAGAGTTGGGGAATGGTGCCAGTTTACGTTTGGAACAAGGACTGTTCAAGGTAACCGACAAATAGGCAGGCATTGATGGGGTCTATGCACGTGCCCTTGGCTATACCTTTAACTTGGAGAAAGTGAGAGGAGTCAAAGGAGTCAAACACTTCCCAATCAATTATCTGCCAGGCTTTTTTTTTTGCTTTGACCTGCACCTCACCTCTTCCAGCTATTTCCCCCACCTCATCCCCCACAATCAGTCTGAAGAATGGTCCAGATCTGAAATGTCACCTTTCCATGTTCTCCAGAGATGGTGGCTGACACACAATTACGCCAGAACCCTGTGTTTTATTTTTAAACTACGATCTATACCTATATCATGAATAGTTTATGTTTCTATGTATCAATAGCAAATATGTTTTATGATCTATATTGTTCATAACAGGAGCACAAATGTAGAACGTATGTGTGAATTCAGCAGGTCAGATTTGTGGTTTATGAAGTATCCATTCATTGGTACTAAATGGAGAAAAATGATATCAAGCGTTAATTGGACAACTGATTTTGAACGTCTCTGTGCCACGTGCAAAAAGTAATAGCCCTCTCTGTGGATTTATTGAAATGAGTTTTGCTGGTTGGAAATATTCAGGCAAATATAATAGATCTAAGATGCATTCATTATCCAGAACTGAATTCCTCTAGGATTTTGGTGAAAAGTCACTAGTTCTGTTTCTCTCGCTCCACAGTTGTTGTCTGACCTGCTGAATGTTTCAAGGATAGATGGTGCCCAAACTAGGAGACCCGCTGTGTGCTGGTCCCAAAAATGATATCATTCATTGCAATCCCACCACTCTTTTAAACCTCTACTCCAACAGATCTGTACACTGTGAATGGCTTGATTGTAATCATGTATAGTCTTTCCAATGACTGGATAACACGCAATAAAAAACCTTATCACTGTACCTCGGTACAGCTCAGCTCAGCTCAGCCGAGCCGTCTTCCATTCTTTTTATGTAGCCCTTGATTTTCTTGTAGTGTACTTTACATTTCTGCCATTTTCTGCTTTGAATCCATTCAATTAATCTGTCCCCTCAGCAACACACTCCCAGTCCAACAGCCAGAGGCAATTTCACCTGCTGAAGGATAGGCATCTGTCTGAAGAAGGGTATTGACCCAACAAGTCAAATTCCTTATTTCCAGAGATGCTGCCTGTCCCGCTGAGTTACTCCAACATTTTGTGTCTACCTTCGATTTAAACAGCATCTGCAGTTCCTTCCTAGGCATCGACAGCCACAGCTGGAAATGCAACCACAGATGAAACATTCCCCTCTACAAGCAGGACAACGTCAAAGCTGCACCATCAGCTCGTGCAGATGGATGGATGACAACCATACCTTTTCTTTGCCCTGTTGCATTTTGCAGTCTCATTCCATCTCAATAATTCTTTGTCATCCTGTCTTAATATGGGTTATGCCATCAACAACACCACAGTTACATCTGTGGAGTCATTTAAGTTCCTTGGAACCATCATCTCCAGGGACCTTAAATGGGGGGCCACCATCGACCACAGTCAAAAAGGCCCAACAGATTATGTACTTCCTGCGGCAACTGAGGAAACACAATCTGCCACAAGCAATGATGGTCCAATTCTATACTGCTATTATTGAGTCCGTCCTCACCTTCTCCATCATGGTCTGCTTTTGCTCAGCCACCAAGCACGACATCCGGACGCTGCAACGGATCGTCTCTCAGCTGAGAAGGTTGTTGGCTGCAACTTTCTCCCCATTGACGAACTGTACACTGCAAGGGCGAGGAAGCGAGCGGGCAAGTTCATCTCTGACCCCTCTCACCCTGGCCACAAACTCTTTGAAGCACTTCCTTCTGGAAGGTGACTCGGGACTGTCAAAGCAGCCACAGCCAGACATATAAACAGCTTTTTTCCACAAGTAGTAGTTCAACTCCATAACCAACGTCTGTAGTCTTCTCTTTTTTGCTCTGGTTTATTTTCACCCACATGTTTAGACCTTAATGTTGTATCCTTATTGTTTTGATGTCTTTATGCTTTATTCGTAATTGTTAACTGTATGTTTGTGTTGTCATTTGCGAGCGGAGCACCAAGGCACATTCCTTGTATATGTACATACTTGGCCAATAAAATTATTCATTCATTCATTCATTTCCTATATTGTACTTCACTGGCAACTTCTGCCTAAATCACTTAACCTATCTACATCCCATTTCAAGCCCTTTGTGTTGTCCTCACAACTTTCTTAGCCATCAATCCATATATCGACAACAAATTTGACTAAAATCCATTTGGCCCTTGATATGGTCATCAATATAGATTATGAACATTTGTGGGGCCAGCTCTGTTCCCTGTGGCACACTGCAAGTTACTAAGTACCAAACTGAAAATGGCTCAGTTATCCTAACTCTGTTTCCTGTTAGTTTGCCACTCCTCTAACCATAGCTGCACAGCTACCCCATGTTCTCTTATTTTATACATTATTTTTTAAATGTGTACTTTATATTATACCTTCAAGTAATCCAAATATATCTACTGGTTCCCTGTTTTAATAAACCACCCTGTTTATTACTTCTTCAAGGAAATGTAGCAACCTTGTCATACAGGTTTCTGTTCATATAACTGTTTGATGGGCTATGAAATTCAGAATGTTCTGCTATTAGCTCTTTAATAAGGGAATTCAGAACTTTTTCAATAACAAATGTAAGACTCACTGGTTTATAATGTCCTATTTTCTGTAGCCTTGTCATGGGTCTCCCTCCTATGGGATTAAAACTAAAGACACAGATATTAAGGTCTGGATCCTTTAATCACTATAATTTTGAAGCTTTTACCAGTCTAATTAAATTGCGTTATCTGTGGCCCTGGTGAACAAGATCAGAGAAAATAGAGCAGACAACTCTATTGCTTGGTGCTGGCTAATTATGTATATTCAATAAATCTGCAGTAATGACGTGACAGAGATTTGTGATGCTTCCTGCGAGAGAACTCATTCTAAAAATGGTAGATTAGCCATTAGAATTAATCCAGCATCCAACTAAATCAGTAATCACAGCCCAAGGAGAAAATTGCAGGAGTTTAAAAGGAAAATAATACTTTGAAAACTGGAAAAAACCCCTGAAAGTTTTGGAAATGCTGACTAGATCATTTGCAGAGATAGAAACAGATATAATGTTTCAGGGCAAACAACACATGTCCCACAAGTCAGAACCTCAAAGCCGAACATCTTCAAGTGTCACATAGTGTGGATGTTCAATTCCATTCCTAAACATAGGATGAGAATCTAACTTCCTACTTTTGTCATGCAATGATATTGTCCCCAGGTTTTCCATTGTTAACATCCAGGGGATTAGGGAGGAGTTGGGATCCTCCAGACCAGAACGTCAGCAGGGACAGACACATAGGTACTGAGGCTGCAGGATCAGTTTCAAAGCGAGTTATCCTGTGGTGAATGACTCGCTCCTTATGTCCTCATAGCAGTTCTGCAATTTTTAAAGAGATAATCAAGTAATACATTTTAATTGCCCAGTTAAATGCAGCTCCAAAAACACTCAAGAAGCCAGACATCATCCAGAAAAAAACCCCCACCCATTTGATGACATATTTCATCTAAATATTCACTCCCTCCAGCACAGCTCTACAGGCCCCGGTGGCGATAGTGGAGAAGTCGGTGCGCCGACGGACGAGGACGGACCACGTGGAGTGAGGTCGCCGCCGTGAGGGAAGGGGAAGAACAATGGACAATGGAGGACCCGGCATGGGGGGGGGAGGGTGTGCCGTGAGGGAAGGGGGTGGGAGGGGGTGAACAAAGGGGGACTTGTCGTGGATACTGTGTATACTTTGTCAGCACCCTTATGTGGCGACTATTTGCATACCTTGGGTATGCAAGCAAAGAATTTCAGCGTGACTTGTCACTTGTAACAATAAATCATTCATTCATTCATTCATTCATTCATTCAAGTCATGTTGAATGCAGACCCAGATTACCAGAACCATGGCAATTTGAATCATGTTCCGCACTAAAATCCGAGGTCATAACAACACTCACAACAAAACAAGAAAGGACCATCCTTGCTTCTCCTCCACCATCTCCTCGGCCTCCTCATCCAGCTGCACAGACTCGGGAAAGGGCTGTATTCAGACCATCAACAGTTGTGCAGAAGGCTGCAAGCCTCCACCAAGACTGGGACTGCCATGTACTTGTGTGTGTTTCTGATTTAACTTAGGAACTGAAAAGTCTGTTTCTACAAGTCAATGGTGGTCTCAATAGTCTGACGAAGGGCCCCAACCAGAAATGTAGAACGAAGGAACTGCTGGTTTATACCAAAGATAGACACAAATTGCTAGAATAACTTAGCGGGTCAGGCAGCATCTCTGGAGAAAAAAGATGGGTAACTTTGAGTCTGAAGAAGGGTCCTGACCCGAAACGTCACCCATTCTTTTTCTCCAGAGATGCTGCCTGAGTTACTCCAGCACTTTGTGTCTATCACTGACCTGAAATGTTATGTGTCCATTTCCCTTCGTAGATACTGCCTGACCTGCTGAGTTCCACCAGCGCTTTGTTTTTTCCTCATCTTATTCCTGGTGTCTGCATTGCTGTGATGGCCATTGCATTGTGTTCTTATAATAATAATAATGCATTACATTTTTATAGTGCTTTTCAAACACTCAAAGACGCTTTACAGGGATTTCTAGAACATAGAGAAGTGAATAAATAGATAAATAAGTAAACGAACAGAGAAAGGAGACAGAAGGTGAGGTGACCTTCAGTAGTTGAAGGCAGTGCTGAAGAGGTGAGACTTCAGTGATGTTTTGAATGTGGTGAGTGAGGAGGAGTCTCTGACGGTTTGGGGTAGTGAGTTCCATAGGGTGGGAGCAGCGATGGAGAAAGCCCTGTCCCCCTGATCTGAGTTTGGTCCGGATGGGGGGGACAGGAGATTGGCAGCAGCAGAGCGGAGGGTGCAGGTGGGAGTGTGCCTGTGGAGGAGGTCAGTCAGGTAGGATGGGGCCAGGTTATGGAGGGCTTTGTAGGTCATGAGGAGGATTTTGTATTGGATTCTCTGGGGGATGGGGAGCCAGTGGAGTTTGTAAAGGACGGGGGTGATATGGTCACGGATCGGGGAGTGGGTGAGTAGACGGGCAGCGGAGTTTTAAATGTATTGAAGTTTACTGATGATTTTTGAGGGTGAGCCATAGAGGAGGCTGTTGCAGTAGTCCAGACGGGAGGTGATGAAGGCGTGGATGAGGGTTTCTGCAGCTGTGAAGGAGAGGGATGGACGGAGACGGGCAATGTTTTTGAGGTGGAAGAAGGCTGTCTTTGTGATGTGTTTGATGTGTTTGTCGAAGGAGAGGGTTTGATCAAAGATGATTCCAAGATTCCGGATGTGAGGGGAGGTGGATACTGGGAGACCATCAATGTTGAGGATGAAGTTTTGGGTGGATTTGGTGAGCGTTTTTGGACCAATGATGATGGTTTCAGATTTGTTGCAGTTGAGTTTGAGGAAATTTGATTGAAGCCAAGATTTTATTTCAGTGATGCAGTTTGTTAGTGTAGAGTGTGTGGTGGTGGAGATTGACTTGGTGGAGATGAGGAGCTGGATATCGTCGGCGAAGCAGTGGAAGTTGAGACCATGACGGTGGATTAATTGTCTAAGGGGGAACAGGTAGAGGATGAAGAGGAGGGGGCCAAGGACTGAGCCTTGGGGGACACCTTGGGGGAGGGGAGCAGTGGGGGATTTACAGTTGTTAATGGAGATGAATTGGTGCCTGTCAGAGAGGTAAGATTTGAACCAGGATAGGGCTGTGCTGGTGATGTTAAAGGAGGTTTCAAGTCGGGTGAGGAGAATGGAGTGATTTATGGTGTCAAAGGCGGCGCTGAGGTCAAGTAGGATGAGGATGTTGAGGTTGCCAGCGTCGGAGGAGAGGAAAAGGTCATTTGTGATTTTGAGGAGCGCAGTTTCAGTACAGTGGTTGGAGCGGAATCCGGATTGGAAAGTTTCATACAGGTTATTGGTAGAGAGGTGGTATTTGAGTTGGGAAGCTACAGAACATTCCAAAACTTTGGACAGAAATGGTAGGTTGGAGATTGGTCTGAAGTTGTGTGGGGTGTCAGGGTTGAGACCAGGTTTTTTCAGAATGGGGGTGACAGCAGCGATTTTGAGGAATGGCGGGACGATGCCAGTGGACAGGGAGGAGTTTATTGTTGCAGTGATAAGTGGAGAGAGAGCAGGAAGGCAGGCCTTGACAAAGCTGGAGGGGATGGGGTCCAGAGAGCAGGTGGCAGTTTTTATTCCTGTGAAGAGGTCTGAGAGGTCGGTGGTGGAGACTGGGGAGAATTGAGGCAGGGGTTGACAGGATAAGGGGGGGCAGGTGGTTTGAGGGGGAGCAGGTGCGTTGGTGGTTAAGGTGCTGTAGATGCTGTCTATTTTGCTTTGGAAGAATGAAAGGAAAGTGGTGCATTTGTCAACTGTGAATGATTGGGAGATGGTGTCCAGGGGGCTGAGGAGTTTGTTTATTGTAGAGAAGAGTGCTTTTGGGTTTCCGGAGCCAGAGTGAATTATTTGAGAGTAGTAGGTGGAGTGGGCGTGGGAGAGGGCATCTTTGTAGTGCTGCAGGTGGTCTTTGTAGGCTTGGGAGTGAATTGTGAGACCTGTTTTGTTGCGGAGTCTTTCAAGTTGGCGGGCATGAGTTTTCATCACGCGGAGTTCAGGGGTAAACCAGGGAGCAGAGTGGGTGAAGGAAACTGTTTTGGTTTTTATAGGTGCAAGCTGGTCGAGGCAGGAGGAGAGAGTGCGGTTGTAGTAGTCAGTGAGGTCAGAGGGGCTGTGTAGGTCAACAAAGGGAGAGGCGGACATTATTTCAGAGAGGGAGGATGAGAGCGAGGTAGGTGAAACAGAGTTCAGCTTGTGGAAGTTGATTTTGCATTTTTGCTTTGGAGCTGGGGTGGGAATGTTGACAGACATGGTGATGGCTAAGTGATCAGAGAGGGTGGGGTCGGAGCCAGAGAGGTGATGTAGATTTAGTCTAGTGGAGCAGACAAGGTCCAGAATGTGTCCACGGTTATGGGTGGGAAAATTGACGTGTTGAGTGAGGTTAAAGCAGTTGAGTATTTCAGTGAAGTCAGCGGTTATCGTGGAGTCAGTGGAGTCCATATGGATGTTGAAATCACCGAGGAGGAGGATTGAGGGGGAGAGAGAACAGAACTGGGTCAGAAAGTCAGAGAAGTCAGAAAGGAATGATGGGTGTGGTTTGGGAGGGCGGTAGATAACTGCCATGACTAATTTTGTGTGGCCAGAGAGTTTGAAAGCCAGGTGTTCAAATGAAGGAGCAGATGAGATGGAGATGAGGTTGATCTTGAAGTCCTGTCGGTGAATTACGGCAATCCCACCACTTCGGCCTTCTGAGCGTGGTTTATTGATGTAGGAGTATCCGTTGGGTGTAGTGAGGTTGAGTGGGAGGTAATCCAGAGGTTGTTGCCAGGTTTCAGTCAGACAGAGGAAGTCCAGTTTATTTTCCAGGATGAAGTCATTCAGAATGTAGCTTTTATTGTTGAGGGACCGGATATTGAACAGAGTGAGCTTCATGTTGCTTTGTATGGTGTGGATGGACACGGGTGATTTTGCCAGGGTTTGCAGAATGGGGAGTTGCAGAATGCATGGAATGGGGAGTTCATTGGACAGGTGGTAGAGCTGTCCACCTGCAGCCACAAAGGAGGCTAATGTGGAGGTTCAAATAAAGACGTTGAGACATTACTTCTGCAAGAGGAGTGCATCTCATTAGCTCTCGGATGTCTGAGACTCACTGTAATGATCATGTAGCTGTGGATTAGGGACAACATGTACAATTAACAAGTGTATCCCTTGCAGATCCAGGAGAGTTCTCGTTCATGTATTGGGTTAAGGTTTAATAAAAATCACACTTACAACAGGAAGTTTGCAATGTGCATAAGTCATGTCAAGTTGAGCTTATTGTCATATGCACAAGTACTGTGAGGTACAGGTCCATTTAAAAAATAATCACAATTATAGCAGCATCACAGACACAGATTCAGACAAACACACAAGAACAAATTATGCATTCATTTCACATAAATTTCTAAAAGGACGAAGTGTGCAAGCAAAAGTCATCAGTTCAAAAACATAATAACAAAACAAATGTTCACAGTAGTGCAAGAGAGGAACAGTAGTTTTCCGTTGTCAAGCTGGGATGAAGCTTGTGTAAGTTGGTTCAAGGGAGGGACTGTAGTTTTCTGTTGTTAAGGTAGGATGAAGCTTGTGTAAGTTGGTTCAAGAACCTGATAGTTGTAGGAAATTAGCTGTTCCTGAACCTGTTGGTGTGGGTATTTGGGTTTCTGTACCTCCTGCTTGATCGTAGCAGTGACAAGAGGGCAAAGCCTGGATGATGGGAGATATTTGATGATGGATGCTACAGGCAGCATCTCGGGCAGATGCTTTTGATGGAGGGGAGGTCTGTGCCTGTGATGAATTGAGTTACTGCAGCCTCCTGCATTCCTGTCTGCTGGAATTGTCATACCAGGCTATGATGCCACCAGTCAGGATACGTTCTACAGTTGTTCTGTAAAAGCCTGTCAGACTATTCGGAGAAATACTGAATAAAAATGCTGCAATTCATTGCTGCGGTTTACACAAGGAGAAGGGGATAAATGCACATTGTCTTGAATAGAGAGAAAATCTCCTTTGTGGTGGGGACAGCGCACTGGGAGATATTACAATTAGATGCAGTGCCAGTTGAAGGCCTTCATTGCTACAGGCAGTGTTGAATGAGGATTGACATCACTAATTGGCTATTCTGCATACATCCGGTCTGAGCACCCAATGCGTGATGACCACAATATCTCATTTGCCCACTGCTGTGAATCATGCACGCATTGCACACTCTGAGCTCATGCATGAAACTGGAAGCAAATTGACACTTGTAACACTGAGATAAACGGCACAGCGCAGCATAGTTTTATACCATTTAATTTTATGACTACTGCAAGATATCACAAAAACTTCTGCTGACCAATAACAGGAGCTATTTTGCCACTTTCCAGCTGCTGGTCAAAGTGTTATAGTCATAGAGTGACATAGTGTGCAAAACACGCCTTTGGCCCAATTTACCCACACGTGTCCCATCTGCACTAGTCCCACCTGCCTGTGTTTGGCTCATATCCCTCAAAACCTATCCTATCCATGTACGTGTCCAAATGTTTCTTAAATGTTGCAATACTACCTGGCTCAATACACCCACTACCATCTGTGTGAAAAAGTTGCCACTTATGTTCATCTTAAATCTTTCCTCCCTCACCTTAAACTGTGGAGTTCTCAGCCACAGAGGGCAGTGGAGGCCAAATCACTGGATGAATTTAAGAGAGAGTTAGATAGAGCTCTGGGGGCTAGTGGAATCAAGGGATATGGGGAGAAGGCAGGCAAGAGTTACTGATTGTGGATGATCAGCCATGATCACAATGAATGGTGGTGCTTGCTCGAAGGGCCGAATGGCCTCCTCCTGCACCTATTTTCTATGTTTCTATGTTAAACCTATGTCCTTAGATCAACAAATTTACTTTCCTTATTAAATGAACACTTTGCTTCTGAAAATATGCCATTCTTGCTCAAAAAAAACACCTGCAGGCCAATTAATCCCTCCTAATAACTATAATTCTCGAGCCTTGGCTAAATGTTTATTAATCTGTGAGCACCACAAGTACCATGAGGGCTCATCAATAGATGCCCTCGACATAAAATGTTGGAGTAACTCAGCGGGACTAGCAGCATCTCTGGAGAGAAGGAATGGGAGATGTTTCGGGTCGAGACCTTTCTTCAAACTGAGGATTTGAGACGATTCAGACTCGGGTTTGGCTACTGGGATTATTGCAAGCATACCCATAAGAGCACAGAACATAAGAAACAGAAGCAGAGATAGGATAAATCATTCAAAGTTGTGAAATCAAGAACCTGAGGACCTAGGTGTAATGTGAGAGGGGCATGACTTAATAAGAACTGAGAGGCAACATTTCACTTAAATTGCAATAGGTATATGAAATGAGCTGCGAGAGGAGGTAGTTGAGGCAGATACCATAGCAATATTTAATAGAGACGGACAGGAAATGTTTGCAAGGATATGCGTAAAACACGGGCATAGGGGGCTAACTTATATTGGGCATCTTGATCAACATGAAAGAGTTGGGTTGAAGGGCATGTTTCAATGGTGTATGAATCTATGCATCTATGACTTCGATTTATGCAGACTAATTATAATAAACAAGAACAACTCAATTCTTTTGGGCAATGCAGAAACAGTTCTCACTGGAGAATGTACAAAATCCCACTCTTCCAGGTTCAATGTTTTCTGAATGTCTACACCTTCCTTTGAGCATTCTTTTTAATGCTACATGAGGCACCATTACTTGGTATGTTCTTGTATGGATATGTGAAGAGATTTTTCTTTATAATTCATTGGTGTGGTATTTCTAAACAAGGGTACAGAGTCCAGCAAGTGTGATGTTTTAAGATCTTCAGTTATCTATATCCATTAAGTTTAATTTATCTGAAAAAAGTTGGAAAAGTTACACTTTGAATTCATAAAAATCAAAGGACAGGATTATTAATTTTAATGCCACGCAAAATAAAACATTGAATTAACAAATGTAAAGAATGTGAAATGATCTACTTTTAATGTACTGAGTTCTGTACACAAAGACACATTGAACTTTACCATGATCAGTTGCTATACCCTGCGGAATTTAGAAACACACATTTTCGTTAAAAGAGGAAGTATTAAAAAAAACCACTGTGTAGCGAGTCCAAATCAAGCGATGTAATCAAAAGACTTTATTCTTGGTAAAAACCATGACAAACGCAACGCACTTAGTTTGGACACACACACTACTTAACTTGCTAATCTAATCTCTCCCGTTTTGGCGCCAGGCACTTGAATACCTCGCGCTCCCGCACCTGGTGACCCGTTAGCCAATCCGAGGGTTCGAGACCCCCTGGCCAATCCGTATGTCCCTACATGACCCCCCCCCAGAACCCTCGAAACCATACCTCACGGGCGACCGAACCTCCCGCCCGGAACGCGTACGGAGGGGGGAAGCCGATACCGCCAGCGTGACCGGAGGCAGGGAGGACGCCGCTGCTAGAGGCAATGGAGGGGCCACGGGAGCGGAAGGTGTAGGTGACGGGGAGCGCTTGATCGGCAACGGCGGCCCGGGCCCAACCATAGGCGGCGGGGGGCCGAGAGGTGGCAAACAGGGCGCTGCTGGCGGGACCAGTGGGGCGGCCACAGGCCGGCCCCGGCGCGGAGGTTGGGCCACCGACACGGGGAGGTCCTGGTCCAAATGGGCTGGCTTGAGCCGGGATACCGAAACGAGCTCCTGGTGATTACCCACCTGTAAGGTGAAGGTGACAGTCCCTCTTTTCAGCACCTGGAACGGGCCCTGGTAAACCGGCCGAAGAGGGGGGCGGTGGGAATCTTTCCGAAGGAACACGAAATCACAGTCCCGCAAGTCCGACGGAAAGTGGACTGCTGTGCTTCCGGGACTGGAGGTCGGGACTGGAGCCAGAGAACCCACCCGCGCCCGGAGGGAACCCAAAACCGACGTGATGGACGGCTGCAAGGCGGGAGCGGAAGGGAGAATGTCACCCGGCACCCGCAGGGGCGAACCGTAGACGAGCTCGGCCGAGGATGTGCCCAGCTCAGCCTTCGGGGCCGTACGAATGCCGAGGAGGACCCAAGGTAGCTGGTCAGCCCAATCGTGGCCGGTCAGTCGGGCACAGAGGGACGCCTTCAGCTGCCGATGGAAGCGCTCAACCATCCCGTTGGCTTGGGGATGATAGGCGGTGGTCTGCTGTAAGCGAGACCCATACAGCTGTGCCAGCGCGGCCCAGAGGGACAAGGTGAACTGAGCTCCCCGATCTGTGGTGATGATAGCCGGGACGCCGAAACGGGCCACCCAATGCAACGCCAGGGCCCGTGCACAGGAGGCCGCCGACGTGTCCGACAACAGGAGCGCCTCCGGCCAACGTGTAAACCGATCAACCACCGTCACCAGATGAGTATAACCCCTGGAATAGGGCAATGGACCCACCAAATCCACGTGGATGTGGAAAAAACGGACAGGGGGAACCTCGAATTTCTGGTACGGGGGCTGGACATGGCGATGAACTTTGGCGATCTGGCACGGAATGCAGGCACGTGCCCAGGCTGCCAACTGCTTCCGCAGGCTGTGCCAGACAAATCGGGCAGCCACCATGGCTGAAGTCGCCCTGATGGACGGATGTGCCAGGCCATGAATGGCCTCAAAAACCTTACGCCACAGGGCGGTCGGCACCACCGGGCGAGGGCGTGGAAGGGAAACGTTGCACCACAACTTGGTACCTGTGGGGCCACACGCCACCTGTTCCAGACGCAGTCCCGGGGCAGTGGAGGCGTACACCGCGGCAGTTCCTTCCAGGCGCTGAGCCTCCGCTAGCTCCTGGAAATCCACCTGTCCGCCTACCGCGGCTACGGAGGGAATGGCCGGCCGGGACAGGGCATCGGCAATGGCGTTAAGCCTACCCGCAATATGACGGATATCAGTGGTGAACTCCGAAATCAGGGTGAGGTGCTGCTGCTGGTGAGCCGACCACGGATCAGAAACCTTAGCAAAAGCGAATGTCAGAGGTTTGTGATCTGTGTAGGCCACAAAAGAGCGGCCCTCCAAAAAATAACGGAAGTGGCGGACCGCTAAATAGAGGGCCAGGATCTCCCTATCAAACGCACTGTATTTGAGCTCAGCTCGAGAGAGCTGCCGGCTGAAAAACGCCAGGGGCTGCCAGTGACCGTCGACCTGCTGCTCCAAAACCCCACCCACCGCCACGTCTGAGGCATCCACCATCAGAGCCGTGGGGACGGAGGAGCGAGGGTGTACTAGCATGGTGGCATTGGCGAGGGCCTGTTTGACCGCGACAAAAGCCGTCTCTGCAGCTGCGGACCATACCAACTCAGCGGGGTTACCCGCGAGGCATTGAAAAAGGGGGCGCATGACCCGAGCTGCTGCAGGCATGAACCGGTGATAAAAGTTCACCATGCCCACGAATTCCTGCAGGCCCTTGATGGTAGTAGGGCGTGGAAAAGAGCGGACCGCGTCCACCTTAGCAGGCAAAGGAGTGGCACCGGCCGGTGTAACCCGGTGACCCAAAAAATCTACTGCTGACAGGCCGAATTGGCATTTGGACGGATGGAGAATCAGGCCGTGGTCTTGCAGCCTCTGGAATACCATGCGGAGGTGGACTAAGTGCTCCTGGACCGAACGGCTGGCAATCAAAATGTCATCGAGGTAAATAAACACGAATGGCAAACCTCGACCCACACGGTCCATCAGACGCTGGAATGACTGAGCTGCGTTTTTAAGGCCGAAAGGCATGCGCAACCACTCAAACAACCCGAACGGAGTAATGGTAGCCATCTTTGGAATGTCCGGAGGGTGGACCGGGATCTGATGGTATCCCCGCACTAAATCGATCTTAGAAAAAATTGTAGCCCCCTCCAGGCTGGCTGAGAAGTCCTGTATGTGCGGAATCGGGTAGCGGTCCGGCCGTGTTGCCACGTTGAGTCGTCGGAAATCCCCACATGGTCTCCACCCCCCAGATGCTTTGGAAACCATATGCAAGGGGGAAGCCCACGGACTACTCGAAGGCCGAACAATTCCCAGCCTCTCCAAGTTCAGGAACTCCTCTCGAGCCATGGCCAGCTTGTCGGGTGGGAGGCGCCGTGCCCGGGAAAAAACCGGCGGCCCCTCGGTCGGGATGAAATGATCGACCCCATGCTTCTCGGAAGGTGCATCGAACCGCTGAACGAGGAGCTGCGGGAAGTCTGCTAGGACCGCATCGAACTGACCGGGGGCCGTGGTAATGGCCTGGACTGCTGGGCTGGGTGGGGCGGCGCTTGGAGGAGCCGCAGGCCCCGTACCTCGGGGCCGTACGCTAGCCGAGGGTTGCAGGCCCCTCCCGCGGACGTCTGCGACCAACGAAAATGCCCATAGGAAATCCGCACCCAAAATGGCCTGGCCCACATCCGCAACGATGAAATCCCAATGGTAGGTCCTGGACTCGAAGGACAGGGACATAGCCCTTTTACCGTAAGTGCGGATGGGGCTACCATTCACCGCAATGAGGGGCGGCCCCTTCCCCCCCGCTTGAACTTCGCAGTCATGGGGGGGCACAATACTAACAACCGCTCCCGTATCCACCAGAAAGACAATCCCGGTACCTTGGTCCGTACCGTAGAGGCGGCAGTTACGGCCAATCGAGACTGCCTCTACATTCGATCGGCCCAGGCATTTTCCGGAAACAAACACAGGGCTCTGCAGCTTCGGGCCTCACTGCCCCACCGCTGATGGAAGAAACATCAGCCGCGCCTATTCGGCCCTGATGCTCGGGCCCGCTGCCAATAAACAGGCGCCGCAGCCCCTTCCTAACGGGCTGACTGCGAAATAGCGGCCGATGCATCGCTCTCTCGGCCGCTCCGCCGACTGCCGCTGGGCCTCGAGACCCGATTAACCGAGTCGTCTCGGGTGTGTCGCTCCCTGATGAGCGCGTCGGCTTTCTCGGCGAACGCTACCGGATCTTCAAACGAGACGTCGGCCAACACTAGCCTGACATCCCTGGGTAGTTTCTCCCGAAAAGCTGCTTCAAAAACCATGCACGGCTGATGGTCGACCATCAATGTCAGCATCTCGGTCATCAACTCCGACGGTAGCCGCTGCCCCAGCTCTGGTAAATGGAGGAGCTTCATAGCCCGCTGGTTCTGGATCCAGCCGAAAATCCTCAGTAGGAGCCTCTTGAGCCCCACGTACCGCTCTGTCTGGGGAGGGCTGATCAGGTACTGACCAACCCGCGCGGCCACCTCCGGCTGTAGACAGCTCACCAGGTGGTGGAACTTCTCCTGGTCTTCCTCCACCCTCTTAAGATGGAACTGGGATTCCGCCTGCACGAACCACAGGTGCGGCTGATGAGCCCAGAACGGCGGTAGGTGAACCTCGCCCGCGCTCGCTTCCACCTGCGACATGTTGCTGTGCTCTTTAAATCTTAACGTCGAGGTCACCAATGTAGCGAGTCCAAATCAAGCGATGTTATCAAAAGACTTTATTCTTGGTAAAAACCGTGACAAACGCAACGCACTTAGTTTGGACACACAAACACACTACTTAACTTGCTAATCTAATCTCTCCCGTTTTGGCGCCAGGCACTTGAATACCTCGCGCTCCCGCACCTGGTGACCCGTTTGCCAATCCGAGGGTTCGAGACCCCCTGGCCAATCCGTATGTTCCTACAACTGAAATAATTTAAAAGCCTCATAAATCTTACAATTTTCCATGGACTTGCAGGGAATGGAAGAATATGGATTATGTGCAGGCAGAGGGGATTAGTTTAACTTGGCATCATGCTTGGCATGCAACGGAAATCTCAAGACCACTCGTGCAAACTGAATGGAGATGAATTGTGAGCATTAAGTGCAGTGAATTATTGTTTCATCTGGAAGGCATGTTGGGTCAAGTTATCTTCTGACAGAAAGCCAGATATGCGCTAAATGGGTTAAGTAATGTAAAGACCTCATAATTAATTTTATTGTTTTATGGGATGTGACCATCACCGCCAAGCCAGCATTTGTTACCCATCCAATTTAATTTCAGAAAAGGTTCATTTCAAAGGCAGTTAAGAATCAATTATATCGCCGTGGGTACACGGTCTTGATTATAAATTTGTTAAGGAATCCATGACAGTAAATGCATGTAGGAAATCTCTCTGTTTTGGTGCAACTGAATTGTCTGATCATACCTGTTATAAAGCTGTTGCGTGGATATTAAAGCAGCCAAAAGTTAGCGATATTTAACAATGCAATGGTCCTTCAATGAAATTTTAACAAGGTAATTTCTTTCAATTTTATATGGCCCATAAAAGTTGAAACAAAACAATTTTTTTCTTTATTAATTGAGATTTTGAGCTTCCACAATTTAACTAATGTACTAAATGGCACATCCTAATTTTACTTGAACTCATAAAGCAAAATATTACCAATGTTGAAAATATGAAACAAAGCATATCAGAAATAGTTAGCAGTCAGGCAGCTAGAATGAATGTTTCGGGATTGTAAGGTTATCAAATTGGAACAATTCTGTTTCTCTTTCTACAGAGGAGGCACTGTGGCGCAGTGGTAGAGTTGCAGCCGTACAGTGCCAAAGACCCTGCTTTAATCTTTACTACAGGTACTGTCTGTATGAGTTTGAATGTTCTCTCTGTGACAGGGTGGATTTTCTCCAGGTGCTCCAGTTTCCTCCCACACTCCAAAGACATACAGGTTAGTAGGTTAATTGGCTTCTGTTAATTGTAAAGATCAGAGGTTCATTTGTGAAGGCTGAACATATGAAAAATTAATGACCAGCTCCATTAAGTTACGGTGTATGCGCAATGCGGGCATGTTCTTCTTCTGCATGAATACCTAGGGTCATTAATGGTGTGATGGAGGTGTGCTGGAAATCTCAGGTACAGCTTCTAAATGTACAATGTGTCTGCAAATGTCCAAGCTTCTCTGTGTGGATGGGATGCTACGAAGACCCAAAATACCTGAAAGATCTGGATTTGCTGCAGAGAAAGACACTTGGTTTCAGGGAATAAGTTGAGCAAGTGGATCAATTTTGAATTGCTCTCACCAATAGCTGATATGGACATGATAGGATGAGTGATCTATTCTTGCACTGTGAACCTTTGTGGTCTTGGATCACTCCAATCCTTTCTAGTTCCACCAATGGCAACCCTGTCACATAGACTTTCAGTGAAAATCTTTGATTAAAACCAACTTTTAAAATATATGTAAATTAATTTTATACCCTTTGTGCCCACTATGATTCAACTGTTGAGTTTGAATTCAATCAGAATCAGTCCACCTATTGTCTGATAGATTGTCAGATATGCAATAAATGAGTTAAGTAATGTGTCCTTGTTCATGTTTAATTTTATTCATTTTGGGATGTGAGCATCGCAGTCTGGGGAATTTATTACCCTTCCTTGTGGCTCTTTGAACTGAGAAGGCTGCAGGTCACGTCAAGGGCAGCAATCAAGTATATTGCGCATGGTCATGTTCAGTCCAACCTACATGAAGGTTGCAAATTTAATTCCCATAAGGGCAATAATGAACAAAATGTTTTTTACATCAAACTGGTGATTTCATGTTCATCATAATGAAGACCAATTTTTTCCGTTCCAGATTTGAACTGAATTTCATTTCAAATCTGTCGTGATGGGATTTAAACCACTTTCCTTTGATCTTCAATCCTGGCCTCTAGCTTGCTACTCAATCATTATACTACTGTACATGATCAACTCCAATCATTTAATACGGCTTTTAGAAAGTATTTTTTAATACAGCTGGAAATGATAGATGAGGTGTTCTTCACCAAGAAAAAATCAGAAGCTAGGCATTAAAGCTCCGGCTTGGTTCAGTTTCATCACACTTCCTTTCTCTTTTTCTGCAAAGATAAATATTTGCAGGCCCATAAAAATGGTGAATATTCAGAGAAAAGATTCTCTCTGAGATTCTCAGTGCCTGACCTGCTGAATAATTACAAAATTTTCTAATTATATTTTAATATTCCAATACCCACAGAATTTTACTTTCATCTTTATGTTTGGCCATGTCAAGGCAATTCTTGAGATCTCATACTATGTTTCTCGGATATTTCCATTGTGAATCTATGATGATATTTGTCCAACATTAGAGATTATATGAGATTCACAATAAGAAGGAAGAAGTCTTCCCTAACACAATGTCCCTTTATGGAACCTATATGAATGCTAAGTTCTGAAGCCCAAGTGAGTATACATACATATATATATATATATCATACAGTTAACCATACAGTTAATATGTGTGTGTGTGTGTGTGTGTGTGTGTGTGTGTGTGTGTGTGTGTGTGTGTGCGTGTGTGTGTGTGTGTGTGTGTGTGTGTGTGTATGTGTGCGAATGTATGTATGCATGTGCGTGTGTGTATATATATGTTAAAACAAAACAGAATTCTGGAAGACTTCATCAGGACAAGCAGAATCTGTGGAGGCTAAAACTGTATGGCAATAATTCAGGTTGAAACTAGCATCAAGTCTAAGTGGAAAGAGAAAATAATGACAATATATAGCCAACTGAAGGAGGGGCAGGAGAGAGGCTTCTGTTAATACATTCAACCAGAAAGGCAGATGAAATAAGGGGGGTCAGGGGTGAGATGGGAAAGGTGAACAAAAGGGAGAAGAAAACTTGATGGATAGGTGAGGGTGCATGTGGGAGGGAGCACCTGGGGTGCAGGTTATCTAAATTGGAAGATGCATTTTTCATATCATTGAGTTATGAGCTACCTAATAAGAATATGAGATACTGTTCTTCCAATTTATGGTGGGACTCTATGAACAATGGAGTGGGCTAAAGAAAGACAGATTAGTGTAGAAGTGCAAATGGACTGGCAATCTTTCCATTTCCCTCGTAATCCTATTGCAGGGACTCAACCTGAAATATTGACCTGCACCTTTTTGGCTCCACAGATGCTACTTGACCCACTGAGTGTAAATGCGGCGTTTACAATGATCATGTTGGTAAAAAGGGTATTCCAGCTATTTCTTACAGCCTTAACTTTCTGTGCTGAGCTTAATGGAAAAGTAACAAGCTTGTGCAGCAACTTCATGAAACACACAAGGAGGTGAAAGGTGAGGTGCTATTTTTGCTAAGCAAACAACACTACTGTGCTAATCGCCCAGCAACTTGTGACAAATCTGCAAGATGCCAGATTGTCACATGCATCCATCAATTTTTTTTCAGAGCGTTTCAATCCATGATTAATTAATAATAGTATAGGAAATAAAGCTAAAGTTAGAAAATGATTAAAGATACAGTATAATGCATTCAAATTGAATAAATAAGCCACTAATAAGTTACCAACAGGAGGGAGAAACAGGCAATTCCTGTTGCTCCTTAAAAGAGAATTGTATTCCCTGGGTGCTTAGACCTTGAAAATTAGATTTGCACGTCACATACTAATACTAAAGTCAATCCAATAAATAATAGTGTATAAATAAATCACACTTCCTTTCCCTTGTGGTCTTGCATATAACATAAAAGTATCAAAAAATAACTGGGGTGTAAGCATTAAATATTCAAGAACCATCTCATTCCATTCTTGTGTATTTGTATCTGACATCTCTGTGCTGTTCACTGAAAATGCTTCACTGCTGTAATTTGACTTGTGCGCCTTTGTACACTGATGGGCTGCTCAATACTAGCACATTTAAACAGCTTCATTTTTCCTATCTGGGTCACTTCAGCCACAGTGCAATTGATTCGGTTTGCACAAAGGTTTTTGTCAGAAATCTTGATTGAAAATAGCACTCAGATTTACTTAACATAGTGACATAGAAACATATCTCTCACAGGCTGAAAGAGCACAATCTGACATTCAAGATAGATCAATTTTAATGTGTTCAACGTTCTCCATAAATAGAAACAACATGCCCATTTCCAGCCTTCCCCCACCTCTGCTCCAGTACCTCACATTATTAAGCTTGTCTTTGTACAAATCTAGTGTGGGGGAAATTCAGAGTTCACTGTATTGCTCAATATCTCTAACCTGACTTGGCATAGTCTGCATTGAGCCAGGTGACATAACACATTATTCTATTGCTTATACCTGTATTTTACCACTATGGTTTCTTATTTCTAACACATGGTATCTGAAAAATGTATTAAATTGAGCTTTAATGTAAAATAGCCATTTTGTAGTTGCACATGTTGTCCTTTCTGTAAGTGTTTATCCACATTTATTGAGCTGCTTTGGGTGTCTGTGAAAAGAAAGTATGAATTAATTTTTAATTGTCGAATCTTGTTGATATATTGTTGGATTTACTGAATTTGATGGCAATATACTTTGCCTGGAAATGCCAAGTGCTGAATTGCTACTTGTTTTTGCCTGTGGTCTGATGTTGATAAATTCATTAACCATGTTTCCAATTTCCCCCCATCTCTAATTTTAACGTGCTCCAACTATGAAGAACAAGAAACTGCAAATGCTGGTGAACAATAAAGACACAGAGTGCTGCAGTAACTTAGTTAGTCAGAGAACATCTATGGAATCTCCCTCTTTTCCTGCCTCTCTCTTTCCAGAATTCTCATTAAGGAATCAAGGGATATGGGGAAAAAGCAGGAACGGGCTACTGATTTTGGCTGACCAGCCATGATCATATTATAAGAAAATAACTGCAGATGCTGGTACAAATCGAAGGTATTTATTCACAAAATGCTGGAGTAACTCAGCAGGTCAGGCAGCATCTCAGGAGAGAAGGAATGGGTGACGTTTCGGGTCGAGACCCTTCTTCATAGCAAGAGGATTTGAGTTTAGGAGCAGGGAGGTTCTACTGCAGTTGTACAGGGCCTTGGTGAGACCGCACCTGGAGTATTGTGTGCAGTTTTGGTCTCCTAATCTGAGGAAAGACGTTCTTGCCTTAGAGGGAGTACAGAGAAGGTTCACTAGATTGATCCCTGGGATGGCGGGACTTTCATATGAAGAAAGACTGGATAGACTAGGCTTGTACTCGCTGGAATTTAGAAGACTGAGGGGGGATCTTATAGAAACATATAAAATTCTTAAGGGGTTGGAGAGGCTAGATGCGGGAAGATTGTTCCCGAAGTTGGGGGAGTCCAGAACCAGGGTTCACAGCTTAAGGATAAGGGGGAAGTCTTTTAGGACTGAGATGAGTAAACATTTCTTCACACAGAGAGTGGTGAGTCTGTGGAATCCTCTGCGTCAGAAGGTAGTTGAGGCCAGTTCATTAGCTATATTTAAGAGGGAGTTAGATGTGGCCCTTTTTGCTAAAGGGATCAGGGGGTATGGAGAGAAGGCAGGTACAGGTTACTGAGCTGGATGATCAGCCATGATCATATTGAAGGGCGGTGCAGGCTCGAAGGGCCGAATGGCCTACTCCTGCACCTATTTTCTATGTTTCTATGTTTCTATGTTTCAGACTGATGTCAGGGGGGCAGGACAAAGGAAGGATATAGGTGGAGACAGGAAGATAGAGGGAGATCTGGGAAGGGGGAGGGGAAGAGAGGGACAGAGGACCTATCTAAAGTTGGAGAAGTCGATGTTCATACCACTGGGCTGCAAGCTGTCCAGGCGAAATATGAGGCGCTGTTCCTCCAATTTCCGGTGGGTCTCACTATGGCACTGGAGGAGGCCCATGACAGAAAGGTCAGACTGGGAATGGGAGGGGACCCATGATCATATTGAATGGCACTGGCTTGAAGGGCCAAATGGCCTTCTCCTGCACCTATTTTCTATGTTTCCTGCACCTCATCCAGATTTGCATCCATTTCTCCTCTCCCCCCTTCCACTGGCTTCACCATTCCAACCTCATCTGGCTTCACCATTCCTTCCACTGGCTTCACCATTCCAACCTCATCTGTCCTTGTCTCCTTATGTCACATTTTTTGTCTTTTCATCTCTGGCCTTTGTCCAACCATTTGACAATCAAAACACCTCACCTGTATCCACCTATCATTTGACCGTCTTTGTAGTGCCCCAGCTTTCTCCCACTCCCCCCCCTCCCCACTCCCCCTCTCCATACCCCCTCACCACAATCAGTCTATAGAGAGGTCCCGACCTAAAACATCACAACCATGTTCTCCAGAGGGGCTGCCTGACCCATTAAGTTACTCCAGCTAGTTCTTCTAATAAAATTTACACTGGTCTAATATTGCAATTCCATTTTACACCAACTATCAAATGCATATCTCTTTCCACCTTACCTCCTGCAAATATTGTACTTTTTCACCTAATTTCAAGAACCGTTCTGTTAATTTGACATTAATTATCAGACCTGCCATTTCTTTGTTTGTCCTCATCCATTCTACATCATAGAATTTCACTTGTCTATTTTCTGGAATTCTGCTCCAATATCTTCCTATCGTCCGTGACAATATCTTCCCTTTCCTCATCTTTCAGCTGGCCATCTTTCCTGTCCATGTTGGGGATCATGGAGAACAGGTTACGTTTTATTGTGAGTGCCGGTGGACTGTTTCAGAACATAAGATTAGAGGAGGCTGATAAGATAAGTATTCTGTCTGTTTAAACATTCAATTTCTTGTTTTTCCTCGTTATATCACCAACTTTTCCATGTTTCCTTCTCCCTGTTTTTTTCTCATAGTTTCTAGCCTGCATTGTTCACATCCTTTGTTAGTTAATTAACTTCTATTTAGCAAATGCTAATATCATTAGCAAATTAAAAATATGTGTTAGATCATTCAACAATATACTTTGTGTGGATGTGTGTGTGCGCGTCTTTGGTATGCGTGTGTTTTTTCTATTCTCCCATCTTCTGTAATATAAATACATCTGTCCCATCCTTTCCAATTTTGAAATAGGCAATGATCTTGAAAATGTTCTCTTTTTCACAGTTGATGATAGCTGGTGCATGTATATTTTTATGTTTTTATTTGAAAGCGACAAATAGCGGATTATTTATGATTCAGGCTCAGCTCTAAGGTAGAAATCCATTTCCTTTTTCTTATATTTACCACTCATGTCTGTGACCATTTTAATTTTGTTCTGGAGACAAGGAACAAATAATCTTAAAAAAGTCTTATGCTTTTAAAATTAAGGCATGTTTTCTGACTGCCAGTCACTGTCATTAGCATTTTTTACTTTAGTACAGTTTAATTTAGAGATACAGTGCAGAAACGGGCCCTTCGGCCCACCGAGTCCGCACTGACCAGTGATCCCCGTACATTAACACTACCCTACACACACTAGGGACAATTTACATATACACCAAGCCAATTAACCTACATCCCTGTACATCTTTTGAGTGTAGATGGAAACCAAAGATCGCAGAGAAAACCCACGCGGTCACAGGGAGAATGTACAAATGCAGGATCCGTTGACGGGATCGAACCCGGGTCTCCAGCTCTGCAAGCGCTATAAGGCAGCAACTCCACCGTTGTGCCACCTTGCTGCCCTTTATGAATATTGTTCCTTTCACTATCATAATTGTTGTTTGTGGTGTGTTAACTATTCAAAAAATTGAGCATGATTTGGCATCCAAACCAGTTGTTTAGCATTATGATCAATTTCAATGAAAGATCACTTGCCAAAGGCAGAACATTAATCTCAGTACATCTCATGTAATGAACCAACATTTTTCATAGAAACCAGTCTTTTGAAAAATAGACCAGGAAAACGGGTAGTAATGCCCACAGGACTGTAGTCGTGCAGGGCAATGGGGGTGGGAAAGGGACACATGGGGCATACAGGATTCTTTCACACAGTGCAATGTGAAGGAAACATAACAGATTAACTCCTCACTTCCATAAAAATATCATGGATAATAGCTGAGAATGCATTTTTCTGGTATTATTGGCAGAAAATTAATTTGTACATCATGCAAGGCACAAATTAGGAGCTGCTAATGCATCAGCATCATAGTCATAGAATAATGCAGCATGGAAACAGGCCCTTCGGCCCAACTCATTCATGCTGACCACAATACCCCATTTAAGCTAGTCCTATCTACCCACACGTCCCATATTGCTCTGAACTATTGCTATCCATGCACCTGTCCAAGTGGTTTTTAAATGTTTTTATTGTACCTGCCCCAACTACGTGCCTCTTTTATAGAACCTACCTCATATGGCAGCTCAACCCAGTGAGCACCATCATGGGGGAACCACCGTGAGGGAGGGAAGGGGAGGGAGGGGGTGGGGGGAATGGTTGAATACAGGCAGACCTGGTGCGGATACTTGTAACTTCGTAAGCGCCCTTTATGTGGTGACTATTGCATACCTTGAGTATGCAAGCAAAGAATTGCACTGTGACATCACATGTGACAATAAAGTATTCATAGAGTTTATAAAGTCCATATACCCACCACCCTCTGAGTGAAAAGGTTGCCCCTCAGGTTGCCTCTTCCTATTAAATATGTAAGCCTGTCCATGGGCCAGGCGAGACAGGAGCAAACGTAGGCTCCTGGGGCAAACTACCCGACCTTCAGGGTGGACCCAGACAATGGAGTCTTGATAACATCCTGCTTTGCTCCAGGAATTCTTTTCCTGGAGCGCTGCGAGGCTTTGGGAATCCTGTAACTGGGCTACAACCATGCGAACCGGGAGCTTTCTTTGTGCCGCAGACTCAATTTTCGTCGCTTATAATTGCGGGTTTTGCTGGAGGGCAACCTGTTTGGCTGCGTTGTCAGCTGATCTATTTCCATTGGATACATCATCGAATGATGATGTATGGGCCTCGCATTTAATAACTGCGATTTGCTTTGGCAATTGGATAGCATCCAGTAAATTTAAGACCAGTTTATCGTATTTAATAGCCTTTCCTGCTGCTATGATGAATCCTCTATTTTTCCATAACTTCCAAAGTCATGTACAACCCCCAAAACATAATGGGAATCCATGTAGATATTAGCACTTTTATCTTTTGCCAATATGCAGGCATGAGTCAGGGCATACAGCTCAGCTTCCTGAGCAGACGTTCCGACGGTAAAGCATATGCCTCCAACACTTGGTGTGGTGTGACCACCGCATATCCAAAATAATCTGTCATCGCTAAGTCGGTGTGAAGAGCCATCAGTAAATAGGACCAGGTCAGGATTATCAATCGGATGACTCTGTAAATCCGGTTGGGGAATGTCAGTGGCTTCTACACGTAATAAACAATCATGATCAGATTCTTCTCCTGGCAGTGGTATAAAGGTAGCTGGGTTTACAGCAGGCAGTCACTGGTAAGTATAGTTAGGATGTGATAAAAGGATGACTTCATATCCCGTTCTTCTAGCGGCTGTGAAATGCTGTGTGGCTGCAGCATTTAATAATAACACCATGGCATGAGGAATAGTCACTACACATGGGTGATCAAGAATGATGGGAATTGATCTTTTTATTATCGTAGCCGTTGTCACTCCAGCTCGCAAGCAGGCTGGCATGCCGTTTACTGCAGCTGGTATAATAGGCTACCGGTCTTTTTCCCCCTCCATGTTCTTGAGCCAGGACCTCGGTTGCAAATCCCTTATTTCCCTCTTTTTGTTTATCGCCTGCTTCCTCCTTCTTTTCCACCTTCTTTGGGGGTTGGTGTCTTTTCGTTATCTCAGCCCATTTTGTGAAACAGAACATCATATAAAGAACATCCCGCTTGGGGTCTCCTTCTGCTCGTTTAGTTACCTCTTCCCATTTCTTTATCAGAGATAGCTTAAAACTTCTCCCATGCGGCCAATCTCCGTTTGACCAATCATACAGATTGCTACTAAAAGTTACCACATATCAGTCATCTCCAGTTTATTTTATTACAACATCAGCCTGAGATCTCGGTTGGACAATGGGATCTCCTACCTTTTCCCCAGTGTCTTATGATTTTTTTTTTAAATCACCTTGGCAGTCTTCTTACTTATCTGCATTTTTCCTTCCTGGACCATGTCTTTCTTTTCCTTAGGCCTTTTCCTACCAGTAGGATCAGATTTATCTGATCGACTACTGTTGTTTCCCATGTTCTTTACTCAAGTCTGTAAAACAAAAGTCAGGTTTCCATGGACAGTTTTTTATAAGACACTTTTTACAGTTTACGCTCACTGGTTTTATTCCGTCCGTGAGCCTCAATGTCACCCTTCAATCACTCAGCGTGCCATTCCGCACCTATGCTTTCACTTTTTTTTCTCCGCAATCTTGCCTCATCCCACAGGCTTCTTGGCTCAGCATGAGTCACCGGCCAGGTAGCTAGGCTGCCGGGGCTATCCCTTCTCTGGGGAAGCCCCTCTGTCCCCCTTTATTCCTTTTATTTCCCACTTGTATTCGTTCGGATCCCGTTACAATGGGGATCCTGCCGACTATGCCAGATTCTATCGAGGAAATTGACTTCGAGGAAAATTAAAGGAAAAACGGAGACCAAGCTTCAAGAGGCTTTATTGTATGATATCATGGAGAGATGGCAACAGTTAACTGCTCACCAGTTCTCTGTCTTCACAGCAGAATTAGCCGACAGTTGTACGGTGCAGTAAACAACTTTTATTTTCTGTTAGATACAATTATATGAAAATATACTTTGTCCTGTAACGGGACAGGTGTTGCATCCTATTACCTCCCCCCTCGATTCCATCCAAGGACCCTGACAACCTTTTCAGGTGAGGCAGAGATTCACTTGCACCTCCTCCGACCTCATCTACTGTATCCGCTGTTCCAGGTGTCAACTGCAGTCAATAGACAATAGACAATAGACAAAAGGTGTAGGAGGAGGCCATTCGGGCCTTTGAGCCAGCACCGCCATTCAATGTGATCATGGCTGATCATTCTCAATCAGTCTCGACGATCGTTTCACTGAACACCTCCGCTCAGTCCCGCCTTAACCTACCTGATCGCCCGGTCGCTCAGCACTTTAACTCCCCCTCCCATTCCCAATCTGACCTTTCTGTCCTGGGCCTCCACCATTGTCAGAGTGGGACCCACCACAAATTGGAGGAACAGCACCTCATTTTGCTTGGGTAGCTTACACTCCAGCGGTATGAACATTGACCTCTAACTTCAAATATCCCTTGCTTTCCCTCTCTCCATCCCCTCCCCCCTTCTCAGTTCTCCCATCAGTCTTACTGTCTCTGACTACATTCTATCTCTGTCCCGCTCACTCCCCTAACATCAATCTGAAGAAGGGTCATAGAGTCATATAGCACAGGAACAGGCCCTCCGGACCATCTTGAACAGGTCAACCAAGATGTCTTCTCTATAGTGCATTCAGAAAGTATTCAGACCCTTTCATTTTTCCATATTTTGTTATGTTACAGCCTTATTTTAAAATGGATTAAATTATTTTTTTTAATCATCAATCTACACACAATACCCCATAATATAAAAGCAAAAACAGGTGTTTAGAAATTTTTGCAAAGTAATTAAAAATAAATAACTGAAATATCACATTTACATAAGTATTCAGACCCTTTACTCAGTACTTTGTTGAGGCACCTTTGGCAGCGATTACAGCCTTGTCTTCTTGGGTATGACACCACAAGCTTGGCACACCTGTATTTGGGTTATTTCTCCCATTCTTCTCTGCAGATCCTCTTAAGCTCTGTCAGTTTGGATGGGCAGCGAGGATGCACAGCTATTTTCAGGTCCCACCCAGAGATGTTCAATCGGGTTCAAGTCTGGGCTCTGGCTGGACCACTCAAGGACATTCACAGACCTGTCACGGTGTTGTCTTGGCTGTGTGCTTGTGGCTGTTGTCCTGTTGAAAGGTGAACCTCCGCCCCAGTCTGGGGTCCAGAACGCTCTGGAGCAGGTTTTCATCAAGGGTCTCTCTGTACTTTACTCTGTTCATCTTTTCCTCGATTCTGACTAGTCTCCCAGTTCCTGCCACTAAAAAACATTCCCACAGCATGATGCTGCCACCACCATGCTTCACCGTAGGTATGGTATTGGCCAGGTGATGAGCGGTGCCGCTTGGCATTCAGGCCAAAGAGTTGAATCTTGATTTAATCAGACCAAGGATCTTGTTTCTACTGGTCTGAGAGTCCTTTAGGTGCCTTTTGGCAAACTCCAAGCGGGTTGTCATGTACCTTTTACGGAGGAGTGTCTTCCGTCTGGCCACTCTACCATAAAGGCCTGATTGGTGGAGTGCTGCAGATATAGTTCCCCCACCTTCACAGAGGTACTCTGGAGCTCTGTCAGAGTGACTATTGGGTTCTTGGTCACCTCCCTGACTGAGGCCCTTCTCCCCCGATTGCTCAGTTTGGCCGGGTGGCCAGCTCTATGAAGAGTCCTGGTGGTTCCAAAGTTCTTCCATTTAAGAATGACGGAGGCCACTTTGCTCTTCAGGACCTGTAATGCTGCAGAAATTGTTTTCTACCCTTCCCCAGATCCGTGTTTTGATACAATCCTGTCTCTGAGGTCTTCGGACAACTCCTTTGTCTTCATAGCTTGGTTTTTGTTCTGACATGCACTGCCAACTATAGAACCTTATATAGGCAGGTGTGTGCCTTTCCAAATCATGTCCAATCAATTTAATTTACCACTGGTGAACTCCAGTCAAGTTGTAGAAACATCTCAAGGATAATCAATGGAAACAGGATGAACCTAAGCTCAATTTTGAGTGTCATAGTAAAGGGTCTGAATACTTATATTAAAATATATTTCAGTTTTTTTTTTTTAATTACTTTGCAAAAATTTTGAAACTGTTTTTGCTTCTTCATTCTCGGGTATTGTGTGTAGATTGATGATTTTAAAAAATGTCCTTTTTAAAATAAGGCTGTAATGTAACAAAATGTGGAAATGTGAAGGGGTCTGAATACTTTCTGAATGCGCTGTAAGCAAGTCCCATTTGCTTATGTTTTGCTCATATCCCTCAAAACCTTTCCTTTCCTTGTACCTGTCCAAATGCCTTTTAAATGCTGTTTTAGCTCCTTGACTACCTGTTCTGGCAGCTTGTTCAATATACCCAGCACCCTCTGAGTGAAGTAGTTTCCTCTCAGGTTCCAATTGAATCTTTCCCTCACATTAAACCTATGTTCTCTGGTTCTTGATTTGTTTACTCTGGGTAAAAGACTCTCTGCACACACCCTATCTATCACCCTCATAATTTTATCATTATATGAACAACTCACTGCTTTTTAATTAGTTCCATATCATAGAATTATGTAGAATCTTACAGCAAAGAAGGACATTGTACAAGTGGCACGTCTGGTACCAGTGGCACTTCTGCATGTTCTTTGAAATGGAACCAGCCAATTAATCCCTGTCCCCATCTATTCCCCATAGCCCTGCAATTTTTTGTCCTTCAACTTTATATTGAGATCCCTTTCGTAATTTCTGATTGAATCTGCTTTTGCCACTCTTGCAGGCAATGCTTTCAATAGCACAACAATTTATTATAAATGAAAGTGAATGCTGTAAATTCATGCATTCCTTAAATTCTCGTTCATAATGCACAAGCATAACTCCCAGGTGCTGCACACTTTGTTCAGCTTTCCTAAAAGTATGACATTCATCCCCACCCACACCACACATCTACATCGCCCCTATGAAATCCACCTGCCCCCATCCCATCCAATATACAAGGCAAAGTTTTGGCAAGGAAGTTAACAACAATAAAGAAAGCCACTCACGCAGTCCATCCCTCTCCATCCCCTTTATCCCCCCCTCCCCTCACCTGATCAATACCTATCTCTTTTTAACATCATGCCAAGAGCGAGGAAGACCTCCGAGGTCATGCAGACCTCCAAACCCCTCTGAATTTGGCAGAAAGCTTCCGCCTTCTTATTTCACGTCCGCCATTCCGATTTCGCCACATATTTTTCCGGAAAACACATGCTTTGACATTTGCCCCACCGCTTGCCCCACCATGCCTCGCCGTGCCTCTTGCCTGGCCTCGCCGTTCGTTCGGCAGCCTCAGTCCGGGCCGTGCCTCGCCGTTCACGGGGCCTCTCCTCGCCGCTATGCTCGCTGGGCCGGGCCTTGCAGCTCGCCGGGCCTCGACTCGCCTCGCCGCTCACTGGGCCTCGCCTCGCCGCTCGCCAGGCCTCGCCTCGCCAGCTGATGAGAAATGAGGATAACACGAGAACAACTTTAACCAAATTCATGGAATTGTGTTCTCGAGATCAATTTGCAAGAACACTGTACTATGCTGATGTACCCTGATTTTACACATGGAACAATAAGAAATGGCAAAGAAGGAAGGTTGGGAAGATAGTGGAAGATCTTCCAGGTATTGTTGAAGCCAACGTTCTGGGACGAGTGTATACTGTTTCTCCAAGATGTGGTGACCTCTACTACTTGAGACTGCTTCTCCATCAAGTAAAAGGGCCAGTATCCTTTGATTCATCGAGGACACATGACGGATATATTCTTCCTTCCTTCAAAGACGTCTGCATTGAAAGAGGTTTGTTGCAAACTGACGACCATTGGCAACGGACGATGGAAGATGCGGAGCGGACAAGACTCCCCGAAGCAATGAGAGATTTGTTTGTTTTGCTGACAATTGCAGAGATCAACACTTCTCGACAATTAAGGGGTCGCTTCAAGAATTTAATGTCTGAAGATTACCTTCAAAGAGAACGAAGAACAATCGATGATCCAAATATCATGATTGATGAGAGGCATCATGATCAGGCTCTGTTGTATATTCAAGACAAGCTTGTGAATTACAACAAGACACTGGGATACTTTCATGTGCCACTACCAAGACATGGAAGGATGAACCTTGATAGTGACAATCCAGAATTGCTGCGTAAATTGCAGTACAATAGACCTGAACAACAGTGATTTGTTGAAAAGAAGGAGCCTCTGCTGAATGCTGAGCAAAGAGCAGTGTATGACCATGTGTGCAGCTGCTTGGAAAGGAATGTTCCTTCAATGTTTTTCATTGATACACCAGCAGGAATGGGCAAGACGATTCTCACCAATTTGATCCTCTCCAAAGTTCGAGGTCAAGTTGATGTTGCTTTTGCTGTAGCATCCTCTGGTATAGCAGCTATATTGATGCCTGGTGGAAGAACTGCACATTCTCGATTCAAGATACCCATCGAATTGACCGATAATACAAGGTGCAATATTGAGAAGAACTCCAACATGGTTCATTTGATCAGGAGTGTGAGACTGATTGTTTGGGATGAGTGCCCGATGATTAGGAGGGAAAGCTTTGAAGTAGTGGACAGAACTCTTTGAGATCTATGCAAAAAGAACAATGAGCCTTTTGGCGGCATTCTTACCTTTTGTTGTGGCGATTTTCGACAACTCCTTCCTGTTGTGAAAAGGGGAAAAGATGCTGATGTTGAAAATTCTTGCATCAAGAAATCCTATTAACGTTCAAATTGTTAGATTTTGTTATTCATATTTTAAACTTTAATAAATCCCTTTTCCACTTGCTGTACCCGTCAGCCACCCATGTGCAGTAATACCTCCATGTTCGACGTCACAATGGAAACCCGACGGGCGGGAATGGCGGCACCGCCGGAGAGCCCCAAAGAATGGAGGGGAGGATAAGGGGGCATGGAGTGGTTGACTGGGGGGTGGGAGGGGAAGGGGGAGTGGGTGGGGAAGAAGGGGGTTGAGGGGACAGAGTGAGGGAGGGGAGGGGAGGGTATTAGACCAATGCAGAAGAAAACACCATTTTAAAGAAAAATCGCGATTTTCATTGAGATCTTTTTTTTTTAAGCCATTTATTTTAAGGAAAAAAGCGCCATTTTCCCACATCACAATGGCAACCCAATGAGTTGTGGGCCCAACAGGTCCACTTGGTCTAGTATTTTATAAAATAGGTACTACAGATTGATGTTCAAAATTCAAAAAGCAATCGACTCACTGAGTTCTTCCAGCAGACTGCTTGTTGCTCCAGATTCCAGCATCTGCAGTCTCGTGACGATACATATAGTCTCAGAAATTAATGTGATTTTAACCATTTCATCTTTTGTCCCTTGACATAAAAGAAGACAAAGGGTCACCTTATGTTTTTACAGTGTTTTTTTTTTTTGATGAGACTTGTTTTTGATACTTGGCTTGATACTTGGCCCTTGTGGCTAAAGGGATCAGGGGGTATGAACAGAAGGCAGGTACGGGATACTGAGTTGGATGATCAGCCATGATCATATTGAATGGGATGAGGGCTCAAAGGGCCGAATGGCCTACTCCTGCATCTATTTTCTATGTCTATGTTTTCTATGTACCTAGACAATACTAAGTAAATCCTAGACTAGCCAGTTTAGGAAAGGTGATCATTTTAAGATGAGAATTCAAAGTCAAACCAGAGCAGGAGAAGTCAATCCAAGGTAAGACTTTTGTAGTGATCGGTAGTGTTGTAGAAGAGAGGGACATAATTCTCTTAAAAGTGGCATCACTGGTAAACAGGGTGATGAAGAAGGCTTTGCCATGCTGGGGTTTTCATCATCAGAGCATTGAGTGTAGGAGTCGGAATGTCTTTTTGCAGTTGCACAATATGATGGTGAAGCCTCACGGTGTGTTGTGTCCAGTTTCAGTCATCCTGCTGCAAAAAGATGCCATTTAGCTGAGAAGAGTTCAGAGAAGACTTAAAAAGATGTTGCCAGGACTCAAGGGCATGATGTATAGGAAAAGGTTGGGCAGGCTAGGACTTTATTCCTTGGATCGCAGGAGGCTGAGGGATGACCATATAGAGGTATATAAAATCATGACAGGAATAGATAGGGTGAATGCACAGAGTCTTTTACCCAGGACAGTTTCCCTCTTCCCTGACTCTCATTTCAAAGAAGGGTCTCGACCCGAAACATCACCTATTCCTTTCCTCTAGAGATGCTGCCTGACCCGCTGAGTTACTCCAGCATTTTGGGTCTATCAAGACAGTGGTGAATGAATAAATACTTTATTGTCACATGTCAAGTCAAGTCAAGTCAATTTATTTGTATAGCACATTTAAAAACAACCCACGTTGACCAAAGTGCTGCACATCTGACCAGGAAAAAAAAGAAACATACAGTGGCAGGCAGCCAAACACAACGGCGCGGCCATCTTGAACAAAATGTTAATTCAATCACCCACAGTCCAACAATAAAAGCACTAAACAGGCACCCAAAATTACCCAACCCCAAAAACCCCCCAAAACACAGTCCAACAATAAAAGCATTAAATAGGCATTCAAATCACACACCCCAAAACCCCCAAAAACACAGTCCAACAATAAAAGCATCAAACAGGCACTCAAACCACCCAACCCCAAAAACACACAAAAAAAGAAACATCCATCAAAGAAACATCCATCACAGTGAGTCTCCTCCAGTCCTCTCTCTCCTCACTGTGATGGAAGGCCACAATGTCTTTCCCTTCTCCCGCTGTGCCTCGCCCGCAGTCAGGTTGTTGTGGTTGCAGGCTGCACCGGACGGTCCACAGCGGGCCAAGCCCAAGGCGCGTCGCGTCGCAGCCGCTCCCGCAGCCTCCGAAGACGGCCGGCTCCGCTGATGATAAGTCCGATCCGGGGCGGGCGAACACGCTGCTGCCGCTGTTGTTGCACGTCGGGGCGGTCGTGGCTCCCGACATTGAAGCCCCCGCCCAGCAGAGAAATATCCCGCGGCCATCCTAGGCCGCGCCGGACGGTGAAATGTCCGCGCCCCATGCCCCGCGATCCGGGGCGGGCGAACACGCTGCCGCTGCCGGAGCTCCCGATGTCGGCATCCACGCGGCCCGAGCCTAAGGCGAGTCGCAGCCGCACCCGCAGCCTCCGAAGACGGCCGGCTCCGGTGGTGGTAAGTCCGATCCGCGGGCTCTGCGAACCAGAGCCCTGGAGGCCGACAGCTCCAGGAGTTGGGCCGATGGTAGGCCGCAGCAGGAATGGAGACACGGCCCAGAACACAAAGGTCGGGTCTCCGTTCTGAAGGGACACATATTTACAGTGTTAGTTACCCCCTCCCCCCCACATACACACATAGTACACAAACACAAAAACACCACATCACAACTACAATTAAGACAAAAAAAAACAACAAAAACACAAAGACAAATGGACCGCAGGTGAGCGGCAGCTGCTAGGGCAGTGCCGCCATTTTGTAATGTGTCATTTTGACAAGTCACAGTGAAATTGTTTGCTTGCATACCCAAGGTATGCAAATAGTCGCCACATAAGGGCACTGACAAAGTTACAAATTATACACAGTATCCAAGCCAGGTCCTCTTTTGTTCTCCCCCTCCCCAACCTCCCTCACGGCGCCCCCCCCATGCTGGGTCCGCATTGTCCATTGTCTTTCCCCCTCCCTCGCGGTGGTCCCCGCCACGCCAGGTCCTCCTTTGTTCCTTCCCTCGGCATCAGCGTCCTCATTCCACGTGTCTGTCCTCGTCCGTCGGTCGGCGCCCCCATCAACCGCTGCACCGACCTCTCCACTATCACCGGCGGGTCCTCACTGGACGCCTCCGTGGCAGTAACCCAGGCCCCAGTCCCGGCCCCATGGCTCCATCGACTCACGACATGTGGGCTCCGATCTCGGCCGCGGGCTCGACGACCCACCCTCCGTTAGCCACGGGCTATGGTCAGCCACGGTAATCTGATAGAGGTGTATGTTATCACGAGGGGTATAGATAGGGTGAATGCACATAGTCTTTTTTTTCCCCAAGGCTGGAACATCAAGAAATAGAGGGCATAGGTTTACAGTGAGTGGGAATGGTATAATAGGAACCTGAGAGACAACTGTTTCACACAGAGGGTAGTACGTATATGGAACGAGTTGCCAGATGAAATGGTTGACGCATGTTCAATAACAACATTTAAAAGGCATTACGATAGGTACATGGATAAAGAAGGTTCTCGACCCAAAACATCACCCATTCATTCTCTCCAGATATGCTGTCTGTCCTGCTGAGTTACTCCAACATTTTGTGTCTATCTTCGGTTTAAACCAGCATCTGCAGTTCCTTCCTACACATCGGAAAAGTTTAGATGGATATGAGTCAAAAGTGGGCAAATGGGATTATTTTAGATGGGCATATTGGTCGTTGTGGAGGAGTTCTGCCCCAGGGCATGTGTCCGTGCTGTACGACTCAATGACTCTATTTCTGTAGTAACCATTTATATTTAATCTCAGTGATGTGATAAGCTTTGTATTTGGAGATAGCTGAATGGGGAATTTCTAATTACATTTCCTTATCCACAGGAAACTGTTCTCGTTTGTAGAAGTTAATTTGGCATTATTTCAGGCTCGTCTTTAAGACATTTTTATATTCGTTTACCTGACCTGAAGAAAATTGTTTCCAGTTTATCAATTTATATGAGAATTTAGAGGCAGCACAAACAAGTTACTGCATTCTTGTTCAGAACTTGGAGCTATTGATCCAGGATTTGATTTTGAGACCCATGTGGGGAATTTAAATTCGTAATTCAATAATTGTAGAATGAAAATGCAATATCAAAAATTATAATCAATTTGCCAAATTTACCCAGTTTAATTCATATGTAACTCCAGGGCCATAAACATAATTAAACATTAACTGAAATGATTTAGCAAGTTATTAGGTTCAAGGGGCAATTAAAGATTAGAGAGCCCTGAATTTGGTGGTTTATCACAGGGCTAATCAACTACAGTGTTTAACATGGATGCTTATTCGAATTTCGTAAAGACAAATGAGATGACCAAAAAGGCACTCAAAACATCCAGCCAAAAAATCTGCTGATGTAGAACCTGGGATGGTCTAAATGTGACCTCACACAATCTGGTGTGGTTTTCGACACTTGCTTAAGCACTGATGAGAAAAAAGAAAGAAGAAAGCGGTTCTCCATGGGCTGCACACAACATGATGGAATGGAGGAAATGAAGGCTGTGGGAGGAGAGGGGGACATCCCATGGATTTATTTAGTTTGGTTTAGTTTGTTGTCTCAGGTACCCAGGTACAGTGAAAAGCTTTTTGTTGCCAGCAAGTGTGAGGTGTTGCACTTTGGGAGCTCAAATGGTCAAATGTAAGGGGAAAATATACAATTAATGGCATGACCCTTAATAGCATTGATGTACAGGTTCCAAGTCCTTAACTCCCTGAAAGTAGCAACACCACAGTGGTAAAGAAGGCATATGGTATAGGAAAAAACTGCAGATGCTGGTTAAAATCGAAGGTAGACACAAAATGCTGGAGTAACGTAGCGGGTCAGGCAGCATCTCTGGAGAGAAGGAATGGGTGACGTTTCGGGTCGAGACCCTTCTTCAGACTGATGTCAGGGGAGGGGGCGGGACAGAGATAGAATGTAGGCAGAGACAGGAAGACTAGTGGGAGAACTGGGAAGGGGGAGGGAATAGAGAGAGAAAGCAGGGACTATCTGAAGTTAGAGAAGTCAATGTTCATACCGCTGGGGTGTAAACTACCCAAGCGAAATATGAGGTGCTCTTCCTCCAATTTGCACTGGGCCTCACTCTGACAATGGAGGAGGCCCAGGACAGAAAGGTCAGATTGGGAATGGGAGAGGGAGTTGAAGTGCTGAGCCACCGGGAGATCAGGAAGGTTCAGATGAACTGAACGGAGGCATTCAGCAAAACGATCGCCGAGCCTGCGCTTGGCCTCGCTGATGTAGAGAAGTTGACACCTGGAAAAGCGGATACAGTAGATGAGGTTGGAGGAGGTACAGGTGAACCTCTGCCTCACCTGGAAAGACTGATTGGGTTCTTGGATGGAGTTGAGGGAGGAGGTAAAGGGACAGGTGTTGCATCTCCTGCTGTTGCAGGGGAAAGTACCTGGGGAGGGGATGGTTTTGGGTGGGAAGGGACGAGTGGACCAGGGAGTTGTGAAGGGAACGGTCTCTGCGGAAAGCAGAAAGGGGTGGTGATGGGAAGTTGTGGCCAGTAGTGGGATCCCGTTGGAGGTGGCAAAAATGTTGGAGGATAATATGTTGTATGCGGCAGCTGATGGGATGGAAGGTGAGGACAAGGGGGACCCTGTCCTTGTTACAAATATGGGGAGGGGGAGCAAGAGTGGAGCTGCGGGATATTGAGGAGACCCTTGTGAGAGCCTCATCTATAATGGAAGAGGGGAACCCCCGTATCCTAAAGAATGAGGACATCTCCGATGCCCTTGTATGGAACACCTCATGCCGGGCGCAGATGCGGCGTAGATGGAGGAATTGGGAGTAGGGGATAGAGTCTTTACAGGAAACAAGGTGGGAAGAAGCGTAGTCAAGATAGCTTTGGGTGTCAATAGGTTTGTAGTAGTTGTCGGTCACTAGTCTGTCTCCTGTGATCAAGGCATATGGTATGTTTGCTTTCATAGATTGGGGCCTTGAGTACAAGTCAGGAAGTCATGATTTGGGTTTTATAAGACTTTGGTTAGGTTGCATTTAGAGTATTGCATGCAGTTCTGGTCACCCCGTTGCAGGAAGGACATGGAGAGTTTGGAGAGGGTGCGGAGGAGATTTACCAGAATGATGCATGGATTAGGAGGTACTAGCTATTGGGAGTGATTGGACAGACTTGGATTGTTTTCTCGGGAACGTCAGAAGATGCGGGGAGACCCGATAGTATATGAAATTATGAGAGGCATAGATAGGATAGACAGTCTGAACCTTTTTCCCAGGATTGAAAAACCTAATATTAGAGGTCACAGATTTAAGGTGAGAAGGGCAAAGTTTAAAGGAGATGTGCAGGGCAAGTTTTTTTTTACACAGAGGGTGGTGAATGACTGGAGCGTGCTGCCAGGGGTGGTGGTTGAAACAGGTACAATAGTGGTGTTCAAGAGACATTTGAATAAGCATTTGGATATGCAGGGAATAGAGGCAACTCTTCCATGTTCTATGTTTTATGTTAAGATGGCTGAGGGAAAAAAAAGAATGTAAATCAAAACCTCAAACCGAACACAAAAGCTGGTCTACCTAGCGGCAAAGATACCAGTCCCGCTGAGTATGCTTCTGACATGAACTACTTATACCAGACAGCTTAAGGCACTGGAGATATGACACAGTGGTGCTGTCAGAAGAGTTGCTGGCTCACAGATCCAGTGACTTGGGTTCACTCCTGACCTCTGCTAATGCCTGTGTGGAATTTGCAGATTCTTCTGATTTCCTCTGGGTTCCACTTATATCCCAAAGATGCACAGGTTTGTAGGTTAATTGGCCACTGAATTGCAGCTCGTGTTCATGTGAATAGTGGAATCTGAGAGAATTGATCGGAATGTGCAAAATAAAATAGGATTAGTGTGGAGTTTGTACAAATGGATAGTTTGCATGTGTTGAGTGGATCAAAAGGCATGTTTCCATAGTGTATATGACTCAATGATATACCATCAATGCACATTCTCCAGAACCCACGAATTCACGAGCGGGATATGTGAACCAATATCAGCATTCTTTCTAAAGTCCCTTCCCGGTATAATTTATTGTATAGGAAGGAACTGCGGATGCTGATGCTGGTTTCAACCAAAGATAGACACAAAATGCTGGAGTAACTCAAAGGGTTAGACAGTATCTCTGGAGAAAAGGAATAGATGACTTTTGGGTTGAGGATGTAACTAGGAAAATTGACAAGGGAGAGTCAGTGGATGTGGTGTACCTCGACTTTCAGAAAGCCTTCGACAAGGTCCCACATAGGAGATTAGTGGGCAAAATTAGGGCACATGGTATTGGGGGTAGGGTACTGACATGGATAGAAAATTGGTTGACAGACAGAAAGCAAAGAGTGGGGATAAATGGGTCCCTTTCGGAATGGCAGGCAGTGACCAGTGGGGTACCGCAAGGTTCGGTGCTGGGACCCCAGCTATTTACGATATACATTAATGACTTAGACGAAGGGATTAAAAGTACCATTAGCAAATTTGCAGATGATACTAAGTTGGGGGGTAGTGTGAATTGTGAGGAAGATGCAATAAGGCTGCAGGGTGACTTGGACAGGTTGTGTGAGTGGGCGGATACATGGCAGATGCAGTTTAATGTAGATAAGTGTGAGGTTATTCACTTTGGAAGTAAGAATAGAAAGGCAGATTATTATCTGAATGGTGTCAAGTTAGGAGGAGGGGGAGTTCAACGAGATCTGGGTGTCCTTGTGCATCAGTCAATGAAAGGAAGCATGCAGGTACAGCAGGCAGTGAAGAAAGCCAATGGAATGTTGGCCTTCGTAACAAGAGGAGTTGAGTATAGGAGCAAAGAGGTCCTTCTACAGTTGTACCGGGCCCTGGTGAGACCGCACCTGAAGTACTGTGTGCAGTTTTGGTCTCCAAATTTGAGGAAGGATATTCTTGCTATGGAGGGCGTGCAGCGTAGGTTCACTAGGTTAATTCCCGGAATGTCGGGATTGTCGTATGTTGAAAGGCTGGAGCGATTGGGCTTGTATACACTAGAATTTAGAAGGATGAGGGGGGATCTTATTGAAACATATAAGATAATTAGGGGATTGGACACATTAGAGGCAGATAACATGTTCCCAATGTTGGGGGAGTCCAGAACAAGGGGCCACAGTTTAAGAATAAGGGGTAGGCCATTTAGAACGGAGATGAGGAAGAACTTTTTCAGTCAGAGAGTGGTGAAGGTGTGGAATTCTCTGCCTCAGAAGGCAGTGGAGGCCAGTTCGTTGGATGCTTTCAAGAGAGAGCTGGATAGAGCTCTTAAGGATAGCGGAGTGAGGGGGTATGGGGAGAAGGCAGGAACGGGGTACTGATTGAGAGTGATCAGCCATGATCGCATTGAATGGCGGTGCTGGCTCGAAGGGCTGAATGGCCTACTCCTGCACCTATTGTCTATTGTCAGACCCAGTCTGAAATGTCACCTATTCCTTTTCTCCAGAGGTGCTCTCTGACCTGCTGAGTTACTCCAGCATCTTGTGTCTATCTATACTTTATTGTATTTTTGTTTGTTATACATGTATTTGTTGAGTTGTTGTGTCAGCATGTATGCAGAACTTCTTTGTTCCGTTCCCAGTACATTTGACAATTAAACACAGTTGACTCTTGACTGGTGCTCCGGTTTCCTCTGCAGGTGCTCCAGTTTCCTCCCACATTCTAAAGATGTGCTTTTGTAGGTGAATTGGCTTCTGTAAATTGTCACCAGTGTGTAGGATGTGAAACTGGGACAACAGAACCAGTGTGAATGGGTAATCATTGAGGCGAAGGGCCTGTTTCCTTGCTGTATCTCTCCAGTAATCTAAACGTCAGCCTAAAGTAAGAAGGATGGCACTGAGAATCTCAGGTCCATATATTGGAGCAGCCAAAAGCACAGTGTAAATAGTAAAAGTACAGTAAATAATTGCCTTCTAAATTAACCACTCACCATTGTACCAAGAGCCTTCCATCCTGCCTGTGGCAGAGGCTGCAAAGTTCCATGCTAACGTCATTAGTTTCACCAGAACTAAAGTACAAGCAAGCCATCCTTGATCACACATGACCCCCTAAGAAGAGGAGAAAACCATCATGAGGTCTTCATTAGATGTGTACTGTGAAGATCCACCAGATGGTTGCAGACACCAAGAACATATATTTGGAAGAACAAAACCTCTGTTATTTTTGTAGCTCCTACCATAGGGATCCTAAGGATCTGTGGTGGAACTGTAGGTTGATGTAAGGAGCCAGGAAAATAGAGGTAGTCCTGTCCCTCGGATCCATACCTCTGAGCAATGCTAACTATGGAAAATTCCCAGCAACTTGGTCTTCCTGAGGAACTTGTATTTCCAAGAAATATAGCATTCATCTTCTTATGAGGTCATAAGGTCATTAGGAATAGGAATAGAATTAGGCCATTGAGCCCATCAAGTCTACTCCGCCATTCAATCATGGCTGTTCTATCTCTCCCTCCTAACCCCATTCTCCTGCCTTCTTCCCATAACCTCTGACACCTGTACTAATCAAGAATCTATCTATCTCTGCCTTAAAAATATCCATTGACTCGGCCTCTACAGCTCTCTGTGGCAAAGAATTCTACAGATTCACCACCCTCTGACTAAAGACATTTCTCCTCATCTCCTTCCTAAAATAACGTTCTTTAATTCTGAGGCTATGACCTCTAGTCCTAGACTCTCCCACTAGTGGAAACATCCTCTCCACATCCACTCTATCCAATCCTTTCACTATTCTGTAGGTTTCAATTAGGTCCCCCATCATTCTTCAAATTCCAGCGAGTACAGGCCCAGTGCCGACAAATGCTAATCATTGGTTAACCTACCCATTCCTGAGATCAATCTTGTAAACCTCCTCTGGACCCTCTCCAGAGCCAGCACATCCTTCCTCAGATATGGTGCCCAAAATTGCTCACAATATTCCAAATACGGCCTTTCCAGCGCCTTTTAGAGCCTCAACATTACATCCCTGTTTTTGTATACAAGCCCTTTTGAAATAAATGCTAGCATTGAGTTTGTTTTCTTTACTACCGATTCGACTTGCAGATTAACTTTTTGGGAATCCTGCACCAGCACTCCCAAGTCCCTTTCCACCTCCGATTTCTGGATTCTTACCCCATTTAGAAAATAGTCTACGCCTTTATTCCTACTACCAAAACTCCACACTTTGCTACACTATATTTCATTTGCCACTTCTCTGCCCACTCTTCCAAGCTGTCCAAATCCTTCTGCTAAGTCCCTGCTTTCTCTACGCTACCTACCCTTCCGTTCTATTTTTGTATCGTCCGCAAACTTTGCCACAAAACCTTCAATCCCCTCGTCCAAATCATTAATATACAATGTGAAGAGTAGCGGCCCCAGCACCGACCATTGCGGAACATGTCTAGTCACTAGCAGCCAACCAGAAAAAGCCCCCTTTATTGCCACTCTTTTTCTTTTGCCGTCCAGTCAGCCTGCTATCCATGCTGTGTAGAAAAGAACTGCAGATGCTGGTTTAAATCGAAGGTAGACACAAAATGCTGGAGTAACTCAGCGGGGCAGGCAACATCTCTGGAGAGAAGGAATGGGTGATGTTTCGGGTCAAGACCCTTCTTCAGACTATCCATGTTAGTATCTGCCCTTTGTGTGGTACCATAATGCGTGGTACTTTATCAAAGGCTTTCTGAAAATCTAAGTAACCAACATCTACTGACTCTCCTTTGTCTGTCCTGCCATTTACTTCTTCAAAGAATTACAGCAAATTTGTCAAGCACGAACTCCATTTCACAAAGCCATGCTGACTTTAACCTATTTTATCGTGAACTTGTAAGTACTCCATAACCTCATCCTTTATAATGAACTCTACAATCTGACCAACCACCGAAGTCAGACAAACCGGCCTACAGTTCCCACTATTCTTCCTTGCTCCCTTTTTGTGCAGCGGGATAATATTGGCAATTTTCCAATCATCTGGGACCACCCCTGACTCTAGTGATTTCTGAAATATCACTATCAATGCTTCCACAATCTCTAAAGCCACCTCTTTCAGAACTCTCAGGTGCAGTCCATCCGGCCTAGGTGACTTATCCACCTTCAGCCCTTTCAGCTTCCCAAGCACCTTCTCCCTGGTAATAGCCACACCACTAAATTCTGAAGAAGGGTCTCGACCCGAAACATCACCCATTCCTTCTCTCCTAGATGCTGCCTGACCTGCTGAGTTACTCCAGCATTTTGTGATACCTTCGATTTGTACCAGCATCTGCAGTTATTTTCCTACACAACTTCCACCCCCTGACTCTCTTGAATTTCAGGCATATTGCTGGTGTATTCCACTGTGAAGACTGATGCAAAAATGTTATTCAACTCCTCTGCCATTTCTTTTTCCCCATTATCACTTCTCTTGCATCATTCTCCAACGGTCCAACATCCATTCTTGCCTCATTCTTGCTCTTTATATAACTGAAGAAACCCTTGCTATCCTCTTTAGTATTATTGGCTAGCTGACCTTCGTATTTCATCTTTTCTCCCTATATTTTCTTTTTAGTTACCCTCTGTCATCCTTTAAATGCTTCCCAATCCTCTGGCTTCCCACTAATCTTTGCTATGTTATATGCCTTCTCTTTTAGCTTTATACTATCCTTGATTTCCCTCGTCAGCCACAGTCGCCTCTTTCTCCCCCTAGAATCATTCTTGCTCTTTGAAATGCAAAGATCCTGCATCTTCTGGATTATTCCCAGAAATTCCTGCCATTGCTGTTCCACCGTCATCCCTGCTAGGGTCCCTTTCCAGGAAACTTTGGTCAGCTCCTCCCTCATGCCTCTGTCATCCCCTTTGCCCAGCTGCAATACCGACGCATCCAATTTCAGCTTCTCCCTCTCAAATTGTGGTTGCACTCAATGGATGGGAAGCCTATAGGTCTGGCAAACCCCATTTCCTGCTATTTATTTTGTTCCTCATTGAAATTGAAATTGATTAAAGTGTCCCTCCACAAAAACAATCCCTGGATAACTTATCCGATAGGGTGGTGAACTGCATACTGAAACTCATTGCAGAAAAAGTACGGTGGAAATTTGGAAAGATGCTGTGGCAAGGAAATTGAAAGTGAATATCATCTCGACATCTGAAGGGTTTGCAGCCCAAGGGCAAATGGCTGATCTTCAGATATGTCAACTATGTAAATGCTTGTGAATACACTGCCTATCAAAGAAGTTCAGATACGATATGATGTCTTTGTAGATTCAATGGGAACTGGGTCTTTGTTTATGATCATGATTTAGCTTCTTCCCCAAAGTCTCTGGTCACATTGTAAACCTGGTCATTGCCATAACGACACCTTTAATAGTGAAGTGCTGGACAAAATATCTCAGCAGCTATGTGTTCAAGAAACCACAAGCTGCAACATGTTGTCCATTCAGTGGACTTTAGTAGGCATCCTGCACTAAACTCAGTAGCGACCCAGCCAGATGTCAGCTGTAATAAAGGGAAAAATAAACCCAAATAAAACTTTGCCGCGTACTATTAATTATTCTGCATTAGTTCAATTATGGGCATAAATTGCACATAAAAGCTCTAATCTATGCTAATAAGGCTGGAAATGAGCTTTGTACAAAAAGTAACAGATTGTGCCGGGGAATCATCGAACTCAATAACATTTTCTGCACAGGCATGTGCTCAGTCCACTTTCCCACTAGGCAATATTTCACCCTGAAATAATCTCCCGAACAATCTTTCTCTGGGTTAGCACAATATACGTATGATTTGAATATATGTTTTTAAATAGACATTCAACAATACAATTTCCAGACTAAAATCTTCTTGGGATTCATTTATCAGAGATATGCATCATATAGCCTATATATAAATGACCGCAAAAAGTGAAAAGTCTGAATGGTTACCTTGTCTTGAAAGTTACTTGGAAAGCTAATCTCTTTGTAATTCTTATTATTTTCAAGTCCGATTTTTAAAACATGTTTTGTTCTTTTTCAGAGCACATAATGACAAAAAAAGGTAAACACCTTAAATGATCTCCAACAAACGCATTCTCCAATTTGAAGAAAGGCATGTGGAAAGATTCTGGTGTGGCTGAATAGAAGGGAGATGGATGATTAAAATGAGGTACGTGTTGGAGGGATTTATGATGTATATTTAGCTCCACAGGCACGGCAGTAAATCAATGACAGAGCAAGTTTGAAAGATGCATTAGTTATCTCTTACATCTTGCAAAATCTTACACTTCACAGGAAATCATATACTTCACAGGAGACAATTTGCAGAATGGTTGGAATCTCATGTTTGAATAATATACTCAAAGTCTACAAAAATGAAATGAACCATGATAAACTATTGTTTTAAGAAAATCAAAATCATCAAGATACTGTTAGTTTATTTAATAGCTTTACCCCAGTCTTTGAAGACATTTCCTTTAACTTCACCTGGTCTTTGGGCTGAGGTTCTGGCTACCGAAGGAAGTTTGCGGATCCAAACATTGTGTATAATTAGCTAAAATATCTGAATATAACTGCATATCTAATAAATGTTCATAGGAATTGAATGGCATTATCGCAGCCTTCCTGTGAATTTGATTCTGCTGAATAAATTGCCCAAAATAAGGCAACATATATAAATGGTCAACATCAAAAGCAAAGCTGCCTGTTTAATGTAACAAGCAGAACAGGCTTAAGGCACTGTGGACTGCCTGGTGCAAAAGATAAGGTAGAGCAGCTGATGTTACTTGAAGATACAGAGTAGAATTTACCTGAATCAAAATCTTAGCTCGGAGTGTTTTGAATTTGTATAGTTTCTATTATAATTTTTCATGTCACCAGATGGCACATGTCAAAGAGCCATTTGCCCAGCTTTGCATCTGACAATGGTATTTATGTGAATGGCCTGATAATGCAAGAAGCATGACTGAAAACTTTGATTTTTTAAATCATTTGACAGGGGACCAGGGCAAAATTGACTAATGACTCTGCACTACTTTTGCAATTGCTGATATTAATTCCAAATTAGGGCTAATAATTGCCCAGGATTTGTGGTCAATGGCAAAGCAATGGTTGACTGATGAGGATAGCTCGCACTTACCGAGAATGGTTCCTTGAGCCGGAATGTGTCTTGTTTCTCACTGCACAGATCTGCCTTGTGATCGAACCTTTCACAATGTGACATCATCATTCGTGAGGTTGCTAGGTGGGATTTTCAATTTCACTGGGAAATGATTGCTCCTGCAAAACCAAATTTTATATTATTATCTATATACTAAAACTCTTGTTTGTTTGTTTGTTCCTGAACTACCGCCAAAACGGTTCATGATAGTGTAACAATTTTAGGCCCACCTTACTCACCGTCGTCCTGTGGTCCTAATGGAAGAAGTTTCATTGAAATCTGTGTTATATTTTTTAAGTTATTCACATTTTAAAGGTTAAAAACCATGCATGCGCAAATGAACCTTGTTGATCTGATACGTGAGACGGGCGGACACAAGAGTCTCACGCACAGAGATTGTGGGTGGATGGGTTTGTTATTTGGAACCTTTAAAACATTCGCAGGTGTTTTTATTTAAATCAATAATTTAATTTTTAATAGTCTGAATGTTCTTTGTCTGTGATAGTTCCCGAATATCAATTTAGAACCATTCAAAGGCTTTGATTTTTTTAAATATTTAAACCATTTAAAAATTAATTACTCAGTAAAGAGTTGAAGATATAAATGCTTAAATATACTTAGTGATTTAAATATACCCAAACAATTTACAATACAACTAGAACATTGTAATATTTAGTCTCTCAGCTATTTCTTTCCATTGAAATTAATGGAGAAATCTGGCAATGTGTCCCACTGCCAGATCCAATCTTTGCAGGTGTTTCAAGCAGATTCAAGCATGTGATGGAGAAATTCAGCGAGTTTGTGTTCCGATGCTGGATTCCATTAGGACACAATTATTTTAACACAATTAGGAATATAACCGGAAAGCAGCTGACCACAACCTTCACTGCACAGATCCAATTCCTGCAGGTTGTTAATAAGCTTACTTTGTCTCATTACTAGTTCTTCAAATTGAACAATTAACTCTGTTGCTCTTCCTTATGACCTGCTGAGTATTTGCAGCATTTTCTATTATTATTTTAGGTTTCTAGCATCTGTAGTTTTTTTTCTTCTTTCACTATCATCTCAGCAATATGTTTGGCATCACTTCCACAACAGAAGGTCATGGAAACAAATTCAGTATCTACTTCGATAAGCGATCAAGAGAATGACTTGAAGGGCAAATGTTTGTAGAACATTGTGCTAGGAGCACAGGACAGGGGCAAATTTAAAAGCTCTGTAAAATAGATAACACAGACTTTGATTATCCCAGTGGCTGCCTTCGCTACTTTAATAACCACAGGGAAGCCCAGAAAAAGCAAGGTGAAATTTAGGTTGAAGGAATTATAATGATGGTTATCAAAGTGTGGAGCAGACTATCTAAAAAGATGTTGAAGATCCAATAAGTTAATAAATTTAAGAACAAACTTGAAGTAAAAGATGCAGGAATTCTGTTTCGCAAAACTTGGCAGAAGATGAATTGACCACATTTGGCTTTTCTCGTCCTATATGTTCTTTCAATATTCTGTCTAGAAGCTTACAATTGTTATGCATGTCTTTCAATATCGGGTAATATTATTCCTTGAGAAAAAAAGGCCAGGATGTTTGACTTACAGAAAAAAAATAGACAGTATGGAGAAGGGCAGTAATCCTGAAAATAATGTTTTATTCTACCTTAAAAGACATGATAGACATTCAAGGAAAACATATTGTAATTGTAATTGTAATTAATTTACTAGTCCAGTGTGTAAAACATACAAGGAATTTGATTTGCCATACAGTCATACCCAAAAAAGCAACAAGACACACAACTACATAAAAATTAACATAAACATCCACCACAGCGCACTATCATAGAAGGCAATAACGTATTATCTTCGGGGCAGTTGAACTATCCGCAGTCATGGCGATCAAAGCTCCTGAAGCCAGTGATCGAAGCTCCCATGTCAGGGCAATAGAAGCACCGGCGATTGAGGTGGTGAAAGCTCCTGCAGTTGGTGCTCCCAAAGTTGATCCCCAGCAAAAAGACTGCCAGCTCCACAATGTTTGGCCACAGGGCGGATGGAGATACGATACTGAAAAAGTTGCATCTTTGTCGAGGAAAGAGATTAAAATACTCTAAATGTGGTCTCACCAACGTCATACAACTGCAACATGACTTCCCAACTTCTTACAAATTTAAAAAAATAAAAAAATCTATAAAAAGCATTTGTGGCTTTTACCACTGGCAAAGCTGCACCTAAACTTGCTTCGTGATGAAGGAAAATGGGCAGGGCCTTCTCAAGGTATTACACAAGGACTTATTCGGATGAGGGCATATCATTGGATTTTCAGATGTGAAGCGCCATTGGAAAAATCCTCCATATTCAGTCCAGAAAGTAGTGGATATGATGGGAAAACTGATGGCAAATCTGTGCCAACAGGTCCTGGCCCAATATGAGGTAGGATATATTATTGTGAGAAGGAAACATTATAAATCACAAATTTGAGGTACATGTCACAAGGGTAATACAAAAATCAGAGGAGATTTTATTCTTATAGACTACAGTGATGTAACTAGTAAAGCTGCTGCCACGGTTTCAGTGATGTGGGTTCAATCCTAATCTCTGGTGCTGTCTGTGTGAAGTTTGTGAGTTCTACTTGTGATTATGTGGGTTTCATCTGGTACTCCAGTTTCCTTCCATCTCTCAAAGACTTGTAAATTGGAAGGCTAATTGGTCACTGTAAATTGTTCCTCATGTGTAGGTGAATAGATGAGAACAAAGGGAGAATAAAAGTGGAATTAATGTTGATGGACGGTTTGAACTTGGTAGGCTAAGGGGACTGTTTTCATGCTGTGTGATTCCATGACTGGCTCCAAACTATGTTTGAAGTAGTCTTGTGGAGATTGAGGCCATGCAATGTGTTCAGGATAGTTCCAGATGAGATTATAGGTTCAGCCGAAGAACTTCAACAAAACTGAATTTCAGAAGCAAAGTAAAATGCCTGCCTCAGTATTAGAATTATCGGCTACAAATGAATTTTCAAGAAAGCTGGTTTAGACCTAAGATTTTGCAATAAGGAAGTAATTAATAACCTTGTTTTAAAAGAAACCAAAAAAAAAATTAGGATGGTTCTGTGTTAGAATGATAATCTTTCATTTAAAGAAAAGAACAAAAGGAAGAAGCAGAGAACTAGAAGGTTTTTTATTTCAGTGCTGAAGAATATGCTGAAAGCTAATCACAAGGGCAAAGAGAGAGGTCACCTAGAAAATATAATTGGGGAGAATCAACCTGGAGTTAAAAAAGGCTAAGCATGTTTTACAAATCTATTATTCTTTAGAGGATGTAATGAGATGGTTAAGAAAGTATCAACAGATATATGTATTTGGATTTTATGAAGGCATTTAGTTACATGGCACACAAGGTTGTGACTCAAAATTAGAACTAACTAGACCAAGTTGGGCCCAAACCTCTCCTGCATTGGTGCAGCACCCTCTCCTCCCCCTCCCCTCTGCCTCCCTCCCCCCTCCCTCCCCCTCTCTCCCTCCTTCCCCCCTCCTCCCTCTCCCTCTCCCTCCTCCCTCCCCATCTCCCCTCCCTCCCCCTCCCCCTCCCTTCCCCCTCCTCCCCCTCCCTTCCCCCCTCCTCCTCCCTTCCCCCTCCCCTTCCCTCCACCCCCACTCTCCCCCCTCCCTCCCTAAGAGATAGATTTAAGCTTTAAAATGTGAATAACGTTAAAAATAGAACACCAATTTCAATGAAACTTCTTCCATTTGCACCAAAGGGACGACGGTCAGTAAAATGGGCCTAAAATTGTCCGCTATTGTGTACCATTTTGGCTGTAGTTCAGGGACAAACCAACAAACGAGAGTTTTAGTATATAGATGAGCTTGGTGGTAATACACTAGAGCAGAATGTGGATTGGTTAACAAAAGAAAAGATGAGTGGAGAATTAATGGGTCATGATTGCCACTGTAACTAGCACAATACTGCAAGGGTCACTGCTTAAGCCACATCTATTTATAATCTTCATCAATGAATTGCTGCATCTAAGCCATCTGATGACATAAAGCTGAGAAGGTATATAAGGTAGGAGGAGGATGCAAACAGATTGCCAATTTGCAAAGATACATGGGCAGGTTTAGTGAGGGATCTGGAATGTGGCAGATGGAATGTTATATGTATTTGTATCAATGCAGAGTCTGTGCTTTTTCAGTGGTTCAGTGATGCTCTTTATTGTCACAGTGAAATTGGTACAGTGAAATTCCTTTTTTTGAATAGCATTTAGTAAAAATCTCACTATACATGGGCACAATCATATTTAAGTACAGGAGTGTAACAATAATAGATTCCTCTGAGGCAGTACACAATAGTCATCACGATGCTGGCACCACTTGATTTGCAACAAAAAAATAGAACATTAGTATATACTCCAAAGGATTAAAGAATGCTGGTTACAGGGAAATCTTGGTTTCCTTCTAACATTCTAACATTAACTTGCAGGTATAGCAAACAGTGTAAAGAAAATATTTATTTGTGATTGTTGCATAGGGATTTAAAAAAAAAGGATTTACTGCAGGTAAATAAGACGTATGAATATGAAATCTGGAATACTGTGTATAGTTCTTAAGCAAAAAAATATTCTCTTGCCCTGGGAGTGCTGAAAACGTCACTAGACTGGGATGAGAGATGCATCCAACATAAACATAAATTCACAAAGGATTAAAAGATAAGAGGTGACTGTATTGAAACATAATTAAACTTCACAATGGACAACATATTAAATAATGAAACAATATTTAAAAAGAACCTAGAATTAGTCTCCATAGTCTCACGCCATCCAATATTTCAGTCTGAGATGGACCTCATTAAGTAGGGAGTTTTTAATCTATTGAACTTGCTCCCTTAAGAGTACTCTGGATGCTCCATTGTCAAGTACTTTTAAAACTGAGATTGACCGAGCTTTGAATGTCAACCAAAAGAATAAGGGGGATAATGGGTGAAAGTGAAGTAGTCATGATCTTACTGAAGGCAGAATAGACTCCATTGTCCAATTGACAAATCCAGATCCCATCATCATGTCTGTTGTTGGCCGGTTATTAACAGTGTTTCCTTTGCTGGTTGCAACTTCAGAACTCCAAAGATTCACAACCCTTGTTCTTCCTCTCTACAATTCCTAGAGTAATACATTGTCCTGCGCTCATTATGTAATTCCAGGCTCTTCTGGCAAGGAAGCCAACTCTCACACTCATTCCCTATAGTCTGTTACATGTTTCAATGAATTCACCTTCATTCTTCTCTGACATGCATCAGATCTATCCGACATCTATCCCACAAATCAACAATGATGCACCGCCTCCAAAGCATAAGATAACAGCAGCATCTCTTGATGTTAAGGCTCGGGTGGACACATTTATCTTTACGCTGTAGCACACTGGCAGCCATCTTGAATTGTTCTAATATCTAACCTGAAGTTCTCACCAGGGTCAGTGGGGAATTTTACCAATTCTGATCAACCACAAATTGAATCAATATTTGTCTGAAGAAGGGTCTCGACCCGAAACATCACCCATTCCTTCTCTCCAGAGATGCTGCCTGTCCTGCTGAGTTACTCCAGATTTTTATGTGCATCTTCAATATTTACATATCCTTTAAAGCACCAGAAATGGTCGCTCATTTCCAAATCAACTCAACACAAGAGACTGCAGATGCTGGAATCTAGATTAAGAAACAATCTATTGGAGGAATGCAGTGGGTTGAGCAGTTTATGTGGGGGAAAATAAATTGTGGACAAGAGCTTCCATCCTAATTATCTCTGCAATATCACTTATTTTTGTTTACATATTTAAACATAAATATATAATAAACATATAAAAACCCTCTGCTTAAATGTCCCAACCTGCACTGCTGCTTACCAGTCAGAGTTTAGTTTATTATCACGTGTACCGAGGTACAGTAAAAAGCTTTTGTTGTATGCTAACCAGTCAGCAGAAAAACAATCCGTGATTACAATCAAGCCATTACAGTGTAATGGCCTCTGCAGATGCTGCCTGACCTGCTGAGTGACACCAACACTTTTGTATTTTGTTCAAGTTTCCACCATCTGCATTTCCTTGTGTCTCTGCTTAAAATCATTGTTTGCTTCAACCACTTTGTTTAACCATGTTGAGGACACCAGCAAAATGCAGTATTGAAGAGAAAAATATTTTAAAAGGTAACCTGTTTGAAAATTAATTAAAAAGCCTTGACTTGGATTTAACTGAGTTGGAAACCAGAGGCTAACATTCATCAGGGACATACAAATGCAAAATTAAAAGGCAAGTGAGTGTAACATTTAAAGTTAGCTCCAAATAAATTAGCAGTAAAGTTTCTGTTTTATAGCATTTTTCCACATTGGAAAGTGCATCTGATAAATTACCTCAAACATGCCTAAAGAACTGATATCTAGTTTTTTTTAAAAGTCTGACCTATAAATGGCCAATGATCTGATCTCAATTGAGCAGAAAGATTGGCTGGTTTTCCCTGAGTAATTGAATCCTGTTTCCAATCTTCCCACTTAGTGCAAATAAGCACATTAGCAAGGCTGCACTTTAAATTCCATAGTCAGTCAGTGCGGAAGTCATTTTGCCCCAGCTGTAGATTTTTATTGCAGTCTCACACTTGACAGAGCTGCTTAATGTTTTATGGAATCAGATTAACTATGCCACCCTTCCTTTATTTACACTTCAAATGCATTCCCCAAACACTCTCCTATTTTATTGCAAAGGTCAGAGGTGTAACGCGCAGCAATCAATTAGAGACCCACTGAGTGAATGTAGAACTCACGCATGTGTCAAGGCAATGGATGACAGAGCCACTCGCACTGAGCAGTGAAGATGTGAGCCACGGGGGGGCAGGGGAAAAAAGCTCAGGATTATCAAACTTCTCCTCCGTCACTTTCACCCTGAAGTTATTTTCTTTCATCTCTTCCAGCCTTATTAACAAGGAGAGAGCATTATGATGGATATTGGGCTCATATTTATTCAGCACAGAGATAACAAATGGGAAGAATTTAAGAGTGTGTTTGATTTATAAAAATGGTTCTGATACCTCTGGTGGGGTGGGAGGTTGTTATTGTGTTAAATGTGTTGTAAAAGTTGCTAAGTGGTTGCTATGGTAATAGCCATGCCTTTTAAACATATGACTATTGCAGACAAGTTTTGGACCTAATTGGTCATTACAATCATTGAACTGCTAAAACAGAGGTACTGGCTCAGTGTTCAGGTGCTGATTAGCAGCGATGTTTGGTGAAGATGTTGGGGGCACTGCACCTCTTCCATCAGAGGTTTGGTTGTAACCAGCTGATGCACAGTAACATGATGCATCATGGCTTAAGGACTGCAAAGAGGTTGGATAAGATTTACGATCTAGCAATGGAGATCTTTCTGTAGGGAACCTCGGCACGATGGCGTAGTGGTAGAGTTACTGCCTTACAGCACCAGAGACGCAGATTCAATCTTGACTATGGGCGCCGTTTGTCTGGAGTTTGAACATTCTCCCTGTGACTGTGTGGGTTTTTTCTGAATGCTCCGGTTTCCTCTCGTATTCCAAAGACATACAGGTTAGTAGGTTAATTGGCATCTGTAAATTGTAAATTGTCCCTAGTGTGTGTAGGGTAGTGCTAGTGTTCCGGGTGATCACTGGTCGGTGCGGTCTCGGTGGGCTGAAGGGCCTGTTTCAACGCTGTATCTCGAAAGTCTAAACCGGCGGAGAAGCGATGACCCCCTCAGGGGTGCAGGAATGGTCTACCTTTCTCTCCTTTTCCCTCATTCGCTTCCCAGTCAGTGGGTGATACTACTTTGCTAGTCCTCCATTCAGTCCTTCTGCAGATCATGGTCAGACAATCATGATAATCTCTTTTTTCCAACTGTATTTCCAATAGCCAGCAGGAGACAGAGGAACCGATATGTGGGCAGACTTTGGAAAGATGTAAAAGCAACAGGGTAGTTGTTGCTGGGTGACAGTAATTTCCCCAATATTAACGAGGACTCCCTTAGTGCCAGAGGCATTGTTCGAGCAGCATTTCTAAGGTGCATCTTAGAGGGTTCCTTGATACGGTATGTCGATAATCCAACCAGGGAAGGGCCATTCTAGAGTTTGCATTGGGAAATGAGCATCGTCAGGTGATCAGAGTTTCAGTGGGAGAGCATTTTGGGAAGAGAGATCATAACTCCATAAGTTTTCAGATGACAAAACGAACTGGGGAAGTGGGCCGAAGAATGGCAGATGGAATTTAACTTGGGTAAGTATGTCATTTTTTTAGTTTAGTTTAGAGATATAGCATAGAAACAGGCCCACCTTCTTCTTCTTGCGTTTGAGGCAGCAGAAATTATGTAACGCCCTCCAGGCGCTGTAGCCAGTGCAATGTGCTGTTGTCAAGGGCCATGTGGTCTACCCCTCCACCAGGGGGACGGAGGACAGTGCAGTCAAAAATGATGTGCTGCACTGTTTGCTGGTCTGCTCCACACACGCAGGCTGCTGATGGACGCAACCCCCAACGATGCATGTTGGCATTGAACCGGCCGTCCCCTGTACGGAGCCGGTTCAGGGTGACCCACTCTTTGCGGGGCATGTCCGAGCCGGGTGGGGCTGTGGTGTTCGGTGCGACAGTGAATTGAGGAGGTTGCGATGTCTGTTCCCAGCTGGTTCTCCATGCTCCTTGTATGTTGAAACCGGAGCCACAGAGGGTCGCTGCATGACGGGAGAAAGGGTGACAAGATGACAGGCGTTGAGGTCCCAGTTGCTGTGAGTCTGTGCCGACCAGTGATCCCCACACGCTGACACTATCCCACACACACAAGGGGCAATTTTACAATTTTACCAAACTAATTAACCTACAAACCTGTACGTTTTTGGAGTGTGGGAGGAAACTGGAGTACCCGGAAAAACCCACACATGTCACGAGGAGAACTTACAAACTCCTTACAGCCAACACCTGTAGTCAGGATTGAACCCAGTTGTCTGGTGCTGTAAGGCAGCAATTCTACCGCTGTGCCACCATGCCACCCTAGTTGTTGCATTTCGGAGTATTGAAGAACAGGGAGAACTTGGGGTACAGGTACATATTTCCAAGATTGTGGTGACACATGCGAATATGACATTTGGCACACTTACCTTCATCGGTCGGGCATTGAGTACAGGAGTAGGGACATCACGCTGCATGTGTACAAGTTGTTGGTGAGACTACACTTGCACAATTGTGTATAGGTTTGGTTGCCCATCGAGAGGAAGCATGTCATTAAGCTAGTAAGGGTGCAGAAAAAATCTGCAAGGATGTTCCCAGGACATAAGGTGCGTGATCACAGTCTTTTGCCCAGGTTAGGGGAATCCAAAACTAACAGACATAGATTTAAGGTGAGAGGGGAGAGATTTGAAAGAAACTTGAAGGGCAGCTTTTTCACACAGAAGGTGCTGGGTATATGGAACGAGCTACTGGAGGAAGTGGTTGAGGTGGATACAATTGTAGGGGATGGGGAGGGGTGTGAATTGCTGAATTGGGTGTCTGCTAATTGTAATAGTATTAGGCAGGAGCTAGAGAGAATAGACCTGGAGAAGCACAGTGACACAATGGTAGAGTTGCTGCCTTACTGCGCCAGAGAGCTGACTGTGGGTGCTGTCTGCACAGAGATTGTAACCGCATAGGTTTTCTCTGGGTGATCTGGTTTCCTCTCACATTAAGATGTTCAGGTTTGTAAGTTAATTGGCCTCTGTAAATCATCACTAGTGTATAGGATCGTACCAGTGTATGGGTGATTGCTGGTTGGCGTTGACTCGATGGGCAGAAGGGCCTGTTTCCACTCTGTATCTCTAAAACTAAAACTAAAGATTGATTGTTATTACAAAGTCTACACCTCACCTATAGGAGTCGTTTAAAAACCATCTAATCAGAATTCAGGACCGACATGTCCCTGTAAGAAAGAAAGACAAGGATGATAAGGGTCAGGGACCTTGGATGCTGAGAGATGTGTGGAAATATAGTTGAAAAAAAGGAAGCCTATGTGAGGTTTAAGAAGCTGAAATAATACAAGACCCTTGGGGAACCTAAAGGAAGGACGGAAGGCTTTAAGCATAGCATCAAGGCACCTAAAATGGGTCATGAAATTTCATTGATGAGGATTAAAAAAAATACCAAAGGATTTTGTGAAGACGTTTAAAATAAGAGGGTAATTAGGGAGAAAGTGGGATCACTCAGGTACAAAGGAGGGAATTTATGCATGGAATAAGAAGCAGTGACAGATACAAAATCAGTAATTAACATCGGTATTCAGCGAGAACTACATGAAGGATAGAGATTAGTGAGGAAAATGCTGATATGCTAGAGCAGGGGCCTCCAAACTTTTCAGCATGAGGGCCACATTATATATTTGGCACATTTTTGCAGGCTGTAAGAAAAAATAATGTCAGTTTTTAAAATTTAATGAGGTTTATATGGCAACAAATAAATAATATTCAATTTTTTAAAAGAGCTTGAAATATTGGAATATATATATATATATATATATATATATATATATATACCGTAGGTATACAATTATTTATAAAACAGAAAAAATACAATGACCACCAATGGGCCTGCAAACAGTATAGAAATATATGATATAATGGCAGAGTGACCACGTGTGTCACCATCGCAGTGACTCACGGGTGGGCACTTCCCTAAGAAATCATAAAAATTTTAAATTATTATTAAGTCGGCAGCTGCATACAAGCCCTCAACTTGATAGCCTACCTGACGTGTAAGTTCGGAAACTGCCGCCGAGATCGGCCCTGAAGACGGGAGAATCGAGGAGGAGGGCGTAGCTGGCGATGATGGGCATGATGAGTGGGCCAGTAGGAGAGGGGTAATGCCCCCAGTGCCTGCAAGGTCGGCTGCAGAAGGTGTTTCCCCTGGGACACACAGGCGGTCAGTTGGTCGGGTGAGGAGAGGGATATCGATCGACGGGCTGTGCCAGTCGAGGTATGACGGAGGAGGCCCTGCAGCAGCCTGGGCTCGCCTGGATCGGGAGCAGCTCCAGTACATCCAGCGCGCGGACCTGACTTTGGGCTTTATGGAAACGGCGCCAAAATATGGTGGTGACTTGTGCACGTGTGATCTGCGCTAAAATAATTCCACTGTGCAGTGCACACGTGACAATAAACCACCATTCATAAAGGCTACTAAAAAAAAGTTCCTACGTTCCCACAGAACCCACAGCACGGAACGTGCTTGCTGCCGGCTGGATAAAATCTTGTGGAGGGGCCGGATGTGGCCCATGGGCCACAGTTTGGAGACCGCTGTGCTAGAGCATGCTGATATCAAGAAGGTTGTGATGGTTGATTTCTTAATGAACATTAATGTGGATATATCCACTGGACCTGATAGGATCTATCCCAGATGATTGATAGAGGCAAAAGAGGAATTGCCTGCCCCTTGGCAGATGTCTATGGAACCTCATAGGTCAAATGCATGATTGCAGAGGACTGGAGAACAGTCAAGTTGTTCCTGTGTTTCAGAAGGTCAAGAGGGACAATAAGGAATGTGCCGATAAGGAAATTATTGGAGAACCTTCTTAGGAATAGGACCAACAGGTATCAAGAAAAGTACGGACTTAAGGCTAATCAGCATGTCAAATACTGGCTGGCATAGCTTTAGGTGAGAAAGAAAATGTTTAAAGGAGATTTGTAAGGCAAGTTTTTGCACAGAGAGTGGAAATTGCTGGCAGGGGAAGTAGTGAAAGTAGATAACAAAGTCAAGAGGTATTTAGCCAAACACATGAACAGGCAGGGGATGGAGAGATAGAGACCACGTGCTGAAAGATGGGAATTGTTTAAATTGGCATCATTGTCGGTAAATATATTGTGGGCCGTAAAACCTGCTCCTACGCTTTACCATTTTATGTACACCTCGGGAAGAATCCAAACAAATGGTTCCACACAGATCATTCCGTTTCTAAATTAAAAGAAAAATCTACTGAATTTTTGGAATAAATTTTGCTGGAGTGAGGGTGAAGTCTAGATGAAGTATCCCAAAATATTTCCCACTCTGCTTTGCAAGTCATTATCAAGCCACCAGTGGCAACTGAATAGTAAAAGGGCATGAGATAAAATTGTGTTCTTCATTCCATAGAAACATAGAAAATAGGTGCAGGAGGAGGCCATTCGGCCCTTCGTGTCCGTTCATTGTGATCATGGCTGATCGTCCACAATCAACAACCCGTGCCTGCCTTCTCCCCATATCCCTTGATTCCACTAGCCCCTAGAGCTCTATCTAACTCTCTCTTAAATCCATCCAGTGATTTGGTCTCTACTGCCCTCTGTGGCAGAGAATTCCACAAATTCACAACTCTCTGGGTGAAAAAGTTCCTTCTCACCTCAGTTTTAAATGGCCTCCCCTTTATTCTAAGACTGTGGCCCCTGGTTCTGGACTCGCCTAACATTGGGAACACTTTTCCTGCATCTAGCTTGCCCAGTCCTTTTATAATTGTATATGTTTCTATAAGATCACCTCCCTTCCTTCTAAACTCCAGTGAATACAAGCCTAGTCTTTTCAATCTTTCCTCATATGACAGTCCCGCCATCCCAGGGATCAATCTCGTGAACCTACGCTGCACTGCCTCAATTACAAGGATGTCCTACCTCAAATTAGAAGACCAAAACTGTACACAATACTCCAGATGTTGTTTTACCAGGGCCTTATACAACTGCAGAAGAACCTCTTTACTCCTATACTGAAATCCCCTCGTTACGAAAGCCAGCATGCCATTAGCTTTCTTCACTGTCTGCTGTACCTGCATGCCAACTTTCAGTGACTGGTGTACAAGGACACCCAGGTCTCGCTGCACTTCCCCCTTACCTAACCTAACACCATGGAGATGTTTTTGCTGCCAAAGTGGATAACCTCACATTTATCTATATTATTCTGCATCTGCCACAAATCTGTCATGATATTAATTGACATAACCCTGTGATATTAGTAATGTGTGCCTGCTTAACGTTTCTTAGTCATGGAGAGTCATAGAGTCATTGAGTATAGAAATAGGCCCTTTGGCTCAACTTGTTCACGCTGACCAATATGCCCCATCTACACTAATCCCACCTGACTGCAATATGCCTCTAAACCTATCCTATCCATGTACCTGTCTAAATGCTTCTTAAATGTTGTGCTAGTACCTGTTCCACCTACCTCCTCCATCAGCTCGTCCCATACACCCACCACCCTTTGTGTAGTAAAGTTATCTCTCCGGTTCTTATTCAATCTTCCCCCCCTCATATTAAACCTGGTTCTCGATTACTCTAAACTGGGCAAAAGACTGTGCATTTACCCAGTTGATTCCTCTCATGATTTTGTACACCTTTATAAGATCATCCCTCATCCATCTGCGCTCCAAGGAATAAAGCTCTAGCCTGCTCAATCTCTCCCTATAACTCAGGCCCCCAGTCCTGACAACATCCTCGTAAATCCTCTCTGCACCCTTTCCAGCTTGATAATATCTGAAATTTAATTTCATTGCTTTCAAAGGAAGGTAGGTTCCAAATACATTTGATCGCTGCACTTTCAGGTCTGTCTTCATTAAACTCACAAGCCCCTGGTAAACATTACTGGGTAGAAAGAGGTTGCAGAACGATGATCAGCAGGTATCAGTTGTGGTTAGAATGGGTTAATATTTCCTTTCCTGATGGATGGGTTTTCAGGGAAGAGTTTCGGGAAGAGAAACATGAAAGCACGGAAATTTATGCCACAGAAGGAGGTCATGTGGCCCATCATGTTTGTGTCAAGCCCACAAAGAACCATTTAAGTTAAACACATTTCCCAGCTCTTGGTCTGTGGTGCTCTAGATCACAGAATTGTAAGTGCTCATCCATCAGGCCTTGTGCTTCCAGTCAACTCCAAAACCCTGCTCCTTCCCCTCCCTACTCATTAGATTAAAATAAGTTTCTCCTCAACTCTTCTCTAATCCTTCAACCAATTGCCTTAAGTCTATGTCCCCAGGTTATTGTGCTCACTGCGAAGGAAAATAAGTTGTTCATTCTGTCGAGGTATATCATCAGATTATACACCTCGATTAAATCTCTCCACAGTTATCTTTGCTCCAAGAGAAAAACACCCCTAGCCACACTTAAGCACATCATTCCTCATAACTAAAATTTGCTAGTTCGAGCAACAACATCATAAATCATCTCAGCTCCCTTTCTGGTGTGATCACATCCACTTTGTTGGATGCAGAGCAATGAGTGTGGGAGCTACGGAAACCATGACAATCCTTTTCAGACTGATAAATGCTTACTTGTCTCCTGCCTCGACACAAGGAAGCTTTCACTCACCCAGAGGCTTCTTTATCCTCTCTACCAGCTTCCATTCTGGTTTAATTAAAATAAAGTTAGAGATCTTGCCGAAGGTAATTATGATTTATGCAGAAGCAAGACGCTTGAACCTACTGCACACCTCACCTGCTGACACAAGCAGCAATATTAAAATTGGAGATCGGCAGGAAATTAGCAGGGAACAAACTTACTCCATTTTAAGTGCTCAACTGCTCCACTGTTAGAAAGTAGGTGATCAGTAGTGAGTTGTGTTGTGTCTTAAGTGGAAATGGAAATAAAAATTGTTTTTGGTCACCCTGCAACAGGTAGGATGCCATTACGCTGTAAGAGTGCAGATAAGATTGATGAGGATGTTGTCAGGACTTCAGGGCCTGAGCTGTCTATAGCTTTGGCTCTTTGGTCTATGTTTGAACCAAAGCCGTGAAGAGGTCTGGAGTGAAATGGCCCAGGCAAAGCCCAATGTGAAGATTGGCGATGGTGGAGGACACAGAGCATCATCAGGCCACCCCTAGAGCTTTTAAGGCCAGGATTAGACTCTACATTTTTAAGAAATTATAACTTGAAGATAAAAGATGACGCTGGAAATGTGGTGACTATTGTGTACTGCCGCAGTGTAATTGACTATTCTTACACACTTGTACTTGGATATGTTTGTGCTTATGTATAGTAAAATTATATTGAATTGTATTTAAAAAAATAAAGAATTTCACATCACATCTAAACACTACAATTAAGACAAAAAAACAACAAAAAACACAAAAGACAAACGGACTGCAGGCGAGCCACAGCTGCTGCGCAACACCGCCACGTACTATATGAGATAATAAGGGATATGAGATAAATGAAGGCAAATGGAACGAGCTAAGATGGGGCATCTTGGTCAGCAAGGTCGAAATGGGCCGAAGCGCCTGTTCCATGCTGTAAGATCTATGACTCCAGGACCAGTGGAAGCCATGTACCTAAAATAAATAAGTAAGTCAGTTCCACATGAAATTAAGCATTAACTCTGTTTTTTCTTCTGCATAGATGTCGTCCAACATGCTGGGTATTTTCAGCAATTTTGCTTAGATTGCGTCATGAATATGTTTTTTCTTCCTCTTCAGTGAATAATGGTGTCTGAAACAAACCATTTCTTGCTCTGCTCTCACTTTCACTTGCTTTGTTTTAAAAGTATGTGTTAATGTTCTCTGGTTTGTTTTATGTGGGGGGGGGGGGGGGGTGGGTGGGGGAGGCATTTTTTCTTATCTTGCCGGAAATGCAATTGTTTTCCAGACCGTATCTCCGGTCGCTCTGCGGCCTAACAACGTGGAGCTGGAGGCCTTGCTCGGGACTTTGAGCCTCACTGCGGGGTGTGGACTTACCATCGGAGCTGATTCGTTGCCTGGATCGATGCTCCAACTGCGCGGCCTGTGCATTTTAACATCGAGGTGCCTGCAGTCTCGGGTTGAGACCGAGGTCATGAAGCTCCAAGCCGCACGACGTTCGACAAGCTCCCGACCCGGGGTAGATCGCATGGCACGGGGGAGCTGAGATTCCCTCCTGATGCAGGAGCTCGATTGCCCTGATATGAAAGGCCCGCCGCACGCTATGGGAATAAGATCGTCCTGTCAACGGAAGGTTCGAGGCCCCTGACTGCTGGAAGACAAAGAAGGGAGAAATTGAACTATTTTTTGCCTTCCATCACAGTGAGGAATACAGAGGAGTCGCCGTGGTGGATGTTCATGTTAAAATGTATTTTGTGCGTTCTCTTGCATTTTATTTGTATGACTGTATGGCAAATGAAATTCTTCGTCTGTTCCAAAACATACTTGGCTAATAAAGTATGATTATGATTATGATTATGATTATAATTGCTACAAGAAATTTCCAAAAGGAAATCCCTTTTTATGCAAACTAGCTGTTTGGCTGACCAGAGCGATTTGCCCCCTCCAATGAGTGACCACCACTCACTGGGTGTCAACCCATCATTCCTATGATAGTCCTCTGGTCACTTCCTTGTCTGGAGTCGTGTTGGAGATGGGTAATAGGGTTTCTGCTCCCAATATCTAACAGAGCACAATATCTAGAAATATAGCTAAGGAAACCGTTCATCAAATGTATCTCACAAATGGTCAACAGGAAGGCAATGCGTGATATTCCTGATGAGAACCAGGAAGGGACAGCATTTGTGAGTGCAAAGTTGAACAAGTCGCCAACAAATGCGTGAAATTTATCAACTCATTGGGTGTCATCAGCAACATTCATGACTCAGTTAAACAGGTGAAATATGTAAAATTCTTTAAAATGTAAAATGTATTTCTATTTCCACATTCAATTTTTTTATTAAAAGAGAGAAGCAGTGTAATTAGTGTGTGTGGTGTTGACTATGTGTCATAATTAAAGCTCTGAAGTTGTTAATTCTTCAAAGCTTTGGATCCTGTGACTAATGCTCTTGGGGTTGCAATAATCGTTATGGAAAGTTGGTTATAGAAAGCCGCCTTTAGAATTTACAATTTACAGAAGCCAAATAACCTACCAACCTATACGTCTTTGGAGTGTTGGAGGAAACTGGAGTACCCGAAGAAAACCCATTGGAGGAAACTGGAGTACCCGAAGAAAACCCATGGGGTCACACGGAGAACATAAAAACTCCATAAAGGCAGCATCCGTACTCATGATCAAACCAGAGTTTCTGGCGCTATAAAGCAGCAACTCTACCGCCACGCCACTGTGCCGCCCCTCCTACACAAATGTTGATGTACAGTATACAAGACTGAAGAAGGATATAAATGTGGTTCAGCAAAGTCTGCATGGTAAGATGGAAGAAAGCAGTTGGAACAAAGGAAACACAACATCTGCTGAAATGGGAAGAGGCTCAGATTACAGGAAAGGATTTGTGCACTGCTAATACCAAGCTGTTCAGAATTCAAAAAGCAGAATATTCGAGAGATTGTGGCAATGCAGTTATGTCATAGGGTGGGTGAATGTTTCAGAGAGGTTCAGATCTCAGCAGATAGCCATGAATAGTGAGGAAAATTGTGAATTGGGCCACACAGTGGCGCAGCGGTAGAGTTGCTGCCTTACAGAACCAGAGACCCGGGTTCAATCCTGACAATGAGTGCTGTCTGTATGGAGATCAAAGAGTATCTCTGGGTGCTCCCGTTTCTTCCAACACTCTGAAGGACGTACAGGTTTTGAGGTTAATTGGCTTTGTAAATTGTAAATTGTTCCTGGGGTGTAGGATAGTGCAGGGTGATCGCTGGTCAAAGTGGACTCAGTAGGTAAAAGGGCCTGTTACAATGCTGTATCTCTGAAGCAGGGGTCTCCAAACTATGGCCCGCGGGCCACATCTGGCACGCCACAAGATTTTATCTGGCCCGCAGCAAGCTCTTAACACATTCCTTGCGGTGGGCTATAGGGGGATTGTACGGCAGGCGAGGTCACGACCCCTGACCTGTACTGTTGCCACGCAACGCCTTCTGGAGTGCAAGAGGTGAACTTCAGGTAAGCACTTACTATGGCCGCCATTGAAGAGTTGGGATATTTGCTTTGTCTTTCTCTTCTATTTTATGTTTGAAACGACTTCTGTTGTGGAACAATTCGTCAATCCTGATTCGAGAGGGTGTTGCAGATGAATGTTGCGGCTGCACTTTGCTGCAGCTCATCTTCTCCCGTCTTCTCTTGTCAGCGCGTCTCCGGCTCTCTCCCGGCGCTCCTGGAGTTCCCCGTTCCCCGCTCCTCCAGACTCGGCGCCCCTGCTCTGCGCCTCGCTTCCTGCAGCTCTTCAGCCCCTCGCCGCTCCAGCTGGCCCTCCAGCCCTTCTCCCCACTCGCCATCTCTGTCAGACGGGCTCCGTTTCCATTTGACCGGTGCTCAACACCTCGGGGCTGGGGCTGCCGAGCAGAGCCATGGCCTGGTCCACCTCAGCTCCCAGCGCCCAGCCCAGATCTCGCTGCTGCTCGGCCTCTGCTGCCGCTCGGCCTCTCCCCGGCTCCTCTTCCTCCTCCTCTTCGGGCTCAACACTCCGCTCCTCCTCCTCTTCCACCGCCTCCTCCTCCAAGACCGTCGAGCCTTTCCTCCCTGGGCCATTCGCCCTCAGGCGGGTCGCCGACCTCCAGCGCTCGCTGCTTTTGCCCCTGCAGACCTTCCAGGCCCCTCGGCTCAGGTTCTTCCTGCTGCTCCTCTCCCAGCTCGCTCAACCCCGTCCTTTCCTCTTCCTCCTCCTCTTCTTCTCCCCCCTGGTCTGCGGCCCTCTGCTTCTTGGCCGTGCTCTCCTGCCTTCCTTCCCGGCCGCATTTCCCCTTTTCTCGCCGGCTGGCCAGATGCCTTCCCAGCTGCTTCTTGTGTCCGTGGGCTTTGCACACCTTCTCCAGGTTCCTCTTCCTCTGCCGGATCCTCCAGCTTCTTCTCATTTTTTACAGCACAAAAATGGACTATTTTGGTGTTTTTTTCAAGGTAAGAAAGTACGTGTTGTATGTGCTACTAATGTATGCCGGAAGCTGCCATGTACTCCAGATGGCTTGAATTTCTTCCATTTGTTTTACTTAAGTTCTTTTTTGAATTCATTAAATTTATAAAACTCACATATCTTTATTTTTTCTATGGCCTGCAAAAATGTGCCAAATATATAATGTGGCCCTCATGCTGAAAAATCTGGAGGCCCCTGCTCTAAAGTAAAGTCAACTCATTATTCCTGAGGCGAATCATACAATCGTGCACGAAGGACTGATACAGAACATGATTGCAATTAGTTAAAAGGTAGGTCCAAACATGAATGCTATATCAACATTTATGGACAGACACAAAATGCTGGAGTAATTCAGTGGGACAGGCAGCACCTCTGGATAGAAGGAATGGGTGAAGTTTCTGGTCGAGACCCTTCTTCAGACTGAGCATCTGTTGAGTCTCCAAGGTCAATACAACTAGCATCAGTATAGTTATGAAGATCAAATGAAAATGTAAAAAAAAAATATTTTGCCGAAACTTGTAAATGTGTTATTGTTGTTAAATTAGTTTACTCTTTCTTATCTTTTACAGGCGAAAGTAGTGCAGTTCATAAATGAATGTGGTGTCACAACTTGACACATTTGGTCCCGTGTGTATCATTGTACACATGTGCACTGTTAACTCTTCGTGCTTTCAGTGTTTCCAATGTATCACTGAATATTCTGCATTTAATCACTGCCGACTGGTATTCCACAACAGCATGTACATGACATGAGAAAATGAACTGATGGGCTAGATTGTTCTGAAGATTTTTTAAAACCAGATTGTCAATTCTTTGGGTTATCAGGTTAATTCAGCTGATCCTTTCCAATGTGAAAATAATTGAGAGAACAATGTAAAACTGGTCTCAAATTTCTACAACTATTTAATTTACTTCAATAAATTTATTCAATGTCAACTAATTATTCCATTATTTTTGCAAAAAATTACGAATAATTTTAAACTAAATTCTCTCATAATTGCTTTAAAATGATAGATTCCACTTTGAATCCAATCTACAGTAGCAGTCATTTTCCCTTTTGTCACTTTCCAACTGATACTTCAATTGACCTTCCCTGTTGAATAGTTATTAAAATAACAAATCAAATAGGATATAATTTCAGAATGACAAGGAATATATTCTTCGACAGGCATTTTGATGATTAAACATTATTATATAATTACCACGTTAACAAAATGCTAGGTAATATTACAACAATGTACTAAGTACTTGAGAAGATTATTTGTACTGGAAAGGTATCTCCAAGAAATTATAATCCAGCCAAAAAATGTTAAATTATCCCAAATTAATGTTCAACTTAACTGGGCAGCACAGTGATGTAGCTGGACGGGCTGCAGCCTCACAGCTCCAGAAACCTGGGATGATCATGACCTCAGGTGTTGTCTGTGTGGAGTTTGCACCTTCTCCATGGGTTTCCTCTGGAGGTCCTCTGGATTTCTTCCACAGCTCATAGGTTAACTGGCCTGTGTAAAATTCCCTTGATGGGTAGGAGCGGGTGGGAAAGTAGATTAATGTAAAACGTGTTAAAAGATGATTGATGATTGGCATGGACTCGATGGGGTAAAAGGCCTGTTTCCATGCTGTATCTCTAAGCAAAAACTAAAAGCATATCAAAGCTTAAAAAATTTGTAAAAAAAGACACAAAGTGCTGGAGTAACTCAATGGGTCAGGCAGCATCTCTGGAGAACATGTAAAGGTGATGTTTTGGGTCAGGACCTCTCTTCATATCTATCCATATTCTTCAGAGATGCTGTCTGACCAGCTGAGTAACTCTAGGATTTTATATCTTTTTTTCGTAAACCAGCATCTGTAGTTCCTTGTGCCTACATCTTGAAAATGGTGTCATTATTAGTTTAGAGATACAGCGCGGAAACAGGCCCTTCAGCCCAACGGGTCCGAGCTGACCAGCGATCCCCGCACATTAACACAATCCTATACCCACTAGGGACAATTTTTATATTTATCAAGCCAATTAACCTCCAAACCCGTACATCTTTGGAGTGTGGGAGGAAACCGAAGATCTCGAAGATGCAGAAAAAATGTTCCCAATGTTAGGCGAGTCCAGAACCAGCAGCCACAGTCTTAGAATAAAGGGGAGGCCATTTGAAACTGAGGTGAGAAAAAACTTTTTCACCCAGTGAGTTGTGAATTTGTGGAATTCTCTGCCACAGAGGGCATGAAAGCCAAATCACTGGATGGATTTAAGAGAGAGTTAGATAGAGCTCTAGGGGCCAGTGGAATCAAGGGATATGGGGAGAAGGCAGGCACGGGGTATTGATTGGGGACGATCAGCCATGATCACAATGAATGGCAGTGCTGGCTCGAAGGGCCGAATGGCCTCCTCCTGCACCTATTTTCTATGTTTCTATGTTTCTATCTCGGAGAAAACCCACGCAGGTCACAGGGAGAATGTACAAACTCCGTACAGGCAGCACCCATAGTTGGGATCGAACCTGGGTGTCCGGCGCTGCATTCACTGTAAGGCAGCAACTCTACCGCTGCGCCACCATGACCGGAATTTGTACTGATGATACAAATTCCAATATATCAGAACTACTTAATGAGCTAGGTCTGACTACTGCTGTTTCTGGAGTATCTGTTTCTCCTCTCAGCCCACGGGTTTGCTGCTTGTCCACCCATTCATAAACCCCAGTCCATCTGCTTCTGCAACAAACCCCTGAGCCAAACTAATCATTCCCCAGTGCCAGAGACCCGGAGTCGATCCTGACTACAGGTGCTATCTCTACGGAGTTTGTACTTTCTCCTGTGACCACATGGCTTTTCTCTGGATACTTTGGTTTCCTCCCACATTCCAAAGACGTGTAGGTTTGTTGGTTAATTGGCTTCTTAAAATTATCCCTAGAGTGTGTAGGATAGTGGTAGTGTATGGGTGATCACTGGTCAGCGTGGACTCGGTGGGCCAAAGGCCCTGTTTCCACATTGTATTTCTAAACAAAACGAAACAAAATGCTAATCATTCCCACCGCACAGAAGTGCATAATTAATGAGCATTTTAATCAATCCATACGGTACAGTGATCTTGTGTACTTTGGTAATATGCCCATTTTATAAAAGACTATATTTTTGCATTGGTTTCATCTTTTCACTTTGCAATATCAACTCATGTCTCAAATATAGAGACATAACTGGTACAAGGCATTGTCATCAGATTACAGGAGGTAATTGGATTGGGACAGTTTCAATGAGCTGATATGTTTAATGCAAGATCAGATTAACCTCTACTAAATCTCTCGGGTCATGACAATAGAATTAACATCCAGCCCGTAGAACAAGCAAATTTAATTAGTGCAAACACACCTGGTCCATGTGGTGACAACGAAACATAACAATCTTGTAACACTAATCGTGTGCAAGGATTTAGTGGTGGGTTTGGGGGAGAGTGGAGTTGTTGGGGCAGGGAGGGATCGGGTATGTTTTTAACCCTTCTTACTCATGGTAACTAAGCCGGCATTAAGCAGGTCTCTCTTCGGTGTAAGCCGGCATCTGCAGTTCCTTCAATTGGTTAAAGTTGTTTAGGTTACTTGCTTATTCCAAAGACACCAGAAGATGATGAAACACTCTTTAACCTACTCAGCCAAACAAGCAAGAAAGGCACTCACTCAAAGTTAAAGGAGTCCCATATTTCTTACAGCCACAAAACATGTATTGATGACCCCAATAAGATTCAAACATATCTTTAACTTGAATGCCTATATTGGAAATGATTGAATGGTTTCCTGTCAAATTAACCTAATAGAAACATGAGATAAATTGCTGGAGTTAAGGGCCTGTCCCACTTTAGGCGATTTTAAGGCGACTGCTGGCGACTGTCAAAGTCGTAGCAGATCGCCGAACTTTTCTTTTACCCGACGACAATGACCACGACAATGCCGAGTCAAGTCGAGATTACAGTGTCTTCGGAAACATCGCGAAATTCCCACACTGTCAATGCTTCTCCGGCATCCTAATTTTCGCTGAAATCACTGACAAGTCGGTAAGTACTTGAGAGTTTTGAACTATAACATCTTGTATGGGTTACTTAAAAACCAAGCATCACTGTAACAAACCATAGCTGGATTTACTTCCAGTTTACTAATAGCTGTATTAAAAAAAATAATTTAAAAAGTGGTTAAGTGGATTTTTGTGCGGAGTGTGGGCATTCTTTGAAAATGTACGGGAGATGCATATCTGGTTTCTGGGTTGCATATCTAGGTTGAGAACCCACTTTAAATGCAATGGCTGATGGCCATAAACATCGCAAAATTCCCATGCTTACCTGACCGTCAAACTGTCGCCTCCAATCTACCTGTCAAATGTCCTGACGGTAAATAAATTGGTTAAACACAAGCATTTTATGGTATTTTGAAATGACTTTAATTATTTTAATATAATGTGCTTCTAAATGCATCTAAGAGAACCTAGCAAACCTGGGGACAGCAGGCGACAGCGCCCGCAAAAAGCAACGATACCTGGCGACAAGCCAGCTGTCGCCAAGAAATTTCACTCCAGTTGATTTCTCAGCGACATGCTGAGATCCACTACGATTCTTGGAAGGCTCATCACGATCATGCCCGCGACACCCTGGCGAACTGTCGGCGCCTTAAAATCGCCTAAAGTGGGACAGGCCCTTAACTCGGTGTGGCAGGCACCAATCCCTAGAGAACATGGATATGTGATGTTTCAGGTCGGGACCCTTCTTCAGACTGATTGTAGTGAACACCAGATGGTTGGGGGCAGGACAAAGAAGTCAAGTGGTAGGTGGATACTGTGACGATTTTGTTTCAAATGGTAGATAGTTGAACAAAGACCAGAGATGAAAAGACAAAAGGTATGAGATAAGGAGATAACAACAGAAGAGGTGCAGATTATGATGCCAGAAGAAGAAATATAAGTGGAAGGAGACTGGGAGATAGAGAAAGGGAGAAATGGTTCTGAATCCAGGTGAGGCACAGGGAAAAGAGGGGGAATAAAGTGTGTGTGGGGGGGGGGGGGAGAAGGTGTGGGGGGGAGGGAGAAGGTGTGGGGGGAGGGGTAATTGCTTGTTTGTTAGTTACCTAAAATTAGAGAATTCAATTTGAGGTTGCTGCGAGGTTGTGAGTACCCAAGCGGAGTATGTGGTGCTGTTTCTCCAGTTTCTGTGTAGTATTGGAGGAAGCTCAGGACAGAAAATTTATTATCAGAATGGGAAGGAGAATTAGCAACTGGGAGATCCAGCAGACTTTGAATACAAGTGTTTGGCAAAATGGTTGCCTAGTCCATGTTTGGGTCTCGCCACATTGAGGAGGCCACATTGGGAACACAAAATGCAGTACATGAGGTTAGAGGCGAAGCACATGAACCCTTCTCATATGGAAGAACTGCTGGAGTCCCTGTGGAATTCTCTGCCTCAGAAGGCAGTGGAGGCCAATTCTCTGAATGCTTTCAAGAGAGAGCTAGATAGAGCTTTTAAGGATAGCGGAGTCAGGGGGTATGGGGAGAAGGCAGGAACGGGGTACTGATTGAGAATGATCAGCCATGATCACATTGAATGGCGGTGCTGGCTCGAAGGGCCGAGTGGCCTACTCCTGCACCTATTTTCTATTGTCTATCTTCTAAAAGTATTTGTGTATCAGAATCGGGTCCTATTATGTGCCTTTTAAATGGTTGTATTTGTCAGTTGACATCAGCGTCACATGCTTTGGATAAATGTCATCATTAAATTAGCAAATAAAATTTAAAGGAACTTAAAATGCGAACTGAGTCAAAGTGATGTAAATGATGAATAGTAAGAAAAAATTTATAATTTTATAATTTTTAGAATGTGGCCCAGGAGAAGGGTACAATGTCTTTGTCAGACAAATAAAGACAACGAGGATGTGTTATAACTCAATTATTGCTGGTATTGCTCAGATTTGCTTTTGTGCTAAGTGAACATTATATCAGGCTACGAGTAATCAAAATTATTTGTTCACCAGATGCTATCTGCTATAATCAATGAACTGTTCCATCGCTATAAATGCTACAGAAACCTGTCAAGTTCGGAAGTATGTAGGAAGGAACTGCAGATGCTGATTTACAACAAAGATAGACACAAAATGCTGGAGTAACTCAGCGGGATAGGCAGCATCTCTTGATTCCCTCTATCCAGAAATGCTGCCTGTCCCAGAGTGGAGGGGAGGGGAGGGGAGGGGAGGGGAGGGGAGGGGAGGGGTGGGGAGGGGAGGGGAGGGGAGGGAGGGAGGGAGGGAGGGAGGGAGGGAGGGAGGGAGGGAGGGAGGGAGGACGGACGGGCGGGTTGGGTGGGTGGGTGGGTGACCGGGAGGAAGGCAGGAATTAAATGGAGTCTTCAGATTCAGTTGGGAGATTGCTATCTTGTGAATAATCCTGTAAATTGCACAAATGTGAATGTGTTAAGGGAAATTATACTGTGTTGATCTATATCTGGGTTATACATAAGCATTGCTGTAATAATTATCATCAGTGACATTTTTGGTCTTTTATCACACATTTGTCACAACCACTGCAACTGCACATATGCTAACTTGCTCCAGATGGTCATAAGCCCAATGGGAAGTAAGGAAGCCTGCTTAACAAAAACTAAAAAGACCCATCCAAAATCTGAGCAGCAGTAGATGAGAATGCCACTGAAGGCAACCATGAGATATACTGTGATTGACACCTTCTTTTCCCCTTGTCGAAGGGACAGTGCCTCCTCTGGTAGCATGATGCCCCTTCGCCCATCGGGCATGCACGGTACTCATCACTCTCTCTTCAACCCACTACTCAGAATCCCAAAACAGGCTGTGTAGGAAGTAAGTGCCGATGCTGGTTTACACCGAAGATAGACACAAAACCTGACCTTTCGGGTCACCTATTCCATTTCTCCAGAGTTGCTGCCTAACCCACTGAGTTACTCCAGCTCTTTGTGCCCATACCAAAATAGGCTCTGCAGCTTTGAGGCAATGGTCCTAACTAAGAATGGATACATTTAGAGCTCCCACTATAATATAATATTTGTATTTTTGTAGATATAGCAGGCAGATGGAGGGAAAAATTGTTCATCATTTATGATACCTAAAAACACGGATCATTGCACTTTGTACAGTGAGTGAAATGTCACCCTCTGTTTGTGCTACATAAAATAGCGGCATTTCCTGACTAGCACCACTTTGTTGCACATTTCTGAGGCTCCCTAAGCCAATATGACTTGCTTCTGGTTATTTAAAATGTCTGGGGTAATTTTCTTCTTTAAGTAGGATCACGGCCTGAAGTGGAAGTGTTTTAAGATCTCATGTGAAAAATGCCATCTCCACTCATCTGATGCAGTGAACGTCGAGGATCATCATAGTTAATGAAAGCAGATCTGTTTTTTTTTTTACAGTATCACTAAGAATAGGAACAAAAGGATTATTAGCAAAGGTTTAAATTTAAGATAATCCTGTGGCATTGAAAGGAAACTGTTGAGTAGAAGAAGGCAGAAATTTGGCATATAAAAACCCTGTCCCACTCATACGATTTTTTAGGCGACTACAGGCGACTAGGCTGTCACCACATGGTTGCCGGGGTGTCACCTGTATGGTCGTGAGTTTCTGGTCTCCGCTGAACTTTCAGAATGTTGGAACATTTTCGGCAACAGTAGATTTGATGCCAATGAGCGTAGCTTGACATATCCTGACGTAGGTGCTGTGGTAGGTTGTCACCAGGTGACGTAGGTTGTCGCCGGTGCTGACTTCGGTGAATTCTATTGGCAACTGCCTACGTCACCCTACGTCAATCGGTGTCAGGTACCGGCGTCAAGAGAAGTCAAGTTGCAACAGGCATTGGGAAAACCCAAGTCCACAGAAGTCCACCAGAAGTCTAGCTACAAGAGCCTGTCGCGATGCTGATGAATGAAGTCCATGTACACCTATATTAGTGACAATCTACGACAATGTCCGACCACACTGACGTCAAGGTACGACCATACCGGCGACAAGCTACCACCATATCGGCAACAACCTACGGCAACCTACGACAGCTGGCTACCACCGGAGACAGTTGACGCGACTAGCTAAGCCAGGCTACGCCAGTGGCGCCTCCGTGGCGAACGCCCATGGTCATGGGACTAGGGCGTGGAGATTGTGCGTTTTCTCTTGAGAACTGAGTAGTGCAACATGGCTCCGAGGAGAAGGAAGGAGCAGCCCAAGGGCGGGGTTCAACACCCATACCCACCCACCAGGCAGGTGGAGACTGAAGGGACCCAGGAGGAGGAGGCCCAGGAGGAGGAGGCCCAGGAGGAGGAGGCCCAGGGGGAGGAGGCCCAGGAGGAGGAGGCCCAGGAGGAGGAGGCCCAGGAGGAGGATGCCCAGGAGGAGGAGGCCCAGGGGGAGAGCAGGGAGGTGGCCCTTGTCCCCTCCACCACCCCAGCCCTGGAATGGTGATGCCCCAATTGTAAGGAGATCCAAGGTGGCTCCTTACGAGTTCAGTGGGGAACAAGAAGGTGAGCTGGTTGAGTGGTATCAATCATACCCACAGTTGTATGATAAGAACCGCCAGCACTACAGGAACAAAGCCGGGAAGAAAAAACTACTTGACAACAAGGCCAAGGAGTTCCCTGACTGCACCTGTAAGTACCTACTTCATGTTGTGTGACAGCTGCTCTCTCCATTCTCTTGCAGGCAGGCAATTCACGCTGGTCTTTATTTATCTTTTTTTTTACAGATGACCAACTATGTATCTGGTTTAAAAGCCAGAAGACAACATATGGCAAGCTGTCCCAGATGGTGAACAAGTCAGGGTCTGGTGGTTAAACATTGACCCAGAGGCAGCAGTGGATCCTCGTCAAATGGGGCTTTATAACTTCACACATAGTTCGAGTTGAGAGGAGACAGAGCACCAAGAAGGTAATTATTACAACAGAGTCATTGTGAAATTGATCATTTGATTGTCATCTTGCTTGCCATGTCCTGATGGTCTTGAAAGTTTATAAAAACCACATTTATCTCCTTCCAGCTTGACAAGAAGAATCCACTGCCCAGAATGTCGAGTGAAGAGGAGTTTGATCCACTTGAGGGAACCTCTGGATTCACCCCCTCCACCAGTCAGGTCAGCAGCACAGCAAGAGGAGCAGGACCACTGTCAGCTCCACTGCAGGCTCCACCACAACAGCAAAGCAGGTCGAGGGGAAAGAGGCGTCCACAGGAGCTGATCAAGGCGGTAAGTATTTGGGGGAAAATTTTTGGCAGAGTTCTCTTTCCATCCATCCGTCCGTCCGTCCGTCCGCCCGTCCGTCCGTCCGTCCATCCATCCATCCATCCATCCATCCATCCATCCATCCATCCATCCATCCATCCATCCATCCATCCATCCATCCATCCATCCATCCATCCATCCATCCATCCATCCATCCATCCATCCATCCATCCATCCATCCATCCATCCACCCACCCATTCACCCATCCACCCATCCACCCACCCATCCACCCACCCATCCACCCATCCACCCATCCATCCATTTTTACTCATTTATGTTACAGCTCATGCAACAGGCAATAGAGGCCAGACAGGCCAGACAGGCCATGAAACAGCCCCAGACACCACATGAGAGGGCTATTGACACATTCCTGGGATTCTTACGGAATGAGCTGCTGAAGATTCCACTCGACGTGTGGCTCAACTACATCATCGCTGCCATGACGATGGCCCATAACTTCTCCCAGGCAGAAAATATTTAAAGTGATTTTTGTGGAATTTTCGGGACATTTGACTTTAATATTTGACCTTAAAATTTATATTTGTGTACGAGATATTCGCAATGAATTCATGTGTGTTGCAGAATCTGCTGCAGATGGGACACATGGGACAGCAACAGATGGGGCAGCCACAGATGGGACTGATGGGACCACCACAACTGATGACACTGATGGGACCACCACATCAGCAGGCTCACCAGGTTTCTAATTTTATAATGCTTTTTGTGAATTGGACTTGAAATTCTTTGTCACACACAGCTTGTTAAAAGTTTTGATTTATTTGCCTTTCACTTAATATTGATATGCATCTGTGTTGCAGCCACAGTCACTGATGGGACCACCAGTGATGTCATATTACTCACAGATGCAGCAACGGCAGGTGACCAACACCATCACAGCAGGCATACACTGCCTTGCAGCCTGCAAGAGATAGTAGCTTCTCTGAGCACTCAGCTGCAATCACAGACTAACCCAACCTTGACACACCCACACCTGCACCAGTGACACCAGGGGATACCCCCAGAACAGAGACCCAGGACACGTGGACAAGTTTGAAATTTTAATATGATCACCCATCAGTGTAGTGTGTCCATAAATGATGTTAGGTTTTATATGATTTTGCACTTGTATTCTGTTTGAAGTTTGAATTTTAAAGTTTGAAGTTTGAAGTTTATTGAAATTTATTGGTTTATTACAATATTTTTGTATGCACTGTTGTATGTTCTTATTAATCTTTTTTTTAAATTGTGTTTGTTTCAATATCAATAAAGAAAATTCTTGACATTTTGACACAAAATTGATGTAGGAAGTTATTGTATTTCAGTAGTTTCTCATGGCATCACTTTCAAATAGTCATGATGCAGAATGATTGGAAACCCTACCATACACCCCCTTTTATAGGGAAACTGGGTGATTCCATTGTTTTGGAGGCCAAAATGACGTGAATTGACTTCAGTTGCCTTCCAGTTCGTAGCTTGTCGTAGCTTGTCGCAGATGGACGTGGGTTGACTTCCGTGGTCGTAGCTTGTTGCCTGTGTGGTCGTAGGTTGTTGTAGGTGTTGTCATAGGTTGTCATAGGTGTGGTCGTAGGTGGACATCCTGGTCGCGACTATTGGGTCGCCGGTTGTCGGTAGCTTGCCGTGGTTTGATGTCGACTAGGTGGTAGGTTGTTGTAGCTTGTCATAGACATTGTCGTGGGGGGGTGTCCAGTCGCCGGTTTTTCGGTGACCTGCTACGACTATTACAGTCGCCAGCAGTCGCCTAAAAAATCACCTAAGTGGGACAGGCCCTTAAAGCTAATCTCAAATTGGCAGTCGACGAGAGTAAATGTTCTCTGCAATCAATGTCCAGCTTCCATCCAAGAATTCAGTAAATAAGTGACTTGGATCTGGAAGCATGCAATAATATATTCTACAATGAAAACAAACATGTGACAGGTGTAAAAAGATTTGGAAATTGCAGAGGGGCAGCATGGTGGCGCAGCGGTAGTTGCTGGCTTACAGTGCCAGAGACCCGGATTTGATTCTGACTACAGGTGCTGTCTTTACAGAGTTTGTATGTACTTCCCGTAACCTGCGTAGGTTTTCTCCAGGAGCTCTAGTTTCCTGCCACACTAAAGATGTAGAGGTATGTAGGTTAAATGGCTTGGTATAATTGTAAATTGTCCCTACTGTGTGTTGGATAGAGCTAGTGTTGGGGATCGCTGGTCGGCGTGGACTCAATGGGTTGAAGAGACTGTTTCCATGCTGTATCTCTAAACTAAACTAAAATCTTTGAAGCAAATGGATCAAATCAATGCAGACGAGTTTAGCATGAAGTGTGAAGGTCACTTCAAAAAAAGAGGTACAATATTGTACTAAAACATGATCTTTACTACAGTATTTAAACAGTTTTGATTTGGAATAAGTGCTTCATTTTTAAATTGCAGTAAGATAGTCCATTAATCCAGCCATCAATTTGTCATCTTATACTCACTGTTTATCTGTATATACCAAGGATCCTTCATAGAAATATAGAAACAAAGAAAAAATAGGTGCAGGGGTAGGCCATTCGGCCCTTCGAGCCAGCACCGCCATTCAATATGATCCTGGCTGATCATCTAAAAGCAGTACCCCAATCCTGCTTTATCCCCTTATCCCTTGATTCCTTTAGCCCTCAGAGTTAAATCTAACTCCCTCTTGAAATCATCCAGTGAATTGGCCTCCGCTATCTTCTGTGGCAGAGAATTTCAGATTCACAACTCTCTGGGTGATAAAGTTTTTCCTCATCACAGCCCTAAATGGCTTACCCCTTATTCTTAAACTGCGACCCCTTGTTCTGGACTCCCCCAACATTGGGAACATTTTTCCTGCATTTAACCTATCCTATCGCTTAATAATTTTAAATGTTTTTATAAGATCTCCTCTAATCCTTCTAAATTCCAGTGAATGCAAGCCCAGTTGATCCATCCTTTCATCATATTGCAGTCCCGCCATCCCGGGAAATAACCTGGTGAACCTACACTGCACTCCCTCAAAAGCAATAATGTCCTTCTTCAAATTAGGAGATCAAAATTGCAAACAATGCTCCAGGTGTGGTCTCACCAGGGCCCTGTACAACAGCAGTAGGATCTCCTTGCTCCTAAACTCAAAATCTCTTACAATCATAATCATAATCACAATCGTAATTTATTAGCCAAATATCTTTTGCAACATACAAGGAATTTGATTGCCATACAGTCATACCAAAAAAGCAACAAGACACACAATTACATAAAGATTTGACATAAACATCCACCACAGCGACTCCTCCACATTCCCCACTGTGATGGAAGGCAATAAAGCCTTATTTCCGTTCCTGCTTTCCTCACGCGGTCGTGGGAGTCGAACCATCCGCATCTGGCGATCGAGCTCCCACGTCGGGGCGGTCTACGCTCCCGCATCGGGGCAGTCAAACTCCTGTGGCTTGGAGTTCCCAAAGTCGGTCGCTAACCAGGGACCGAGCACTCTGTGATGTTAAAGTCCGCAGCTCCTGCAGGTTGGAGCACCAAAGGCCGACCCCTGGCAAAGGGATCGCCCGCTCCAAGATGTTAAGGTCCGCAGGCTCCACGGTTTCGGAGCTCTGGAAGTCCCAAACAAGAGGCCGCCAACTCCACAATGTTAGGCCGCAGTGCAGGCGGAGATATGACACGGAAAAAGTTGCATCTCTGTCGAGGAAAGAGATAAGAAAAGTTTCCCCCACCACCCCCCATATAATACAGAACTAAAGATAAACATACATTTTGCAGCAAACTAAAAACATAAAGACGGAAAAAGACGAAGACGGACCGTTGGCAAAGGCAGCCATCGTGCGGCTCCCCCTGGTGGTATCCAATGAAGGTCAACGTGCCATTAGCTTTCTTCACTGCCTGCTGTACCTGCATGTTTACGTTCAGTGACTGATGTAAAAGCACACCCAGGACTCGTTGCACCTCCCCTTTTCCTAATCTGACACCATTCAGTTAATAATCTGCCTTCCTGTTCTTGCCACCAAAGTGGATAACCTCACATTTATCCACATTATACTGCATCTGCCATGCAGCTGCCCACTCACCCAATCTATCCAAAGCTTCGATCGTCCCAACGGATGGTATGACTGCCCCGACCGCGGGAGAATAAAAAGGAAGAGGATTGGACTTTATTGCCTGCCATCACAGTGAGGAATGTGGGGAATCTGCTGTGGTGGATGTTTATGTCAACTTTTATGTAGTTATGTGTCTTGTTGCTTTTTTTTAGTATGGCTGCATGGTAATTTGCATATCACTGTACCTTAATTGGTACACGTGACAATAAAAGACCTTTGAAACCTTTGAAACCTTTGAACCAGTTCTCTATCCATTTCAATACCCTACCCCCAATACCATGTGCACTAATTTTGCACACTAATCTCTTGTGTGGGACTTTGTCAAAAGCTTTTTGAAAGTCCAGATACACCGCATCCACTGGCTCTCCCTTATCCATTCTACTCATTACATTCTCAAAAAAATCCCAGATTAGTCAAGCATGATTTCCCCTTCATAAATCCATGCTGACTTTGATTGATCCTGTCACAGCTTTCCAAAGGTGCTGTTATAACACATTTAACAATCGACTCAGATCATCCATGCGTTCTTTAAATCTTTGCCATTGCATCACCACCGTCAACCCTTTAAGTATAATTTGCCAGTCTATCCTAGCCAATTCTCGTCTCATACCGTCAAAGTCTCCTTTCTTTAAAATCAAGACTTGGTCTTTGAATTCTCCATGTCACTCTCCAGAATTCCACCATATTATGGTCACTGTTGCCCAAGGGGCTTTGCACAACAAGATCGCTAACTAATCCTTCCTCATTACACAATACCCAGTCTAGGATGGCCTGCCCTCTAGTCAGCTCCTCTACATATTAGTTTAAAAAACCATCCCGTGTACATTCCAGGAAATCCTCCTCCTCAGTGCTGTTACCAATTTGGTTGGCCCAATCTATACATAGATTAAAGTCACCCACAATAACTGCTGTGATAACCCATGAGAACACCCATGATTGCCTGTCCCACGGAAATTATTTCCACGTACCTAGACTTCATCTTATCCCCCCTTGTCCAATCTCTCCTGACCTATGTCCAAGATACCTCACATGCCCTTCGTCTCTTTAATAACTTCTGCTTTCTGAGCCCCCATTCCCTCATCTTTACTATGGACATTCAGTCACTCTCCACCTCTATCTGCCACCAGGAAGGCCTTAAAGCCCTCCGTTTCTTCCTCGACTGCAGAACCATCCAATTTCCTTCTACTCACACTCTACTCCGACCAGTCCTCACCCTTAACAACTTTTCCCACTTCCTCCAAGTCCAAGGCATAGCTATGGGCACCCAAATGGTCCCCAGTTATGCCTGCCTCTTTATAGTGCGCATTGAACAATCCCTGTTCCAGGCGTACACAGGCCCTATCCCCAAATTCTATTTCCGTTACATTGATGGCTGCATCGGTGCTACCTCCTGCACCCATGCAGAACTCATGGACTTCATCAACTTCACCACCAATTTTCATCCGGCACTCAAATTTACTTGGACCATCTCCGACACCTCCCTCCACTTTCTTGATCTCACAGTCCCCATCACAAGAAATAGACTATTGACTGACATCTATTACAAACCCACTGACTCCCACAATTATCTCGACTACACTTCTTCCTACTCTGCTTCTTGCAAAAACTCTATCCCCTACTCCCAATTCCTCCGTCTACATCACATCTGCGCCCAAGATGAGATGTTCCATACTAGAACATCCGAGATGTCCTCATTCTTTAGGGAACGGGGATTCCCCTCTCCCATCATAAATGAGGCCCTCACTGTTGTCTCCTCAGTACCCTGCAGCTCCGCCCTTGCTCCCCCTCCCCCTAGTTCCAAGAGAGTTTCCCTACTCCTTACCTTCCACCCCATCAGCCGTCGCATACAACACATAATCCTCCGAAATAGCCACCTCTAACGGGATCCCACCACTAGCCACATTTTCCCATCTCCACCCCTATCCGTCTTCCACAGAGACTATTCCTTCTGCAACTCCCTGGTTAACTCATCCATTTCCACCCAAACCAGCCCCTCCCCAGGTACCTTCCCCTGCAACCGCAGAAGATGCAACACCAGTCACTTTACTTCCTCCCTCGAGTCTGTCCAGGGACCCCGACAGTCCTTTCAGGTTAGGCAGAGGTTCACTTACACCTCCTCCAACCTCATCTACTGTATCCACTGTTCAAGATGTGGACTCTTATACATCGGTGAGACCAAACGCAGACTGGGTGATCGTTTCGCAGAACACCTTCACTCAGCCCACATGAACCAACCTGATCTCCCAGTTGCTGGACACTAATTTTCCTTCCCATTCCTACACAGACCTTTCTGTCCTCGGTCTCCTCCATTGTCAGAGTGAGGCTAAATGCAAATTGGAGGAACAGCATCTCATATTTCGCTTGGGCAGCTTACAGCCCAGTGGTATGAATCTTGATTTCCCTTACTTCAGGTAGCCCCGGCATTCCCTCTCTCTCTATCCCTCCCCACTCAAGTTGCACTAGCTTCTCATTTTCATCCCACAAACAGCTTACAATGGCCTGTTTCCTTTACCATCATTACTTTTTTGCAAATTTTTCATTCATTGTTCTTTATCTCTCCACGTCACCGTCCATATCTCTCGTTTCCCTTATCCCTAACCAGTCTGAAGAAGGGTCTCGACCCGAAACGTCACCCATTCTTTCTCTCCAGAGATGCTGCCTGTCCTGTTGAGTTACTCCAGCTTTTTGTGTCTAACTGCTGTACCTTTGCTACATTCATCCCTAATTTCCTGCATGATGCTATCCCAACCTCCCTACTGCTGTTTGGTGGTCTGTATACAACTCCAACAAGCGTTTCCTGCCCTTGGCTATTTTGCAGTTCTACCCATACCGATTTTACAGCATCCAAGCTAATGTCTCTCTTTGCTATTGCATATCAGTTGAGATCATATCAGTTTAGATGAATAGCAGAATTTATAAATATGAAGATTTCACCAAATTAAAGGAATAATGAACAATGAGCAAAAACTTTAGAAAAACCAGTGTAGACTACGACCCACTCTACATCAATGGGGTCTGTGTGGAAAGGGTACCAGCTTTCAGGTTCCTGGGTACGCACATCGCAGAGGATCTTACCTGGTCTACCAACACCATCACCACAGTAAAGAAGGCACAGCAGAGACTCCACTTCCTGAGGATCCTCAGGAAAACCAACCTGCAGGAGAAGCTCATGTTGTCCTTCTATCGCTGCTCCATCGAGAGTGTGCTGGCATACTGTATAACCACATGGTATGCCAGCTGCTCAGAAAAGGACAGGAAGGCCCTTCAGAGAGTCATCACGACGGCCCAGAAGATCATCGGCTGCTCACTGCCCTCCCTGGAGCACCTGTTCAGCCTACGCTGCCTCAGTAGAGCAGGCAAAATAATAAAAGATCCATCCCACCCCGGCCACCGTCTGTTTGTTCATCTGCCCTCTGGTCGACGTTTCAGGTCGATCAAATCCCGAACAAACAGACTTAAGAACAGTTTTTACCCCAGGGCCATACGAGAACTGAACACTACCTTTGCACTAGGCAACACCGTTAAAAAATCTTGTACTTAATATAATTGTATTTAATTGTATTTATGTATTTATTTGTTTTTGCATTTATTGCATATATGTTTGTACGCACCGTCAGGATTGGCTATTTTTTAATTTCGTTGTACTCGTTGCAATGACAATAAATGAATATTATTATTATTATTATTATTATTATTATTATTATTATTATTATTATTTTAACATATTTCAATAAAATTAATATATTGGCAAAATAGGTACACCATCGGTAAATTAATTTCAACATGGATAAGAATGGAGCAAACTCACCAGGATGGGATGTTTCAGTTATGAAGAGAGAATGGATAGGTTGGGTTTGCAATCCTTGAAGCAGAGCTGGCTGAGGGGACTGATAGAGAGGTACAAAATTATATGAGTATTGAATCGGGTGATAATGAGAAACCCCACAATTGAGATGTCTGAAACCAAAGGTTTAATATGATCAGTTTAGTTTTGTTTATTATTGTCACGTGTAGCGAGGTACAGCGAAAAGCTTTTTTATTGCTTGATATCTAGTCAGTGAAAAGACTATACATGATTACATTCAAACCATCCATAGTGTACATGTACAGGATAAAGGGTATAATGTTTAATGCAAGATAATTTTAGATTTTAAGTAATAAGATTTAGTGCAAGATCTCGATGAGCATTTGAAGCCAAGTACTAAGTACCAGTAAATGGGCTTAGAATAGATGCATTCAATGGTTGGCATAGACATAGTGAGCCTGTTTCCATTCTGTTTGTCCCCATTGAAGACTTATTTTATGTAGGGATGGACAAGAAAAGTCTTGAAATTGTTAACCAGATCTTTCAATAGAACAGCTTTTGACAGGAACCATTAGCTCTGTTTTCCTCTTGACATGCCTAGAATTTGCGACTTATGGTGAGAAGAAGCAAGGAAGGGTGGAATTGAAATACATTTTGAGCTGTCTCTGGAGAAGTGTAAAATTTTAAGAAAAATAGAGAGTATCTTAGTATTAACCAATAATCTGTTAACTTCTTTAATGTACTAATCAACACTCTTCAATAAGGTAAATGAAGTGATAAAGAAAGTAGCATGGGTTTCCAGGGCAAATTGGGTGCCACTGATGTGGTGATGCCACTTCATAGCTCTGGAGAACCTTGGCTCATTTCTGGCCTCCAGTGCTGTCTGTCCGGAATTTGTATATTCTCTGTATATTCTCCTTGTGACTATGTAGTTTCCTCCTCATTCTCTGATTTATCCCACATTCCAACATGGACAGGTTGCTGGGTTAACTGATGATTATAAATGGCATCTTGTTGTACATAAGTGATAGAATCTAAAGGGAATGGAGGAAAATAAAATGGGATAAGGGTAAATGGGTTGTTATTGGTTGATTGACGAGACTGAATCCATGTGCCATGTTTCCATAAAATCTTCATCAAAAATCCTCTCAGGTTTAGGTGCTCTGCTATTTGGAAAATGGCCTTGGGAAAGTATTTTTTCACCAGACTGATGTTGAGTTGCAGAAAACTGGTAAAGTAGTAAAGCTATTTTTTTGATGCAGATAAAGTCATAGTCATAGAGTCTTACAGCATGGAAACAGACTCTTCAGCCCAACATGTCTCCTCTACGTTAGTCCCACCTACCTGCATTTGGCCCATATATCTTTAAACCTGTCCTATCCATGTACCTGTCTAAATGTTTCTTACAATTTGTGATAGTACCTGCCTCAAATACCTCCATTGGGTGATTGCAGTGGGTGATGGTAGCATCTATAGCAATGATTTGGATGAGAATGTTCATGGCATGGTTAGCAAGTTTGCAAGATGACACAAAAGTGGGTGGTATTGTAGTTAGTGAAGATGGTTGTCAAGAATTGCAGTAGGACCTTGATCGGTTGGGCAGGCAGCCTGAGGAATGGTTGATAGAATTTAATACAGAGAAATGTGAGGTGTTGCATTTTGGGAACACTAACATGGGCAGAACCTACACAGTGAACAGTCGGCTCTGTAGAGCAGAGGGTTCTAGGAGTACAGGTACATAGCTCATTAAAAGTAGCATCTCAGGTAGATAGGGTGGTAAAAAAGACTTTTGGCACATAGGCTATCATCCGCCAGAACATTGAGTGCAGAGGTTGGGCGGTTATGTTGCAGTTGTCTGAGGCGTTGGTGAGGCCACATTTAGAGTATTGTGTTCGGTTTTGGACACCATGTTATAGGAAAGATGTTGTCCAGCTGGAAAGGGTTCAGAGAAGATTTACAATGATTTTGCTAGGATGCCGCGACTCGAGGGCCTGAGCTGTGGGGAAAGGTTGAACAAGCTAGGACTCTATTTCTTGGAGCGCAGGAGGATGAGGGATGATCTTATAGAGGTGTATAAAATCATGAGAGGAATAGATTGGGTAGACACACAGAGTCTCTTGCCCAGAGTAGGTGAATCAAGGACCAGAGGAGGGCGGAAAGTTTTAATAAGAATCTGAGGGGTAACTTTTTCACGCAAAGGGTGGTAGTTGTATGGAACAATCTACAATATTGAATTTAACTCACCTGGTATATTGCACATTTATGCAAACAGTTTGAAAATTTGATGCAATATTAAGAAAGGGCAATAGCCTGAAACATTGAGTCACATAAAAATAGATATTTAAAATCCCAGCTAAACAGAATAGGGACAAGGTGCAGTGAAACTGGGTTAAATTGACACAGCTAACAAGATGACAGAGTGGGTTTAATTAATGGAACGTCTGAATGCTATGCTGCTGACAGAGCAAAATTAAAAAGAAAAGAAGGGAAAAAACCAGCAAAGAAGTATTGAATTTGAAAGTGAAGTAAATTTGGGGCCATACTTCATGTGACATTGACCCAAATGATAAATGTATAAATCTCCAGAGCACACAGAAATAAAAGAAGGTGCCGCACGGTGTGTAAAGTAGCAAAAGTAATAGGCAAGTAATTCAATGCCAGTTAAAAAGAATTTAATTAAAAAACAACAAAGTAAGGCATGTACCATAAACCAGCTTGGTCAGTGAAAGCCACAAAAGAAGTAAAAGTTAAATCTCTGCTATATGAAGGAGGGAAAGCTTCTGGAAGACAACATGATTGTAATTTGCAATAATACAAAAAATCTGCTGCATCTTAATCATTTGTACATATATTTTGTAATGTATACACACAATGTGTGATGCTATTTATATGAGTAATCAAAATTATGTTGCATGACATATTTATTTTCATTATTTATTTAATTATGTCTTTTTTTTTTCTGGTGCTTGCTCCAGGAAATAATCCTTTCTTAGTTATTTATTACATTAAAATCTTGTTATGTTTGCTTTGGAACTGGTGATTAATTCATTTTAATTTATTTTGTTGTTTTCTGGAACTAGTGATTAATTTGTTTTTCTATTTATTTCTGGGATCTGATTCCATGTGTGAAAATAAATTTCACCCAGTCAGCATTATGCATTTAGTGGATTGAGCTTTTCTTATTCTTGGTTCATTTATCGATACTTTTGAAATATTTCAGGATATTTTCTTCAGTGGTCATTTGTTGCAGGTGTCATTAAAATGGCTGAGATATGTGCTATCCACAAGAGGTATACAAATATAGATAGTCTAACTTAAATGCTGCAGGTGAAATTTTGGCTTTTCAATTGTTATCTATTTTTTATGAAAAGATAAGTTTCTGCTCAAATGTTTCAGGCCACATACAAACTGGAAGATACTAACCTTTCTGTCCTGGGCCTCCTCCATTGCCAGAGTGAGGCCACTGAAGGAACAGCACTGCCTCCCCCTCTTTCTTTTGTTCCATCTGGGTTTGTACCCATTTCTCCCCTTCCCCTTTCCCTCTGCCAACGTCCACCATATTCCTTCCTCTGGCTTCACAATTCGCACTTCTTGTATCCTTATTTCCTAATCTCATTTTCTGACTTTGCATCTCTGGCCTTTTCCCAACCATGTCACCACTCATCTGTATCTACCAATCACTTGTGTAGGAAGGAACTGCAGAGGCTGGTTTAAACTGATGGTAGACACACAATGCTGGAGAATGTCTCCAGCTTCAATGTCGTTTTGTTGAGTCTCATTTTCTATACTCATTTCCACCAAGGCCACAGCTAACAAAGGCCTGTTTCTTTTATCATCGTTACTTATTTGCATATCTTTTATTCATTTGTTCTGTATCTCTATTCATCACCGTCTATATCTCTAGTTTCCCTTTCCCCTGACTCGCAGTCTGAGGAAGGGTCTCCTGTTCCTTTTCTCCAGAGATGCTGTCTGACCTGCTGAGTTACTCCAGCTTTTTGTGTCCATCTTCCACCTATCACTTCCCGACCCCAAATTATGCCACTCCATGTTCTCTAGGGATACTGCCTGACCTGTTGAGTTACTCCAGCACTTTGTGTCTACTTTTTTGAGATTCTGCTGTATATCTTGAGATGTGGAATTTGGGAATGCGGTGTCCCACTATGGTTTTGGGATTCTCCTGGCCAGTCAACATCAGCCTTAATATTGACCTTAATTTTGGGTTGAATTCCAAGTATGATATAAGCCAGGGCCAGGGAAGGTGACAATCATAAAGTGTTTCACAGGTAAAGTTATTTGGACTCATCTGTGACCTTCCACTGCTTGAATAGCTGCCAAAACTCTATTACAAGACTTGAACACAAATTTCAAGCACTTAACCACTTAAACAAAATCAGCATCTGTAACCCAACAAGGAGTTAATCTTTCCCTGGGATAAAGGAGGAGGAAATATATATGACTTTGTCTGCCTTTGTAACAGTCTTGTATAACTAATGTTGCCTCAATCCAACTTAAATTGTTGCTACTCCATCGCATTAATACTTTATCAGTGAAGTGAGAACATCACTATGCCTGTGGCCCCATAGCAGAAGCGTCCACGTCGCGGGGCTGGAAACTGGAAGTGTCCTGAGCTAATTCTGCTACCACCATCATCTACTGTACAAGTGAGGCTCCCACTGATTGTTGGCGGAAGCTTGTGCCCTTTACAGGACGAACGATGATAGTGATGTAACATTTGAATGATGGAAACGAAAGAAGAAGACTATGCCTGTGATTCTCTACAATGAAATAAGTTGCAAATAGACATCAGTCTTCTATCTGATATTTCTATTCCTCCAAATTTTCATTGCATCCTTCTCTTCAGTGTAACCCCTTCATCACTGTTTTTTTGTAACAAAACAACCACAGAATCAACTTGCTCAAAGCAAGTTGCAACTTAACCTTTGTCATTTAATATTTCTGATTATCTGCAAAAAATATGTTGCTAGTCTGAGTCATTAAGCACCAGTGGCATTATATTTAAACCAGATTACTGCAAAATACTGATCCAGTTGTAACTTGCTGCCTACTATCCTACATTTAAAAGTAAGTTTTTTTTAAATGCTTACTGCAAAATATGAAAATGGTTGTGTTCTGAGAAAATCTTACAATTTCTTCCTTATTACTTGGGTTACAGATTGTCATTAGATGACCAATTTAAATTGAATTGAGGAGTGTGTTGAGAATTCAGAAAATTATATGATTCAGAATGTCTGTAATTAAACTAAAAGAAGACATCTTTGTGGTTAATGTGTGTGTGTGTAATGTATCCTTAATTTGTTTTTGTCGCTCCAAAACATAATTTATTCAGAATATGAAATGTACAAGCAATCAGGGTCTGTCGCTATTTGTTATTTTTAGATTTATTTTTAGATGCCAACCAGTGTGCTCCTCCTACCTTCCCTTGTTTGGCTCATATCCCTTTCCTGGCTCATAAACCTTTCCTATCCATGTGCCTGTTCAAATGTATTTTAAGTGTTATGGTAGTTTCTGCCACAAACCAACTGAGATGGTAGAGGCAGGGGCAATAACAAAGTTTATGAGGCATTCACCAGATACTTGAGAAAGGATGTTCTAGAGGGATATGAAATTAGTGGAGGCATGGGATTATTGTAAAAGGCCAATGGTGATCAGCATTGGCACCATGGGATGAAGTAGGAAAAATAACTGCAGATGTTGGTTTAAATCGAAGGTAGATACAAAATGCTGGAGTAACTCAGCGGGTCAGGCAGCATCTCGGGAGAGAAAGAATGGGTGACATTTCAGGTCGAGACCGTTCTTCAGACTGAAGAAGGGTCTCGACCCGAAACGTCACCCATTTCTTCTCTCCCGATTTGTGGTGTGGTGCAATGGATAGTCTTCTTTGTTCAAAAAAGCTTACGTTGTAATCTATTGTCTTTATGACATGGACAGTCTAATAGTGTAGATTTGGGGTAAACCACAAATCTACACTTTAAAGGGGGATGTCTAACAAGGAATTATGGTAATGTAACCACGAATAAATCTGGCTGTTACTAAGGAGTAACTTCTTTATCTAAAGCCTAGTAAGATTGTGCAGTAGACCACCACGAGAAGTAGTTCATGCAATTAGGATTGAAGTGTTTAATAGAGTCATAGAGTCATACAGTGTTGAAACAGCCCAACTTTTCCACACCAACCAACATGCCCCATCTACAGTACTTGGGATCTGGTCCTCAGTCAGAATACTGTAAACTGTGGGCTACCCAGAGAAAACCAGAGAACTTGGAGCAAATGTGTTCCCACATGTTTTTAACCGAATAGAAATTCTTCAGTCAGCTCCCATTTTGCTCTGTGAGATAGCAAAGCTCCAAAGTCCCAAGAAAATGCCACATGATTCTGGCTGATAATGAGCAAATCAATTAGCTTGTGTTCTTAATCAACCCAGAGTGACCTCCAATTAGTGGAAACAAGTATGTGAATACTGCTGACGAATTGTCAACTGTGGCCATTATTCACTACCAAACCTGCGGCACAAGCAACAGTCATTTAGGTACTATTACCAAAGGAACTGTCCCTCATTCTGCAGAGTCATTGCTTTCAGGAAATAAAATTAATGCAGATTACTGAAGGTGCACAGTCAAAAAGAAACTGCAAGACAGGTGGCACAGCGGTAAAGTTGCTACTTTACAGCACCAGAGACCCGGGTTCGATCCTAATCTCGGGCGCTGTCTGTACGGAGTTTGTACATTCTCCCCATGACTTAATGTCTGAAGAAGGGTCTAGACCTGAAACGTCACCCATTCCTTCTCTCCAGAGATGCTGTCTGACCCGCTGAGTTACTCCAGCACTTTGTGTCTACCTCCCCTTGACTTACATGGGTTTTCTCCATATGCTCTAGTTTCCTCTGACAGTACAAAGGCTTACCGGGCTTGTAGGGGTTAATTGGTAAAATTGTAAATTGTCCCTAGTGTTTGTAGGATAGTGTTAGTGTGCGGGGACCGCTGGTCGGCACGGACTTGGTGGGGTGAAGGGTCTTCTCCTGCACTGAATCTCTAAACTAAACTAAACAATGTAAACATGGGTAACCTGCAGGCAAGGAATATAATAGAAAAGCTGTTAAAATGGATGAATATCCAACTCAGCTCCCAAGAGCAAGTTTTGTCACCTCATCTCACCTACTAAAACCAGAAAGGGTGAATTTGAGACAGTTTAGGTTCAGATGATTATAACTCCCCACCTGAGCCATTGTTGGATTAAACCTAAGAGATCTTGATGTAGAGCAATGTTGAGACTTGTCACATGTGACAATAAAGTATTCAATACAATTCAATTCAATTCAATGCTGTGATCATAGACAATAGACAATAGACAATAGGTGCAGTAGTAGGCCATTCGGCCCTTCGAGCCAGCACCACCATTCAATGTGATCATGGCTAATCATTCTCAATCAGTACCCCGTTCCTGCCTTCTCCCCATACCCCCTGACTCTGCTATCCTTAAGAGCTCTATCTACATGGATTTAATATGTGAATGCCAGTTTTGAAAAAGGTGCTTCCTTCTACATCATATTTAATGATGCCCCCAAAATTGTCCCTGTCTCTGCTTGCGCAGATTATAAATAAATTAAAACATTAAAAATCTGCAGTTTCTGGAAATGTCCACAAAAAAACTAACATGTGGAGGAAGGAACTGCAGATCGAGGATAGATACAAAAAGCTGGAGTAACTCAATGGGTCAGATAGCATCACTAGAAAAAAAGGATAGGTGACGATTCGGGTCGAGATCCTTCTTCAGACTATAAAATGTTGTTTTCATTCCAGATTACAATTCACCCTTTTATACCGATGAAAACAGTGTCTTCCAGTTTCCTGTGCAGCTGTATTTTGGCTGTGATCCTATTTCATTCCTTTAGACTGATTTTTCAGATCATAATCCATAAAATCAGGGATTAAGGGCTCCATAGGTGGTTGCTCTAGCCTCAAAGATGCGAATATGTTAATCAAAGGGAAATAGAAAATAAGTAATGGTCCAATGTTTTACCTGTAAGACACTGATGTAAAAGCAAACGTGAACAGTGCTTCAAACAGTGTCATGAAATGAGGGAAGCTGAACAGCAGGCAGGTGAGAAGCCAGTGTTTTACATCTGAGACTTCTTAAAAAGTACCTTGTAGCTACAAAAATAATGAATACAGGGCTGAGGCACCGATTTTCCACACACACTTAGATGAGAACATAAGCTCTGATCAGGAGCCTGGTGAAATTGATAAGATTATGGCAGCAAACAAAACCACAGGAGATATGAACTGAAAAGAAACAGGCAATGAAATAAGAGATCCAGTCTAAACCTGAAGTTTTCAAACCACATAAATTGGGGTTGTTGTTAAAAATCACAATGTATCAATTGAAATGAAAGCAGGAATATAAATTTAAAAAATACTAAAGCATTTCTATTGTTTTCAGTCCACCGTTTCTTTAAAAGTGCAAATGAATGTCTGATTTTTAATGCTACCTACTGCAGCATCAAACTTCTTCCAATCTGTTATTAGTCCTTTGTTAGCCATAAATTATCAGGAATTTGGTTGCTTTTATTAGCATTTTTATTTTATTACAAAGGGGAAATGTTATCCTCCATTAGTTTTAAAAAAAATGCATGGTATGCAAAGGCATGATGAAGAAAGGTCAGGAAAGAAAAAAACCCGGTAACATGTTCGCTGTTTGTGAGCATGTCGTCAAAACTACAAACATGCAGTTTGTGATATTTGATGCTTTATTTTGGGATCTGAAATGAATTACAGGAATTGAGACTAACTGACAGCTTTACAGTCTTATCGAGGTGGTCAACAAATTATCTAAGTAAATTATGTGGACAATTTCTGGTACACGCCCTCAATAGCAAGCCGACGGCGGGGCCGAGGTGCCACCTTCTCGGCAGGACTACCAGGCCGACTCCCACTGGCCTGTGATTTGCCAAATCTGCTGAAAATATGGCAGGTTGGGTGCCCCCACCATCCGTTGTATGCCACATAACGGAGTAAAATGGTACCTGAATGGTTCGTCTCGGCTGCTGATGGGAGGGCCATGAATACCGGCCCACAGAGTTGGTCTCGGAAGTCAGCTATGGGAATAGATCCTTGGCCAGGCCAAAGTTCCAGAGCTCCGGCCGCAGACATCAAATTTGATCTGCTGATCGGCCGCAGAAGTCCCGATGAAATCGAGATCGGCCGTCTCACCCGGCCCAGGTGCTACATCTTCAGGGGGCTTCCAGGAAGGATTTCAAGTGTGCTCTTGTAATTTTGTCCGGATTAGAGAAGGTGCCGGATCATCAGTTGCCAGAACATCAGTTGCCAGAAACACAGGTGGTGGATGGTTCTGAGTTCATTAATCAAAACATAGAATCAACTAGTCAAGTCGACACAAGGTTCTGTAGATGCTGGTTTACAAAAAAACACACACACAAAATGCTGAAGTAACTCAGCGGGTAAGGCAGCATCCCTGGAGTACATGGATAGCTGGTGTTTGGGACCATTCTTCAGACTGATTGTAGTTGGGGCAGGGGGGATAAAGCGGGCAGAGAGGTGGGGCGGGACAAAGCCTGGCAAGTGATAGGTGGATACGGGTGAGGGGAGGTTTTGATCTGAAAATGTTTGGACAAAGGCCAGGGTGAAAAGACAATAAATGTGACAAGGAGATGATAGAAGATATCCTAAGAGAGTTTACAAATATATTAAGAGTGAAAGGACCACTAGGGAAAGAGTAATAATATGACCATCTTTGCATGGAGCCTCAAGAGATAGGGGAATTATTCAATGAAAATCTCTTACTCAATTTTACTGAGGAGATCATAGAAGCTAAGGAATTGAAGCAAAGCAGTTGTGATGTCTGAGATCATAAACAAATTACCAAAGAAGGGCTATAGGCTTTTCCAATGTATATTAAGGTGGATTAAAGTATAAAATATATTCAAGGGCCTTATCAAGTGCATCCTTTGACCTTGTGGGAAACCGGGGATGAAATTGCCAGTGAGGCCTTTGCAGAGATATTTGTATCATCTTTAGCCACAGGTGAAGTTCTAGAAGAGAGACACAAAATGCTGGAGTAACTCAGTGGGACAGGCTGCATCTCTGGAAAGTAGGAATGGGTGATGTTTCGGGTAGAGACTCTTCTTCAGTCTGAAGATAAAGACTGAGATAGACTAGAGGATGGCTAATGTTGTAGCATTATTAAAGAAGTGTAGCAAGCCAGGGAACTGCAGGCCAGTGAACCACATGTTGAAGGTAGCAATACTGTTGGAGGGGATTCTTAGGGGAAAGATTTACCAGCATTTAGATAGGCACAGTCTGATTAGAAATAGTCAGTAAGCTTCATGCATGGGAAGAATCGTGTCTCATAAATCTGATAGAGCTTATTGCAACAGGTCACCAAGAGAATTGTGAGGAGAGGTGTAATGCAAAAACAGTTTTTGAGGATTTGGATCAACGATGGAGGACAATACTCGGACAATATGAAATTGAATGCACAAATATTTATTAAAGCAACATTAAAGCCACAACCAAGCAAGAAGAAAATATCAATACAATAGCAATACAACTTCAGTTAAAGCAGCAATAAAAACACAAATAAACTAACAGCAGCAGTAAATAGCAGATAAACACTGAATCTCAAGTGTGTTTCGGTCTCAAAGGCTGTAAGTTCCAAAGCTTGCTGGCTTCTTTTAAAGGCTGGGACTAGAAATCTTTCAAAGAATGTGTGTGTTCTGACGTAAACCCAGAAACTCAGCCCAAAGTGAATTTCTGTGTAACAAGCATTTTTGTACCTAAAATTCTCGAACTTCTACCCTATTCCAAGAACAGTTGTTTATATTTTAAAGTCAGCTGTCCTCTTTAGTGTCAAAAACAAGTTATTTGTCACAACAAGTGCTGAGCTATTCTTCTATGTCTCTGAGAAGCTAAAAGTTTATGTTAATGAACTTACAGGTGCCCTCATGATACACAGCTTATTCTAAGTTAGCGCAAGCATTTTCCTAAACATCTAATTATTTTCTTCTAAAAGAAACTACTTGCTTAACATGTGGTGTTGTTAATAGAAACGTAGAAACTAGGTGCAGGAGTAGGCCGTTCGTCCCTTTGAGCCAGCACCAATGGCATTCAATATGATCATGGCTGATCATCCAAAATTAGTATCCCGTTCCTACATTTTCCCCATATCCCTTGATTCCGTTATCCCTCAGAGCTAAATCTCGCTCTCTCATGAAAACATCCAGTGAATTAGCCTTGACTGCCTTCTGTGGCAGAGAATTCCACAGATTCACAACTCTCTGGGTGAAAATGTTTTTCCTCATCTCATTCCTAAATGACCTACCTCTTAATCTTAAACTGTGATCCCTGGTTCTGGACCCCCCAACATCGGGAACACTTATCCTGCATCTAGCCAGTCTAATCCCTTAAGAATTTTATATGTCTCTATAAGATCCCCTTTCATCCTTCTAAATTCCAGTGAATACGAGCCCAGTCGACCCATTCTTTCATCATATGTCAGTCCCACCATCCCGAGAATTAACTTGGTGAACCTACGCTGCACCCACTCATTAGCAAGAATGTCCTTCCTCAAATTAGGACATCAAAACTGCACACAATACTCCAGGTGCAGTCTCACCAGGGCCCTGTACATCTGCAGTAGGGCCTCCTTGCTCCTATACTCCAATCCTCTTGCTATGAAGACCAACACGCCATTTGCTTTCTTCACTGCCCGCTGTACCTGCATGCTTACTTTCAGTGACTGATGTACAAGGACACCCAGGTCTCATTGCATCTCCCCTTTTCCTAATCTGACACCATTCAGATAATAATCTGCCTTCCTGGTCTTGCCACCAAAATGGATAACCTCACATTTATTCATATTATGATACATCTGCCCACTCACCCATTCAATCCAAGTCACCTTGCAGCCTCGTAGCATCCTCCTCGCAGATCACGCTGCCACCCAGCTTTGTGTCAACTGTCATAATTTAGCTGAAAAACATGCATAAGGCTATTAGTTGAAACTCAATTTAGCAAACACAGTCTGGTGAAGCCTTACATTACAGGAGGGCAGTGGACATTATCTACATGGACTTTAGCAAGGTCTTTGTCAGGGATGTGCATGGTATGCTGATCTGGAAGGTTAGATTGCATGGTATCCAATGTGAGCCAGCCAATTGGATTCAAAATTGTCGGAAGAAGGAATCAAAAGGTAGTTGTGGATGGTTGTTTTTTTGATTGGAGGCCTGTGACCAATGGAGTGCCGCTGGTGTTGGTGCCGGCTCCACTGCTGTTTGCAATGTGCATCAACATTAGGTATGAAAATGTAGTTAACATTGTTAGTAAATTTGCAGATGACATCAAAATTAGTGGCAGAGTGGACAGTGAGGAGGGATATTTAAGGTTACCACAAGATCTTGATCTGTTGGGAAGATGGACCAGGGAATGGCAAATGAAATTTAACTGATCTGGTAAGTTAAAGCAGTGCGGGACTAAATAGTAAAAGATGGAGCCCTGGAAGGTTTTGAAGAGATCTGGGAGTACAGGTGCATGGCTCCCTAAGAGTGGCAATACAATTGGACAGTATGGTGAATGAGGCGTTTTACACATTTGCCTTCAATGGGAAAGGTAAGATGTACAAATGTTGGGACATCATAGTGCAGCTGTACGTCATTGGTGCAGTTCGGGTTGCCCAGTTACAAGAAGGATGTCATTATGTTCAAAAGGGTGCAAAGGAGATTCAGCAGGATGTCACCTGAGTTAGAGGGAGAGATTGGATAGACTGGAACATTTTTCTTTGGAGCATATGAGGCGGAGGGGTAACTTTATAGTGGTGTAAGAGGTTATGAGGGGTATGGATTAAGTGAACTCTCACAGCCTTTTTCCCCAAGGTAGACTGTTCTAAAACTAGAGGACATATACTTACTTGAAAGGTGAGAGATTTAAGAGGGACCTTAATTATATAAAATATGTTAAATACAATTTATACAATTGATGTGCCACTAATATTAGAACATAGAGCATAGAACAGTGCAGCACAAGAACAGGCCCTTCACCCCACAATGTCCATGGTGAACATGATGTCAATACTATCACTTATCTACCTGCACCTAACCCATATCAAATCATTCCCTGTATATTGCTGGCCAGTTGCCTGATATAGGAAGAGCCTGATTTCCTCATTTCCTATGACCAGAATCAAACATTATACTAAGAGTTTTCTCTGGAATTCAGGAATTCAGGCTCATGCACAGCTCAAATTAACAAGGCTTTTGAATAGCCATGGATGTATCCCAGAAATGTGGAAAGGACTAACGTGTTCTTTACTACTCCCACAGAATAGGAAGCCAGACACAAATATGACATCTTCCTACCAGGGGGAGTGAAGAAAACAAAATGTGGTAATGATAAGATCTAACATCCATCTTAATTAAATTTGATTCAGATCATTTAAATAGTCCTTGCATATAGGAACATATCAAAAGAGATTAGGGTGGCGCAGTGGCACAGCTGGTAGAGCTGCTCCCTTAGAGCTCTAGAGACCTTGGGTCGATCTTGACCTTGGATGCTGTCTGTATGGTCTTTACATGTTCTCCCTGGGACAGTGTGAGTTTGCTCCAGGTGCTCCAGTTTCCTTCGACACCTCAAAGACATGCAGGTTAGTAGGTAAATTGGCCTCTGTAAAAATGGTCGTTTGCTGTAGGGAGTGGATGCAAAAGTGGGATAACATAGAACAGGTCTGAATGGGCAATTAATGATCGGTCTGGTCTCAGAGGGCCGAATGGCCTGTTTCCACGCTCTATCTCTAAACTAAACATCAAATTTGTGCTCTGCAACAGGGAGATACCACAATTATTTGAGTATGTGCAGACACTCCATGAAAGGCATAATTGTCTTATTTCAGCCTCAGTGCTTACACATTATGAAGATGACATTTCCACTCCCATCACATTCTTCATTAATATAAACAGTGCAAATTAAAGTGATAAATTGGTTCAATCATGGAACCTACAGCAACTTATTTAGCGGAGATGGTTCTGCATTATGCCAAGTTGAGGAATTCTTGAAATCAGCAAATAAAAATAGCTTGTCTGCAAATTTTGCACTGCAGTCCATTTCATCATTAAATTCAGTGATCTAATTAAAATAAAATACAATCCAAACCAGTTCATAGAAAAGTAGGTATTATAAATTTGAAATGTTATGTATATGAGTAGGCCAATAAACATTTTGTTGAAACAGATGTTTATATATTAATGAATAGTAACTTTGAAGAATAGTTTCACTTCTAGATTCAAAGACTTCTGTCTCAAAATCCCAATGATTGAGACTCCATGCATATACCTCAAAATGATTATCTCATGTCTCATTAGTCAAGAATAGATTAGTTTCAAACCAAGAATTAGTGCAATTATTAAGTTCATAATCAGATCTTCAGCAGAGTGAATTGCTTCAGATATTAATTATGATCAGGAATTCAATTATGGGAATTGGTGAAACAAAATGCTGGAATAACTCTGCAGATTAAGCAGCATCTGTGGAGAGAATGGATAGGCAATGTTTCGGGTTGGAATCCTTCTTCAGACTGATTAGAGCAGGGGGAGGGAACTTTGCTAATAAGCAAGTTGTGGGACAAAGCCTGGGAAGCGATAAGAGGACCCAAGAAACTGCAGATGCTGGAATCTAAAGCAAATAACAAAATGATGGAGGAACTCAGCAGGTCAGGCAACATCTGTGCTGGAAATGGACAGATGATGTTTCGGGTGAAAAAAATGGTTCAGATCCGAAAGGTCATCTGTCCATTGCCTTCAAAGCTGTTGCCTGACCCACTGAGTTTCTCCAGTATTTTATGTTTTACTGGCAAATGAAAGGCAAACACAGGTGATAAGGGTGGAGTAAGTGACAAAGACTAGAGGTGTAAAAAAGAGACAAAAGGGGGTCAGAAAAGGAAAGAAGAGGAGGAATGAAATGTAAACCTGCAGGGATGGATATGGGTGGGAAGGGTCAGAGCAAAAGAGAAAGGGGGAATAAAAGGAAAATGTGGGACTGAGGGATGGAAGATGAGCATACGGAGGAGAGAGAAGCAGAAGAGTGACTGGGGTGGTGGGAGATGGTAGGGGTTTGTCACGTGTACCAAGATGTAGTGGAAAAAAAACTGTGTGTGCTATCCGGATAGGTCCTATTGGAATTGGGGAGAGCTAGCTGACCGGATAGAGAATAGACATCATGAAAGTTGGGGCATGCTTCCATGCTGACCTGTTTCCATGCTGAATGACTATCATACAGTATATGATGACAATCAAGCTATATACGATTGCAACAATAGTGCAACGAGCAAATTAACCAGAGTAAAGTAAATAGTGGTACAATGTTACAGTTACATAGAAAGTGCAGATGAAAAATTGCACAACTGTAATGAGGTAGTATTAGGAGTTTGGGTCTTGAACTTTAGCTTATGAGTGGTCCATTCAGTAGTCTAATAATAGCGGGGAAGAAGATATTTCTGAATCTGGTGGTATGTGCTTTCAAGCTTTTATATATTTTGCCCTGCAAGAAAGAGAAGAAGAGAGATTGTGGATCTTGATTATGTTAATGTGTGGAAAGGAGCTGCAGATGTTTATTTATACCGAAGATAGACACAAATTGCTGGAGTAACACAGTGGGTTAGGCAGCATCTCTGGAGAAAAAGGATGGGTGATGTTTCAGGATGGGACCCTTCTTCAAACCTTTCTTTACCCATCCTTTTGCTCCAGAGATGCTGCCTAACACATCGACTTACTCCAGCACTTTGTGTCTATCTTTTAATCAAGATAGATCAACAACATGTTGATGATGTTTTTGAATATGTAATATTCCGTAGATTAATTTATGTAATTTAATTCACTGCAAAATGCTGCAAAGATATAAAGCAACTATACACATGCAGTATTGTGGTCAATTGGTTTCCTTCTCAGCAATTTCTTCCTTTAAAGAGGTTTTGAAAAATATAAACTTTCCACAGGGGAAATAACATCAATCGACATACCAAAGATAATTCCAAATACCAACTTTGGTGGTGTCTGGGGTACAGGCATTGAGCTGCTCATAAGATGAAATTTAGTGAAAGCATAAATAGGTTTATAGCAAACAAGTTAATAACGCCAATGTAAAGAGCAAAAAGGAAATATTACATGGTTCTTCACTTTTCAATGTTTGGAATAAGGAAACATTCAGTTTAGCCTCTGAACATCAAGAAAACATGAAGTTGCAAACTGACAGTTTTGAATCAATTAAAGATATTCCAATGTACTTTATTGCCAATTAAATATCACCCAAACTGTTGACATTTCTCTGCATGTGCTACGTTTGGTTTAACAAAACAAATGCAGAAGTCTTGAATGATGAGAAAATCATGAGAGTAATAGATCGGGTAGACGCACAGAGTCTCTTGCCCAGAGCAGGAGAATCAAGGACCAGAGGACATAGGTTTAAGGTGTGGGGGGAAAGATTTAATAGGAACCTGAGTGGTAACTTTGTCATAGAAAGGATGGTGGGTATATGGAACGAGCCGCCTAAAAAGGTAGTCGAGGATGTTATTATTGCAGCGTTGAATAAACATTTAGACAGGTACATGGATAGGTTGGGTTTAGAGGGATATGGGCCAAATGCAGGAAGGTGGGACTAGTGTAGCTGGGACATGTTGGCCGGTGTGAGCAAGTTGGGCCAAAGGGCCTGTTTCCACACTGTATCACTCGATCACTCTATGATTCTATATACGGTATACATCATCAGCGGGTATTCTTCAATTGCCCAGCCAATGCCATCTTAATTTGGTTCATGAACAATGAATCTATTAACTTGAATGGAGTATGTTAACTGTAGGGGGCCTGGGTAAGAGTAAAGGAATTTTATTAAGTGTGTTCAAAAGTTTTCCTAGCTTATGTGATTTAATTTTTTAAGGATGACTTATTTTAAAGAAATGATATGTATATGCTTTTACTTATTTACTTCAGAGGTGGACATTCAGAAATAGTTAAAATCTAAAGGTATCTGTGGCTTTTACAGCCATCAAAGGATTTTTTTTTAGCAGTAGTGGAATTTGTTCTGACCACCACACCCACACCCTTCTGTCCTAATCAAGATCCCCCCAGGGCTGCGTCCTTAGCCCCCTACTGTACTCCCTGTACACACATGACTGTAGGGCCAGGTTCAGCTCAAACTCCATCATCAAGTTTGCTGATGACACTGTGGTGGTGGGCCGGATCTCCAACAACGATGAGAAGGCCTACCGGGAGGAGGTGGCTGATCTGGCACTCTGGTGTCAGGACAATAGCCTCCTCTTGAATGTCACTAAAACAAAGGAGCTGATTGTGGACTTCAGAAGGGCTAAACATCCAAGGACGTACACGCCACTGGAGATAAATGGGTCTATTGTGGATAGGGTGAGCAGTTTCAAATACTTGGGAGTCCGCATCGCAGAGGATCTGACGTGGGCAACGCACATTGCCGCACTGGTGGGTAAGGCTAAGCAGCGCCTTTACCACCTTAGACAACTGAGGAAATTCAGAGTGTCGCTGAGGATCCTTCATTGCTTCTACTCTGGGGCTGTAGAGAGCATCCTGTCCGGCAACATTACAGTCTGGTTTGGGAACAGCTCTGCCCAGGACAGGATGGCCCTGCAGAGAGTAGTGCGTTCGGCAGAACGCACCATGGGAACTACACTCGTCCCCCTGCAGGACCTATACATCAGGAGGTGCAGATCCAGAGCAAGCAAGATCATGAGGGACCCCTGCCACCCCAGTAACGGACTGTTCCAGATGCTACGGTCAGGCAAACGCCTCCGCTGTCACGCTGTGGAAACGGAGAGGATGAGACGGAGCTTCTTCCCACAGGCCATCAGGACTGTCAACTTTGATAACCCCAGAGACTAAATTTTTGTCGACACTTTTTGTGCTATGTTTAGTAACTTATTAACTTTATTTATATGCTGTAACTGTAATTCTTTTTGTGCACAACCCGCAGGCATTGCCACTTTCATTTCACTGCACATCGAGTATGTGTATGTGACAAATAAATTTGACTTGACTTGACTTGAAATGACATCAGATTTTATAAACTAAACTCTGGGCGGGAAGTTGATGCTGGTGGGCTTGCACGAGCTAAGAATATTTGATAACTATGTCTAAATCTAAATCTAAAAATGTCAGTGTTGAACACTGATGGCTCACCTCTAATGGCAAGTTCTGATCCATTTAATTAAATGGTCACAATTGTGATGTAAGAAAAAATACTGCCAATCTGCACAGTTTTAATTGTTGTAGGCTGTGTCTCCCCTAGAGCTGCCTACTGGGAGGAGGTGGCTGATCTGGCACTCTGGTGTCGGGACAATAGCCTCCTCTTGAATGTAAAAAAAAACTAAGGAGCTGATTGTGGACTTTAGAAGGGCTCAACATCCAAGGACGTACACTCCACTGGAAATAAATGGGTCTACTGTGGGTAGGGTGAGAAACTTTAAATACCTGGAAGTCCACATCAAAGAGGATCTGACATGGACAACACACATTGCCGCACTGGTGGGTAAGGCAAGGCAGCACCTTTACCACCTCAGACAGCTGAGGAAATTCAGATTGTCTCTGAGGATCCTTCAATGCTTCTACTCTGGGGCTGTAGAGGGCATCCTGTCCGGCAACATCACAGTCTGGTTTGGGAACAGCTCTGCCCAGGACAGGAAGGCCCTGCAGATAGTAGTGCATTCGGCAGAACGGACCATGGGAACTATACTCGCCCCCCTGCAGGACCTATACATCAGGAGGTGCATATTAAGAGCAAGCAAGATTATGAGGGACCCCTTCCACCCCAGCAACGGACTGTTCCAGCTGCTATGGTCAGGCAAACGCCTCCGCTATCATGCTGTGAAAACGGAGAGGATGAGATGGAGTTTCTTCCCACAGGCCATCAGGACTGTTAACTATTATAACTCCAGGGACTAAATTTTCTTTTCTGTATTAATTTTAATTTATATGCTGTAATTGTACATTTTTTTTGTTGCACAATCCGCAGGCATTGCCACTTTCATTTCACTGCACATCGTGTATGTTTATGTGACAAATAGACTTGACTTGACTTGACTTGAAATTATTCCTTGGGATCTTTTAATCCAAAACATTCTTTCTCACCAGTCTGGGTGGCACAGTGGTCCAGCAGATTTCCTGAAGCCAATGACCAGTTCCTTCATTTTGCTGACATTGAGGGAGAGGTTGTTGTCTTGACACCATCGTTTTAAGCTCTCTACTTCCTTCCTGCACGGCATCTTGTCATTGGTTGAGACATGGCCTGCTGCGGTGGTGTCAACTGCAAGCTTGGTAATGTAATTGAAGTTGTGAGTGTGTATAAAGTATAGTAAGGAGCTGAGAACACACCCTTGCTGGGCACTGGTGTTGAGAATTATTGTGGAGGATGAATTGTTGTCTATCCATACTGATGGCAGTCTATGGGTCAGAGACTCAAGGACCCAGTTGCAGAGGGGAATGCTGAGTCCTAGACCCAGGCGTTTGGCAATGAGTTTGGTTGGAATTATTTAATAATAAACCATAAAACAAAGAAAAATAACAATTTTGATTGTTAGTCTTAATTCACACCATTTTTGGTGCGAAATATCTGAAGAAGTTCCTAAGAAAGAGTTAAACATTTCAGGATATAAGTATTAGAGGTGGTATACTTGTTATTTAAAATTATATTTCCAAAAACAGAACCGAAGGAGAAAAATTGGAACTAATCTTATATTGTGTTAGCAGCTCCATTCAGAGTTGCTGTTTTGTTCAGTATCTGTACAATAGCTCAATCCTGAAGGTGGAATTGCTTTGTGTCAGAAATTCAGCGAGTTGCATTAGATTAGAATACATTTCCATCATGACCAAGATGTCTTCAAGGAACTATAAGATTGTAATCTGCTTGTTCCACTTTACAGGCATGCGTGCTTTTCAAGGACTGACTCTAACTTTAGGTTGCCTCAGGGATCTGTTCAAATTAAATTAAAACCCCAACCAACTCCCTCATCGCCCAATCAGGAATTTACATTCAAGCTGATTTACGCAACAATGGAAAACTTAAGGACACAGCGATTCAGCTGTTTCTTAGGTTAATCTTGTGGTTAATCAGGAAAAATGTTTTCTGAATGCCAGGTCAATTGAGCTGCACTCCAATGATATATGACCTTATGAGCTCATCTCAGTTTAATTAGAGTACCACAATATTCGTGTATAACCATAAGAAATTAGTATAAGAAAATAACTGCAGATGCTGGTACAAATCAATTTATTCACAAAATGCTGGAGTAACTCAGCAGGTCAGGCAGCATCTCGGGAGAGAAGGAATGGGTGACGTTTCGGGTCGAGACCCTTCTTCAGTCTGAAGAAGGGTCTCGACTTGAAACGTCACCCATTCCTTCTCTCCCGAGATGCTGCCTGACAATAAGAAATTAGATGGCATTCGAAAAGGAGAAAATTACAGATACTTGAAATTTGAAATGGAAGTAGAAAATGTTGGAAATAGTTGGTATCTTTGTGTAGAGATAAATTACTTTTGCAGTGCATGAACATTTATCAAATTGAAAAACACAAGTTAAAATTCAACGTTGTTTTTGTTGCAGACAAAGGATGAGGTGATGAGAAGGGAATGTCCATGATGGAGGTGTACAACAATGAGACTGAATGACCAAGTGGACACAGCGCCGACTGAGGCATACCAATTGCAACTGATATTTAGTAGGAGGTTTAAGGGGAAGAATAAAACACCAGAGAAAAGAAAAATGAAATGACAAATCAGCTGGTACCTCAGATATAAAATATTGTAGATGCTGAAAATATGAAGAACAGGCAGAAGATACTGGAGAGATATTACAACAAAGAATATACGAGCAAAGAGAAAAGCAGAGTTAACATTAAAGAGCTGTAATTGTGAAAACATTGTAAAGGTGGGTTATCTGAAATGGTTAAGTTTAATGTTAAGTCATTAAACCATTAAAGGATGGGTGACGTGGGTCAGAACCCTTCTTCCGATTGAAAGTAGATGTGGGGGGGGGGGGGGATCTGGAGGTAGGGATCTGGAGGTAGGAATAGGCCTGAATAAATCAGGGCCGGCAACAGACAATCAAGGAAAGGTGGAGACCATTGTTTGCTGGGAGGTGGCGATAATGAAGAGATACAGAGATACAGTAGAACTAGCTGCCTGCCCAGGAAGCTGAGTGGTTACATTTTAGCTGTGTTCAACTATTATTTTTCATTGGTGAGAGGTTATATCCTCCTCATTACACAAAGATTAGTTTATAATGTAAAAGTCATTCTACCAAATTTGTTGAACTGAAGTTCAGTAAATAGTTTTACAATATATTATTCCTTCACTTCGTGCTATTGACTCGCAGAGTCATACAGTGCAGAAACTGACCACTCAGCTCATTACATCCATGCCTACATTTTAGTCTTTCTACTGGAACCCCATTTGCCTGCATTAGATCCATATCCTTCAATGCCTTGTCTTTTGAAGTGCCTCCAAATGACTTAAACATAGTGATCGTATTTGGTTCCACCACCTATTCTCATTTTAAATGCATGCCTTCTTGTTTTTGAAACCCTTGTATAGGAAAAAGATTCTGAATCTCCACTGTCTTGTAATATTATATACCTCCATCTCATTCCAGGGAGAACAAGGGCAGCACCGTGGCGCAGCGGTAGAGTTGCTGCCTTACAGCGAATGCAGCGCCGGAGACTCGGGTTCAATCCTGACTACGGGCGCCGCCTGTACGAAGTTTGTAAGTTCTCCCCGTGACCTGCATGGGTTTTCTCCGAGATCTTCGGTTTCCTCCCACACTCCGAAGACGTACAGGTATGTAGGTTAATTGGCTGGGTTAATTAAATGTAAAAATTGGCTGGGTTAATTAAATGTAAAAATTTCATTTAGGATAGTGTTAATGTGCGGGGATCGCTGGGCAGCGCGGACCCGGTGGGCCGAAGGGCCTGTTTCGCGCTGTATTTCTAAATCTAAAAAAAAATCTAAACAAACCAACCCAATCCAAATCTTTTCTCATAACTGCAATCCTCCATTTCTTCAGCAACTGAGTAAAATTATAAAGTGACTCCATTCATCTCCCTGGCGGCACAGTGGTGCAGCAGTAGAGTTGGATTACAGCGCTTGCGGCCTTACAGCACTTGTGTCTTGTTTTTTTGGTAGTTTTTTTGGCAAATCAAATTCCTTGTATGTTTTACATACTTGGCTAATAAATTAATTAATTACAATTACAATTACAATTCCCAACACATGCCAGCAAAGTCGAGGCATGCCGGGTTCGTAGTTGGGGTTCAATGACCACCATGGCAATATAAAGTGTGGTCGGGTTGCTTTGGCGAAACAAACGATCCGACCTGTGTTTTGAATTCACCGAGGATCTCAGAAAATTCCGCTCTATTTACAAATACGATTTAAAAAAAACAAATTTGTGGAATACCACTATCAACCCAAACTGACTGTAAAGGGATTTCTAACCGCGGCACGGTAGCGCAGCGGTAGAGTTGCTGCTTTACAGCGAATGCAGCGCCGGAGACTCAGGTTCGATCCTGACTACGGGTGCTGCACTGTAAGGAGTTTGTACGTTCTCCCCGTGACCTGCGTGGGTTTTCTCCGAGATCTTCGTTTTCCTCCCACACTCCAAAGACGTACAGGTATGTAGGTTAATTGGCTGGGTAAATGTAAAAATTGTCCCTAGTGGGTGTAGGATAGTGTTAATGTACGGGGATCGCTGGGCAGCACGGACTTGGAGGGCCGAAAAGGCCTGTTTCCAGCTGTATATATATGATATGATATGATACGATATGATAAACTAAAATAATATTATTTTCATTTGATCTGTTACTTGTCTCTTAGTATTCCACTAGACCAAGTGGACCCGTTGGGCCCAAACCGCTCCTGCATTGGAGCAGCACCCTCTCCTCCCCCTCCCCTCTACCCCCCTCCCCCTCCCTCATCCCATCTCCCCTTCCCCTCCCCCCAACTCCATCCCCCTCAACCCCCCTTATCCTCCAACCTCCCCCCTCCCTCCCTTCCCCCTCCCTACACCCCACTCCCTACCTCCCCCCTCCACTCCCTTCCCTCCACTCCATCCCCCACAACCCCCCTTATCCTCCCTCCTCCCCTCCCCTTCCCCCTCCCTCCACCCCCTCCCCCTCCCCTCCCCCTTAAACTCCCCCTTCCCCTTCCCTCATCCCCTCCCCCCACTCCATCCCCTCAACCCCCCTTATTCTCCAACCTCCCTCCACCCTCCTCCCATCCTCCTCCCCCCCTCCTTCCCTCCCCCCCTCCTTCCCTCCCCCCTCCTTCCCTCCCACCCAAGGAGATAGATTTAATCTTTAAAATGTGAATAAAAATATAACACCGATTTCAATGAAACTTCTTCCATTAGCACCAAAGGGACGATGGTGAGTAAGGTAGGCCTAAAATTGTTGCGCTATTGTGTATCATTTTGGCTGTAGTTCAGGAACAAACAAACAAACAAATGAGAGTTGTAGTATATAGATGTCAGCAGCACAATATGAGCAACAGTCCACAGCCTCAGAGCTATGTAGAAAACTATAATAATAACTTATTAAACTATCTTTTTGATTTCAGGCTAGTGAATTGAATTTTGAAGTCACCATCTTCTGAGCCTAGTCCTCACTGCAATTTGCTGTATTAAGAATCCCACAGGCAAATTATAGAGACTGTATTATGGATCAAAAGGCTCTGCTGTTTAGCTTTCAGCCACTGTGATTTCTTGAGCAATGAAATAAACAGTGGACTAATTTCACATTTTATTTCCACTAGATCATTATGGAATAGGTCACCAATGTCAATGTAACAATGCTGATATTTCTTTCTCTAACAACTGAAGCAGTAATGGAGAAATTGGAACAAGGTGTTTATAAATGTGTTGTTGCAACTGAAGGATCAGTTGCTGGATATTGGATATTCCTTGAGTAAAAATAAATCAGAAGTTAATAAAGAGGGCACAGGCAGTTCATCAAATATTTTTTTTAACGAAGAAATACACTGCAATAACTTGACCAGATGTTCCGATTTAACAAGAATTGATTTAATTATTTTCCCCTTTGCTTCTCCATTCCTCTTTGCTTCCCGTTTGTCCTCCTTTCTATCTATCTCACACGACTGGAAACTAGAATTGTCACTTGACTGGTTTCTCATGATTGATAGTTGCCAGGTAACAGTTTCTACCAGTGAAATAAGATTTATTTTACTGTAATATACATTCCCAAGTTTTCAAATGGGAAATATATATTTTTCTCTGCAATAGAGATTGATCATTTCTCCGGGGCCAATGCATGGTTTATCATCCCTTCATAGTCTGCGTGGTCCCACACCACCAGGTTCAGGAACAGCTACTTTCCTACAACTATCAGATTATTGAGTCAACCTGCACAGCCCTAATCCAACCTCCGCAGCAAAACACTACTGGGCAGCACAGTGGCACAGCTGGTGGAGCTGCTGCCTCACAGCGCCAGAGACTGAGGTTTGTTCCTGACCTGGGGTGCTGTCTGTGTGGAGTTTGAATGTTCTCACTGTGATCGTTTGGGTTTCCTCTGGCTGTTCTGGTTTCCTCCCACATCCCAAAGACATGACGGATTGTACGTTAATTGGCCTCTGTAAATTGCCCCTGTGTATGGAGTGGATGAGAAAGTGGGATACCATGGAACTAGTGTGAGCGGGTGATCGATGGTTGGTGAGGACTCTGCAGGCCAAATAAAGAGCTGTTTCCACGCTGTATCTTCCAATCGAAACTCTGGTATGTGGAAGGAAACTGGAGCTCCTGCAGAAAACCCACGCAGTCACACAAAGAATGTGCAAACAGGCGAGACTCAGGCACTATGATGCAGTACTTCTACCAGCTATACCACTGTGCCGCCCTATAATGTCTTGGGGTTTTGTTGCAGTCTTTTTATTTCCCTGGTGTCAGTACCTTACCGCATTTATGCACAGGGTAGCACACAACAAAATAGCGTTTCACTGTACCTCAGTACACGTGACAATAAACTAAACTAAACTAAAATTGATGCTGCAAAACGCAGCCAAAACAGACACAGCCAAAACAGACACAGCCAACACAGACACAGCCAACACAGACACAGCCAACACAGACGCAGCCAACACAGACACAGCCAACACAGACACAGCCAAAAGGCCAACATAATAAAAAGGTGGTATCAAGCATTCAAAGTTCATTCAATTTTGAAAAACAAAAAAAATCATGTTAATAGACTAAAGATTATGTTTAAGAGCTGTTTTCTTGGCTAATTCATTGCATGCGGATGATAGGAGATGAAATGTTGGTATGTTTTGTGCATCAAAGGAGAACTTCTTCATCAATGACCCCTAAAGTCTAACAACTCTATGCTCAATTTGGCACTTGAATGATTAATAGTTAACCTATTTAAGGCTATCATTAAAGTAACTTTCTCTGTAGCTTAATCTTTTCACCGCACATAACACTTCGTTTCTCATTAGACAGATAAAGTGCTGCTGTTTTCTGTACCGTTTTAGAATAGTTTATTCTTCAGTTCTATGTGCTTGTCACTTCTCTTTATCCTCCCTTCAGAACTTTGTAGTGAAATAGGGTTAGCAAACTCCTGATCAGTTCAAAACAAATATAAATATTTCAAGACTTTTATTTTACGAATACGTGCTTGTCACCTGGCCTCCTAAGGGGAAATTAGAAGCCAAAGGGAAACACAACTCCAAGGAACATTGAATGACTATCACCATTTGCTCAACCCTTGTCATTGATCTAAGCTGGTATTCCACAAGGAACACTTTTTTGAATTGTTTGCAGTCACAGTTTATGCTGTCTGACTCATCCCTCTTTACATATTTAGCACTAGGACTCCTATTGCTAGTTATAGCTTATGATTAACAAACCATGAATCTTATTTAATACAGAGACACAAGAATTGTTTTATGTATGGAAGTGCAATATCTAGCATTTTTTTTGTATCTTATATGTTGGGAATGTGCACCAAGAAGGCAGTTTATATAGTTTTTTAAAGTCATACAGCTCAGAAACAGGACCTTCAGCCCATACTGACCAAGATGTCTACCTGAACTCAGCATATTTGCCTGTTGGGCTCATATCCTTCAAAACCTGTATTATCCACAAATCTGACTAAATATCTATTACATGTTATAGCTGTACCACTGCTGCACTGGATACAAAAATCAGCTAGTGGAGGGAATCAGAGGGTGGTAGTGGAGGGTTGTTATCCAGAGACCAGTGCCGTGCCAGAGGGATTGATGCTGACTCCACCATTGTTTAGCATCTACATTAACAATTTTGATGGGAATGTAGTTGGAATGGTTAGTAAATTTGTGGGTGGCACCAAAACACCATCTTCCCATCAACCGTCCGGTTCTTGAGCCATACTACACAATCCTAACTACAACCCAACCTCAGTACTGGACCTTATTGCACTTTGCTCTACTATGGTTGTTCTGCATACTTTGATTTTTGCATTACCATGCTCTAGTTTCCTTTGAGTAACGGATCATTCGTAATATATTTTGTCATCATTGCATCCCATGAGCTTTTAAAATAGTTTCAAGCACGAATTTCATTGTTCTGGTTCATATCTGGCGCATCTGGCAAGTAAACGCTCTTGACACTACAAGAAAACCTACAATACAAAGGAGTGGTATCAGTAAATGCTGGAGTAACTCAGCGGGTCAGGCAGCATCTCAGGAGAGAAGGAATGGTTGACGTTTCGGGTTGAGACCTTTCTTCAGTCTGAAGAAGGGTCTCAACCCGAAACATCACCCATTCTTTCTCTCCTGAGATGCTGCCTGACCCGCTGAGTTACTCCAGCATTTTGTGATACCTTCAATTGGTACCAGCATCTGCAGTTATTTTCTATACAAAGGAGTGGAATGAATTATCTTGTAGTGCTATCCACTACAATTCTCAAAGAATAGGTTTTACTCTACTGTTCAAAGTTGTCAAATTTTGCACTTTCTTTATGCCACCAAAAATAATCACTTTCAACCAAAGGTGTGGTTTACCATTGTTCGTTTCACTGAGTGTTGCAGCAGCATCTGTCGTAAGTTCAAGGATGTTTCTCTCTGAAAATCCTTGTGCTTATATGCAGTTTAGAGACCTAAATCCAGTTTAGAACATCTAAACACTGAAGAAATTGAGATATGGAGTTGCATGATATTTGCAATAATTGCATTAGATAAATGTAGACCCGTAATGCTTCCTAAACTAATTTTACAAAGGCACAAGTTCTGGATTAACTAGGCGGGTCAGGCAGCATCTCTGGAGAAAATGGATAGGTGACATTTCGGTTAGGACTCTTCTTCAAACTGAGCTTCTACAGCTCTTTTTTTTTTGTAGAGATGCAGCCTGTCACCTATCAATGTTCTCCACAGATGCTATCTGACCCGCTGAGTTACTCCAGGACTTTGTATCTTTTTTGGTAAACCAGCATCTGGAATTCCTTAAATCTTCTTAAACTAATGTTTCTTGAGAATCACCAGGATTCTGTCTGAATTGGAGGACTTTAGTTATGGGAATAACTAGTTTTTGAATTTTTTGAGGAAGTGACGAAGGAGATCAATGATCTCTAGATGATCATTGATCATGATCAATGATCATGAGATCAATGATCTCTAGATGCATTCTACATGAATTTTAGCAAGGCATTTGATAGACTCTCCCATGACAGGCTGAACTAGAAGATAAAAATGCATGTGAGTAACTATGACTTGGTTGTGTGGATTCAGAACTGGCTTACTGAGGGTGGACAGTGGTGGAAGTGTCATTGCCAATCAACTGGACTCTTGACAGCTTCCATTCATTTTCCAGACACACTTTATTTACTTGTGCACAAGGTGAACAGCACAGTCCCAGTCACTGTACTGCTCTGAAATTCCAATCAAAACTGTCAACCTTTTATACAGATTTTGACCCTTGAAATTGTGCATACTTTCTAATTTCTTATCACCAATAACAGAAGGACAATATTCAGGCTGGAGGTCTGTGACCAGTGGAGTTCCGCAGGGATCGGTTCTGGGACCTCTGGTGTTTGTGATATGTATAAATGACTTGGACGTAACCATTGATGAGTTGGTTAGTAATTTTGCAGATGACACCAAGATTGCTGGGTCACGTAATGTGATGAAGGCTGTCAAAGTATACAGCAGGATATAGATTGGCCACAGAAGTGGGCGGAGAAATTGCAGATGAGATTAATTATAGAAAGTGAGGCTTCACACTTTGGGAGGTCAAATGTAAAGGGATAATATACAATTAATGGCAAGGATCTTAACAGCATTGATGTACAGAGGGATCTTGAAGTCCAAGTCCCTAAAAGTGTTAACACAATTAGACAGAGTGGTAAAGAAGGCGTATTATATGCTTGCCTCCATTGGTCGGGGTGCTGAATATAAGAGTCAGGAAATCATAATGCTGCTTAATTGGACTTTGTTTTGGCCGCATTTGGAGTATTGTATGTAGTTCCGGTCGCCCCATTACAGGAAAGATGTGGAGGCTTTGGAAATGGTGCAGAACAGATTTACCAATCTCCTAATGTACATTTGGTAGATGTATGGGGTGGCCTTCCGTTTTTAGCCATTCACTGCACCATTCTATTATTTTGCCATTCTCCTGCTAACTAATCCCTGTGCAAGCTCCAGGTAAAGGCACATAACTGCTTGAACATAAGAAATGCATCTCCAGGGTGCATTTTGGCTGCCACATATAACTGCTAGGTATAGCTCTATGGAATTGCAACTCTGCACAGACAAGCTTTGAAACTCCAAAGGGCTGTGCCAACCTCCTGCTGAAAATGTGACAGGAGATCTTCGAGGAAACAGCTTAAATAACCACTTTCAGCCATTTACACATTTTTCTGTGGAGGATTCTGACAATCTCCTGCTGAAGTGACAGTGGCAGATTTCAAGACAGGAAAAACGCAAACAGCTCAATCAAAATTTCAAAACAACATACTACATAGGCTTAAAACAAAAACAAAATATTCCATTCATTTTAATTTATATTATCATTGACCCTGCGTCACAATATAATTAGTTATCTCCTACATTAAACAAGAAATAGAGTCATAGATTTATACAGCAAGCAAACAGGTCCTTCATCCAACTTGGCCATCCCAAACCAAGATACTAACCCATCTACAGTAGTGCCACCTGCCTGTCTTTGGCCCGTATCCTTCTAAACCTTTCCTATCCATGTACTTGTCCAAATGTTTTTTGATTTAGTTTCTAATATGTCATATAAAACCAGATGTGTTATGGCATTGATGCAAGTAGACTAAATCTTCTTTGCCTGAAGAAGGGTCTCGGCCCGAAGCATCGCCCATTCTTTCTCTTCAGAGATGCTGTCTGTCCTGCTGAGTTACTCCAGCATTTTGTGTAAATCTTCTTCCAGTTTAAGCTGAAATTATCTAAATGTATCCAGTTGTGAGTGGCATAGTGGTAGTTTTGCTGCCTTACAGTGTCAGAGACCCGGGTTCGAACCTGACTAGGGGGGACTGTCTGTACAGAGTTTGCACCTTCTCACTGTGACCATGTGGGTTTTCTCCGGGTGCTCCAGTTTCCTCCACATTCCAAAGACGTGCTGATTTGTAGGTAAATTGGCTTCTGTAAATTTCCCCGTGTATAGGACGTGAAACTGGGATAATATACAACTAACGTAGGGGTGATTGTTAGTTGCTGTGGACATGTGGGTCAAAGGACCTGTTTCCATGCTGTATCCCTAAACTAAACTAAACTAAACTAATTCTTAACATAGCCCTTTAATTCATCAGGTATAATCCCAAACAATCTCAAACAGTATATTTACGCATCAGTTCTAATTTGTTTCATAACATTACTTTGGTATTATCCAAATAAACCATGGGTGACACATTAATAGTTGCTCAAGTATTTTAACCAAATGGTACCAAGTGCCAGGAAACAATCTTGAACTTATAATTTCTTTTTTAGACTTGAATGGAAGCATTTGGCATAGTTGGCTCAAAAAGAAACCTGAGCTAGTTAAACTAAGTTGAAAAAAGTATTGGGCCAGATTTCGTACTGCACAGAACTACAGATATCTCCCTACCTTCTGCCTCTCTTTTGATCAGATAATTGCACCCAGAAACACAGCACTTACAGTGAAGTGTCTGCCTTTGCACAGAGAACCAGAAGTAACTCCATTAATTTGAATGGAGATGAATGGCTAAAAAAGAACAGTTAAATATAAGGTAAATTACAAATTGAGTATGGTCAAATGTTTTTTGTTTTTAAAACATTGACGTTACACATTTTATTTTTGGTACATTCTATTTAAAATGTCCAATATGTGTGAAACTTTGCAATTGGTTCATTTTTAAACAAGCTGTCAAATCTGTCAGTTTGTTCAATCTTTCGTGACTGTTCTTTGTTCTGCAACCTCCACTACCTGTCCCCCACAGGAAGATATTTTGCGCATAGCTTCCTGTCTCTGCACAAGATCATATCATTAGCAGCAAGTTGCCACTGGGATTTAGTTAAATGAATCAAAGTGATCTGAGCCACCAGGAAATTTTATGTCATAAGCCAGCGTGAGAAAAAAGGGGACTGGTTCAAACTAAAGGAAATAAAGAGTGAAAGGAATACTGGCTTCCAGAAATTCCACTTCATCTGTAGGTGTTCGATGGGGATCATAGATCATGAACAGAGAACATGTACGACACAGTAACAGGCCCTTGGCCCACAGTGTCCGTGCCAAGCGTCATTTCAACTTAAACTAATCTCCTTTGCCTGCATGTGATCTAAATCCCTTCATTCTCTTCACATCCATGTGCTCATGCAAAAGCCACTTCCATGTCACCATTGTGAATGGATCCCCTACCACCTCTAGCCCAGGCCCATTCTCTCCATATGGGAAAAACATTGCTCCACACATCTCCTTCACATTTTGCTCTTCTCACCTTAAAGCTTTGTCCTTAGGCTTTACATTTCTATCCCTGGGGAAAAGGTACTGACTGTCAACCCTATCTGTGACTCTCATCATTTTTTACACTTCTATCGTGTCTCCACTCAACCTCCAATTTCCAGAGAAAATAATCCACGTTTGTCCAACCTTATACAGTAGCTGATACCCTCCAATCCAGGGAGCATTCTGGTAAATCCCTTGTGCACTCTCTCCAAAGCTTTCACATCCTTCCTCTAATGGGGTGACCAGAACAGCACACGATGCCATCAGTAACGTTTGCAACAGTGGCAATGAGAACTATGGAAACGTTGAAGGAAAAAATGGATATTGACATGGGAATGACCATACGGTCTTGCTGTGTGATATTCAGGTTAACTAAAAATCTACTTTTTTCATCCAATTCACACTAAATCTTGCCAATTCATAACTTACATCACCAATTAAATACAATGAATACTTATTTAGCTTTATTGTCATTTGTCTGTGCCATCTTCTCTTCCAGATCCCTTGAAACTTTCTATTTTAAAGGTACCATTTGAATACAAATGCTTGTCACTTACTTTACTGAGAAAGGTCAAATAGACAGTTGTAGATAGACACAAAATGCTGGAGTAACTTCGGGACAGGCAGTATCTCTGGAGAGAAGGAATGGGTGATGTTTCGGGTCGAGACCCTTCTTCAGACTGAAAGAAGGGTCTAGACCCAAAACATCACCCATTTCCTTTCCAGAGATGCTGCCTGTCACGCTGAGTTACTCCAGCATTTTGTGTCTATCTTCTATGTAAACCAGCATCTGTGGTTCCTTCCTACACAAATGGACAGTTGTGGTATACTCAGATAATTATTTACTTTTGGAGAATAGCAAAACTTACTTCAAATTTATTTTTGTGTATGGCATTAATATTCTGTAAGACAGAGATAGATAGATTCTTGATTTGTACAGGTGTCAGGGGTTATGGGGAGAAGGCAGGCGAAACATAGAAAATAGGTGCAGGAGTAGGCTATTCGGCTCTTCGAGCTAGCACTGCCATTCAATATGATCATGGCTGATCATCCAAAACCCAAAATCAGTACCCCGTTCCTGCTTTATCCCCATATCCCTTTATTCCTTTAGCCCGAATAGCTAAATGTAATTCTGCAACTAAGAATGGGGTTAACAGGGAAAGATAGATCAGCCATGATTGAATGTTGTAGACTTGATGGGCTGAATAGCCTAATTCTGCCCCTATCACATGAATATTAAAATATGAATACTCTTGTATCTTTCCAAAGGGATCCACTGAGGAAAATCATACCACTTAGAGAACTTGTATATAAAATGTGCCAAGATGCATTCAAAACCATTCAAATGAAATTGTGAGTAATTGTTACAATGAAATTAATGTAAATTCCAAAACACTCAATTAATGATGAAATGGTCATGCACTTCATATGCCAGCTTTATCAAAGAAAACACAGCAGCATGCGTTAGACTGAAAGACCTTTGCATATGAATATGACATTTATCACATTGCATCCTCGCGCTGAGGTGCTTAATGAAATAAGCCAATCAACCACTGGACATGTTTTGCTGAGAAATATGTTAATAATATTTGCTAATTATACACCTTGCTATTTTTATTTTTTTCTGTCTGAAAGTTACTGTCAACTGTTTCATATCTTCTCAGGATCACAAGTGGAAAATACTCAAAATCCTTTTTAACCAGGACTGAAAGAATAATCCTACAACTGGTTGTAAGGCCAACAATTTTTCCTGATATTTAATAGCTGGCAGGAGCACCAAGATTTCAATGCATCCTCACACTTTGAAGTTTCAAACAGACCAAGGCAATTCCGTACACCTGCCAGAACTCAAGCTGAGGTAAATTCAAACATCAAAACGTCAGTTGGTAATCTTTGATTGAATCTGAATTCACGCTTATGGGATCACAGCAGGTTTTCCACACTTTCACTCAACAGAGCACTTTAGGTTTTATTTTGTTAATGTTCAAATAAATAGAGGTGCATTGTCTTGTGATGTCCATAACGATGGTGACTCTTGACTGCAGTAGCAAAGTCTATGAGGATAGAACTGCCTCTGAAGGTTCCAAGATCAACTCTAAAAAAATTGCTTTTGTTGCCATGTCTGAAGCCAAGAGCAATATAAATGTTGTCACTCCAAACTGCAGTCTGTTATCTTTTCTGTTCACCAGCAATCAAATTGACTGAGCCCATCTGAACAAATCAACAGAGAGATTCTGTTTCACTGACCTGTGCACATTTTCCCTAGCTATTGAGGGGAGAGGGGGGGGGGGGGGGGGGGGGAGTGGGAGCCAGGAAATAAAGCTGTGGCTTTGAAGCAATTGTGGGCGTACAATCATGGTCTAAAAGTTATTTATTTTTTCTCATAACCCTGTAGGAATCTGACCTATGATATAAACAGGAATAGTATCAAGAATCCTGGCAGCGTTGGGATGTAGTATGCAAGAGCTTCTTTAACTTCTAAAAAATAACAACCGGATATAAACAACATTAAGTGTGTAGGAAGGAATTGCAGATGCTGGCTTACACCGAAGATAGACACAAAATGCTGGAGTAACTCAACGGGTCAGGTAGCATCTCTGGAGAAAAAGAAATAGGTGACGCTTCGGTCTGAGGAAGGGTTCAGACTCAAAATGTCACCTAAACAACATTAAAATCTTTTATCAAACCTGAGAACCAGATCTCTTGTTTTGTAGAACTGTACTATCTGTCATTTGGAGAAAAATATCAAAGTTGAGAAACGTTACCATTCCATCCGGATCACAGAGTGGCGGAGTGCGCTATTTTATTCGAGATATTGTGGAATGCATGATGAAGAACCTTCACTCAGATTGTGTTGTTCACGATTGTTAAATGTCCCAAATTGCTTCCTTGGCAGTGAAGTACATCTCAAGTGTTGTCACAGTTGTACGGAAGCAGAGCAGACAGTTTATATAAATCATCCAAAAATAAAATACCGCAGATGGTGATAACGTAAAGTAAAACAACAAACAGCTAGGGGAACTCAGTGGGTTATGCTCAAAGACCCAATGAACATTTACAAACCTTTTCTGTTTATTACTATGTACAATAATGTTCTACAAACAGCAATGAATTTTAAAAAAAATTGGTAATCTGTGATATTGGTTCAGGCATAAATGTTGACGTAGAAACCAGGGATAACACCTAGCTCTTCCTGAAACAGTCACTTGAGCTCTTTTAACTTGATCTTCGAGGAGATGCAGTTCAATATTGAGTCACTGGTAGCTTCCCACCATCCTGTTATTTTGGCCAGTCTCCAAAAGGGCAGACAGAGGGGGAAGAAAAGCCTGACAAAACCCTGTTATTACATTTAACAACGCCTCTTGTCACTGGCCTTGCTAGGCTCTTCCCTCCTATTCCTCAATCGCTTTCTCTTGCATTCTGGCCCTAACATCTCCCTAAAGTCACACAGAAATATGAGCCAGGGTTATGACAGTGAGCTCCTCCCGTGCTGAAACTCCCCCCCCCACCATCTCATTGCAATATATTTGTATTTATAATTAGTGTTTTCATATAGTGGTCATTAAAACTAAATTATTCTAACATATGTTAAGCAATTTTTATATAGATTATATTTGTAGAAAATTAATATCCTTCATCATTTCAAAATTACATATACTTGCAAATTTATATTGCATTTGTATCAGTCCCATGTTTGCTGGTCTCCTTATTTCGAATGGGTATGTAATCAGGCAGGAAGTTGGAATATAAGAGTAATATTACAAGATATAGTTTCAAAGTGAGTATGATTAAGTTGTGGAAGTGCAATATAACATAGAACTAGTGTGTGTAGGATAGCGTTAATGTGCGAGGATCGCTGGTCGGTGCGGACTCAGGTGGGCCGAAGGGCCTGTTTCTGCACTGTATCTCTAAACTAAACTAAACTAAAGGTGTATAAAATCATAAGAGACATAAATAAAATGGATAGACAAAGTCTGTTCCCTGGGGTAAGGGAGCTCTAAACCTAGAGAGCAGGAGGAGAAACATTTTAAAGAGATCTGAGGGGCATCCTTGATCACACACAGCGTGGTGCAGAAATGGAATAAGCTGCCAGAGGAAGTGATAGAGGTAGATACATTTATGACAACTAAAAGACACTTGAACAGGTGCATGGATAGGAATGGATCAGCCCAGGTGCAGGCATATTTGACTAGCTCGGTTAAGCTACTTGGTCGATAAATACATAAGGGAGAAAAGGGTAACTAGAGAGAGTGTAGGACCTCTCAGGAATCAAAGCGGTCACCTCTGTGTAGAGCCACAGGAGATGGGCAAGGTCCTCAATGAGTATTTCTTCTCTGTATTTACTGAGGAGAAAGACAGTAGGATGGAGGAAACTGGAGCAGTAACTGGAAGTGTCTTAAGAGCAGTTAGGGTTATCATCGAAGAAGTACTGAAGGCACTGTCGTGTTTGAAGGTAGACAAATCTCCAGGGCCTGATCGGATATATCCGAGGACATTGTGGGAAACTAGAGAGGAAATTGTGGGACCCTTGTTGAAATTTACGAGTCATCCTTAAATATAGGAGAGGTGCCGGAAGACTGAAGGTTGACAAATGTTGTCCCTCTTTTCAAAAAGGGCTGCAGAGAAAATGCTGGGAACCATAGGCCGGTGAGTTTAACAACTGTAGTTGGTACGTTACTGGAGAGTATTCTGAGGGATAGGATATACAGGCATTTGGATGGGCAAGGGCTGATTAGGGATAGTCAACATGGTTTTGTACGTGGGAGGTCGTGTCTCACAAATCTGATTTTTTTGAAGATGTGACCAAAAAGGTTGATGAGGGCAGAGCTGTAGATGTTGTGTACATGGACTTCAGTAAGGCATTCGACAAGATTCTGCATGGTAGGCTGCTCTGGAAGGTTAGATCGCAAGGGATCCAAGAGGAGATAGCTGAATGGATAGCAAATTGGCTCTATGGAAGGAAGCAGAGGGAAATGGTGGAAGGTTGCATCTCAGACTGGATGCCTGTGACTAGTGGTGTGCCTCAGGGTTTGGTGCTGGGCCCGTTACTGTTTGTCATCTACATCAATGATTTGGATGAAAACATATAGGACAAGATCAGCAAGTTTGCTGATGATACAAAAGTTATCGGTTTTGCAGATAGTGAAGGTGGTTGTGAACGATTGCAGCAGGATCTGAATCAATTGACCAGGTGGGCGGAGGAATGGTTCATGGAATTTAATACAGAGAAGTGTAAGGTGTTGCATTTTGGGACGTCAAACAAGGGCAAGACCTACACAGTAAATGGCCGGCCTCTGGGTAGTGTGTGGAGCCGAGCGATCTAGGAGTACAGGTGCATGGTTCCTTGAAGGTTGAGTCGCAGGTAGATAAGATGGTCAAAAAGGCTTTCGGCACTATGGCCTTCATCAGTCAGAGTATTGAGTAGAGAAGTTGGGAGGTCATGTTGCAGTTGTATAAGACATTGGTGAGACTGCATTTAGAATATTGTGTTCAGTTCTGGGCACCATGTTATAGGAAAGATATTGTCAAGCTTGAAAGGATTCAGAAAACATTTATGAGGATGTTGCCAGGAGTAGAGGGTGTGAACTATAAAAAGAGGTTGAGAGGGCTGGGTCTCTATTCCATGGAGCACAGAAGAATGAGGGGAGATCTTATAGAGGCATACAAAATCATGAGAGGAATAAATTGGGTAGATGTACTGTCTTTTGCCTGGAGTAGGGGAATCGAGGACCAGAGGACATAGGTTCAAGGTGAAGGGGGAAAGATTTAATAGGAATCTGAGGGGTAACCTTTTTCACACAAAAGGTGGTGGATGTATGGAATAAGCTGCCAGAGGAGATAGTTGAGGTGGGAACTATCTCATCATTTAAGAAACAGTTAGACTGGTACTGTACATGGATAGGACAGGTTTGGAGGGATATGGACCAAGTGCAGGGAAGTGGGAATAGTGTAGCTGGGACATTCTTGGCCGGTATGGGCAAGTAGGGCCGAAGGGCCTGTTTCCACACCATATCACTCTATGACTCTATGACTCTATATGGATGAGTCGAGCTGAAAGGCCTGTTTCCCTGTTGTATAACTCTGTGACTCTTTGTCTCTATTAAACTTGAGTAGGTCTTCTCTATCCTAGTGTTGGTCCCAATTCTTCGGATCCCAATGTTGTATCTCCTGAGTCATTTTCCAGTCATGCATTAACCTATTTATATTATTCTTTTTACAACATCAGGGCATCCCTAAACATTTTACAAGAGACAAAGCAGGGAAATGGTCCTTCGGTCCACCAAATCCATGCTGAAAATCAACTACGCATTTCACTAATACTACAATAATCCCTTTTTTATTTTCCCAACAATCTAAAAAAAACCCTGCAGATTCTACCATTCAGCTACATGCAGAAATTTACAATGACCAATTAACGGACCAACACTGACATAAAATGCTGGAGTAACTCAACGGGATAGGCAGCATCTTTGGATAGAAGGAATGAGTGGTGATTCGTGTCGAGACCCTTCTTCTAACTGAGGGTCTTGACCCGAAATGTGACCCGTTCCTTCTCTCCAGAGATGCTGCCTGGCCCGCTGAGTTACTCCAGCATTTTGTGTCTATCTTCAGTGTAAACCAGCATCTGCAGTTCCTTCTTCAACACATGTTGAGGTTAATGGAGGACAGCAGAGCACCTAGAGGTGACAGGGAGAATATGCAACCTTCATGTAAACACTCTTGTGCTGCCGAGGGAGAGGGTTCCATCTAATGATTTATGTTAAGGAATTGATGCACTTTTAAACCACATCAAGGCAGGAATGGTGGCTGTCAAATTGGATTCCTTTTGCAAACTGCCCAATTTAACAATTTCAGTTGTACAGACATAAGATTTTAAATAGACATAAGATTGTAAATTCTCCACTTTGGATCAGGGGTTCTCTGGAAAACAGTGAAATTGGGCAGAGGTACAGTGAAAAACTTTTGTTGGATGCTAACCAGTCATCGGAAAGACAAAGTGCAAAGTAAAGCCAGTAAAGTCCGATCAAAGATAGTCCGAGGATTACCAATTGGATAGATACTAGTTCAGGACTGCACTCTAGTTGAAGTAGGATGATTCATTTGCTTGATAATAGCTAGGAGAACTCCATACAGACAAGCACCCCTAGTCAGGATCGAACCTTGGTCTCTGGCATTGTAAGGCAGCAACACAGCCACTGAGCCACTGTTCTGCCCCTCAGAAACTGCATTAATGTTTCAGGTTACAAGCTATTCCAGAATTTTCCATTTTTATTTCAAATTTCCACATGATTCAACCCAATATAATCACATGGACCCTGTAACCACCAGCAGCAGAGGAAAATGAAATTGGTGGGGATTAAAATCGTGGTCAAATTGTTGGGTCAAATAAATTGTTCACTACTGGATCCATCGATTTTTGTTTGGTAAGATTATACCATGAAAAAATGTCAGATAAATAAGTATTTTTCAGTTGCTAATCGGTCAGTACATTTCAAATGCAGTGTTTTTTATCTTTCCATTTCACTTTATCTAATTGCATATTACTGTTGATGTGTAAGGCATAACCTAGAAATTTGTTGCTGATTTCAGTGAATGAATACTTAGCACATTGGTGTGACATTTCTCTGTCAGCTGGATTAATACATCTGCTACATTAGTAGACTGAGGAATATTACAGGAACCTATCTATCATTTGTCTGTTGATAACGTTCCTGTATTTGCTTGATTTTGTCATGAATCAAGAAAAAAAATGTTTGCATTTATAAAGATCACTTTTCAGAACCTCTCAAGGTAGTTGATGGCCAATTATTTTTTTGTAGTATATTCTCTGCCGCACTAACACAATGTGGCAAATTTGCCACTGTGGCACAGTTGGTAGAGTTTCTGCCTCACAGTAACAGACACTGACCCAGGATGCTGCTTGTGTGCAGTTTGCACATTCTCCCTGTAACCATGTTGATTTCCCCCTGGTACTCCAGTCCCCTCCACATCTCAAAGATATGCAAGTTAATTGGCCTCTGTAAATTGCTCTCTGTAAATTGCCCCTTGTATGTGGGTAGTGGATGGGAAAGTGGGGGTAACATAGAAGTAGTGTGAATGGATGATCAATGGGCGACGTGGACTCGGCAGGCTGAAGAACCCGCTTTCTTGCAGTATCTTTCACTCAGTTAATAATCTGATCAGTATTGCAGGTGATTTCCCGACACCTGTCTTCTGAGTTCTGCTTAAAACCGTCCGGGTGACAGAGCTAGTTGAAGTTCACGAAGAAGCTAAAAAATAAAGCAAATTAAATAATAAATCGCCAGAGGTTGCCGGGAGATCTAATAGGTATGTTAAACGATGCAAGGCATAGCAAGGGTCAACAGAGAACCCTTTTCCCGATATGAAATACTAGAGGGCACAGTTTTGAGGTAAGAGGGGCAAAGTTTAAAGGAGATGTGTGGGGCAAGTATTTTTTAAGCAGTGTGGGGAGCGGGTTACATTTTTGAAGAGGCATATGGATAGGCAGGGAATGGAGGCTGGATTATGTGCAGGCAGATAATAATTGGTCTTGGGATCAAGTTCGGCACAAATATTGTTGGTCAAAGGACCTGTTCCTGTGCTGTACTGTTATATGTTCTATAACTTTGTAAAAGAGATAAAACTGCAAACTTTTCTACCGTTATAGAATCTTTGCATTCTGTACCACATTCAACTTTAACTCTTAACTGTAACCATTGGGATTAATACAGGTAGTCAATTTCATTTTCCGTCATCTTGCAAGCAACTTCTAAATGATATTTATTCCTTAATTCTAGGTGATTGAGATAAAACTGACCGTGGTGACTATTCAGGATGTGCTGTCGATAGCTTCTTGCAAGTTGCCTTCTTTTCTTTTGAGTCCTCTTTACACATCATCATCCAAAAATCACACTCATGACAATTTCATTCAACCTTCCTTTAACAGCAGTCATTTTGCAGACCATTAAATCTTATGAGGACCAAAATATATTGAATACAATACAATACAATACAATACAATATATCTTTATTGTCATTGTACCCAGGGGTACAACGAGATTGGGAATGCGCCTCCCATACGATGTAATAATTTAAGTAATTTAGACAACAGCAACCCAACGAAACGAAACAATTGTGACAGTTTTAGACAGGGTAAAGTGCAAGTTGATCTATGCGTTGTGGCCATCCGGCTCAGCAGGACCGGTTCATAGCAGCTATGGCCCTGGGGATGAAGCTGTTCCTGAGTCTGGAGGTGCGGGCGTAGAAGGCCTTGTATCGTCTGCCCGATGGAAGGAGTTCGAACAGACTGTTGCAGGGGTGTGAAGAGTCTTTGTGGATGCTGGTGGCTTTTCTGAGGCATCGTGTGTTGTAGATGCCTTCCAAGTCTGGTAGCTGTGTTCCGATGGCCCTCTGAGCTCTATGGACTACCCGCTGTAGAGCTTTCCTTTCTGCCTCCGTGCAGCTGAGGTACCACACAGGGATGCCATGCGTTAGGATGCTCTCTATGGTGCAGCGGTAGAAGGTCGTCAGCAGCTGTTGGGGTAGACCAGACTTTTTCAGTGTTCTTAAGTAGAACAGTCTTTGTTGTGCCTTCTTGACCAGCGCAGCAGTGTTATTGGACCATGTTAGGTCCTCCGAAATGTGAGTGCCCAGAAACTTGAAGCTGGACACTCTCTCCACACTATCCCCGTTGATAGAGATCGGGGCATATTCCCCGTTATGTGACCTACGGAAGTTGATGATCAGCTCCTTGGTCTTGGTGGTATTTAGGGACAGGTTGTTATCCGAGCACCAGTCCGCCAGGTTCTGCACCTCCGCTCTATAGTTTGTTTCATCCCCGTTGGTGATAAGCCCGATCACCGTTGTGTCGTCTGCAAACTTGACAATGGTGTTGGTGTCGAATGCAGGAACACAGTCGAGAGGGAGTAGAGCATGGGGCTCAGAACACAGCCCTGTGGTGTGCCGGTACTCAGGGTGATAGTGGAGGACAGGTGCGGGCCCATTCTCACTGCCTGCGGTCGTTCCAGCAGGAAGTCCAGGATCCAGTCACATAATCATGAGCTGAGGTCTAGCTGGTGGAGTTTGGTGATGAGCTTTTTTTTTTTTTTTTTTTTTCAAAAATATTTATTCAAATATTAAAATAATATATACAATACAATAAAACCAAAACAGAACCCACCACCAGAATATTATACAAACAAATATACCTATTGAAACTATCATACAATTATATTACAATCCCCATCCAGGATACATCCAATCCCCCGCGGTGCCCAGCGGTCCCGGAATTCCTCCAGGGTGCCCGTGGACAGCGCGTAGTCCCTCTCCAACACCACCCGGGCACGGACGTAACCCCGGAAAAGGGGCAGGCAGCTGGCTCGGGCAGAGCCCTCTTCCGCCTGGCGCCGTGAGTCGCGGATGGCCAGCTTGGCCTGGCCCAGGAGCAACCCAACAAGGACATCTTCGGCCCTATCCTCTCCCCTACGCACAGGGTGTCCAAAGATGAGGATGGTGGGTGAAAAATGCAGCCAAAAAGCAAGGAGCAGCCCCTTTAGATATTGGAACAGGGGCTGCAACCTCACACACTGCATGTACACATGGTACACAGACTCTTCCAACCCGCAAAAGTGGCAGGCGGCTGGTGAGTCTGTGAACCGCGCGAGGAACAGGTTGCAGGGGACTCCTCGGTGCAATATCTTCCACCCCAGGTCCCCGATGGAGAGGGGCAGAATTCCTGCGTAGAGGGACCCCCACCGCGGGGTCACCTCGCGACCGGAAGGCAACACCGACCGCCACTTAGTGTCCGGACGGTGGACCAGGGCGAGGAAGTGCAGGGTGTGGAGGAGGAGCCCGTACAGGACACGCCTCCCTGCGTCTCGGAGGGAGATGAAGGGTGTCGAGGAAATGCGACTCATGTTGTGTGGGACCGGCTCCTGGGAAGGATTACGGCGCCTCGGTCCGACGAGTACTTCCGGCTGAGCAGGGGTTTGCTCAGCCGCAGGTGCTCCACACGTTTGAGCCTCTCCGACACCCAGCGGGGCAGGACAAGGGCCAGCTGCTCTCACGCCTGGGCCGCCGCCCTCCGTCAGCGGAGGGGGGGCCCGGTCGACAGCAACCAGGTTCCAGACTCTCAGCAAGTCCCGGTAGAAGCCGGGCATTCCCAGCAGGATAGCACGGCTGATGCCCACCATCGGGATCCGCGTACCTGCTTGAAGGCAGCGGCCCCGTTGGAAAAAATGCGTCGCCAGCACGTGCCACCTGGGAGGACGCTCTAAGTACAGGTATCTCTGCAGAGTCCTGAGGCGGAGAGCCGCCAACTGGGTGCGGATGCACACCAGCGACTGCCCGCCCTCCTCAATCGGGAGACTCAGGACCGCTGCAGAGACCCAGTGCTTTCCGTTGCCCCAGAAGAAGTCCACCAACTTCTTCTGGATGATCCCAGCAAAAGTGGCTGATGGGACCAATGTGGTCAATCTGTACCAGAGCAGGGAAGCCACGAGTTGGTTAATGACCAACACCCTGCCCCGGTAGGAAAGCACGCTGAGGAGACCTGACCAGCGCCCCAGCCGGGCGACGACTTTCAACTCCAGCTCCTGCCAGTTCGCCAGCCAGGTCTCCGCGACGGGACTCAGGTAGACTCCCAAGTAAAGGAGGTGCGTGGTGCTCCACGTGAAAAACCGCATCTCCTCAGGGAGGGAGTCCACCTGCCATGGACCCACCAAGAGTCCAGAACATTTCCCCCAATTGATCCTTGCAGAGGAGGCGGCCGAGAAGACTCGTTGGCACTCACGCATCCTCTGCAGTTCAGCGGGGTCAGTGACCATGAGGAGCACTTCATCGGCATAGACCGAGAGGACCACCTCCATATCTGGCTCGCGTAGAACCATGCCCGTCAACCTCCTCCGAAGCAGACTAAGGAATGGCTCCACGCAGATGGCGTACAGTTGGCCTGACATGGGGCAGCCCTGACGTACTCCTCTGCGGAAGGGAATGGGGGCCGTCAAGGATCCGTTGACCTTGACGAGGCACTCCGCAGTGGTGTATAGAAGTCGGATCCGGGCCACAAAGTGCGGTCCGAACCCAAACGCCCGCAGAGTCCTCACCAGATACTCGTGATCCACCCTGTCGAAAGCCTTCTCCTGGTCAAGGGAGAGAAAGGCAGTGGGTACACCAGTCTCCTGAGCCAGGTAGACCAGGTCCCGGACCAGATGGATATTGTCCTGGATGGACCGGCCCGGGACTGTGTAAGACTGGTCAGGGTGGATCACTTGGGCCAGCACTGGGCCCAGACGGTTGGCCATTGCCTTAGCAAAGACCTTGTAATCGGTACAGAGGAGGGAGACCGGGCGCCAGTTCTTTAGTAGGCGGAGATCACCCTTCTTGGGCAGAAGGACCACTACAGCCCTCCGCCAAGACAGGGGCATCTCCCCGGTCGCCAGGCTCTCCCTCAGGACCATGGTGTAGTCCTCCCCCAGGGTCCCCCAGAAAGTGCGGAGGAACTCTGCTCTCAGGCCGTCCAGGCCAGGGGATTTGCCCCTTTGAATCTGATGGAGGGCCGCGGTCAGTTCGTCTAGTGTCAGGGGGGCGTCCAGACGCTCGGCACCCTCCGGGCCGACCGTGGTTAGACCTTCCCACACATCACTGCACTCGTCCACGCCGGAGCTATCCGGTGAAAACAAGGTCCCATAAAAGGAACGAACCGCCGCGTTGATGTCTTCTGGTTCGGTGACGGGGGAGTCATCGTCAGCGAGCAGCTCCACTAACTGCTGACGGACTCCCCGCCACTTCTCCAGTGAGTAGAAGAAGGGTGAACCGCGGTCCAAATCGTGGAGCATTTGGATCCGCGACCTCACATACGCGCCTCGGGATTGCTGTAACTGCAGCTCCTTCAGCGCGTCCTTCTTCTCCTGGTATTCCCTCCAGAGGGTCGGGTCCCCACCGGTCTGACTTAGACGCGAATCCAAATCGAGCAGCTCACTCCCGAGCTGTCTGACCTTGGAATCGCGTCTCTTGGTAGACCCCCTAGTGTACTCCTGACAGAAACGCCGGATGTGGGCCTTGCCCATGTCCCACCATAGCCGCAGGGAGTGAAATCCTCCCCTCTTCCCCTTCCAAGCGGTCCAGAACCTCACAAACGAGTCCCGGAAGCGGCGATCCTCCAGCAGCCGGTTGTTAAAGTGCCAGTACGCGGACCCTCGCCTCGTGCGCAGCGGGGTAAACTCCGCCCACACCAGGTGGTGGTCCGAGCAAGGCATCGGCCGCATGGAGGCCGCCGAGACGCGGGAGACGTACGCCCGAGAAATGTACAGGCGGTCAATGCGAGAACCACCCCCCTCTGACCTCCTGGAGAAGGCACTGGAGTCGGGGTGGAGGTTCCTCCAGGTGTCTACCAAGTCAAAGGAGTCCACGAGCTCCTTCAACTTCTTCACCGACTCCTGGCCGCGCTGGATACCGGAACGGTCTCCTTCCTCGAGGGTACAGTTGAAATCTCCCCCGAGGATCACGCAGTCGCCAGGGTCGATGGAGCTCAAAAGGGTAGACACCTCCCGGAACAGGCACGTCTGCAACACGGCGGGCTTGGGGGCGTACACGTTGACAAAATGCAACGGCACGCCATCCAGGCGCACGGCCAGGTGAAGCAAGCGGCCTGGCACCAATTCCTGGACCTTTAGGATTTCTGGCCGGAAATTCGGGGCCAGCAAAATGGCCACCCCACTGGAAATGGAGCTGAGGTGGCTCATGTCAGACCTCACCACTCCACTCCAGGAGCCAGGTGGACTCGTCTCCTGGGATGGTGTGGGTTTCCTGCAGGAAGCTCACCGCATATTTCCCATCCCTCAGGGTTGAGAGATGGTTAAACCTGCGGAGAGGCCCCCTGCTGCCATTGATGTTATAACTGGCTATGGTGATCGCCATGTCATGAGTACACTAGATCCCCTCACCAGTCCCCTGGTCACTGACAGCAGAGTCGCCTTTGCCGCTACGGACCCTAGATGGATTGGCAGTGCGTTTCACCTTCCGGATCTTGGCAACAAGGGACGCTCTACTGGTCCCTCTACCCTCAGCAGGAACGACGCTGCTCTGGGCCTCGGCGTCTTTTTCCAGGTCGTCCAAGAAAGACCTGAGCTGACGCCGGTCGTTCCCCTTCACCCCCATCCCTCCCTTCACCCCCGTCCCTCCCTTCACCCCCGTCCCTCCCTTTCCCCTCCCCTTCCTTCTGAGGATGAGGTTCAGGGAGCTGGTGACCCCTTGTAAGTTCGGCCACCGGAGGGAGGCCAGTTTGGGCCGATATTGGGCTCCTTCAGTGGCCGCGATGAACTCGCGGATCTCCCCCACTGGAATGAGAGGAGTGGCGTCGGGGGCAACGAGAACATCCATTGACTCATTGCCCGAGGAGTCCCCTTCCACCCCCCCACTGCAGATGGAGTCACCATTCCCATCCTTGGACACACCTTCTGTGCTTGAGACTCCCTCCCCACTCTGCGCAGCGGTTGCCTCTTCCCCACCCTCTGGTCTCACCTCCACCTCAGTCCCCACCGTGGGGCCAGTGGCAGAGGGGCCTTCCTCGGGTGTACCTGGGCAGTCAAGACCATTGACAGTGGGGTCTATCCCTCCACCAGTTGGGCCCAGAGTAGACTCTGGTGCCCCAGACTCAGGGAGTCCCTCTGGAGCCAGGTCCTGCGGGAGAGAAGGGCTGGTTTCACCTTCCCCCTCCCCGCCTACTATCCCTAACTCCACAGGCGTGTTCTCAACCTCGTCCTGGGTGGGTTGCTCCTGGGCTTCCTCGGGTGCATGAATCGGGATTCCCTCCCCAACAGGAATCTCTCCCTGCTCCGTTACACCCGAGTGGTCCCCATCACCACCCTCCCCAGAAACCCCTTCAGAGCATGGAACCGGGGCCTGAACCAGAGGGCAGGAGTCATCCTCCACCACAGCACTCCCCGCCCCACTGGAAGATTCCCCTATGTCCCCCTTCTGCTCCTCCCTGGAGAGATTCCTCCTTCTTTTTTTCGAAGGGGAGGAGTTCACAGACTCTGGGGTCACCTGAGCAACCCTAGTCTGCGGCTCCCCCTCCTCCCGCCCAATCCCCTCCGCCCCCGGCTGGATTATGGGGCTTGCGGACTCCCTAACGGGAGATGACGGGATGGGTGGCAAAGTCTTATCCCCGGGGGGTTTGTTCCCCAGGTGCCTTATCTTCTTCGCCACCTTGCCCCCCTTCTTTTGACCCTCCCCTTCCCCAGGGTTCCCTGACTCAACTACAGGGGGAGTGGGAGTGGGGGGGGAGGGGGGTTAGTGACACCGGAGGCGGAGGCTTCCGCCCGGGATTTGGGGCAATTCCTCCGAATATGCCCCACTTCCTTGCAGGCGTGGCACCTCGGGCGGTCCGATGTCCAGAAGATGGTGAAGTCTCGCCCATCCTGCTGGACTCAGAAGCGCCCGTCGACCACCTCCTCCCGGTCCAGCAGCATTGTCAGCTGGCGCCGGAGGGAGAGAACGTGCTGCAAGTCCTTCCTGCGGAACCCCATGGGTATTGGGGTGATGTCGGTGGGGATCTTCCCCAGGGTATGAAGGTGGGGAAGGAGGGCCTCGTTCTTGATGCAGGGCGGGACGTTGGATAGGACCACCCGCTGCGCGGTGGACCCTAGGGGCTCGACCTGTAAGAAAAGTCCACCCACTGTGACCCCTTTACATACAGTCGCGTTCACCCCCTCAACGGACTCCAGAAAGAACACGCCCTTCCCAAACATTTTTCCCACATACACAATACCTACAGGCTTGGCTGCCACTGCCACAGCAGCCGCGCAGTCCTCCAGGTTCATTTGGGGGGGCATGTAGCACCTGACCCCATGTTCAAAGGGTAGGTTCCTCATGGGGAACCGGGCCCCCAGAGGAGCAGCCGAAGCAGCTGAAGCAGCCGCCTTAGCATAACTCCCCGAAGGCCCCGATCCCCCAGAACGCTGACCCTGCATGGTATCAGGCACTACAGTGAAAACAAAACACTGATACACAAAGACAAAGACAATCCAAAAGGCACGGGGCCAAGTCCAAACACACAAACAAGTGTAGAACAGTTCAAGGGAGGGAGGCGAGTGGTGTTGCCTCGAACGTCAATAATGGCGGCTCCCACTAGAAACTGCTGCGTCACGGCCTCTTGGCCCGGGTATCTCAGCTCTCCTGCGTTCCCTGGTGAGCTGCAGACTTTCTCAAGCAATCCCCGCTGGTCTTCGCTGCTCCTGCAGCAACGAAAGGGATTCACCTGCAGTCTGTTATTGTTGGAAGCCTATCTCTGATAGAGAGGAGGCTCCTTCAGCTCCAGGTCTCAAGGCCGCAGAAGAAGGTCGAGGGTGTAGAAAACTCCCACACCGCACGAAAACCAGACCCGTCCGGTCAGTAGCGACGAGGCAGTAGGGGGGGGGGGGTTGTTCTGGACGCAGGTGTATCAGTCCAGACAGGTTTTTCTCCCCCTTTTTGTGCGCCACAGTTTCCTGGCAGGTTGCCAGCCTCAGTAGTGGGAGCTGAGCAGTCAATTGATAACACCGCTCGCAGCCCCAAAACACACAGAAACCTTTTAAAAAGATTTCTGTAGCGTCGCAGCGATACCCAAAGATGTTTAGAGTACCGCTGTACCTCCTCCGAATTCCAAAAAATGTTTAGAAACTCACTTGTTCGAGTGATTGAAACAGAGCTCCGCAGCACCACACCCCACACCTGAGCTTGGTGGGAATGACCGTGTTGAAGGCGGAGCTATAGTCTATGAATAGCATCCTCACGTACGTGCCCTGTCTCTCTAGGTGAGTCAGGACAGTGTGAAGAGCCAGAGAGATGGCGTCCTCCGTGGATCTATTTGCTCTGTATGCAAATTGATGTGGGTCCAGTGAGTCAGGGATGCTGGATTTGATGTGTGAGAGGACCAGCCTCTCAAAGCACTTCATGACTATTGGCGTTAGGGCAACCGGGCGGTAGTCGTTCAGGTTGGAGATCTTGGCTTTTTTCGGCACCGGAACTATGATAACTGACTTCAGGCACTTGGGGACCGTAGCCAGAGATAATGACAGGTTAAAGATCCTGGTGAATACCTCAGCCAGCTGTTCAGCACAGTCCTTCAGTACCCTTCCTTGAACTCCATCCGGTCCTGCAGCCTTGCGTGGGTTGACCCTTTGCAGAGCGCGTTGTACCTCCTGTGTGCTCAGTTGCAAGACCTGTCCCACCGCCTCAGCTGGGGTTCTTTCACTCAAGGTGGTTTTGCCAGTTTCAAAGCGGGCAAAGAAGGTGTTAAGCTCGTTGGTCAGTGCCATATCGCTGTGGGGGCAGGCAGGGCTGCTCTTGTAGCCACTGATGCCCCTGACACCCTGCCACATGCTTCTGGTGTCCATGGTGTTGAAGTGGTCTTCCACCCGTTGCCTGTGGGTGTCTTTGGCCCTTTTAATACCTTTGTTCAGGTTTGACCTGGCAACACTGTATGCTGAAGTGTCACCAGATTTAAAGGCATTGTTGCGTGCCCTCAGCAGGTTCTGTACCTCCTTATTCATCCAGGGTTTCCGGTTTGGGAACATCTTTATCTCCTTGTCCTCCGTGACATTCTCCACACAGCAGTTGATGTAGGAGAGCACAGTGGATGCGTATTCCTCCAAGTCTACCTCTGAACCGTAGGTGGCCTGTTGTGCAAACAGGTCCAAGTCTGTGCGATCAAAGCAGTCCTGGAGTTGTAGGGTGGCATCCTCGAGCTATATTTAGACCATCTTTATTGTGGGTTTGGTCTTGCGGATGAGGGGTTTGTATGCGGGCAGTAGAAACAGTGAGAGGTGATCGGATTGTCCCAGGGGTGGGCAGGGGAGAGCTCTGTAGGCGTCCTTTACATTGGTGTACACCTTATCCAGTGTGTTTGAGCCCCTGGTAGGGCACTGCACATGCTGATGGAATTTGTGGAGCGAGGCTCGTAGGTCGACCTGATTGAAGTCCCCTGTAACAATGAAGGCACCGTTAGGGTGGGCATCCTGCTGCTTACTGATGGCTGAGTGTAGCTGTGCTAGTGCTAGGTTAGCATTAGCCTGTGGGGGAATGTATACGGCCATGATGATGACCACCGTAAACTCCCGCGGCAGATAGAATGGCCTACATTTGAGCAGTAAGTACTACAGGTCTGGGGAGCAGTAGCTCTCTATTGCGGAGTGGTTGGTGCACCAGTCGTTGTTAATGTAGATGCAGAGCCCACCGCCCTTGCTCTTACCGGAGTCCTTTGTTCTATCAGCACGATGTAGTGAGCGGTTTGTTAGCTCCACAGCCCCGTCGGGGACCAGCGCGTTGAGCCACGTCTCCGTGAAGATCAGCGCGCAGCAGTCTTTCAGGGATCGCTGGGTGTTGATCCACAGCCTTACCTCATCCAGCTTGTTGGAGAGTGACCGGACATTGGCGAGAAAGATGCTTGGTAAGGATGGTCTTTGTGGGACTTGAAATCAAACGGATAAATTAACTTAATTCTAATTCTTCTTAAGTACGCCCCATTATTATCTGGAAAATGTTGATTTCCAATAGCTTTGTGCCAGGTTACAGTGCAAAATTGCTGAATCTTATGGTAATGAAGACAGAAATATTTACTCATGTGCAAAGGATTGCATTTCAACATGGCATAGAACATAGAACAGTAGAACACAGGAAAAGGCCCTTCAGCCCACAATATTCATACTGAACATGATGCCAGGTTATATGAATGATTTCTGCCTGCATGCAATCTATATCCCTCCACTCCCTTCATATTCATGAACATTTAAAAGCCTCTTAAATGCCACTTTCCTGTCTGCCTTCACCATCACACCTGACCGTTTTGATTCAGGCATTCACCTCTGTGTAAAAAACATACCATGCACATCCTTACATTTTGATACAAAAGGAAATTTAGGTTAAAGGTAGTTTAGTTTAGTTTACAGATACAGTGCAGAAACAGGGCCTTTGGCCCACCGAGTCTGCACCGACCAGTGATCCACGCATATTAACACTATCCCACACACACTAGGGACAAGTTACATTTATACAAAGCCAATCAACCTCCAAACCTTTACGTCTTTGGAGCGTGGGTGGAAACCGAAGATCTCAGAGAAAACCCATGCGGTCACGGGGAGAACGTACAAACTGCATACAGACAGCGCCCATTGTCGGGATCGAACCCGGGTCTCTGGCGCGGAAAGCGCTGTAAGGCAGCAACTCTAGCTCTGTGTCATCCTAATCTTAATCAACGTAAGATGCCTTGATTAGAAATAACAAGCATCATAATACGAATAATATGGCTGTCAGAACAAATACACTGTAAAATGAAAATATAGTTTGCTCAGTTACTATTCATATCTATTAACCATCACCAGACCCAATTAGTGGTGACAGTCTGAAGAGGGGTCTCGACCCAAAACATCACCTATTTCTTTTCTCCAGAGATGCTGCCAAACCCGCTGAGTTACTCCAGCATTTTGTATCTATCTAGAGGAGACAAACGATTGGTAATTGATTCGAAGTTGAAAATAGAATGGAACAGTAAACCAAAGACATTGTCTTGAAGTTCTGTGGAGAAATTGTTAATGATTCTCTTGTTCTCTGCATTTTGTGGTCTTGAGCTGGGACATTTATCATTAACTAGACCAAGTAGACCCGTTGGACCCAAACCACTCCTGCATTGATATAGTACCCTCCTCCCCCACTCCCCTCTCCCCCTTGACTCCCCCCTCCCCTCTCTCCCCCCTCGCCCTCTCCACTCACCTCCCTCCCTCCGTCCCACCCTTACCACCCCTCCCCCTCCCCTTGCCAACCTCCCCCTCCCCTTGCCAACCTCCCCCTCCCTCCCTTTCCAACCCTCCCCTCGCCCCCCTCCCCCCTCCCTCCCTTCCTTTCCTCCCCTCGTCCCCCTTCCCACTCCCTCCCTCCCTTTCCCCCCTCCCCTCTCCCCCCCACCCCCTCTCCCCTCCCCCTAGGGTTGCCTCTCCTGCATTGTTGCAGCACTCTCTCCTCCCCCACTCCCTCTCCCCTCTACCCCCACTCCCCCTACCCTCTCCTCCTCCCTCCTCTCCCCTCCCTCCCCTCCTCCCCTCCCCTCCTCCACCCCCAGCCCCCCTCCCTCCCCCTCCCCCCTCCCTCCCCCTCCCCCTCCCTCCATCCCCCATCCTCCTCCCTCCATCCCTCTCATCCTCCCTCCCTCTCCCTCCTCCTACCCCTTCCCCTCCCTCCTCCCCTCCCTCCTGGGAGCAAACCGCGGCCCCAGGCCACCATTAGTGGAGCGGGGGTGGGGGGTGGGGGGTGGAGAATCCTATCCTGTCCCGGTGCGGGGATGTTCAGTGATAGACGGCGGTGGCTCTCCCACTGTTGCTGAGCTGCTGGACTCTTGGCAGCTTGGGGAAGGCGCTGAGCTGGCCGGGGAGAGGAGGGGGACGGGGGAGCCGAGGGCAAGCCCAGCACCAGGCCCAGGCCTCGTCCTACCCCAACGCCTGGCCTCACCGCTGCTGCCGCTGCTGCGACCTTTCCTCTTGGCCCACCTCAGGCTCACGGTTACCTGGTCACATCCAGGCCCAGGCCCAGGCTTCAGCTGCTTCCCCCAGCACCAGGCCTGGCTCTCCCATCCCCACGAGACAGGTGGTTGAGTCCTGCTCACCGTGCCCCAAATGTGCAGGCACGGATGCGTTTGTTCTGCACACATGCAGATGCGGTGGCCATCTTACGTAAGTACCAGATCAACGGAGCCCGAACTGCGCATGCGCGTTTTTTAAAACTTTAAAATGTGAATAACTTACTCGTATGATGGAACCTCATGCAACGTTATGCATGCAGGCCAGCTCTCCCAGAGGTTTAGTGTCAAGATGGGCGTCAAGCAGGGATGTCTACTGTCACCATTCCTGTTCCTCCTGGCAATTGACTGGATCCTGAGGGAAACAACTGAAAGGAAAAGAAATGGAATTCAGTGGACAATGTGGGAACAACTAGATGATCTTGACTTTGCAGACGACATAGCTCTCCTTTCACACACACAGATGCAGATGCAGGAGAAGATGGACAGACTCTTACAAGCTGCAACAAAACTTGATCTTACACCTAATACAGCAAAGACACAGGTGATGAAGATCCACTCCAAAACCAGCAACCCTATCCTCATGCACAGCCCTGCCCTGGAGGAGGTGGAAAGATTCACATACCTAGGCAGTGTTGTGGACACCACCGGAGGGGCAGATGCAGACATAAAAAGCATAATCAATAAGGGTGGTGTTTAACATGCTCAGGAAGATCTGGAGTTCAAAATACATCTCAATCAACACCAAAATACGCATCTTTAATTCAAATGTGATGCAGGTAATGGTGTATGGATCAGAGACATGGAAAACAACAAAACACACAACAATCAGGCTGCAAACATTCATTAACACCTGCCTCAGGAGAATACTAAACATCTGGAAGAGAGACAAAGTAAGCAATGTGATAAAGAACAAGCCAGGATCCCATTGACTTACAAATTCAAAAGAGAAAATGTAGTTGGATTGGACACACCCTCAGAAAACCTGCCACAAACATCACCCGGCAATCCCTGAAATGGAACCCCCAAGGAAAAAGGAAAAGAGGTCGCCTCAGGAACAGCTGGAGAAGAGGTGTCCAGGCACAAATGTCTGGGAGTGGGCTCAACTGGGGAGATCTCGAAAGAACCGCCAACAACCGAGTGAGGTAGAGGACATTAGTCAATGGCCTATGCTCCCTAGAGGAGCCAAGGGCTTAAGAAGTAAGAAGAAGAATGTGAATAACTTTACAAATATAATACCGATTTCAATGAAACTTCTGCCATCGGACCACGGGATGAAGTTGCGTAAGGTGGGACTAAAATTGTCAGGCTATCGTGTACCATTTTGGTTGTAGTTCAGGAACGTGAAGAAATGAGAGTTTTAGTATATAGATGTTACACAATAAAATATATAAACAATGGACACAACAGCACCTCAGGCAATACCTCTTCATTCAGACAATTGAGTGGCATGCACTTCTCCATGGATTATTAATATTTTAAATTAACATTTTTACTTTGTCATTGGGGTAGGTAGATTACCTCAGCTAGAGCAAGATTATATATGAACTGGTCTATTTCACAGTAATCTTTGGAACAGGAGGCAATTTTTATCTATGAGTTTGTCATCTTCTCTTGCAATGTCTGCAGCCTGACATATGATAGATCAGCAGATTCTTTCGATTAGCACCAGATTACATCCTAAAACTGGCAAAGGCAAGATATTTTATTTGTAATAGCTGCTGGCTACTTCATCTCAAGGCCGTTCAAATTTATTTCCTTTTTAGAATAGAATGGATACAGGAATGAGATAGCTAGTTGGCTTGATAAGAAATAATCTATAAAAAGGAAATATTGGAATGATATGCTATATTACATTGTTAAGGTACTTTAGAGTGCAATGAACAAAAAACTTCCTTTGATTTGCAGTACTGGGACTAATGTACATTTTTCTTTGCCTTTATTTTTCTGCATGCCATTTTGTGTCTCTCAAAGTAAAGGACAAAAAATGGGAACACAGATAATTTAACAAAGAAAAGCTGCATTGGGAATTGTATATATTTCTTCCTAATCTTTATTACTGATTTTGAGACCATTAATATGTATGAGTCTGCGATCCTCTCCTGAGGAATTTACAGCTTGATCTATGGTTGGCCAATTGATTCCTTCTTAGTTTAATTATCGACATGCTAAAACCAGTAAAATATGATAAAATAAATAATAAGCTTTATCCTTCTCATATTCACAGGTTTCACATTCACATCAAATTATATAAGCAGAGAATAAAATCATTGGCTTCAACACTGATTGTGCATTAGGTATTTGCATAACATTTATTATAATGAGTGCATGGCTAATAGATTCAGAAATCTTATTTGATTTATAAAGTATAGTTACTAACTCAGAGTTGGAAAAGAATCAAGTGAGCCCACACTTGATTTAAAATAAACAAAGGAAAATATCAAAACCAATACTTTCCAAATTGAGTTTTATTTCATCCACCTATATTCTGTTGTCCCACCCTTTACATCTTAGTGGAGGCACAAGAAACCGCAGATGCTGGAATCATGAGGTCATAAGTGATAGGAGCAGAATTAGGCCATTTGGCCCATCAAGTCTACTCCGCCGTGGCTGATCTCCCTCCTAACTCCATTCTCCTGCCTTCTCCCCATAACACCAGACACCCGGAATGTTGAGCAAAACAAAAATTGTTGGAGGAACTCAGGAATGGAATGGAAAGAAATGGACAGATGGTGATTTGGGTCAGGACCCTTCTTCAGATTGGAGAAAGGATCCCAATATGAAATGTATTGTGTCCATTCCCTCCATAGATGCTGGCTGACTTGCTGAATTCCTCCAGCATATGTGTTTCGCTCCGCATTTTAGTAGTGGATTTTGTTTGTAAAACTGAAAGACAGGAAGTCAATGACAAATGCCATTCCATCAATGTTTCCACGTTGGACTGAATGGAACTGATTGCCAGCCGCCATCTTTTAGGGTTTTAGCACACAAATATGTCTTGAATTTTTCAGAGCATGCCTGTCAAAATGCAAAAAAATTCAAGATGAGCTGGAGTTCAAATGCCAATGCAGATGACCTCCTAATCCACCATGAGACTCACCATAGAGCCCCTGGGGAGCACAAACCTGCTGAGGAGAGGGTCCTGATGCACTTCATTTCAGGACTGACTCACATGACCCTGTACTTTTGATTGAGGTAACCACTTTTGCATGCAACTAAATAAAAGTTCTTAACAATATTATTTTACCATATTACTTTCATTAGTAATTAATATTTTAAGAGGTTTTAAATTAAACGTTTTTTAATCTTTTATTTTACATCATTTAAATCTACTTAAATAGCTTTTGATTGTCTCAGATCTGGGATCAAGGCATTTTTGTTGAAGGAGGCTCAGAGAAGACTGCTTGAGGCCTGGGACATGACTTCTCCCAAAGGGTGACTTCATTCGACACTTTGCATGAGGAAAAGGGAAATATGTAGCAAGGAACTGCAGATGTTGGTTTAAACCGAAGATAGATGCAAAAAGCTGGAGTGACAGTGCGTCCGACAGCATCTATTGAGAAAAAGGAATAGGTGACGATATTATTAGCCAAAAGTTATAGAGAGAGTAAATTGGGAGCAGCTGTTATTTGCTGACATCTGACACGTGGGAGTTGTTTAAAGATCAGCTGATCAGAGTTTAGGGTCATCATGTTCCAGACAGGAGGAGGGCCAAGGTAAGGGCATGTTGGTTGACCAGAGGGACAAGGTAAGGGCATGTTGGTTGACCAGAGGGACAAGGTAAGGGCATGTTGGTCGACCAGAGGGGTTGAAAATTTGGTCAAAAGGGAAAAGCATGCATGTACCAATGTTTAGGAAAGTGAAATCAGACGGAGTATTTGAGGAATATAAAGAAAGCAGAAAGGAACTCAAGCAGGGATTAGGAGGATCAAAGGGCTGATGTAGTGCTGTTTTCAAGTAGGATTAAAGCATAATTAAAGAGTTAATGGCAGCATCCTTAGCAGCAATAAAGCACAGAGGGATCTTGGGTTCCAGGTCCATAGCTCCATGAAAGTAACAAAATAAGAGAGAGTGTGGTAAAGAAGTTGTATGGTACACTTGCCTTCATCAGTCAGGGCATTGAGTATAAAAGTCAGAAAGTCATGCTGCAACTTTATTAATCTTTGGTTAGGTGAGACTTGTATTAGGTGCTGTTATGGTCACTCCATTACAGGAAGGATGTGAAGGCTTTGGAGAGGTGCAGAGAGGTTTACCAGAATTCTGCCTGGATTGGAGGGTATTAACTATGAGAAGACATTGGAGAAACTTGGATTGTTTTCTCTGGGGCATTAGGGACTGAGGGCAGAACTAATGGAAGATTATAAAATTATGAGAAGCATAGAGAAGATAGACAGTCAGGACCTTGTTCCCAGAGTGGAAATGTCCAATGCTCGGGGATGTAGCTTTAAGGTGAGGGGGGTGGTGGGGGGGAGGAGGGGGGAGGGAAGGGCATGGCAGGAGTTTGAAGGAGATCATGGAGGAAAGTTTTTCACACCAAGAGCAATGTGCCTGGGTGGTAGTGGAAGCATAAATGGCAGTGGTGTTGATGAAGTATTTAGTTGGGCATGTAAATATTGAAGGAGTGGAGTAATATAAATTATCTGCAGGCAGATTGGATGAGTTGTATTTGGCATTGTGGTTGGCACAGTCATCGTGGGCTGAAGGGCCTGTGTGCTGTATTTCCTATTTTATTTGTTCGTGTCTGGTAAGGCTCAGAGTAGCTAAATGTTAATGCAAGCATTTAAACTGAGAATAACTGTGGAAAATGATAGACATTACCAGCAAGGAAATGTGGCTTTCAGAACTGGGATTATTGACTGGAGTTTCCCTTGAAGCTTCTTCGTCCCCTCCAGGCGCATTGGTACAAGATTGGGAGAGATGCTGTTTACAAGTTCACAAGTTATAGGAGTAGAATTAGGCCATTTGGCCCATTGAGTCCATTCTGCCATTTAATCATGGCAGATCTCTGCCTCCTAATCCCATTTTCCTGCCTTCTCCCCTCACCCGTTCTAATCAAGAATTTGTCTACGGCTGCCTTAAAAATATCCACTGACGGTCTCCACAGCCCTCTGTGGCAATGAGTTCCACAGGTTAACTACCCTCTGAATAAAGAAGTTTCTTCTCACCTCCATTCTAAAAGAGTGTCCTTTAATTCTGAGGCTACGCCCTCTAGTCCAAGACTCTCCCACTAGTGGAAACATCCACTCTATTTATGCCTTTCATTATTCTGTAAGTTTGAATGAGGTCCCCCCCTCAACCTTCTAAACTCCAGTGGGTACAGGCTCAGTGCTGTCAAACACTCATCCTATGCTAACCCACTCATTCCTGGGATCATTCTTGTAAACCTCCTCTGGACCCTCTCCACAGCCAGCAAATCCTTCCTCAGATATGGGGCCCAAATTTGCTCACAGTACTCCAAATATGGCCTGTTTATACTCTGGAAGAGGTGTGCGGATGTGACCCTGAGTAAGGTCCAGGTTATTTAATGCAAAACTAAGACAGTAATGCTGCATTTATCATTGTTGGTGATTAGGTGATAGATTCTCTCTCCATAGATACTATCTGACCCGGTGAATATTTCCATCATTTCTGCTTTTATTTATTATTATTGTTTAGTTCATGGCTGAAACAGTACAGCAAAGGCTGAGAATAAGGATTAGAAAGATAATTCAATTTTATATTCATAGAGATGAGATCAGTCAAATGACTCCCATCCATATTCAGTGAAATATGCAGTTGTTGCAAAGGGATTTATAAAGAACATTTTTTTCTGTTCTGGAAAATTAAATAATCTCTAATGTGTGATGTATATATTCGGTATGTGCTGCATGATCTGGGAGCCATTAATGACATGGCATTAATAGTGTTGTACTGCATGAAGCATTTATCTTTATGGAGGAGAAACGTTTAAAGACTGCAGATAAACACAAAAAGCTGGAGTAACTCAGCGGGACAGGCAGTATCTCTGGAGAGAAGGAATATGTGATGTTTTGGGTCGAGACCCTTCTTCAGACTGAAAGTCAAGGGAAAGGGAAACGAGAGATATAGCAGATGATGTAGAGAGATAAAGAACAGTGAATGGAAGATATGCAAAAAAGTGACGATGATAAAGGAAACAGGCCATTGATAGCTGTTTGTGGGGTGACAATGAGAAGCTAGTGCGACTTGGGTGTAGGAGGGATAGAGAGAGAGAGAGAGAGAGGGGGAATGCCAGGGTTATTTGAAGTTAGAGAAATCAAATATTCATACCACTGGCCTGTAAGCTGCCCAAGCGAAATATGAGATGCTGTTCCTCCAATTTGCGTTTAGCCTCACTCTGATAATGGAGGAGACCTAGGACAGAAAGGTTAGTGTGGGAATGGGAAGGAGAATGAAAGTGTTAGCAATTGGGAGATCAGGTAGGTTCAGGCAGACTGAGCGAAAGTGTTCAGCAAAACAATCGCCCCATCTACGTTTGGTCTCGCCAATGTATAGGAGTTCACATCTTGAACAACGGATACAGTAGATGAGGTTGGAGGAGGTGAAAGTGAACCTCTGCCTAACCTGAAAGGACTATCGGGGTCCCTGGACAGAATCGAGGGAGGAGGTATAGGGACAGGTATTGCATCTTCTGCGGTTGCAGGGGAAGGTACCTAGGGAGGGGATGGTTTGGATGGGAAGGGATGAGTTAACCAGGGAGTTGCGGAGGGAATGGTCTCTGCAGAAGACAGAAAGAGGTGGAAATGGGAAGATGTGACTCGTGGTGTGATCCCGTTGGAAGTGGCGAAGATTTTTGAGGATTATGTGTTGTATGAGATAGCTGAAGGGATGAAAGGTAATGATTAGAGGGTCTGTCTCTGTTGTGACTGGGGGGAGGGGGGCAAGGGCAGAGTTGAAATGTACTGAGGAGACATGAGTGAGGGCCTCATTGATGATGGGAGAAAGAATGAGGATATCTCGATGTCCTGGTATGTAACACCTCTTCTTGGGTGCAGATGTGGCATAGACGGAGGAATTGGGAGTAGTGGCTGGAGTCTTTGGAGGAAGCAGGGTGGGAAGAAGTGTAGTTGAGATAGCTGTGGGAGTAAGTGGGTTTGTAATAGATGTCAGTCGATGGTCTATTTCCTGTGATGGAGAATGTGAGATCAAGACTGCACCAGCTATAGATAGAAGATAGTCACAAAATGCTGGAGTAACTCAGTGGGTCAGGCAGCATCTCTGTAGAAAAGGAATAGGTGACCTTCCAGGTTGAGACCCTTCTTCATGCCGTTCTGGAAGATTTGGATACGTTTAGATACAGATTTTTCTTTCAACATTCTGGATGTCTTCAATAGGTGTTACTGTGGGAACAACATAAAAAATCCTTGACTTCCTCGTCGCTAGACCTCAATCAGTGCAGATTGGTAACAACATCTCTGGAGGAACATAGAATCTTTTTAAATCCTGGGCGTTAACATCTCATATGACCTGTCCTGATCCTAGCATGTAGATGTAATTTTGAAGAAGACATACCTGTGCCTCTAATTAGAAGTTTAAAGAGATTTGACATGCTATTTAATAACAAATTTCATAAACAGATGCACTGTAGAAAGTATACTGGCTGGTTACATTGTGGCCTGGTACAGGATTCCAATGCACAGGATCACAGGAGACTGCAGAGAATGACGGACTCAGCCCAGTCCAATACAGGTACAGCATCGTCAATATTGAAAGCTTCTACATGAGGCACTGCCTTAAGAAAATGGCATCTATCATCAAGGATCCCCACCATGTTGGCGGGGCTTCTCACTGCTACCATTGGGCTGGAGACGTGGAAGTCTGATGTGTTACACCACCAGATTCAGAAACAGTCACTTACCTACAACAATCAAGTTCTTGAACTGGCTTGAAACCTCCTCAGCGATGGAACACCACCGACTTCTGTGAACTTGTTTCCTAATTGTGTTTTATGCACTAATGTTTTGCTTTTTGCAGTCTTTTTTCTTTTCACTGCTTTGTATAATTACACATAATTTATGTTTTCATGTGATTAGTAGTGATGCAGTAAGCAAATTGTCCATTGTTTTTGTGCTTGTACCTCACTGTACTTGTGCACAGGACAATAGACTTGATCTGACATAATTATAAACTTGATTTGACAGACTTTCAAAGTACTTCAGGATCTCTGACAAACTTTAAGTACATAAGATAACATGCTTTGAAAACACCAATTGAATGACCATCCATTTATTTTACAAGAGTAAAGGATATCCTCTTTACACTTTAGACTTTGGAGATACAGCATGGAAACAGACCTTCGGCCACCGACTCCTCATTGATCACCAATCACGCCGTACACTAGCACCATCCTACACATTATAGACTATTTACAACTTACAGAAGCTAATTAATCTACAAACCCCTACCTCTTTGGAGTGTGGAAGGAAGCCAGAGCACCCGGCTAAAACCCACACGGTCACAGGAAGAGTGCACAAACTCCATGCAGACAGCACCTATAGTCTGGCACTGTAAGGCAGCAACTCTTCCACTGTGCTGCCTGGTACTCCACAGAAGTTGTCAATAAACATGCTTTCTGATAGACAGGATCAAATATCCTAATTTGGAAAAATCTATGCCTAAAAATAGAATGAGATAAACATGAAACATTGAAACCTTAAGAGAAGCAAGAATTTTAAATATCTTTTGGATCATTTTCAATCAAGCAATATTATCACATGCTTTATTTTAACTAAAATGAATTCAATGTGCATATCAACATCAGAGTGATATCAGAAAGGCATAAAAGTACAGAAAACAATGTAGGTTATTTAATCCTTTGAGTTCTACCATTCAATTAGATTATGACTGATTAGTAGAGGCACTTTAAAAATGTCATATAATGTATTCAAGATCAAAAGAGCAAAGGCATTATGAACATAGACTAATAGATGGTTATCTAGGTATAATTGGCAGAATGAAATATTATCAGTAAGCATTAAAAAAAAGTTGATTTTAAAAGAAGTTATAAAAACTTGAAATGAGCCTTTTGAGTAGAGTATAACATTTGTTGTTTTGTTAACAGTGAGGGTTTGACATTTACCATTATTCTGAGTAATGTCATACATTTATTAGAAGGAATAAATGGGAGAGGACAAAGCTGAGCAGCTCTCGACTGATCAACTTAATGTGGAGAAAGTTAGCAGGTGAGAATCTGTGGCTGATAACAGATCATTTAGTTTTAGTTTAGTTTAACGATACAGCTTGGAAACATGACCTTCGGCCCACTGAATCTACACCAACCAGAAATCCCCATACACAAGCACTATCCTACTCATACTAGGGACAATTTACAATTTTACCAATTTTACCTACAAACCTGTCTTTGATGGGAAGAAACCAGAGCTCACGGACAAAACCCACACAGGTCATGGGGAGAACGTACAAACTCCGTACAGACAGCACCAGAATCGAACCCAGGTATCTGTAAGGCAACAACTCTACCACTGCGCCACTGCGCCACTGCGCCACAGTGCCGCATCATTCACCGGTCATCACTGACTGAGGAGAAAGATTAGATTCACCCTGAGTAATTCTATTGGTGAGAAAATGTTCAGAGAAGTTATTTCTAATAGTTAATGTGAGCACCTGCATAGCAAAAGGGTCTTGTCTGGCATAAGTGCCATGATGTGGGGTGGCCAATCAAAGCCTGCCTAAACATTAGGTGTAAAACTTTGACAGACACTGAAACTGCAGATGCTGGAATCATGTAGAACAAAAAGTGCTGGAATAACACAGCAGGTCGGGCAGCATCTCTGGTGGACAAGGGCAGATAACTTTTCAGTTTAGAACTCTTCTTCAGCCTAGTCTCGACTGAAGAAAGGTCCCAACTCAACATTTTGCCTATCCATATATTTCAGAGATGCTGCCTGAGCTACTGAGATACTCCAACACTTTGTGTTCCATAAAAAAGTTGGACAGCTGATGAAGCAATGCTTCTGCCCAAGACAGTGTGCCCCGCCCTGTCAACCTACCAAAAATGATAACAAATTAGAAACACAGTGATAGTGCAATGGTAGACTTGCTGCCGTACAGCGCCAGAGACCTGGGTTTGATCCTGACTACAGGTGCTGTCTGTATGGAGTTTGTACGTTCTCCCTGTGACCTGCGTGGCGTTTCTCTGGGTGCTCCGGTTTCCTCCCACACTTCTAAGACATACAGGTTTGTAGGTTAATTGGCTTCGGTAAAATTGTAAATTGTCCCTGGTGTGTGTAGGATAGTGTTAGAAGACTGGGATCGCGGGTCAGCATGGGCTCAGTGGGCCGAAGGGCCTGTTTCCAAGCTGTATCTTTAAACTAAACTAAACTAAAAGTATGTCAGGCAGCACTGTGGAATGAGAACACTCATCCCTCTCTAGTCACTTGGGGCAGAGGCCAATGTACCTACAAACTGACATGTCTTTGGGATGTGAGAGGAAACAGAGTTCCTGAAGGAAACCCTTGTAATCACAGAGAGATTGTGCAAACTCTACACGGACAGCAACCAAGGTCAGGATTGAACCTAAGACTCTGGTGCTGTGAGGCAGCAGCTCCACAAATAATAGAAGTAATGAATGAGGATGGGATGTTCCATGTGTCTGTATGGATTCAAAAGTTGCTTGTCTAAGTTTAAAATAGTAAAGTTATTAGGAAAATTGAAGTACGTAAAATTAAAAGGATGTTGTTAGCTTTGAACGAAATTAGCTGAGGGATTGAAAGCAGAGAGCAATAGCATACAAAACTGTTTTTTTCCCACATTTGAGGAAAGTCTACAGTGGTGTTACCCAGCGGTAAACAAAGTAACCCTCATTGTTGATCTCGGCTTGGGTATTGTAGCGGCCATCTTCTCGTCTATCAATTTGCTCCCAAGCTGCTACTTGCATAGGCCAGGTGAGCGATAAGCGTAATGACTCGAACAAATAATAACAGAGATCCTCCTCGCCATCTGATAGTTAGTCTTCTGTATTTGAAGGTGCAATAAACATATTGGCATATCTCTTGTCATCGACTGGTTATTAATTTGCTAGGTAAAATTCCATATCTTACCACAGTCTATGCGATCGATACGAATTGCCAGATATAACTTCGACACAGTTTGTATTAATCTTCTTGTTAATAAAACAGACGATTACGTCTTGGCTAATATATCTTTGGCGGAGCCTCTGGCTGACCCTCTGTCAGCACCTCCTTGCCTCACACACACTCACTCCGCCAGCACGTACCCAACAGCCCCACACTCTAGCTCCGCCCAGCCCCTATGTAAGCATTGCATTAACTCTATAGTGTCCAGGCTACAGCAGGATACAAGGTAATAATATTAATAAACAAAAATAACTAATAACTGCAAAATGGCTCCTACAGGTATGAAAGACAAAACAAACATTTGCATACAAAACTTAAAAGTATAGTAAACAATGAAGATTAATTCAGCAGTTTAATCAAAGAGATAGCACAGCAAAATAGAACCATTAGCTGTCTTCTACTTTGCAATGTTTTGATTCTTTAATTTTAGGGTATTCTTTCATTTTGTTAAAATGTTCTGATTCATTAATTTTAGAATATAAACAGTCTATTTTACATTACTATAATACAGCATATAGTATAAGAAAATAACTGCAGATGCTGGTACAAATCAAAGGTATTTATTCACAAAATGCTGGAGTAACTCAGCAGGCCAGGCAGCATCTCGGGAGAGAAGGAATGGGATAATGGATAATGGATAATGGGAGAGAAGGAATAATACAGCATATTCTACCAATCATTCTATTATGGTGGTTTGGTTCAGTTGGTCTGTCAGAAAACAGTGAGTTTTTGACCCATTATACCATTCCACATCTTGACTGCATATTCCAAGACTGATTGAGGGTCCCATTGTCGGATAAGATATCTTTCAGAGAGATAGTAAATTGAGTTGGAAGGAACTGCAGATGCTGGTTTAAACCGAAGATAGACACAAAAAGCTGGAGTAACTCAACAGGACAGGCAGCATCTCCGGGGAGAAGGAATGAGCGACATTTCATGTTGAGACCTTTTTCAGACTGGTTAAGGATAAGGGAAACAAGAGATATAGACGATGATGTAGAGTGATAAAGAACAATGAATAAAAGATATGCAAAAGAGTAATGATGATAAAGGAAGCAGGCCATTGTTAGCTGTTTGGGTGAAAACGAGACATGGAGTCGGAGAGCAGGAGGCATCACTGAGGGGGAGCAGTGAGAAAGGGTGTTGCAGAACTCTCATCGGAGACTGAGCAAATTCCTTGGATGCATACATACTTGGCCAATAAATTTTATTTATTTCAATTCAATTCAATTTAGATCCTGTCTGACAGTATTAGATGGATGTAAAATAACTCAAATGATATTTGAAGATAACCAGGAATTCATGAGAAACTGTTCTTGTTCAAGCCATGTTATCGTAAGGAGTCAGACTCATCATTCAACGTTTGTGCTTTGCTCGTCCTTCATATATTCTGTTTGTGAGACATTATTGCATGCCAATTGACTGCCACCCTTACTTACACAGCAGCAGTAACTTCTAAGTTATCATTTGTTGTGAAGTGCTTTCAATGCATTCAATATATGATGAAGCCAAATAAATAGATTTAATCTTCAATTTACTCTTCGTCCCCTCTTCCCGTGGGAAGATTCATTAACATTTCATTAACATTTTTATATCCCAAAGGAAATAAATCAAATATATATTAAGGATCTGTGTGAAACAATTTGTATACCATCATATAGTTGTCATGAATACTCACAAACGTCAAAGCACTTAATGTGATATAAATTATCCCATGACCGATATTGACATTCTCTCTATATTACTCTTTAAATATTAAGTAGTTAAAATAATTCTACATAAATATTTCATATTAAGTTAGTTTTATTATATTTTGTTTTTGTATGAATATGGTATAAGTTTTGAATGCGGTGTATAGATCAAGTATTTCAAACCTTATTTACTGAAGATATCACTTGTGATTTCTTCGATAATACAAAATAAGTCAAAGTGATAAGGTTACTTAGCCCATTAGAGCTTATCACTTTGGTACCCTCATATATCTTGGCATCTAATTCCATTTTGAACATGACCAGATTTGATCGGCCCCATAAATGGATATGGGGGATTACGATTCACATTAACCCTCACCTTTTGATTGCAAATACCAGGCAGCAAGCCAAGTTCATCATGCTGACTTATTTCAAGAGTTTTGGCATCAAGTAAGCATTGGGCACATCGACCGGGAGGCAGTGTTTTAAGTGACTAATTCCAATGAATGCAGGGCCTGAGGTTGGTCTCCACCTTTTAGAGATGAGGTGTAATGTGTGTTATTGTTGGCAATTATGTAGGAAGTGCATGATGTAGAAAGCATGACATAATATTGGAAACAGTGTGCTCCAAGCATTTTGGATTCAACACTGATCAAAGTGATGCCTTTTATCCACAGGGGTCTAGGAAATCTTCCAAACATATTCGATACATGGTGCTGGCAGTGAGGCGGAATGAGATGAGGTGTGCAGGACAGTAGAACAGTATGAAGGTCAATGGTAATTGTCATGGAATTGAATGCCATCTAAGTCATTCAGTGGCCTCATGTAACTGATAACAGGGACAGTAAATGCATCTTCAAGTGCCACATCTTTCAGCTACACTTGTATCATCAGATATTGTTCACTTCATAGCACAGCCATCATTCACCTACCACTGGTTTCTGTTAAATACTATTCTTACTTATCATTCATAGAGTTCACCTTTTCATTAAACATTTAATTCTGTTGCAACCCACACTCACAGCTTGGAGTGTGGGCCACGTGCTGCTCATTCCGTTCAATCAATGCAGCCACATTGCACGTATATGACACTCACTGACATGCCTCCAGCACTACTGTAAGGCAACGTGGCACATAATAGCGTGCAGTAGCAGTGAACTGGGCTCCACATAGAGAAATGCAATCTAGTACCTGGGTAATCATTGCAAAATCCATGGCCAGAACTGAACTCGAACTGAAACTGCAAAAGGGGAGTGTTTCCTCACAAACCCTTCGCACAACTCTCTTTCTCTCTCTACTTTATTGTGTGACTCCAATTGCTAATGCCCCTGTTGCACGGGTCCATCATGAACACACCCAGCATTTCCTTCTTCACCTTCCTTCCGCTCTGCAACTATTTTCCAAACAAAAAATGGTAAGGGCTCCAGCCACATGATAGTGAAATTGTCTTCATCAACAGAATGGAAGAGAAAATGTTCCGCCTTTGTCACCTCCATTCAAAGTCCAGTTCACTCCAAACTCATTCAGCAGATGTCATGCTAGTGTAAAGGCCTAGTCAGTAGCTGAGCTCCAAGGAAACAAGGAATCAGGCATAAGAAAACCTACCTTTAATTGATATTCATCAACATGATATACTATCCAGGAATCGGGTGTGATGCACATTAAATGCATTCCCAAAATCCACACGTAAAGAACAATGCATTTTCCAGATTTAGGAACTCTTCGCTCCAAGGTCACACCACCCCTCCTCTTGATCCACCTCCATTTTCTCCCCTTTTCCATATCCTTCCAGCCCCTCTGTAACTCTTTTTCATCCCCATCTCCTTCCTGGTTCCATCTACCTACATTTTTCATTCATCAGATTTTGCTTCCTATCCCAGTCTGGGACTGGTTCTGGTTATCATTCCCCCTTCAATTCTGCCCTAATGGTTCCCATTTATCGTCTTCCTTATTTACCAGATTTCAGGTGCAAGTAACCTTTGTGTTCCTACTTATTACCCTCCTGGCTGTCTACACCTACACCTCTCTCACCCCTCCTACCTGGCCCCATCTAATCATCGTTCACGCCTCTTTGGCCCACCCATCACCTCCTGACCCTTATCTCACCGCTCCCCTTCTCCCCTTTATACTGGCAATCTTCTTTCTTCATTCTTCGTCGTGGTGGAACAGAGAACACGGAACAGTACAGCACATGAACAGCCCTTTCAGCGCACAATTACAGTCCCCAAAATGATGCCAAGATTATCTGTTAGCTATCTGCACATTATCCATATCTCTCCATTCCCTTCATATCCATATGCCTATCCAATAGTTTCTTAAATGCCATTATCCTATTTGTCTCAACAACAACCCTTGGAACACATTCCAGCCAATAACCACCCTCTATGTTAAAAAAAAATGGTCCATACATCTTCTTTCAACTTAATGCTGTGCCTTCTAGTATTTGATTGTTCCATCGTGGGAAAAAGGTTATGACTGTCTACCCTAACTATGCGTAGGTGTAACTATGTAGGTGTAGGTGTAACTATGTTCTCACTATCATCTCATTATGAGGTGATGCAGAATTTCAACCCGAGACATCTACAATTTCAACCCCACCCCCATAGATACTACTCACTGCACTTGAGTTCCTCCAACATATCGTTAATTGCTCTACATTCTAGCATCTGCAGACTTGTGACTCCCAACATTCGTTTTTTTAGTTTCCATTGGTGAGATAATTGGTCATAATGTAGACCACGGTCTACATTCAACATTCAACTACGGTCATAAATGATAGGAGTATAATTAGGCCATTCAGCCCATCAAGTCTACTCCGCTATTCAATCATGGCTGATCTACCTCTGCCTCCTAACCCCACTCCCTGCCTTCTCTCCATAACCTCTGTCACATGTACTAATCAAAAATCTATCTATCTCTGCCTTAAGCATATCCAGTGATTGGCCTCCATTGCCTTCTGTCGCAGAATTCCACAGATTAACCACCCTTGACTAAAGAAATCTCTCCTCACCTCCTTCTTAAAAGAACGCTCTTTAATTCTGAGGCTATGACCTCTAGTCCTGGACTCTCCCACTAGTGGAACTATTTTCTCCACATCCAATCTATCCAAGCCTTTCACTATTCTGTATGTTTCAATGAGGTCCCCCCTCATTCTTCTAAACCCCAGCGAGTACAGGCACAATGCCAACAAATGCTCATCATAGGTTAACCTACCCATTCCTGGGATCATTCTTGTAAACCTCCTCTGGACCTTCTCCAGAGCCTCCATATCCTTCCTCAGATTGTGGATAAATGTGAGGTTATCCATTTTGGTGGCAAGAACAAGAAAGATTATTATTTGAATGGTGTCAGATTAGGAAAAGGGGAGGTGCAATGAGACCTGTGTCCTTATACATCAGTCACTAAAAGTAAGCATGCAGGTCCAGCAGGCAGTGAAGAAAATTAATGGCATTTTGGCTTTCATTGTGAGAGGATTTGAATTTAGGAGCAAGTAGGTCCTACTGCAGTTGTACAGGGCCTTGGTGAGACCATACCTGAGTATCGTGTGCAGTTTTAGTCTCCTAATTTGAGGAAGGACATTCTTGCTATTGAGGGAGTGCAATATAGGTCCACCAGGTTAATTCCCAGGATGGCGGGACTGATATATGATGAAAGAATGCGTCGATTGGGCTTGTATTCGCTGGAATTTAGAAGGATGAGAGGGATGAGAAGGATGAAATATATACAATTCTAAGGGATTGGACAGGCTAGATGCAGGAAACATGTTCCCAATGTTGGGGGAGTCCAGAACGAGGGGTCACAGTTTAAGAATAAGGGGTAGGCCATTTAGGACTGAGATGAGGAGAAACTTTTTCACCCAGAGATTTGTGAATCTGAGGAATTCTCTGCCGCAGAAAGCAGTGGAGGCCAATTCACTGGATGTTTTTAAGAGATAGTTAGATTTAGCTCTTAGGGCTAATGGAATCAAGGGATATGGGAAAAAAGCAGGAACGGGGTACTGATCTTGGATGATCAGCCGTGATCATATTGAATGGCAGTGCTGGCTCCAAGGGCCAAATAGCCTACTCATGCACCTTTTTTCTATGTTTCAATGTCTCTATGATATGGTGCCAAAAATTGCTCACAATATTCCAAATGCGGCCTTACCAGCGACTAATAGAGCCTGATAGGATAAGATAGATAAGAAAAGATAGAATTGATAGGATCAATTGAATCAGGAGATAAAATTGGCGTGTCAAAAATGTAATGCTACGGTGGTTATGGGAGATTTCAACATGCAGGTAGACTGGGAAAATCAGGTTGGAAATGGACCCCAGGAAAGAGAGTTTGTAGAGTGCCTTCGAGATGGATTTTTAGAACAGCTTGTACTGGAGCCTACCAGGGAGAAGGCAATTCTGGATTTAGTGTTGTGTAATGATCCTGATCTGATAAGGGGACTAGAGGTAAAAGAGCCATTAGGAGGCAGTGATCACAACATAATAAGTTTTACTCTGCAAATGGAAAGGCAGAAGGGAAAATCGGAAGTGTCGGTATTACAGTATAGCAAAGGGGATTACAGAGGCATGAGGCAGTAGCTGGCCAAAATTGATTGGAAGGAGGCCCTAGCAGGGAAGACGGTAGAACAGCAATGGCAGGTATTCCTGGGAATAATGCAGAGGTTGCAGGATCAATTTATTCCAAAGAGGTGGAAAGACTCTAAGGGGAGTAAGAGACACCTGTGGCTGACAAGGGAAGTCAGGGACAGCATAAAAATTAAGGAGAGGAAGTATAACATAGCAAAGAAGAGTGGGAAGACAGAGGATTGGGACTCTTTTAAAGAGCAACAAAAGTTAACTAAAAAGGCAATACGGGGAGAAAAGATGAGGTACGAGGGTAAACTAGCCAATAATATAAAGGAGGATAGCAAAAGTTTTTTTAGGTAGGTGAAGAGGAAAAAAATAGTCAAGGCAAATGTGGGTCCCTTGAAGACAGAAGCAGGGGAATTTATTATGGGGAACAAAGAAATGGCAGACGAGTTAAACCGTTACTTTGGATCTGTCTTCACTGAGGAAGATACACACAATCTCCCAAATGTTCTAGGGGCCAGAGAACCTAGGGTGATGGAGGAACTGAAGGAAATCCACATTAGGCAGGAAATGGTTTTGGGTAGACTGATGGGACTGAAGGCTGATAAATCCCCAGGGCCTGATGGTCTGCATCCCAGAGTACTTAAGGAGGTGGCTCTAGAAATAGTGGAAGCATTGGAGATCATTTTTCAATGTTCTATAGATTCAGGATCAGTTCCTGTGGATTGGAGGATAGCAAATGTTATCCCACTTTTTAAGAAAGGAGGGAGAGAGAAAACGGGTAATTATAGACCAGTTAGTCTGACATCAGTGGTGGGGAAGATGCTGGAGTCAATTATAAAAGACGAAATTGCTGAGCATTTGGATAGCAGTAATGGGATCATTCCGAGTCAGCATGGATTTACGAAGGGGAAATCATGCTTGACAAATCTACTGGAATTTTTTGAGGATGTAACTAGGAAAATTGACAAGGGAGAGTCAGTGGATGTGGTGTACCTCGACTTTCAGAAAGCCTTCGACAAGGTCCCACATAGGAGATTAGTGGGCAAAATTAGGGCACATGGTATTGGGGGTAGGGTACTGACATGGATAGAAAATTGGTTGACAGACAGAAAGCAAAGAGTGGGGATAAATGGGTCCCTTTCGGAATGGCAGGCAGTGACCAGTGGGGTACCGCAAGGTTCGGTGCTGGGACCCCAGCTATTTACGATATACATTAATGACTTAGACGAAGGGATTAAAAGTACCATTAGCAAATTTGCAGATGATACTAAGTTGGGGGGTAGTGTGAATTGTGAGGAAGATGCAATAAGGCTGCAGGGTGACTTGGACAGGTTGTGTGAGTGGGCGGATACATGGCAGATGCAGTTTAATGTAGATAAGTGTGAGGTTATTCACTTTGGAAGTAAGAATAGAAAGGCAGATTATTATCTGAATGGTGTCAAGTTAGGAGGAGGGGGAGTTCAACGAGATCTGGGTGTCCTAGTGCATCAGTCAATGAAAGGAAGCATGCAGGTTCAGCAGGCAGTGAAGAAAGCCAATGGAATGTTGGCCTTCGTAACAAGAGGAGTTGAGTATAGGAGCAAAGAGGTCCTTCTACAGTTGTACCGGGCCCTGGTGAGACCGCACCTGGAGTACTGTGTGCAGTTTTGGTCTCCAAATTTGAGGAAGGATATTCTTGCTATGGAGGGCGTGCAGCGTAGGTTCACTAGGTTAATTCCCGGAATGGTGGGACTGTCGTATGTTGAAAGGCTGGAGCGATTGGGCTTGTATACACTGGAATTTAGAAGGATGAGGGGGGATCTTATTGAAACATATAAGATAATTAGGGGATTGGACACATTAGAGGCAGATAACATGTTCCCAATGTTGGGGGAGTCCAGAACATGGGGCCACAGTTTGAGAATAAGGGGTAGGCCATTTAGAACGGAGATGAGGAAGAACTTTTTCAGTCAGAGGGTGGTGAAGGTGTGGAATTCTCTGCCTCAGAAGGCAGTGGAGGCCAGTTCGTTGGATGCTTTCAAGAGAGAGCTGGATAGAGCTCTTAAGGATAGCGGAGTGAGGGGGTATGGGGAGAAGGCAGGAACGGGGTACTGATTGAGAGTGATCAGCCATGATCGCATTGAATGGCGGTGCTGGCTCGAAGGGCTGAATGGCCTACTCCTGCACCTATTGTCTATTGTCTATTGTCTATTGTCATAAGTAAAACAATATTCATTCCTTGTGAGAGATACAAAGTGCTGGTTTAACCCAGTGGGTCAGACAGCATCTCTGGGGAAATTTGACGGGTGACGTTTTGGATTGGGAACACTGTTTTGACTGCACCCATCCTTTTTCTCCAGAAATTATGCCTGACCCACGATGTTACTCCAGCACTTTGTGTCTATCTACAGTATATACCAGCATCTGCAATTCTTTTCTACATACTTCATTCCTTGTGCCTTTTTTCCTATTCTGTTGTCTTTCAATGAAAATGTTCCACTTCTCTAATTTGAAAACTGATCATATTTATTCCAGGCTTTTGTGTAAAAGCTTGTATCAGCACATTCAACTTCTGCTTTCCCGCAATAAAAATATAACTGTTACCTGTGGTTGAATTAAACATACTTTCCTCTTCAGAAGGCAGACACACAAATTGCACTTACTCACTGCACAATCAGTCAACACAAATCATTCTGTTTATTCCGATGAGGTTGAATTAAGCAGCTTTTCAGCTGAAAGCCCCAATCACAACTATGGTAAATGAAAATCAAGTATAATACTTCTCGCTATCACTTCCTTCCTATAATACACATTACTAACTGTTCATTTCCTACCACTGTCATCTGAATAAAGAAGTGTTGGTTCCTGATTCTTCAACTGCGACCTTCAAATAACATCCTTAGATTGATTATCTTGAGGTTTTCATTGACGCAGTGCGCTTGAGACTGTAACTTTGTTACCCAGAGATGAAACACTGCGAGATTGCATGCATTAAAAGTTGATCAATGATCTATGTCCCAAAAGCCCATGTTTAGGCACGATTTGAATCCTTTCTACTAACTGGGGAGGCAGTTAAATCAACCACCTTGTTCAGAATATAAGGAAAGCACGATGTTAAGCTATTCCTTTAGTCAACTGTCTTTTATTTTTCTTTATGCTTTGATGCTTTGGTTATTTTTTTCATTAAATATTAAATACATTACACGATCCATCATGGGCACAGCCACCACCTCCCCACCGCCACCAAAAAACCTCAGTCGAAAGCATTTACATGATGCGCTGCCTCAAGAAGGCAGCATCTATCAGCAAGGATCCCCACCATCTGGGCCATGCCCTCCTCTCACAGCTACCACTGGGCAGGAGGTTCAGAAAGTGGAAGTCCTGCATCATTAGGTTCTGGAGCAGTTACTTTGCTTCAGGTGCTTGAACCAACCCTAATCCTACTTTGTCAATGGAGGACTACAGTCCAATTCTTGCACTATTATAAGGTTATGTGTAATTTATAAATAATTTGTGTAAATTTATTTTTATATGTTTGGCTGAGTCTATGTGCCTGTGATACTGTTGCAAGCAAGATTTTCATTGTACCTGCACCTCACCACACTTGCGCATTTGACAATAAGCTCAACTTGACATGGACCTTCATACTGTATGTTCTTCTACAAACTCACTGCAATTTCCACTCTGGCTCCTTTTGTTTTCTATAGGAATTCCAAAGTGTAAGTCTCCTTAACCTTAATCACTCTTTATGATCTCCTGTGAACTTCAGACTTTTAAACCCCACTTTGAATTCTTGTTTAACTTCTTGCTAACTTGCAGTTATTTTGCATCTTTCTCACTTGAATTAGAATTGACTGGATCCTTTGTAAAATTGTTTTTTTGTTTGCCTTCCAATAGACATTTCTTATTTTGATCAATGCTTAATTGGTACATTTTAAAGTTTTATAGGATACAAATAATCGTACACATATCTAAAGTTCTTACCTTTATGTTTGACTCCCATTGTCTACTTATCTCAGCCGATGCGACCATCTCCAGCCCTAGAACCCACCAAGTAGGCTGGTTGATTATATCTTTCCAGTTTCCTGAGCCCCATCTTTGGCAGTCATGTTTAAAGCTACTTAAAATTTTTAGGTTTGAAATTTCTTCCCTAAACCTCCCCAACTTTTCATCTCTCCTTTAGGATGTTTCTTGCAGTCTATTTCTTTCACTGGCTGTTTATTCCCATACTTCATTGTAATATTTGACTTGCTTTTAAATGTGATCTGATAATGCTCCTATGAAGAATTTTGAGCCATTTTTCTATATTAAAGATGCCACATAAATGCATATCATTTTGTTTTGGAAATATTTCAATCTAATATAAATTCCAACATTAGCAGTTTAGAAGCTGTATTAATGATCTTCCTAATGGTATGAAGAAGGGTCTCGACCCGAAACGTCACCCATTCCTTCTCTCCTGAGATGCTGCCTGACCTGCTGAATTACTCCAGCATTTTGTGAATAAATACCTTCGAATTGTACCAGCATCTGCAGTTATTTTCCTACACTTCCTAATGGTATGAGATCATCAAAATTATTGTCTGAATATGGACAATCAATAAGGCTTTGTTTGTGGATGATTGGTGCCCAATTATATCAGATTTTGATTTTTGTTTAATTTGCCATAGTTATAGAATTATACAGTGTGGAAATAGATCCGTTGGTGCAACTTGCCACACCAACCAACATGTCCCATCTACACTAGTCCCACCTGCCTGCTTTTGGCCCATATCCCTCGATGCCTATCCTATCCATGTACTTGTCTAAATGTTTCTTAAATATTGTAATAGTACCTGCCTCAATTACTCCCCCAGCGGGCCATTCCATACATCCACCACCCTTTGTGTGAAGAGGTTATCCCTGGGTTCCCATTAGGTTTGTTTCCTTCCTGGCATTTTTAAAGATTAGTCAATAATAATAATAATATTCATTTATTGTCATTGCAACGAGTACAACGAAATTAAAAAAATAGCCAATCCTGACGGTGCGTACAAACATATATGCAATAAATGCAAAAACAAATAAATACATAAATACAATTATATTAAGTACAAGATTTTTTAACGGTGTTGCCTAGTGCAAAGGTAGTGTTCAGTTCTCGTATGGCCCTGGGGTAAAAACTGTTCTTAAGTCTGTTTGTTCGGGATTTGATGGACCTGAAACGTCGACCAGAGGGCAGATGAACAAACAGACGGTGGCCGGGGTGGGATGGATCTTTTATTATTTTGCCTGCTCTACTGAGGCAGCGTAGGCTGAACAGGTGCTCTAGGGAGGGCAGTGAGCAGCCGATGATCTTCTGGGCCGTCGTGATGACCCTCTGAAGGGCCTTCCTGTCCTTTTCTGAGCAGCTGGCATACCATGTGGTTATACAGTATGCCAGCACACTCTCGATGGAGCAGCGATAGAAGGACAACATGAGCTTCTCCTGCAGGTTGGTTTTCCTGAGGATCCTCAGAAAGTGGAGTCTCTGCTGTGCCTTCTTTACTGTGGTGATGGTGTTGGTAGACCAGGTAAGATCCTCTGCGATGTGCGTACCCAGGAACCTGAAAGCGGGTACCCTTTCCACACAGACCCCATTGATGTAGAGTGGGTCGTATTCTACACTGGTTTTTCTAAAGTCAATTATAAGTTCCTTTGTTTTGGAGGAGTTCAGGACCAGATTGTTCACTGAACACCATGCTGCCAGCCTTTGGATTTCATCCCTATAGGCTGTCTCATCTCCTCCTGAGATGAGTCCAACCACAGTCGTGTCATCCGCGAACTTGATGATGGTGTTGGTGGGATGGGTGGGGGCGCAGTCGTGAGTGTAGAGGGAGTAAAGGATGGGGCTCAACACACAGCCCTGTGGTGAGCCGGTGCTCAGTGTAATGGTGGAGGAGAGGCGAGGGCCTATTTTGACGGTCTGGGGGCGGTTGGTCAGGAAGTCCTTGATCCATTGGCAGATGGTTTGGGAAAATCCAAGGTCGGAAAGTTTGGTGACCAGTCTGCTCAAAATGTCATTTTGGTGTGCATCCTAATAGGGAATTTTCTAGCCCGAGGAATAACACTAGAATATATTATTAATGATTAGAAACAGCTGAAGTGCTGGAAGACTAGAGTGTTAATGTTGCATCTTTAGTTAAGCAATTTTGCAAAGAAAAACCTGGGAATTATCAAATAGTAAGCCTAACATCTGTGGAAAGAAAGATACTAAAGAGGATGCTGAGAGCTTAAACCCCTGTCCCACTTAGGTGATTTTTTAGGTGACTACAGGCGACTAGGCTGTTGCCACATGGTTGCCGGGGTGTCGCCTGTATGGGCATGAGTAGTCTCCAAAGAGTCGTAGAGCTTTTCTGGTCGCTGCTGGATTTTGAAATGTTTAAAAATTTTCAGCGACTGTTGGTTTCATGCCAATGATCGTAGCTTGATGTCTCCTGACGTAGGTGCTGTTGTAGGTTGTTGCCAGGTTGTCGCCAGGTGACATAGGTTGTTGCCGGTGCTGACTTTGTTGAACTCCATTGGCGACTACCTACGTCAACCGGCGACAGGTACCGGCGTCAAAACTGGAGGCCAAAATGACGTGAATTGTCTTCAGTTGTCGCCGACACGGTTGTAGCTTGTCGTAGCTTGTCGTGGGTAGACGTAGGTTGACGTCAGTTGTCGTAGTTTGCCGTCTGTGTGGTCGTAGATTGTAGTAGGTGCGGTCGTAGGTGGACGTCCTAGGTCGCGACGATTGGGTCGCCAGTTGTTGGTAACTTGCCATAGCTTGACATCGACTAGGTGGTAGGTTGTTGTAGCTTGTCGTAGACATTGTCCAGTCACCGTTTTCTCGGCGAACTGCTACGACTGTTGCAGTCGCTGGCAGTCACCTAAAAAAACGCCTAAGTGGGACAGGCCCCTAAGATATATGTGTCTTTAGATAGATAGTGGTTGATTAGGGGTAGTCAGCATGGCTTTATATGTGGAGATCATGTATTAGACATTTGATTGAGTTTTCTGATGAAATAACCAAGAAGGTTGATGAGTGCAAGGCTTTTGACATTGTCTACATGGCTTTCAGTAAGGTTTTAATAAGTTAGGCTGCCTGGGTGTGCTTGGTAGGCTGTCTGGAATCATGCGCCTGAAATATAGGGAGAGGTTGAATGGGGTTGGACTTTATTCCTTGAAGTGCAGGAAGTTGAGGGGTGATCTTATAGAAATGTATATAATCATGAGGGGGTAGATCGGATTAATGCTCAGAGTCTTTATCCCCGTTTACTGGAAACAAGAACTAGAGGATATATGTTTAAGGTGAGAGCGGAAACCTGAGGGGCAACATTTTCATACAGAGGATGGTGAGTATAAAGAACGAGAGGCCAGAGAAAGTAATTGAGGCAGGTACAATAACAACATTCAAAAGACATTTGGATAGGTACATAGATAGGAAAGGTTGAGGGGGAGATGGGCCAAACATGGGAACAATTTGCTAGCTTAGATTAAGCATCTTTGGCAGCTTGAACAAGTTATGCCAAAGGGCTTGTTTCCATGACGTATGGCTCTATGACTAGACCTTAAAATTGTAGTAAATTGCACCAGATTATTTGCTGAAGGAACACGGAATAGATATTTAAATCAACAACATTTATCATCCAAAATTTACTTTGAAGATGAAAATCCAATTCTGCAAGACAATCTGGAATTTGGATGATTTGCTATTCAAATTAAAAGTTAATAAAATAAGGGTTAAATCAATACAAAACACTTGTAAATAGTTAAGTTAACATCTACTCAAGCTCAACACTCAGAGAAAGTAATCACAGTCAATGTGCGATTGGGGTAAATTAATCGAGTCACACATTTGGAATATGAGACCAACACGGAAGAAACACATTGTTGGAAAATATCTTCAAAATATTCAGATATGATATTCGGAATTTAAAAATTGTGAGTGTGAACCATACCGACATTTGTAACGATGATCGGGAGGATATTATGATCTTGTCAGCAAAGAGCAAAAACACCATGGGAGAAGAACAGGCAATTGCATCACTTGATCCTGTTCCACCACTGAACCACAGGCATAACTGACCAGTGTTGCATATTTTTGTCACAGAAGTCAATGGTGCCTGTGATGTGGTATTGTGGTAAGGTATTTTGGAAGCAATTGTGTGCAAGATGAAGAATGGAAAGTATGATAACCAGGATATGTGGTGGTGTTTGGGTTGGGAGTAGTAAGAAGTATAAATTGGAATCAATATGTTTCATGCTGTAAGTGGCAGGGAAGAGGAATAATAGAAGTGACTCCATTATTGGCATGCAGAGCTGTGGATGACACGGAGCAAATTCAGAAGCAGCAGAAACCATGGTTTGTGGCGGACTGAAGGACGGGGAATGGAGGGCAGCAAATCAGGGTTTGGAGGATGGATGGGGTTAGGAGATGGACTGGAGGTCAGGGGATTGGATGTCACGAAGTGTGCAGTATAATGGGGAGGTAAACGTTGAAAGTACATAATAAACTTACTTGGCATGCATTGGACAAACAGTTGCGTTATGTTAAAATGGTTCTGAGGTGTTAGGGTGAAGCATATACAGACAGAAGTAACCAGCCAAATTTGCAAAATGATGGAAAGATGATTCAAAGGTAAAAACAATTGGTTGACAGTGAAAGCAGCAACATTATACAACAACATTTTTAGGTACAAATCTCAGAACAGCCGGAATAGAAGAAAAATCTATTTATCTCAAATGAGATTTATGTTCTTTGAGCAAACTTTGACCTTACAGTATGTTGTCACTAGAACCTCAAAGCTTTGAATGAAACGGTGTTTCCTGAATGATTACCATGAATAAAAAATAGTCCCTTTCTTCTATTTATTTATTTATGTATCCGTTTATTTATTTATTTATTTATTTGTCATATGTAGGTTGGCACAGGGTCAACGGTACAATGAAATGTATTTGACAAGACAACGGGTCACCTCAGCAGTAATATTCCAAGGATAAATAAGATAAAAATTACATTAGTAAGGTAAAAAGACAATATTAAAATAATCAACATATACGATGTGAAATGTTTTTTATGAGTTCAGAAGCCTGATGGCCTGATGGTAGAAACTGTTCTTAAGTCTGTTGGTACATGCAGCCATACTGCTGTATCGTCTGCCTGACGGTAACAAGGAGAACAGCCTGCGTGCTGGGTGGCTGTGATCCTTGATGATGCTGCGTGCCTTCCGCAGGCACCACCGGTAGAAAATGTCCTGAATGGCCGGGAGACAGTTGCCAGTGATGTGCTGTGCCATCTTCACCACTCTCTGTAGTGATTTGTGGCTGTGGGCCAAACAGTTCCAGTACCAGACTGTAATGCAGCCCGTCAGCAGTCTCTTGATGGTGCATCTGTAGAAGTTTGTGAGGATGCTGGCGTTCATGCCAAACTTCCTCAGTCTTCTCAGGAAAAAGAGCCGCTTTGTTATTGTGTCTGTGTGCAGTGTCTAGGAAAGGTCCTCAGTGATGTGCATACCGAGGAACTTAAAGCTGCTGACCCTTTCAACCTCAGCATCACCGATGTGGATGGGGAGGTGTCCAGTCCCCCGCTGTCTCCTGTAGTCCACGATCATCTCTTTAGTTTTGCTGACATTGAGAGAGAGGTTATTTTCCTGGCACCAGCTGTTTAATGCCTTTACCTCCTCTCTGTAGGCCGTCTCGTTGTTGTCTGTGATGAGGCCCAAGATGGTCGTGTCATTAGCAAACTTTAGGATGATGTTTGAGCTGTGCTTAGCAGTACAGTCGTGCGTGAACAGGGAGTACAGGAGAGGACTGAGCACACAGCCCTGTGGTGTGCCTGTGTTGAGGATCAGTGAAGAAGAGGTGTGGCTGCCAATTATCACCACTTGGGGCCTGCCCGTCAGGAAATCGAATATCCATCCACAGGTGGAGGTCTCCAGTCCAAGATCAAGGAGCTTGGGGACGAGTTTTGAGGGCTTAATCGTGTTGAATGCCGAGCTGTAGTCAATAAAGAGCATTCTCACATACGTATTTCCTTTGTCCAGGTGGGTGAGCACAGTATGTATTGCCATGGCAATGGCATCGTCCGTGGCCCTGTTTGGTCTATATGCAAACTGAAGAGGGTCCAAGGTGTCAGGGAGAGAGGAGCAGATGTGAGTTTTGACTAGTCGCTCGAAGCACTTCATGATGACTAATGTCAGTGCGACAGGACGGCAGTCATTTAAACAGGAGGTTACTGGTTTCATTGGAACAGGAATGATGATGGATGCTTTGAAGGAGGTGGGAACCACAAACTGACTCAGAGAGAGGTTGAAGATGTTGGTGAACACCCCTGCCAGTTGATCAGCACACGCTCTGAGAGCCCGCCCTGGAATACCATCCGGCCCTGGAGCCCTCACGTCTGCCGTTTGTAAGGACAGTGTGGTAGTCCCCCTGCACACCTGTGGACTCATGGTGGGTGCTGTGTTGTCTGCATCGAACCGGGCGTAAAAGGTGTTAAGCTCGTCCGAGAGCGATGTGGTGGACTGAACAGTGCTCCTGTTTTTTCCTTTGTAGTCTGTGACGCAGCGTAAACCACTCCACATGCGTCTGGAGTCCGAGCTCTACTATTTAGATTCCACTTTGTTTCTGTAGTCTCTCTTGGCTTTCCTGATTGGCTTCTGGAGGTCATATCTGGCTACCTTGTAGGCGTTGAGGACACCTGAGTTGAAGGCAGTGCTTTAAGTTTAGCACGGATTTCCTGTCCGACCCAGGGTTTCTGATTTGGGTAAGTGCAGATGGTGGCTTTTGGAACCACATCATCGATGCACTTACTTATGTAGCCCAAGACAGAGTCTGTGTATTCGTTGATATTGCCTTCTGCTGCATCTTCAAACATCTGCCAGTCAGTTGTGTCAAAGCAGTCCTGCAAGGCCTCATCAACCTCATTGTTCCATTGATATATGACCCTGGAAACCGGTTTTTCCTGTTTTAGTTTCTGCCTGTATGCAGGCAGCAGTAGAATGGAACAGTGATCTTCCTTACCAAAAGCAGGGCGAGGGAGGGGCTTATAACAGTCTCTGAATGGGGTGTAACAATGGTCCAGGCTCTGCTCTCCCCTAGTTGGAAAAGTGATGTGTTGGAAGTATTTTGGGAAAACCTTCTTCATATTGGCTCTGTTGGTCTCCCAGAACAATGAACACAGCCTCACGATGGGAGTTCTCCAGCTCATTTACAATCCCATACAGTTCGTCCAGGGCTAGAGATTTATCAGCCTGTGGGGGGATGTAAGCAGCAGTAAGGACTGAACTGAACTCTCTGGGGAGGTAGAAAGGTCTAGCTTTAAGGTCTACATCGCTTCCATTCAATATCATAAAAACCTCAGTGAATCACTTCCTTGTTTTCTATTTACATAAATACCAACAGTTACGACAAAGTGATGCAGTGCAAGAGGTGACCTATCCCATCATATCCACTGTAATGTTTTTTTTTAAATCTCCACTTCCTAGTCTTTAATTAGGGCTTTACAGATTCTTCCCCCCCCCCCCCACCCCACTTCCAAATAATTATTTTGTTCGCCGTTGAAAGATTTGTTTTTAGTTCTTCTGTCCTTTGAAGCTGTGCATTTCACAATAGCAGTAGTTAAAACATCACCTCATTTCACTTGTTTCTTTGGCCAATTACTGTTTGTGTGCTCTGATTATTGACATTTGTGAAAAGGCAATTAATTTCTCCTTATGCACTCCATCAAACTCTCTGTAATTTTGACATCTGCATTAAATCTCATCATTACCTCCTCCGGTATACGTAAGGTGAACAACCTCAGTTTCTCTGTTTTCTTGACATCCTTTATCACCTACGTGCGGCATCTGTAATGGCTGGAACATCTCTAATGGAGATTGGGGTTGTTAATGAAACAGCTGGCACAGAAAATTCACAACCAAGCGCAGTCTCTGGTGTATCTCTGAGCACAGAGCTGAGAATATGAATCTTCCCAAAATGTAACCCTTGGAATCCTGGTAACATAGAAACATAGAAAAATAGGTGCAGGATTGGGCCATTTGGCCCTTCGTGCCAGCACCGCCATTCAATATGATCATAGCTGATCATCTAAAATCAGTACCCAAGGCTTTTTCCCCATATGCCTTGGTTCCTTTAGCTCCAAGAGTTAAATCTAACTTTCTCTTGAAAACATCCGGTGAATTGGCCTCCATTGCCTTCTGTGGCAGAGAATTCCACAGATTCTCAACTCTCTGGGTGAAAATGTTTTTCCTCACTCAGTCCTAAATGGCTTACCCCTAATTCTTAAATTGTGATCCCTGGTTCTGGACTCCCCCAACATCGGGAACATTTTTCCTGCATCCAGCCTGAGTAATCCTTTAAGAATTTTATATGTTTCTATAAGATCCCCTCTCATCCTTCTAAATTCTAGTGAATACAAGTCGAGTCGACCCATTTGTTCATCATATGTCAGTCCTGCCATCCCAGGAATTAACCTGGTGAACCTAACAATTCAGTGACATTTTAAATTAGTGCAAAAGCTGGATACCTAAAATAAAACCAGAAAGTTGAGGAAATATCAGCTTTTCCGATCGAGAAAGCACAGTTAAAGTTTCAGATCAACAACCCTTCAAAGTTTTGTGGCAATGGAAGATTAATGTGGTGAAATTCTGAGCTATGTGTGGGAGATGTGATCATTTAGCTAATGAGTTCATGAGAGACTTTGGTAAGCGGCTTTCTGAAATGAGGACGGTCCGAAGGGTCTTTGAAACATTAACTTCCTTCCTCTTTTCAAAGATGCTGCATAAACTGCTGCCTGTTCACAGCACTTTCTGTTTTTATTTGAGCTGAAACATTAACACAATTTCGCACTCCACTGGTGTGGCCTGATCTGCTGAGTATTTCCACCATTCTCTATCTTTTACTTCAAATTTCCAGCATCTGGAGATCTTTGCTGTTGAATCCCAGACTATTTTTTCAATAGATCTTGGAAAGTAAACTGAAGCCTATCTACATGGACAGAGGCTTCTTGTGTGTCATTATGTGGATTTAAAGGGAAAGGGAAGAATCTTCCAACGGTCAGACTGCAGCCATGCAAGGAATAGTCTGATCATAAGGTCATAAGTGATAAGAGTAGAATTAGGCCATTCGTGCCATCAAGTCTAGTCAGCCATTCAATCATGGATGACCTATCTCTCCCTCCTAACCCCATTCTCCTGCCTTCCTCCCATAACCTCTGACATCCATACTAATCAAAAATCTATCTATCTCTGCCTTAAATATATCCACTGACTCTATCTCCACAGCCTTCTGTGGTAAATAATTCCATAGATTCACCACTCATATTGTGCCTGGCCATCAAAATCCATTCTTAACTTTGGGAAACGGGGAAGGCACTAGTGCTTGTAGTTTTACGATAAATTGTTTTTGTGGTTAGTATTTTTTTCTGTTGCAAATGATTGTGAGTACAGAATCACTACTGAACTGGTATTCAGCAGGAAAGGTTGCTCATGCAGTGCTGAATATTGCCACTGAGTCACTCAGCATGTTAGCAGTTAATTGCTGCAGGAAACACTCACTGTTAGTCTGGAAGGTTATTCTGCAGTCTGCAGTGAGTTTTGAAACTGCATCGAGAGATTTTTTAAAATGTTAAAATAGTGTCCTTTTCAGAGGCATGAGCTTTTCGACACAGTAGGGGAACAGGCCCTCTGAGTCCACAACGACCATTGATCACCCATTCACACTATTTTTATGTTATCCCACTTTCTCTTCCACGCCCCACACACTAGGGGCAATTTGCAGTTAAACCTACAAACCCGCAGGTCTATGGGATGTGGGAGGACATCGGAGCACCTACGCAGGTGGGAGGATACCTACGCAGTGACAGAGAGAACATGCAAACTCCATGCGGATAGCACCTGAGGTCAGGATTGAACCCAAGTTCCTGGTGCTATGAGGCAGCAGGTCTACCAGCTGCACCACTGTGCCGTCTGACATTTTGTTTCCATGCACAAGGTAATGCAAAAGTAGTATAATGTGCTACTAGTTGCACCCAAAACCTCCAGTCAATGCCAACGGAATCAAGTTGCATTGGTAATTTGTGATGTCATGGAACATTAAAGTAGGTGCTTTGACTCACAATGGCAAAGCCGAACATTAAGTAGCCATCTACTGTTATCTCCTTGTTCAGTAGCCATCTATGCCTTGCTGATTCAAGTGGTCATCTGGAAATTTCTTCAATATTGTGAGATACTACCTCTATCATGTCCTCAAGCAGCACGTTTCAGATTAAAATCACCTTCTGAGTGAAAAATATCTTCCTTAGATGCCCTTTAAACCTTTAACTCCTTACCCTAAATCCCCATCCCCTGGATTTAAACATCACAAAATACCTCCAAAGTAACTAAAAAAGCAAATCAAGTTCTGAAACTCATGGAAGTTAATGTATAATAATATTTGAAAAATCTGTGACTAATTTTCAGGTTGCATCATCAAAGTTTAAAAGGACCTTTTAACAGCACATGCGAGTTTTTAGCCATAATCTTCCAAACTCTCATGATTCAGGAATTGCCCCTTTAGACTCGAAAATTGAAAATGTAAGTATTATTTTAAAAGGGTGAGAGAGAAAAATCAGAATATTATATACTTGTCAATTTAACATTTGTTGTAGAGAAGTTACTGCAATATATAATTAAAGACAATATAATTAAACTTAGAGAAATCTGAGCTGATTAGAGAATGAAAACATTAATTTATTAAAAAGAAGTTATCTTACAGATCAATTGAAATTTTAGGGGATGTAACTAAAGTGGTAGGTAGGTAGGTAAACTTCCACAAAGCATTCATTATTTATCCATCTAAGAGAGCATTAGCTAAAACTAAAGCTCGTAGTATTATAGGTTGGTGTACAGTAGCTTAGTGGCTTAGTTCCTGGAGTAGCATCCAAAGATCTGAACTATTGATCTGGAGATGTGAGTTTGAACGTCACCATGCTAACTGGGGAATTTATACGTGAGTAATTAAATGGACCTAGAATTAAAAAAACTAGCAACTGTAATAGTGGCCCTGAAACTAAATTGGTTGTTGTAAAACCTTAGCTGATCCACTGATGTTATTCAGGAAAGGAAATTTGCTGATTTTAACAGTTAACTTATTTGCAGCTACAACTCCACAAGTATGTTGTCTGACTCTTAACCACCTCCTGAAATGCCTCAGCAAGCCACTCAGCTCATTGGCAATTAGGGAATTAGGGATGGCAGCAAGCACCAAAGTTGTGTAAATGACCAAATTAAGTAATTGATGTGGTAAAAAAATTGGTTATACAGTCAAAATTGGAGATTCGGAATGAACAAATTGGAATAACCTTTGTTGGGAATCATGCTGGGGACTTAGTAATTTGCTGTATTAATGACTTAGATAACCGAATATCCAGGTTTTCTGATGGAACAAATGGAACTACTGGTGTAGTTGGTGACATAGACAGAAGCATTAAATCACAACTGCACTGATGGATTTAGTAAGTGGCCAAAATTGTAGCAGAGGTATTTAACTCTAATCAATCTGAGATCATCCATATAGAACAATGGAAGAAAATGGATAGCTTCAAGTATTTATTTAAATGATGAAAAGTTCAGAAAATGACAGTGGAAGTTGTGCAGCACAGTTTCACCAGAGTGTTGATGTTTCAAGTAAACACTGAGGGATTGAATCCTGTGTAACAACCTCTTAAACATTTATTGGTTGTATTGTGTACGGAGGAAACATAAGTCACATTATCACTTTGTAAGATTGTGTTGTTGGTTTAATGGGACAACAAAGGTAAAGAAAGATCTATGCTTGTTGTATTGTATTTCCTGTGCATGAATAAAATATATATTTAAAACAAAAGACAATAAGTCTTCAGAACAATAGAAGGTTTTGGTTTGTAGGATGGGGAATGGGTGGAGAGACCAAAGAGAATGAAACTGGGGTTGTTCAGTTGGCAAAAATGCTTTCAGTGGTGTCTAGTCTATCAATGAGGCAGTTAAAGAGCAAAAAATATGAGGTCACAACAGTTGCTGAAAATCGGAAGCAGAAGAGAATGCTGGATATTCCAAGCAAATCCACACAATCCAAAATCTGTAGCATTTGCTGTCATATTTTGCCACTGGCATGTCACTAGGCATGTCACTGTTTTCTAACACATTTTTGGCTGAATTCATACATTTTGCAAAGGGCTGGACTGTAAATTAATACTACAAGCAGCACATCTTTGGCGAAACAAATAAAGAGAAAATTTATTGGTAGGCAACTCTATTATATCATATGCTTTGATAATAAACTGGAAAATCTATATGGAAAAGAATGAAGTTAGATATGGGAAGGACTACTGTTCCAATTGTATGTTATACTTTAATTACATATGATCCTATCAAACTATCCCATGTTGGGAATATGTGCACCATTATTGTCATCAATCAAAGTGAAATAAGTCACAATGGCTAAGAGAATGAAATGTGCCAAAAAGGCATGTTAAAATGGCATTGAAATTAAATGCATGGTGTCCAGCGTTGATATTCTGCATTACATGAGATCCCAATGCAATTGCTACTGAAGGCCTTTCATTACGACCATTGCACAATGTATTTTTTCTATTACCTCTTATCAGTGCAAGGGATGGAAGTTGCAAGACATTGAGTTCATGTGTGGACTGGGGATTAGTAAAAAGAGAAGACAAGAGAGGAAGTTACGAGAGAGAAGTCAAGTCAAGTCAAGTCAATTTTATTTGTATAGCACATTTAAAAACAACCCACGTTGACCAAAGTGCTGTACATCTGATTAGGTACTAAGGAAAAAAATGAAACATACAGTAGCACGCAAACAGTTCACAGCGCCTCCTCAATGAGCCTCAAACGCTAGGGAGTAGAAATAGGTTTTGAGCCTGGACTTAAAGGAGTCGATGGAGGGGGCAGTTCTGATGGGGAGAGGGATGCTGTTCCACAGTCTAGGAGCTGCAACCGCAAAAGCGCGGTCACCCCTGAGCTTAAGCCTAGACCGCGGGATAGTGAGTAGCCCCAAGTCGGCCGACCTGAGGGACCTGGAGTTAGAGAGGTGGGTTAGAAGATTTTTGATGTGGGGGGGGAATGTCCATTTAGGGCTTTATACATGAATAGGAGGAGCTTGAAGTTGATTCTGTACCGTACAGGGAGCCAGGGGACAGAGGCCAGAATCGGGGTGATGTGGTCCCTTTTACGGGTACCCGTCAGGAGTCTCGCTGCGGCGTTTTGGACCAGTTGCAGGCGGGACAGGGAAGATTGGCTGATCCCAGTGTATATAGAAGACTGGAGAAAGGGGAATCAATTGGTGGGTATTTGGGGCAATTGGTCAGGGAGTTTGGGATGGAGGTTAGCCAAGAAGGAGATGAGATATTTGTTTGAGGAGATAATTATGGGGTTATTTAGTCAGAAATATAAACTGAAGAAAGTCAGAGAAATAATTGAGGATAGCCCTAGGAATGCACAACAAGAAGATTGGATGGAACAATCATTAAAAATAGAACATTCAAGGAAAAACCTTTCTGGAATATGATCTGTTTCTCGGTCCCTCCATTAAGGTTGGATTTCCTTTGAAAAACACAGAAACCAGCCACAATCTGCTGTATAATTGTGCTTGTGGGTCTCATTTGTGAAAAGTAATTTTGAAAAAATGAATTGAAAGTAAGCATTTCACTCCTTTTGATATCTCTGGACATGCCCAGCAGCCTTTGTGTATGTGAAAACCCAGAACAAGATACCTCAATATGCTTTTGATATCTTAAATACCCAATTATATTATTTATATAATTCCCTTGCATAGGTGCAAAAAAAATCACTCTATTTAATAGAATTTCTGAGCTAATTTTTCTTCACAGATAATGAGTTTCTCTTATAATATCTGGAATGTAAATCTGTGTACCGCTGCTTAAAAATATCCTGGCACTCTCAGCACATTCCTAGCTGCTATCATGTAGTGCCATAACAGCCCAAAGCTGATGTTAAATAATAAAAGATTATGTGGAATAAAAGTTACAAAATATGCCAATACTGTTGATGATACTGCACAAAGTTGATTAAGTGCTCGGCATACAAATAAATGACTGTAGTATTGACAGTTACATGAGACTATCGGGAGGGTGAGCTAGATGTATCAGTATGAGTGCCAGCTGCATCCATCTATCTTGCATTAAACAGATAGCTTAAATAAATAAAATGATGCTTCTTTCACATTATGATCATATTTTCATCTTGGTTTATGTAGACAGTAGAAAGTGGTTGGCATTAGCATTACACATGTGTGAATTACACACTCCCAACTTCGATGAAGCCCAATCTGTCCATTTGTTTGTTTTATTCCATTTGGGCATCAAAGCAGTTGTGTTCCCCTCTGATTTTTCTTTTGATTATTTAATGATATTTAAAGACAATTAGCTGTTGATGAGTGAAGATCCACTATATGTTGGATGGTTGGTGGATGGTTTTAATTTGGGAAATTTATTTCTGACAAGCTAATAGAAACAGGGGCGCTCTACCTGGATTCTGTCTTGCTGATTGTAGATTAGTGTAATGGTGTCACTCATGTTATGTGTAATGGTGTCACTCATGTTATGTGTCATGCTTTTGTAGTTATACCCCTTTAGCTTTTGAGTGACAGCTGCTTGGGTGATTCGGGTTAGTGTAAGTGCAACGTGCAGGCGTGAGGTCATGCTTGCTATGTAATTAATAATGTCTTGCCACATTCCCCACAATCCAACCTCCCACTCAATTCATTCACTGCTTGACCCAACCATTTACCTGAACTTATCTTTCCTTCTTCCATGACGGTCCGTCATGAACACCTCCCCACCTCAAGAAGGCTCATCTATTATCAAGGATCCCCACCATCCCAGCTATGCCCTCTTCGTGCTGTGAAGATCAGAAATAGGTACAGAAGTCTGAAGTCCCACACCACCAGGTTCAGAAACAATTAGTTTCCTTCAACCATCAGGTTCTTGAACCGACCTGCGCACCCTAATCCAATCTCTACAAGGAACACTATGGATGACCAAGTTATCAGAGTTACTGAAAGGAAAGTTCAAAATACGGACACATTTTTATAAAGAATTCTGGTATTGTGTAATGATCCTCATATTTATGATCCTTATATAGAAGCTGCAAATTCAAAGGGATGGAAATAATCACTCACCTTGAAGGATTATTTTTCCCACCTCACCGTTGAACACAAATCTATAGCCTCCGAGATCCATGCAAATACTTATAGTTTGTAGAAATCTCCTGATATTGAATGAAAATCAATAAACGTTACATGCTTGAAAGCTGAAATAAGAACATAAAATACTGGAAAAGCTGTAATGTTTTAGGTCCGGAGATTTGGTAAGATTGGAAAAATGAAAATTTATCACTTACGATGATGGGGTCTTGGATCTGAAGCTCCAACAGTTACTCTTTCCACCACTTCCTAATACTGTACCATCCAGTCTGGGTACCACAAGAGTCAAGTCTGAGAGAGGCTCCAGATAATAACTGTACATAAAGAATGATACATTTGTGTTGATCTGTCAATAATCATAAGCTGCAAGTTTATGAAACTTAGTCACTCTTATGCAGCAGAATATTAAGGTTAATTTCTACACAGCAATGCGGTGAATAACCTGTTTTGTGGAGTTGCTGGAAGGATAACCTTGGTCAGAAAAATGCTCTGTGTTTAGAAGTATGATGGTTTATTTATGCCCACCTGATGGGCAATTGTTTCCACAGTTCAGTCTTGAAGATGACATTTCTGATAGTGAAATATTTCCTTGGTTTGAGACCAAGCCGTAACCTGAAGTGAGCAAACATCATTCTTCAAAGCAGGAGCTGTTAATAAAATTAGTTCAGTGATTTTGAAGAGAAAAAAGAAACTGTCAGTGACATTATTCGAAGCAGAAATTCAGAATATTGCTAAGAATGTTTTTTTTAGAGTCAAATTATTTTTATTTATAATTTATATCTATGACTCTTCAATACTCTCTGTCATTATGTCATGTTTGCTAATGAACACACCTATGTTTTTAGAAAGACCAAGAGTATACACATTATATTATGTCGATCAATTGGTTTGCGTGTGTAAAAGAAATGCCCCAAATACATAGGGAGTGGTTGAGAAAGTTGGTTAACGTGGAACGAATGTCAATGCATGGCCAACGTCGCTTGGATTGAAGGGCCTGTTTCCATGCTGTATCTCTAAACTAAATTAAAACTAAAGGAAAATTGGTCAACGTGCCCTACAGAAATGTAAAACGAGGAACAAAACACATCAGAATGCTGGACATAGTTTTTGGCAGCCAGTCCACTTCCTTCCTTTTTGACCTGCTCTCTGCCTAGATCTTCTCTCCCTAATCTGCAATTTGAGAAGGAGAAGGTTAAATCGGAGGTGTCGGTGTTGCAGTTGAACAAAGGGGACTATGAAGGCATGAGAGAGGAGCTGGCCAAGGTCGACTGGAAAGGGATCCTAGCAGGAATAATGGTGGAACAGCAATGGCAGGAATTTCTGGGCATAATCCGGAAAACGCAGGATCATTTAATTCCAAAGAGGAAGAAATATTCTAAGGGGAGTAGGAGGCAACCGTGGCTGACAAGGGAAGTTAGGAATGGAATAAAACTAAAAGAAAAGATGTATAACACAGCAAAGAGTACTGGGAAGCCAGAGGATTGGAAAACTTTCATACGACAGCAGAAGGTAACAAAACGGGCAATATGGGCTGAAAAGTTGAAGTACGAGGGGAAGCTGGCCAAGAATATAAAGAAGGGCAGTAAAAGTTTCTTTAGATATGTTAAGAGAAAAAGAGTAGCAAAGTCAAATGTGGGTCCCTTGAAGGCGAAATTATTATGGGTAACATGGAAATGGCAGAAGAGTTGAACAGGTACTTTGGATCTGTCTTCACTAAGGAAGACACAAACAATTTCCCAGATGTACTAGAGGACAGAGGATCTACGGGGGTAGAGGAACTGAAATAAATTTGCATGAGGCGAGAAATAGAATTGGGTAGACTAATGGGACTGAAGGATGATAAATCCCCTGGGCCTGATGGTCTGCATCCCAGGGTCCTCAGGGAGGTGGCTCTAGAAATTGTGGACGCATTGGTGATCATTTTCCAATGTTCAATAGATTCAGGATCAGTTCCTGTGGATTGGAGGATAGCTAATGTTATCCCACATTTCAAGAAAGGAGCGAGGGAGAAAATGGGGAATTGCAGACCAGTTAGCCTGACCGGTGGTGGGAAAGATGCTGGAGTCAATTATTAAAGAGGTAATAACGGTGCATTTGGATAGCAGTAAAAGGATAAGTCCAAGCCAGCATGGATTTATGAAAGGGAAATCATGCTTGACTAATCTTCTGGAATTTTTTGAGGATGTGACAAGTATGAAGGATGAAAGGGAGCCAGTGGATGTAGTGTATCTAGAATTTCAGAAAGCCTTTGATAAGGTCCCACATGGGAGATTGGTGAGCAAAATTAGAGCACATAGTATTGGGGGTAGGGTGTTGACATGGATAGAAAATTGGTTGGCAGACAGGAAGCAAAGAGTAGGAGTAAACGGGTCCTTTTCAGAATGGCAGACAGTGACGAGTGGAGTGCCGTAAGGCTCGGTGTTGGGGCCGCAACTGTTTACCATATATATTAATGATTTGGAATAGGGAATTAGAAGCAACACGAGCAAGTTTGCGGATGACACAAAGCTGCGTGGCAGTGTGAACTGTGTAGAGGATGTTAGGAGGTTGCTGGGTGACCTGGACAGGTTGAGTGAGTGGGCAGACTCGTGGCAGATGCATTATAATATAGATAAATGTGAGGTGATTCACTTTGGTGGCAAAAACAAGGAGGCAGATTATTATCTCAATGGTGTTAGGTTGGGTAAGGGGGAAGTGCAGCGAGACATGGGTGTCCTTGTACACCAGTCACTGAAAGTTGGCGTGCAGGTACAGCAGGCAGTGAAGAAAGCTAATGGCATGTTGGCTTTCATAACTAGATGATTTCAGTATAGGAGCAAAGAGGTTCTTCTGCAGTTGTATAGGGCCCTGATAAGACCATATCTGGAGTATTGTGTACAGTTTTGGTCTCCTAATTTGAGGAAGGACATCCTTGTAATTGAGGCAGTGCAGCGTAGGTTCACGAGATTGAACCCTAGGATGGCGGGACTGTCATATGAGGAAAGATTGAAAAGACTAGGCTTGTATTCACTGGAGTTTAGAAGGATGAGAGGGGATCTTATAGAGACATAAAGTTATAAAAGGACTGGACAAGCTAGATGCATGAAAAATGTTCCCAATGTTGGGCGAATCAAGAACTAGGGGCCACAGTCTTAGAATAAAGGGAAGGCCATTTAAAACTGAAGTGAGAAGAAACTTTTTCACACAGAGAGTTGTGAATTTGTAGAATTCTCTGCCACAGAGGGCAGTGGAGGCCAAATCGCTGGATGGATTTAAGAGAGAGTTAGATGGAGCTCTAGGGGCTAGTGGAATCAAGGGATATGGGGAGAAAGCAGGCACGGGTTGTGGACGATCTTGGACGATCAGCAATGATCACAATGAATGGCGGTGCTGGCTCGAAGGGCCGAATGGCCTCCTCCTGCACCTATTTTCTATGTTTCTATCTTGTTCCTGTGAATTTGGTGCACTTTCCAGTGCAGGCTCTTCTTGTAGATCTCTGAACTAAGACATGTTTCAATCTTGGAATGGGTACTTACAAGTTCAAGGTGGAGTAAAACTCTTGCCCAGAGAATTACTGGAAAACTAAAAGGGTCTGTCCCACTTAGGCGATTTTTTAGGTGACTGACGGTGACTGGAATAGCCATAGCAGGTCGCCGAAAAACCGGCGACTGGATCCCCCTGCGACAATGTCTCCGACAAGCTATAACAACCTACCACCCAGTCGCCATCAAGCTACGGCAAGCTACCGATAACCGGCGACCCAATTGTCGCGAGTAGGACGTTCACCTACGACCGCACCTACGACAACACAGGTGACAACCTACGACAACTGAAGTCGACCTATGTCCACCCATAGAGAGATATAGGAGGTCCTTCCTTCCCGCTGCTGTGAGACTGCACATCCAGCAGACGAGTCAACAATAACAGCTAAGAACACACAGAAAACTGATGACAATTTATGTATCTTTTATTTATAATGAATGATCTCTTGCTCTCTTGCTATCCACTTTGCTGCTGTAACACTGTAATGTCCCTGGCATGGGACGAATAAAGGAATATATATATATATATATATATCACAAGCTACAACAAGCTACGACCCTGTCGGCGACAATTGAAGACAACTGAAGACAATTCATGTCATTTTGGCCTCCGGTTTTGACGCAGGTACCTGTCGCCGGTTGACGTAGGTTGACGTAGAATTCACCGAAGTCAGCACTGGCGACAACCTACGTCACCTGGCAGGAACCTACGACAGCACCTACGTCAGGAGAGGTCAATCTACGCTCATTGGCGTCAAACCCACTGTCGCCGAAGCATTTTCAACATTCTGAAAATCCAGCGGCGACCAAAAAGATGTTATGACTCTTTGGAGACTACCCACGACCGTACAGGTGGCACCCCGGCGACCACGTGGCGACAGCCTAGTCACTTAAGTGGGACAGGTGTTTAACTTTAACAGGTGTTTCAATCATATCCCCAGCTCGTCTTGCTGTCAGACCTGCCAAAGACTCTGGATGTTTCTGAAAAATACCTGGCTTTCAGAAGCAATCAAAACATTCAGCAACTGTTAAAAATTAATGGAGGTGTTAAAACATCTATTACACATTGAAAAATAAATAATACATTTAAAATCAATTAAACATTTAACTAAGTAGCTAATTCAAAAGTTAAAGGTTTTCTTTTATTGTTTAATAGTGCAATTAAAACCCTGATTTACTTTTCAATTGCATGGTTAATTGCAATTAATTATTTTAATTGCTCGACAGTCCTGATTCCAACACCATCGTTTCTTTTGCTATTGTTTGGTTAAAAAGCTTGAGTGATTCATGTAGTCAGTTGTTCCTTCTATTCGCCAATCTTGAACAAGTGATTGTATGGGTTACATATGTTTGGTGCTGTCGTTACCCACGTGTAATAAGTTACAACTATCTGTACTAAAAGACATCTGCCAGATACAAGCACATTCCCTCTTCGCGTCTGGATCTGTTTTAATTTTATTTTTTCTCATTTACGGTCCATATGCCTTTGCAAATTGTGGATATTTTCTTTGTGATTGCTGATGACGAGCTTTGTCCCTAATACCTGTTCATATGGGGCTCAGTGCTCAGTTCCAACACAGAGCCTTCCATTTCATTCATTATTGTCTAGCTGTTGCCGAGCTGCCTAAATTCTGTATAGCCTCCTAGCATGTTTTGGTCTCTTTTAAGGGCATTTATATGGCACTTTAACAAACTTTCATTACAACATCCAGCCAGATAATCTGGCCAGTATCATATAAAATTAATACAAGTAAAGTAAATGGTTAAGTTTATGAAAAGCTTCATTTTGTTTCATGTTTCATTGTTTCTCATTCTTGTTAACATTAAACAACGCACTCCCTGGCTCACTAGGAACAGATGCAACACCTGTCCTTATACCTCCTCCTTTGACTTCATCCAGGGTCACCCAACAGTCTTTTCAGATGAGGCAGAGGCTCACTTGCACCTCCCCCAACCTCATCTATTGTATCCGGTGCTCCCAGTGTGGGTTCCCATATATCAGTGAGGCCAAGCATTGATTTGGCAATTATTTCGCTAAATACCGACACTCAGCCTGCCTTAGCCGATGTGATCACCCGGTGGCAAAACATTCCCAATTCCCACACTGACATTTCTGTCCTGGCCTCCTCCACTGTCAGAGTGAGGCTACACACAAATTGGAAGAACAGCACCTCATATCTCGCTTGGGCAGCTTACAACCGAATGATATGAACATTTATTTCTCTCATTCCAAGTTACTCCTGTATTCCCTCCCCACTCTCTCCTCCCCTTCTCCACTCTAGTCGTCCTACCATTTCCACTATTTGCATCCTTGTATCCCTCTCATTAGCACATCTTTCGCAGCCAAAGTAGGGCCAATATGGATTTTACCCTTCCTGAAGTAATCTTTTGCCGGCCCTATTCGTTCTGGCCTTTTCTTGCCTCCAGTGTTTTGCATTCCCTGTCCCACCTCTATCTTTCAGTCTGAAGAAGGGTTCTGACCCACAATGTCATCTATTCCTTTTCTCCCAAGATGCTGCGTGACCCATAAAGTTACTTCAGCATTTTGTGTCTATCTTTGGTATAAACCAGCATCTGTAGTCCCTTCAAACTCACTATGAACAAGGCTGGTTGATATCCATATCTTTATCACCCAGACCATTTATTGGAATAATGTCATCTTCAGATGTGAATTATCACATAATGTCTCTCAAATTGTAGTTTCATCCCAGGAAAAAAAAAGTTGGAAATAATGCTGACATGAAAACCAGAAAAGACATATTCACGACTTTGAGCTGAGTTTCATTCTATTTATTTAGACAACCTTCCAGATTTTGGACTGCTTCAGTATATTATAACTTCTGAGAGTGCCAATTGTGCTTTAGCATTCTGACTTACAGATGTGTGAAGTCATTACAAAATGTTGGAACAAATAACAGTTATTGTACACTTCCTGTTGTGGTAAAACAAAAGCATTTTGATTTCCAAATACAGAAATACTTAAGTAGAATGCACAACAGAAAAAAATGTCTTGCTTAGCAAACCTGTTTTTAAAAAATATATGAGATTCATTAGTGATTCATTATCATTAAAGTCTTATACAGATTAATGGGTGTGATATGAAAGCCTTTTTGCTTTCTGATGAGATAAACTAAAAACAATTGGAAGGAAACAAATGCACATATCCTTGTCATATCCATAATAATAAAGTATAATTTGGATATATTGCTTACAGCTCACATCAATTCCGATAAGAAAAAGCAATCAAGCAGAAAATAAATACAATCTTTTAATTGGCAGTCCAGGTCTTGCTTTCAGCCCTTCCATTTGTTATTGCTCTGTATCTACAAAGGAGACTCACTGAGAACTCTGATTGGGAACAAATTTAACTAAGAGACATCATTATAAACGGTGATGGCAATAATATATTCTGCTATTATTTAATTCTTTCGATTCTGAATTATTTTTCAATGTGACTATGGACGTTGTATTTCTCCTTAGCTCCAGGGTTTAGATTCCAGCAGCAACAATCTCGAAAGAATTCAAAAAATATATAAACAGAATTTACCTCAATCCCAGAATTTGATATACACAATATGCCAATCAATATTCAAATGACACTGGATAAGAGAGGTCTTGTGATATTGGGACTAGCGTTGGGATATGGAACGCTGGGAGACAAGTATGAGGTCCAGAAGAATTAGGGCGGTCACGGTGGTGCAGCAGTAGAGTGGCTATCTTAAAGCGAATACAGTGCCGGAGACCCGGGTTCGATCCCAACCACGGGTGCTGTCTGTATGGAGTTTGTACGTTCTCCCCGTGACCGCATGGGTTTTCTCCAAGATCTTAGGTTTCCTCCCACACTCCAAAGAAGTACAGGTTTGTAGGCTAATTGGCTTGGTAAATGTAAAAATTGTCCCTAGTGGGTGTAGGATAGTGTTAATATGTGGGGATCGCTGGTCGGCGCAGACCTGGTGGGCCAAAGGGCCTGTTTCCACGCTGTATCTCTAAACTAAATTAAATTACAGAAAAAGAGTTTAGGTTATGGGACCACTGGGGGTGTCCTGAGGTCAGGATGTAATAGGAAAGCTTTATGAGTTGAGACGGGCGACCCAAATTAATGGACAGAGAGAGCAAAAGAATCAGGAGAGCTCTCCAGTTTCCACCAGGACCAAATAGGTTATTTTAACTTTGGATTTAGTGTATGTGGATCTAATAGCAGTGATAGGGAACGTAGTCCAACAGTTATGTGCGGGGCAAGTAAATGGCCAAAGAAATAGGACCGATCTTGTCCTTGCCCCACATGTAGAATCACCAGACATCATTCCTCCATCACATACTTACAGACCATTCTTTCTAATGCAATGGAAACTTCTACTACACCCTCAGTCAATCGGCTTCTTTCCCCATCCAAGCAGCTGAATTCAACAACTCCCATAAGCAATCTCAGGGATCACAATGTATTTATTTAAGAGTTTAGAGATATAGTGTGGATAGCCCTGAATGTGGAGAAGATGTTTCCACTAATGGGAGAGTCTAGGACCAGACGCTATAGCCTCAAAATAAAAGGATGTACCTTTGGAAAGGAGATGAGGAGGAATTTCTTTAGTTGGGGGATGGTGAACTTATGGAATTCGTTGCCACAGTTTCTGTGGAGGTCAAGTCAATGGATACTTTTAAGGCAAGCTTGACAGATTCCTGATTAGCATGGATGTCAGGCGTTATGGGGAGAAGGTAGGAGAATGGGGTTGAGAAGGAAAGATAGATCAGCCATGATTGAATGGCAGAGATGACTTGATGGGCTGAATGACCTAATTCTCCTCCTAGAATTTATGAACTTATGATTGTGCAAACAGACTCTTCAGCCCACCAAGTCCACCCGCACATCCATGGTGTCACACTTTCACATCCTACACACTGGGGGCAATTTACAGAGGTAATTTACAAAGTCTATTGTGTCCAACGGCAAATCCAATTTGAAGTGTCAATTGAGATTCTAATGCATACATCAGGCTCTTACTTTTGGCCATGGACAGAACTTGCATGGGCTTCAAACTAAATTACCGTGGTGGTTGCAGAAGAGGCCCTAAAGCTATTGAAGGTTATAAATGATCTCTTCTGAAATGTGATCTTTATCAGCTGATGAAAAGTGGAATAGAACATGCAATAAATTACAGTCCATGTGACTGAGGGTAAAAAAATCATCCTCTACATGTTAATTTGTTGGGCCAGGAGGAACTAACTCCTCCCAATGTCATGCTCTATACTCCCAATCCTCCTTCCTCCACTCACCACCTCATTGCAGAGTGTGCAGCCAATAGTTAAGATATTATTGCACGTCTATATCTTGCAAATACTCTTGCTCACTGATTCTATTAATAAGAGGCCTGGGTATAATGAAACCATAGTGTTAAAACCAAATTTAAATAGACAGTCCAAAATCTTTTTTACTCAGGTGGGTACCTGGAACATATTGCCAGGGTTGGTGATGGGGAAAGATACAATTGTGACATTTAAGAGACTTTTAAATAAGCACGTGGATAGGTGGATCACTTGTAGCAGATTAGAATAGCTTACTTTGGCATCATGTTCACCACAGACATTGTGGGCTGAAGGACCTGTTCCTGGGCTATACTGTTCTACATTCTAATATTTCTACATTAACCTTTTTTCAATTACTGGTGGCTTGATCTTGACAGAGGAACACCCCATCTGTTTGCTGAGAAGATTACTGCTCACAAGGTAAAGGCTTGCATAGTAGCCATGATTTTATGAACACAATTCATAATGCTTCTGCTATTCCATCAAAACAAATGGGATTTCAGAGAACTTCACACAAATTCTGCTAGCAAAGGTTATACGATCTCATCAAAAGGAACATGAGCCATTTGCCTCTGCTTTTTGCAGCGGAAAGATTTATTGAATTCCCAGAAATTATAGCTATACAAGAGAGTGCTGTAAACGTCTTTCAGATCGAATGAAGTTGGTATGATCAAAAATATTCAGCACGCTATTTCACAAATAGCTTTTAGCAGTTACAGTGAAAATATCCCTTAATTTCATTTAAAAATAGGGAAGGGGGTAATGAAACTGTAAAGAATTGATTTATATCTCATCACAATCCTACCTAGTAAATGTCGGCATTGACATATGGTGATCTGAAACAATTCTTGAAGAGCAGATGATTGACTAACACCATTCAGATTTTATAAGACACTAGACAAAGTGGGCCCGTTGGGCCCGTCCTCGTAGGGTTTCCATTGTAACCGGGAGGCGGGGAGGGAGGGGGGGGGGACCACCTGTTTTCCCAGTACCCCTCTTTCCCCGTTGTGGGATGGGAGGGGGGAGGGGAGGGGAGGGGGAGGGGGAGGGAGAGGGGAGGGAGGGGGTAGGGGGAGGGAGGGGGGAGGGAGGGGAGGGAGGGGAGGGGGGAAGGGGGAGGGGGAAGGGGGGAGGGAAGGGGGGGAGGGAGGAGGACCTCCCCTTTTCCCAGTACCCCTCTTTCCCCGTTGTGCCCGTCCTTGTAGGGTTTCCATTGTAACCGGGAGGCGGGGAGGGAGGGGGGAGGGAGGGAGGAGTGGAGGGAGGAGGGGAGGGGGAGGGAGGGGGGAGGGGGAGGGAGGGGGGAGGGGAGGGGGAGGAGAGGGGGGAAAGGGGGAGGGAGAGGGGAGGGAAGGGGGTAGGGGTGGAGGGGGGAGGGAGGGGGGAGGGGGACCACCTGTTTTCCCAGTACCCCTCTTTCCCCGTTGTTCCCGTCCTCGTAGGGTTTCCATTGTAACCGGGAGGCGGGGAGGGAGGGAGGAGGGAGGTGTGGAGGGAGGAGGGGAGGGAAAGGGGGGGAGGGGAGGGGGGAAGGGGGGGAAGGGGGGAGGTGGAGGGAGGGGGGAGGGAGGGGGGAAGGGGGGAGGATGGGGGAACTCCCCTTTTCCCAGTACCCCTCTTTCCCCGTTGGGCCCGTCCTCGTAGGGTTTCCATTGTAACCGGGAGGAGGGGAGGGAGGGAAGGGGGAGGGAGGGAGGTGTGGAGGGAGGAGGGGAGGTACCACGTAAAGACCCAACCAATCGGGCGCTAACAGGGAGGGTGAAACCCAATGAAAAAAAACGCGTTTTTACTTTAAAATAAGTTCTTTGTTGAAAAGGAAATAAACTTATCTATAGAGCAGCAGCTTTTTTAAAATAAATAAAATCAAACTTAATGAAAATCACATTCCTCATTTAAAATAAATGTCTTTGTTATAAATGAAATCAAACAGCGGGAGAGGCGACGGCGACTACACTTCCGCATCGGGGAGTGGAGGAGGGGGAGAGGAGGGGAGGAGGGGGGGAGGAGGAGGGGGAGAGGAGGAGGGGGGGGGAGGAGGGGGGGAGAGGAGAGGGGGGAGAGGAGAGGGGGGAGAGGAGAGGGGGGAGAGGAGAGGGGGGAGTGGAGAGGGGAGAGGAGAGAGGGGAGGGGGAGAGGAGAGGGGGGAGAGGAGAGGGGAGAGGGGGGAGAGGAGAGGGGAGAGGAGAGGGGGAGAGGAGAGGGGGAGAGGAGAGGGGAGAGAGGAGAGGAGAGGGGGAGAGGAGAGAGGAGAGGGGTCTATTTTACTTTAAAATAAACAGCATTCTTTGTTGAAAAAGAAATTAAACTTATCTATAGAGCAGCAGCTTATGTCTTTGTTGTAAATGAAATTAAACTTATGTGAAATAAATGTTCTTTTGTTAAAAAAGAAAGTAAACTTATCTATGAAATCTCTGTCTTTTATCTTTTTTTTAAAATAAAATTAAATGCAATGGAAATCTCGTACCGTTTAAAATAAATGTAATTTTTCTGTTGGAAATGATAAGAAACTTATCTATAAATATTCTTTCTGTATTTCAATTAAACTGCCCTCCTGAGCGATGCTGGAGCCTGTCCTCAACCAGCAGCAGCAGCACGGTGGACTGTTGGTTACGGCAGTTGGTGTCAGTTCAAATCAACTGCTCCACCCACATCGAGTGTAAGGTTGGAGCCAATCACTGCACCCCACGTAGAGACCCAGCCAATCGGGCGCTAACATGGACGGTGGAGCCAATCACTGCACCCCACGTAGAGACCCAGCCAATCGGGTGCTAACAGGGATGGTGGAGCCAATCACTGTACCCCACGTAAAGACCCAACCAATCGGGCGCTAACAGGGAGGGTGAAACCCAATGAAAAAAACCGCGTTTTTACTTTAAAATAAACAGCGTTCTTTGTTGAAAAGGAAATAAACTTATCTATAGAGCAGCAGCTTTTTTTAAATAAATAAAATCAAACTTAATGAAAATCACATTCCTCATTTAAAATAAATGTCTTTGTTATAAATGAAATCAAACAGCGGGAGAGGTGACGGCGACTACACTTCCGCTTCGGGGAGAGGAGGAGGGGGAGAGGAGGAGGGGGAGAGGAGGGGGGGAGGGGGGTAGGGGTGGGGAGAGGTGGGAGGGGGGGAGGGGGGAAGGGGGGAGGAGGGAGGGGGAGAGGAGGGAGGGGGAGAGGAGGGGGGGAGAGGAGGAGGGGGGGAGAGGAGGAGGGGGGGGAGGAGTGGGGAGAGGAGGGGGGAGAGGAGGGGGGAGAGGAGAGGGGGGAGAGGAGAGGGGGGAGGGGAGAGGAGAGGGGAGAGGAAAGAGTGGAGGGGGAGAGGAGAGGGGGGAGAGGAGAGGGGAGAGGGGGGAGAGGAGAGGGGGGAGAGGAGAGGAGAGGGGGGGGGAGAGAGGAGAGGAGAGGGGGGGAGAGAGGAGAGGTGTCTATTTCACTTTAAAATAAACAGCATTCTTTGTTGAAAAAGAAATTAATCTTATCTATAGAGCAGAAGCGGGAGAGGCGACGGCGACTACACTTCCCGGCGGTCAGCGCTGCGGGGAAGGGAGGGAGGGAGGGATGAGGTAGGGAGGAGAGGAGAGTGGGGAGGGAGGGAGGGGGGAGAGGGGAGGAGAGGGGGAGGGAGGGTGTAAGGGAGGGGGGAAGGGGGGGAAGGGAGGGGAAAGGGAGGGGGGAAGGGAGGGGGAGGGAAGGGGGAGAGGAGAGGGGGGAGAGGAGAGGGGGGGAGAGGAGAGGGGGGGAGAGGAGAGGGGGGAGAGGAGAGTGGGGGAGAGGAGAGGGGGGGAGAGGAGAGGGGGGGAGAGGAGGGGGGGAGAGGAGGGGGGGAGGAAGGGGGCAGAGGTGGGGGGAAGGGGAGGGAGAGGGGAGGGGAGGGGAGGGGGGAGGGGAGGGGGGAGGGGGTGGGAGGGAGGGGGGAAGGGGGAGGGGGGAGGGGGGAGGGGGACCTCCCCTTTTCCCAGTACACCTCTTTCCCCGTTGGGCCCGTCCTCGTAGGGTTTCCATTGTAACCGGGAGGAGGGGAGGGAGGGAAGGGGGAGGGAGGGAGGAGGGAGATGTGGAGGGAGGTGGGGAGGGGGAGGGAGGGGGGGAGGGGAGGGGGGAAGGGGGGGAGGGGGGAGTGAGGGGGTAGGGGTGAGGGGGAGGGAGGGAGGGGGGAGGGAGGGGGAGAGGGGAGGGGGGTAGGGGGGGGAGGGGGAGGGAGGGGGAGGGAGGGGGGATGGGAGGGGGAAGGGGGGAGGGAGGGGGCTCTCCCCTTTTCCCAGTACCACTCTTTCCCCGTTGGGCCCATCCTCGTAGGGATTCCATTGTAACCGGGCGGAGGGGAGGGAGGGAAGGGGGAGGGAGGGAGGAGGGAGGAGGGGAGGGAGGGGGGAAGGGAGGGGGAAGGGGGGGGAAGGGAGGGGAAAGGGAGGGGGGAAGGGAGGGGGAGGGGGGAGGGAAGGGGGAGAGGAGAGGGGGGAGAGGAGAGGGGGGGAGAGGAGAGGGGGGAGAGGAGAGGGGGGGAGAGGAGAGGGGGGGAGAGGAGAGGGGGGGAGAGGAGAGGGGGGAGAGGAGAGGGGGGGAGAGGAGAGGGGGGGAGAGGAGAGGGGGGGAGAGGAGGGGGGGAGAGGAGGGGGGAGAGGAGGGGGGGAGGAAGGGGGCAGAGGTGGGGGGAAGGGGAGGGGAGGGGAGGGGGGAGGGGAGGGGGGAGGGGGTGGGAGGGAGAGGGGAAGGGGAGGGGGGAGGGGGACCTCCCCTTTTCCCAGTACCCCTCTTTCCCCGTTGGGCCCGTCCTCGTAGGGTTTCCATTGTAACCGGGAGGAGGGGAGGGAGGGAAGGGGGAGGGAGGAGGGAGGTGTGGAGGGAGGAGGGGAGGGGGAGGGAGGGGGGGAGGGGAGGGAGGAAGGGGGGAGGGGGGAGTGAGGGAGTAGGGGTGAGGGGGAGGGAGGGGGAGGGAGGGGGGAGGGAGGGGGGAGGGAGGGGGAGGGAGGGGGAGAGGGGAGGGGGGGTGGGGGGGGGAGGGGGAGGGAGGGGGGATGGGAGGGGGAAGGGAGGGGGAAGGGGGGGGAAGGGGGGAGGGAGGGGGCTCTCCCCTTTTCCCAGTACCACTCTTTCCCCGTTGGGCCCGTCCTCGTAGGGATTCCATTGTAACCGGGAGGAGGGGAGGGAGGGAAGGGGGAGGGAGGGAGGAGGGAGGAGGGGAGGGAGGGGGGAAGGGAGGGGGGAAGGGGAGGGCGGAAAGGGGGGGAGGGGAGAAAGGGGGGAGGGGGGAAGGGGGGAGGGGGGAGGGAGAGGGGAAGGGGGGAGGGGGAGGGAGAGGGGAAGGGGGGGAGGGGGGAGGTAGGGGAGGGGGAGGGAGGGAGGAGGGAGGAGGGGAGGGAGGGGGGAAGGGGAGGGCAGAAAGGGGGGGAGGGGGGAAAGGGGGGAGGGGGGAAGGGGGAGGGGGGAGGGAGAGGGGAAGGGGGGAGGGGGAGGGAGGGGGGAGGTAGGGGAGGGGGAGGGGGGAAGGGGGAGGGAGAGGCACAGGGGCATTGTGACGTCACACGCTGAATACCACGGGGGGGGGGAAGGGGGGTCTGCTCGAGTACATCTCACAGGGGCATTGTGACATCACAATGAAGAATAAATCCGCACCGCAGCGCCCCCCTTCTGTCAAAACTTCGATAAATCAGGGGGGGCAGCACTTTTAAACCTCTGTAACTTAAAAAATATGCGTCCGAATTAAATAAAAATATCATTTCCCAGCAGCAAACCGCATGCTGATTAAGGCGGTACAAAAATCGTGGCGCTACGGTTCACCGTTTTGCCGGAATTGCCGTATTCAGCCGACATCAGTGGAATATATATATATATATACAACATCTGAGTTTTAGTAGTATACTAGACAAAGTGGGCCCGTTGGGCCCATTCCCCACTCCCCCATTCTCTCGTCCCCCATCCCCACTCTTACTCTCCCCACACTCTCCCCTTTGGCCCGTCCTCTTAGGGTTTCCATTGTATCCGGGAGGGGGTGAGGGAGTGAAGGGGGGAGGGAGGGAGAGGGAGGTTTGGGGGAGGGAGGTGTGGAGTGATCGAGGGGGAGGGAGTGGTGGAGGGAGGGATGTGTTGAGGATGGAGGGTGGAGGGAGGGGGGGAGGGTGATGAGAGATGGGGTGGTATTTGTGGAGGGATGGAGGGGGGGAGAGAGGGGGGAGGGAGGGATGGGGGAGAGGGGAGGGATATGGACCTCCCCTTTTCCCAGTACCCCTCTTTCCCCCACCACCAATTCCCCTCCGCACTACCCCTGTTGTCCCATCCCCATTCTCAGCCCCCCCCCCCCCCCATTTTCTCTCCCCCAGACACACTCTTAGCATCAGTTAAAGGCCCGGGGGGGGTGCGGGTGATCGGATCAGTGAAAAGTCCGGTGGGGGGGGGGGGCTTCGGGAGATCGTATCATTCAAAGGCCCGGGGGGTGGGGGGGATAGCGGGGAGATGTTCTCCCGGGTGTGGGAGAGAGGAGAGAAGCAAGGGGAGAGAGGAGAGGTGAGCCGGTGATCGCGGGCTGGCGCCGCTAACGGCGTCCATTGTTTTGGTGCGAGTGAGGAGATGCCGCGCATGCGTGCTGAGTACAGAGTGAGGAGATTCCGCGCATGCGTACTGTGCACTGCCAGACCGCAGCGCCCCCCACTTCTGTCAAAACTTCGATAAATGAGGGGGGGCAGCACCTTTAGACCTCTGTAACTTAAAAAATATGCGTCCGAATTAAATAAAAATATCATTTTCCAGCAGCGAACCGCATTCTGATTAATGCGGTTCAAATATCGTGGCGCTACGGTTCACCGTTTTGCAGGAATTGCCTTCAGCCGACATCAGTGGAATATATATACAAACAACGCTACAAGATCTGAGTTTTAGTAGTATATAGATAGATAGATTTCTAGACACACGGCCAAGGCTAAAGGCATATTAACTATCGTTTTTTTTCATCTCTCAAAATGTGGTGGAAAACCAAGGATTTACAGTCCATTCCTTAATTCACCCTGAGCTAATAAGGCATAGTCATAGAGTTATACAGTGTGGAAACATGCCCTTCGGCCCAACTTGCTCACACCGACCAACATGTTCCATTTACACTAGTCCCACATGCCTGCATTTGACCCATATCTCTTTACACCTGACCTATCCATGTATCTGTCCAAATGTTTCTTAAATGTTGTGATACTACCTGCCTCAACTACCTTCTCCGGCAGATCATTCCATATACGCACCACCCTCTTTGTGAAAAAGTTCCTATTCAGGTTTCCATTAAATCTTTCCCCCCCTCACCTTAACCCTATGTCCTCTGGTTCTTGATTCTCCTACTCTGGAAAAGAGAATCTGTGAATCCACCCAATCTATTATTCTCATGATTTTGTACACTTTTGTACTAAAGATGACTCCTCACCCTCTGCGCTCCAAGGAATAGAGACCTAGCCTACTTAACCTCACCCTATAACTCAGACCCTTAGGTCCTGGCAACATCCTCATAAATTTTCTCTGCACCCTTTCTAGCTTGACAACATCTTTCCTAAAACATGGTGCCCAGAACTGAAAACAATACTCTAAATGCGGTCTCACCAATGTCTTATACAACTGCAACATGACGTGCCAACTTCCATACTCTGACTGATGAAGGTCAATGTGCCAAAGGTCTTTTTGATCACCCTATCTATCTGTGGTGCCACTTTCAACAAACTATGTATCTGCACTTCTAGATCCCTCTGCTTTACAACACCCCCAGAGCCCTACCATTCACTGTGTAGGTCCTGCCCATGTTAGTCTTCCCAAAATTCAACACCTCATATTTCTCTGTATTAAGTTCAATCAACCATTGATCAAGATCCTGCTGCAATTTTTGACTACCATCTTCACTCCCTACAATGCCATCCACTTTTGTGACATCTGCAAACTTGCTAACCAGAAAGGCAGTTGATGTCAACTACATTGGTGACTCTGGAGACATACTTTGATCAAATCAGATAAATATAGCTGATTACTTCCCATAACTGGGCAGCATAGTGGTGCAGTGGCTGCCTTACAGCACCAGAGACCCTGGTTCAATCCTGACAATGGGGGCTGTCTGTATGGATTTTGTACGTTCTCCCTGTGACATCGTGGGGTTTCTGCAGGTGCTCACGTTTCCTCCCACATTCCAAAGACATGCGGGTTAGCAGGTTAATTGATTTTGTTTTTAAAAAGTCCCTAGTGTGTAGGATAGCACTAGTATATGGGTGATCGCTGGTCTGCAGGTACTCGGCAGGCCGAAGGGCATGTTTGAACGCTGTATCTCTAAAACAATTTTTTTTTTTAAATGACTTCCCTTGCAGGATATTAATAAACTAACTGGCCTTTTTCAACAATTTGTAGCTTTATAAAATTCACTGCGAGCTTTAATCCCAAATTTATTTAACCATTTGAGTTTAAATTCTTCACCTACCATGGTGGGATCTGAATGCACAACCTTAGATCAATGGTCCAGAAAGCTGAGTGCCATTCCAGTAATTTAACCATTACATTTGAAACAGCACTTAACTAAATTAAATACTATGACCTTCTAGATTAACATTGTGAGTTTTGAGTGTCTGAAATGCATAAGTGAAAGGGGTTCTGAACTGAGCAGTTGATATAGTGCAGTGAGCCACTCCAGTTTCGGAAATTGGCAAGCTATTTGCTGTAAGCAACCAAGAATTATTTAATAGTTGTGAGTGGAACTTCAACTGTGTGTTCTGTGAAACTCCTCCTGTAGGTACAGAGAGAGATAAAAAGCATCTTGCGGGTTCGGTGCTTTAATATTTTAAATGAAGCTAGCAGTTGATGTGCTAAGAAGGCGGATTAAATAATCCAACTAAATGCATGTGGGAAATATGAAACATTGACTTGAAATTATTTTTTAAAATGCAAGTGCTGGAAATCTAAAAAAAAAACAGAAAATGCTGGAAACACTCAATTAATATTTCAGGCTTTTTGTCTGATAGAAATTCTTGGACTTGAAATATTGACTCTGTGTCTCTTTTTTGCATATTCTGCCTGATCTACTGTGTGCTTCCAGTATACCTGGAAACATTTTATGAAACAGTTTTGTGAATCAAAGTTCACAAGTAGAGCTTCAGGATGAAACACGTTACTTCATCCATGGTGTAGATCGGTTAATCTTGAGGCAATCAACTGAAATGATTGCATTTGCGATCCATAACCTTACATGGAGTTTGAAGAAGTCAACGTGTTGTGGTTGGAAGAACTTTCCCATTCCACCTTGCATGCAAGTTTGCTAAGATGTATTTATATCATGAATTTCTACCTTCTCACTTCTCACACCTGATATATTCCCAACCTTTGGAAAACCTGCCCTCCATGGTTTAAGAGCAAGGCACAAAATTGTCCTTAAATATTCCACACTCATCCATAAACTGAGAGCAGATTGATTGCCTCAGCTGGAAGACAAAACCAATAGTAGTATGCACTATGAAAACTTTTACAGGGAAAATAAGCACTATGTTCTTAGAAAGTAAATGTACTCACATAGCACAATAAAAATTAAATATAGCAACATTATATTCTGCATGCGCTCTGAAAGGGCCAATGTGGTAGGGGAGTCCACTGATGAGAATGTCTTGGTGATCTCAGTTGAAGACACAAAATACTGAAGTAACTTAGCGGGTCATGCAACATCCTGGAAAATACGTTTCAGGTCGAAACATCACCTATCCGTGGGTCGAATATCTATTTGGGTCAAAACATCAATCCGAAACATTACCTATCCATGTTCTCCAGCGATGCTGCCTGACTTGCTGAATTACTCCAGCATTTTGTGTCTTTCCTTGATAAACATGCATCTGCAATTCCTTGTTTCTACATTAGTAGTAGAGGTCTGTTGGGATTGTGGTACAAAGGTACATTTGAGATTGTGGATGTTAATACCTCATTCTTCGATGGTCGTTATGAATTCGGTGGGTTGATAGGCCTGTTTATGTGCTGTATGACTATGATTCTATTACCTCCAGCGATCCTGGTTCAGAGTTAAATTAAGCCCATTATTTACAATTGTCTGAATATTAAATAGGTACTCCTGGCTTTTATCGGGTGCTTTTGCTGTCTGTCCCCTCTCTCTGATATGGCCAGCTCCTCTGAGTATTTTTTAGGATCACAATAGCCCTCATCATATCACAATAAACTCTAATAATGGAAGATGACAGACTGATATCAGTAGCATAGTCTGTGTGTGAATTTGAACTGGTACCATAACATTTCAGAAATTAAGTTTGGAATTTTGCAAACGTGTTGGCATTCATATATGTTTATTCACATATATCTACATATGTGCTACCAGGACCAAATCATTGCTTCAGAATGGCTGCTAATTAGCATGACACCAAACTTAATAAGCAAGATTTCTTGAACCAACCCCGGAGCAAGCAAGGATCCCAAAGCCACAGACTGTCCCATTCTACACCCACGTCTCTGGTGGCAGTAGTTCTGGGATCTATGTAGGAATCCCCAATTCTTGAGATGTTTTGACAGATGTGACTGGAATTGCAAGTATTGCAAAGTAATCCAGCATGCTATGTCTGCGAATAGTGGATTATTCCATGGATATTTGCCACTGCGGCTGGATGCCTTGAAGGCATCCTCCTCTTCAAATGTAAAATCTCCAAGTTTGCAGATGACACAAAGCTGGGTGGCAGTGTGAGCTGCGAGAAGGATGCTATGAGGCTGCAGGGTGTCTTGGAAAAAGAGAGTTAGATATGCTCTTTGGGCTAATGGAATCAAGGGATATGGAGAGAAAGCAGGAACGGGGTACTGATTTTAGATGATCAGCCATGATCATATTGAATGGCAGTGCTGGCTCGAAGGGCTGAATGGCCTACTCCTGCACCTATTTTCTATGTTTCTTTAAGGCAAAGTGGAAGACCTAGATCCCAAGTAACATCAGCCAAAATTTGGATCAACTTGGTCCTCTGCTCAGGGGGTTCCTGATCTCCTTCAGTGCAGTTCACTGAAGTAAGTCCAACATCAGTCCAACTTACTTTCACAAATTTCCAGGATGGATATATCTAATATGGAGTTTGAGGGGTGTGATGAATGAAGCAGTGCCTGGAACTATTTTTTCTGATCTTGCGAAAGAAAAGGGAACGAAAGAAAAGGGAAAGACAGAAATAGTATGTGGTGTTACCATGAGAATCCTTCTCAGTTTCTGGAGGAGTGGCACAATAGATGTCATGAATTCCATATCATGGAGTGACAGAATAGTTGGAGATGGAGGAGCAATTTAAAAACAAGATGGATACGTTTGTCATTTTCCTTGTACATCTCTTTAATGATATGGAGATCTGCGTCCATAAATGTGGTTTGATGTGGGAAGTTAAGATGGTATCCTCTTGTTAAAAATTCTGCAGTAAAAAAAAAGAGCATTTCCAATTGTCAAGATGATATAGCCTGTATCATCACCTGTTTGACAGCATTGGATAAAAGGGATGTTTTAAGGCTACTTGAAAGCAAACCCAAGCAAAGTCAACAACTTTACTTGTACAGGAAACTCAATGTCTAATGCGTATTAACTGCAAAGCTCATAGATTTAGTAGGTCAGGCTGCATCTGTAGGAAGAGAGACAAAGTTAGTATTTTATATTGTGGCCCTTTCACCTGAACGGTGAAGAAGAGTAAAGGGCCTGTCCCACTTAGGCGATTTTAAGGCGACTGCCGGCGACTAGGCTGTCGCCAACAGTTCGCCGGGGTGTCGCGGGCATGATCGTGAAGAGTCTTCCAAAAATCATAGTGGATCTCGGCACATCGCTGAGAAATCATCCGGTTTGAAATTTCTCGGCGACAGCTGGCTTGTCGGCAGGTATCGTTGCTTATTGCGGGTGCTGTCGCATGATGTCCCCAGGTTTGATAGGTTCTCTTAGATGCATTTAGAAGCACATAATATTAAAATAAGTAAAGTCATTTCAAAATACAATAAAATGCTTCTGTTTAACCAATTTATTTACCGTCAGGACATTTGACAGGTAGATTGGAGGCGACAGTTTGACGGTCAGATAAGCGTGGGAATTTTTGCGATGTTTTTGGCCTCAAGTAACCCGGGAAAGATGTTTTATTTCAAAATTCTCAAGTACTTACCGACTTGTCAGTGATTTCAGCGAAAATTAGGATAGCGGAGAAGCATTGACAGCGTGGGAATTTTTGCGATGTTTATGGCCATCAGCCATTACATTTAAAGTGGGCTCCAAACCCAGATATGCAACCCAGAAACCAGATATGCATCTCCCTTACATTTTGCAAAGAATGCCCACACACTTTTCACAAAAATCCACTTAACCACTTTAAAAAAAATTTTTTTTAATACAGCTATTAGTAAACTGGAAGTAAATCCAGTTTATTCCTTGTTACAGTGAAGCTTGGTTTTTACGTAACCCATACAAGATGTTATAGTTCAAAACTCTCAAGTACTTACCGACTTGTCAGTGACTTCAGTGAAAATCAGGATGCCGGAGAAGCATTGACAGCGTGGGAATTTTCGCGATGTTTCAGAAGACGGTGTAATCTCGACCTGACTCGGCAATGTCGTGGTCATTGTTGTCGGGTAAAAGAAAATTTTGGCGATTTGCTACGACTTTGACAGTCGCCGGCAATCGCCAAAAAAATCGCTTAAGTGGGACAGGCCCTTAAAGAAGCTTATTAAACTGGAGGGAGGGTGGAGGAGGGAGTTATTTTTGATCGGGAAAAACTGGAATGATAATGAGGAAAAGTGATCAACAAAGTTATCTAGAAGCAAGGAGGGGCCAGGAGGAACCCAGCCCCCAAGAACAAAGATGGACTTGGGGAAAGTGGGGGTGTGTGAGGGTGGGGTGGGGGGGGGGGGGGAGGGAGAATGAAGAGGGTCAATTGTGACTATATTTAATACGTTTTTAACTTTGAAAATAGGCACAAAATGCTGGAGTAATTCCGCAGTTCTGGCAGCATTTATTGATTAGAGGAATGGGTGACGTTTCGGGTCTAGACCCTTCTTCAGACTGAGAGTTAGGGGAGAAGGAAATGAGATATGGAAGGGTAAAGTATGAAAACAAGAGATCAAAGGGAATGCAGATCAAGGAAAATTGTGAATAGATCATTGTTAGCCAACTTTGTTGTTGCCCTATACTCTTTGCATGTTTGTGTATTGTATGCAAAACAAAGAATTTCACTGTACCTAGGTACATGTGACAATACAGTATCATCATCATCATCATCATCATCATCAATGTTTAAGAGGCATTTAGATGGGTAGATGAACAGGCAGGGTATAGAGGGACACACAGCATGTGTCGGTAGATGGAATCAGTTTAGATTGGCACAGACATAGTGTGCCAAATGGCCTGCTCCTATACTGTGCTGTTCTATATTATTTTTTTGCTGTAAATGAAAAGGCAGCTCCATTCTGGAAACCAGCATGATAGATTACTAATAATAGGGAGAGACTAAAAGAATGAAAATAAGCAAGTTTAAAAAAAAACATGAATTGAGGAACAGGAATGTGGAAAAATAATAGTATCAAACAACAATGATTTACTAAAAATAGTTTTAGAGTACTTGAGCTGCGATAATTATTTACAAAAAATAATACGCTTGTGCATGTGGTATAAAAATTGTCATTCTGACAGTCATTAGATTCTCACTCTGGCTGAATATTATCATGTAAATTAGAAAGCAAGCCATGTCTTCATTTCTTAGTAAGTCTGAAAAACTCGGATGTTTTTATTTTGACATAAGAATCCCCTCACTGCTGCGCTCAGAGATACAGTCACTTGACATCTGTCACACATTTCACTAATGAGAAGCACCATACAAAGCATGCCACCTCAACACAATCCTTCCGACAAATTGCATAGGCAGGTAGATCTACACGATATATTTTTAATCTTCATCTATAAATTCTAACATATTCTTTTGAATGTTAATAACAATCATCAATGATCCTTTTTGTAGTAATGTTATTTGCATTTACAGCACAATGTAACAAATAAAATACAATCATAAACAGTTCCTCCCATTTAAACCAGTTTGGCTGAGGTATTTGAACTCAGGGCTGATCTTCCATAACAGGGCCACTCTGTTAAGAATTAGTCAACATGGAAATCCCAGATACAACACAAATGCCGGCTTAGGCCAGCAGTGCTATCTTCTACAATGCCGTCTGTGCTACCTGATGTTCTTGGGCACACTGCTCAAGCTCTCGGTGTGATAATGGAGACTTGCTTGCTATCTGACTCTGATGCACCAGCATCATTGTTATTTCTCCTGTATCCTCTTAAGCTATAAGAAGAAGACTTCTCCACCTGTGGGTAAGTCACTTAAGAAGCCATGCTGGAGATAGTAGAGAAATGGGGAAGAAGTGGGAGGGTGATCAGCAAGGCACTAATTCAACCAGGTCATCAGGAAACCAGTCGCAAAGAGAACCAGCACTGTGGCATGCACATTCATTTCTGCAGGATCAGTTAATTCAGCCCAAATAGTTCACACCGAGGGTGGTGAGTGTATGGAATGAGCTGCCATAGGAGGTAGTTGGGGCAGGCACAATAACAATATTTTAAAAAACATTTGGAGGGGTTCATGGATATGAAAGATTTAAGGGTTTTGGGCTAAATACAGGCAATTCGGCCAAGCTTCGATAGACCATCTTGGTCGTCATGGTTGAGTTGGACTGAAGATCCTGTTTCCATGCTATATGACTCTATGACAATGGAGGAGCAGAGTGGTGGTAGTGGGGAGGGTGGGAGGCGGGGTAATGGGATGCTGGGAGGTAGAGTGGAGGAATGGTGAGAGGCAAGATTGAGGGAGCAGTGGCAAGGCAAAGTTGGAGATGGAAGGGTGCCAGTGAAGCATCGGAGGAGAGGCAAAGTGGGGGGAAAGCTGGCTGAGTGGAGAATAGTGTGGACAGAGTGGAGAATAGTGGGAGGCAGAGTGGAGGAAATGGTGGGAAGGTGGAGTCAGGGAACGATGGGATGCATAGTGGGTGAAGGAGAAAATAATTGACATTAAACTGTGGACTGGCATTACACAGTTGTAGGCAGTTGGTTGGACCCAGTTCTCTTTGACATTGATGACCCTAGTTCTTTATTTAAATTAGAAAAGCATTGAAAGGGTGTCCTGACAAAGAATTGAAAACTTTTACTTTAATAAAACATCCTAAAATACTTCACTGTAGCATTATCAAAGAAAAAAAAATAGCACTGAGCTGCTATTTTGATTATGAAATAATGATTAAAACTGTGAAGAAAAGTTTGCTTAATATCAGTGATTTTATGGAGTTTTTAAAGGTAGAAAGAGAGGGCATAATATACTTTCCTGAACTTGACTTCTATTAAGTTGTACTCTGCCTCATTAAATATCTTCCAAAAAACAAAGAAGCAATCAAACGGCCACGGTGGCGCAGCGGTAGAGTTGCTGCCTTACAGCACGTGCAGCGCCAGAGACCCGGGTTTGATCCCGACTATGGGTGCTGTCTGTACGGAGTTTGTATGTTCTCCCCATGACCGGGTGGGTTTTCTCTGAGATCTTTGGTTTCCTCCCACACTCCAAAGACGTACAAGTTTGTAGGTTATTTGGCTTGGTGTATGTGTAAATTGTCCCTAGTATGTGTAGGGTAGTGTTAATGTGTAGGGATCACTGGTCGGTTCGGACGGTGAGCTGAAGCGTCTGTTTCTGTGCTGCATCTCTAAACTAAACTAAACTAAATAATACTTTAAGTTTGGGGAATTAAATTTAAACATATAATTGTGTTTCTCCACTAAATCCTAAGATAACTTAAGGACCATTTTGTTGTTGTTGTGGCACCTATTGTTATATGTAACAACTATTCCAACGTGCTATTTTCTGGCTATTTAAAATGAACTCAGTAGAAATGCAGTTGAGGTAAAAATAAATGTTAATGTATCTGCGCTATAAATAAATGTCCTGGAAATAGAAGTGGAGGAGTAACAGTCAGATGTGTTAAACATTAGAACAATACGAACCACAATCATTTGATAGCTCTCCACATCAGTCAATTGAAACCACATGCACTCCATTAGTAAAATGGGACATTATATTCTATTACATGCCAGTATTTCTCATTCACAGTCAGAGCAGTTAGCATTTGACTACGATATGAAAGACTGAACTGCAAAATCTGACATTGCTAGTATTTGATTAGTTGGTTAGTTTATTACCCTGAATGGACAATAGACAATAGACAATAGGTGCAGGAGTAGGCCATTCGGCCCTTCGAGCCAGCACCACCATTCAATGTGATTATGGCTGATCATTCTCAATCAGTACCCCGTTCCTGCCTTCTCCCCATACCCCCTGACTCCGCTATCCTTAAGAGCTCGATCTAGCTCTCTCTTGAATGCATTCAGAGAATTGGCCTCCACTGCCTTCTGAGGCAGAGAATTCCACAGATTTACAACTCTCTGACTGAAAAAGTTTTTCCTCATCTCCGTTCTAAATGGCCTACCCCTTATTCTTAATAATAATAATAATAATGCATTACATTTATATAGCACTTTTCAAACACTCAAAGACGCTTTACAGGGATTTCTAGAACATAGAGAAGTGAATAAATGGATAAATAAGTAAACGAACAGAGAAAGGAGACAGAAGGTGAGATGACCTTCAGTGGTTGAAGGCAGTGCTGAAGAGGTGAGACTTCAGTGATGTTTTGAATGTGGTGAGTGAGGAGGAGTCTCTGAAACTGTGGCCCCTGGTTCTGGACTCCCCCAACATTAGGAACATGTTTCCTGCCTCTAACGTGTCCAACCCCTTAATTATCTTATATGTTTCGATAAGATCCCCTCTCATCCTTCTAAATTCCAGTGTATACAAGCCTAGTCGCTCCAGTCTTTCAACATATGACAGTCCCACCATTCCGGGAATTAACCTAGTAAACCTACGCTGCATGCCCTCAATAGCAAGAATATCCTTCCTCAAATTTGGAGACCAAAACTGTACACAGTACTCCAGGTGTGGTGTACTTAATTGTACTTAAATCGGGGAGGGCCTTATGGGCATGTGAGAGAGATAGTAATTGATAGGGAAATAAATGGAGGAAAGGAATCATAGAATCATACAACGTGGCAACAGGCCCACACCGACCAACATGTTCCATCTACACTAGTCCCATCTGCCTGCGATTGGCCCATATCCCTCTAAACCTAGCCGATCCATGTAACTGTCTAAACATTGTGATTGTATCTGGCTCAACTACCTCCTCTGGCAGCTCATTCAGTACACCCACCACCCTTTGTGTAAAAAGGTTACCCAGGTTCCTATTAAATCTTTTTCCCCACACCTTAAATCAATGTCCTTTGTTCTCGATTTCCATACGCTAGGCAAGAAACTCTGCATTTACCCAATCTATTCCTGTCATGATTTTGTACAGTTCTATAGGATCGTCCCTCATCCTCCTGCCCTCCAAGGAACAGAGTCCCAGCCTGCTCAACCTCTTCCTATATTTCAGGCCCTTGAGCCCTGGCAACATCCTCGTAAAGCTTCTCTGCACCCTTTCTAGCTTGACAACATCTTTCCTATAAAATAGTGCCCAAACTGAACACAATACTCCAAATGTGGTCTCAACAACATCTTATAAAAACTGCAACATGAACCCCAACTTCTATACTCAATACTGACTGATGAAGGTCAACGTGCCAAAAGCCTTCTTAACCACCCTATTTACCTGTGGTGCCACTTTCAAAGATTCATGGGATTGATTTGAGAAATGGCCTTATTTTATGCTGTAAGAATTACACAGTTATGTAGCACCATTTCAAAAGCACTTTACAACCTCCCCTTGTTGAAAACTGCCCACTGGCATGCCTGTGTGCCAGCTTCTAAGGGCAGTGTGCAGGCACCACTTTGGTAAGAGGTTTTGTATCCTGGGCTGAGCCACAGTCTGGGAACAGGCAGACCAACTCCAAAGACGTACATGTTTGTAGGTTAATTGGCTTAGTATAAATGTAAATTGTCCTTAATGTGTGTATGATAGTGTTAATGTGCAGGGATCACTGGTGGTAGCGGACGGTGGGCTGAAGGGCCTGTTTCCGTGCTGTATCTCTAAAACTAAAGACTTTCCACTATTACTGTCCATTTCTGACTGCACATTCTGGACAATGCCTTGTTGTAATCTGGCATAGCAGTGCACAAATTCATATATCATTTAAAGGGATCTTTACCTTCTTACTGGATACTTCTTCTGGCTGCCGATTAAATTAGACATTATTGTTTAGGAACTTTCTGCCTTGGTTAAAGTTTAAGTTGCCGTCATGAATGGCCTGGCTTGGCCTGGATAGTTTTAATAACATATGCTCAACCAACCATATCTGAAAATGTACCCTCAGTTGCATTGCTACATTTATTATATACTACACAGCATGTTGTACACTCCAGTTCCATTGACTTCACTGCTGGTATAACTTGATATGTTCAGCGCTGCTGGCTAGGGATGAATTTCTATGCAGATGTGCAGTTGTTTCCATACCTGAGGGGTTGAAAGGTCTTACTCTGAGAATTGAGCATGACTAGGAAAATAAAGAGAGGGCAAGCAAAGCAGGAACAGCTACTCAAAGAGGTCAGTGGAGAGGAGTATTACCCTTGGCTGAAGGCCACAGTGACTGATGCTGTTCAGAGATCAAATCCCTTAGCTCGGTTTCAGCAAGGAACAAGCGCCAGATGTTATTGAAACGAAGCCTTGACAGAAATCTCCCAATTGCTGCAGCGACAGCTTACACTTCAAACCAGAATTGCTCTGCCTCTGGCTGTCAAGTTGATAGTGGTTCTTAGCGGTTATACGTCAGACTTCTTGTAGGTTGCCGATGAAGATATGTTGGCAGTACAAAGGACCTTTCTGAAGTTTTCTATAGACATAAAAACAGTTTTATATCATTCACCCTTCCCGGAGACAAACATATGGGAGTTTGCATGGTTTGCAGACTCCTCCATTAGCGTGTGCTTTCAGTCTGCATGGCCACTTTTGAGATTGAAGGAGATTTCCCCCCTTCAGCTGACGAGTAATTCAAGGCAGCACATCATATGGGTAAGATTAGTTTAGCTCTATTTAGAGATACAGTGCGGAAACAGGCCCATCGGCCCACCGAGTCCGTGCCGACCAGCGATCCCCCCACACTAACACCATCCTATACTTACTAGAGACAATATATAATTTTACCAAGCCAATTAACCTACGGACCTGTACATCTTTGGAGTGTGGGAGGAGACCGGGGCACCCGGAGAAAACCTATTCAGGTCACGGAGATAACGTGCAAATTCCATACAGACATCACCCATAGTCAGGATTGAACCTGGGACTCTGGCGCGGTAAGGCAACCACCCTACCACTGCACCACCGTGCTGCCGTAAGTGTTAGCCATCCTTGCAGCATCCATCATTCCTTCATTCTATTCTGTGCTCTCTGATCCCACCTGTATTTGGTCTGCCTCAGTAGAAACTTAGGAACATAGAAACATAGAAAAATAGGTGCAGGAGTAGGCCATTTGGCCCTTCGATCCAGCACTGCCATTCAATATGATCATGGCTGATCACCTAAAATCAGTATCCCCGTTCCTGCTATTTCCCCATATCCCTTGATTCCTTTAGCCCTAAGAGCTAAATTTAACTCTCTCTTGAAAATATCCAGTGAATTGGCTTCCACTGCCTTCTGTGGCAGAGTATTCCACAGATGCACAACTCTCTGGGTGAAGACGATTTTCCTCATCTCAATCCGAAATGGCCTACCTCATTCTTAAACTGTGACCCCGGTTCTGGTCTCCTCCAACATCAGGAACATTTTTCCTGCATCTTGACTATTCAATCCTTTAAGAATTTTATATGTTACTATAAGATCCACCCCTCTCATCCTAAATTCCAGTGAATACAAGCCCAGTCGACCCATTCTTTCAACATATGTCAGTCCCGCCATCCCGCAAATTAACCTGGTGAACCTACACTGCACTCCCCCAATAATAATAATGTCTTTCCTCAAATTTGGAGACCAAAATTGCACACAATACTCCAGGTGCGGTTTCACAAGGGCTTACTTTCAGTGATTGATGGACAAGCACACCCAGGTCTCATGGCACCTCCCCTTTTCCTAATCTTACACCATTCAGATAATGGTAGACACAAAATGCTGACTGAGGAAAAGATTCAAGATTCAGTTCAGTTTAGTTTATTAGATGTTAGATGTAGATGTGCTCAAGGATCCTTGAAGAAATGTAATTTTCCCACTGACGTCTGGGAATCTCTGATCTATGACTCCTCACAATAGTGATGAAGGAGCATTCAGAACAATATTGAGAACATTGAGAGCTTGAAATGCGAGTACATAGACCACCTCACAAACAGACCACCTCACAAACTACCACATCCACCCAATGACCATCACCCGGCCTGCCTATAAAAGTGACAGAACGGGAAAATGGTCAGTTTCCACCATCCCCCTGTTCTCACCTTGGCCTCATTTGCCACTTCAGAACCTACATAATTGGCCTGTAAGTAAATCGCCTCCATTCCAAGGAAGTGCCTGAAAAGAGGATCCGAAAAATTATCCACTCATTGCCTGGCTCATCACAAGCCAATTTATATATTCAATGATAGAATGTATGACTTAAATATTCAGTATCACTGCATAAGCCTATAGTATCTGTCTTCCAGGCTTCTCTGCAGTGCTCCCATATTGTGCTTAGTGAGTTGCGCAACATGATGGTGGAAATCTGCTGACTTCAGGAGGTTTATTTGTCAAATATACTCTGGCCCAAGTATTGGCTGGCTGAATGATTGCAAACAAGAAGAGCACAGCCATGGATGAAATGTTGAACAGTCGATTTGTTTTCCACAAAACTATATCTACTCATAGAGTCATAGAGTCATAGAGTCATGTAGCATGGAAACAGGCTCTTCAGCTTAACCTGTCCACACCAACTGATATGTCTCACCTGCCTGTGTTTGGCCCATATCCCTCTACCCTACCTGTCCTACCCATGCATCTGTCTAAATAGTTTTTAAATGTTGTTGGAGGACCTGCCTCAACTACCTCCTCCAGCAGCTCACTCCACATACCCACCACCCTTTGCGTGGAAAAAGTGACCCCTCGGGTTCCTATTAAATCTTTCCCCCCTCCCAATCTGGAACAGGGCCTGAACAAGTCACTATACAATTCAATTGTAACAATGTTACTTGTGAGCCCTCAGTTTAGGCATTTTTGGGTTGGTTTTTCAATACTTCCTTGCTCCAAAATGTTACAACCACCTAGTTAGGAAACTGATCCAAGCTTGTAACATCCCAAATAATTTGCCAACGATGCTCCTTTCTTGGCCAGAGTACAAGCAAGAGTAATAACCTGGCAAGAGCTTCAAATCCTCTTCAAATTTAATCCAGTTAATAGCCAAAGTAAAGTTTGCACGAATGTGATAAAAAAGTAAATCTCAGAATCTCAGTGAGCAGCATATAAAGAGCATACAAACATTGTTACTGAAAATCATGAGATTAACTTCATTGCAACGCTTGAAGCTGAGATTTGCTTTACTTGCTTAAAGCGGTGGCATGAACCACTTGATAATTTTCTCTGACACAGACAGACCTTCTGCTTTGTTTGTCTTCACAGTAGCAGGTTAGATAGTAGTTAGTCTGATATATTTTGTAACATAATCCTGCTGTGTCTTTCTACTGGAAATGTGAAGTACTTGACAAAGAAACAGTATTCAGAGGTTGTGACCCTAATATGATGAACATGTGGTGCTGTCATACCTTGTACCACCATTTTTTTCTTCTATTTAGCCTTGTTACAGCAGCCAAACATGTCTGGCAGGAAGACAGCTGGCTGGAGGAATGTTAAACATTGGCTCCATGCTGAGCAATGGGGATGGATGCAAAAGATGTAAGATTGAATCCAGGACTGCCTGGGGCCAGTGAGAAGGGTCTATCAGTGATGGAGAATGTTGCACATATGACCAGAATAGGAAAGCAAAGTTTTAAAATCATATAAAACAAGATTGAACAAATAGATATTTGCAGTACAATGAAGTCCTCTGTAATCATATTCACCCTTTAGATTCAAGGACCATTGCAGAATAAAGGACAAAGAGAGTTTTCTTATGTCCATCAGCATTTAGTGTGTTTTTTTGTTTATTAGACTGCCGAAAGGATTGGCATCCATCTTATGTGGAATTAATTCAATGGAAATCATTTGTACAGAGTTACAAGTGGTGTGGGCAGCCTGAGATCAGATGGCTTGAAATCAGGCAGTCTGTATTCACCCCTCACTTTCACACCCTGTACTGACAAACTGTGTCAGCTGTATTTGTTTTAAATATATATTTGCAATTTGCAATTTCTTTTGCTTCTTTCAGACTACACAGTGCTAATAAAGAAATCAGTGTCCTTTACTTCTGAAGCTTCTTAACTGCAAAGTACAGGGCCAAACATTTTAACCTCAAGTACAATTGTTCATTAGTAGAAAATGTTCTGTAATCAAATTTTCCAGCATGCCCACTAAACTCTAGTTAATGATTTGACCTAGTCAAGTGCAGAATGACCTTTATGATAGTCTACACATGCATGCACTACCTCTTCAAGGCACACTTGAATTGTTCCACTTTGTATATTTGTAAAGTAATCACTGTGACTAATGTCTTGCTGTTATAAAATATATTTCAACTGGAGGAAATACTTCACTCAAGCATACTGCAAAGTACAAGGGATCCGTTTACCTTCACAACATTAGAAAAAATTTAAAGAAAATGTTGAATCACACTATGCATTAATGATGAGTAATACAGTTAAAATAAACAGCGCCATTGAGTGTTGTAAAACCTATCTGGTTCAGTAACGCTGACTAAAAAAGCAGACGGCTAATGCCAGATTGCTTGTTTTTCTGCTGTACAAGGGTGTAACATTAAACCAGCGGATGCAGTCCCTAAGTAACGGAAAAAATAGCACGGACATCTGCAAGATTATTTAGCAAAGAAACGATGAGTGTTGGAGTCTGTGCTAACTGTGCATATGGAGCTGATGCCATCCCACAGAGTTTTGTTGCTCGGAACATATTGAGCCACATAATCAGATTCAACTGCTGATGGGAAATGTTTCACAGTGCCTAAGTAGCGCAGGCAACTGCTCTCAAAAGGTAAAATTTAATCTGGCTGTAGTACTTCATGCTAAATGCCAGCAAGTCAGGGAAATCTATGAACAGCATCTAAAACCAAAGAGCTGAATTCCCATATAAGACTTTAATCTGATTTTTGTACTTAAATGTTAAAGTCCAACACACTGAGGGAATCTTCTAATGTAATAAAATCCATTGTGAAATCTCTCCCGGCAATTTCTAAAACCGGATTTTAGCAGGGCTTAATTCAAAGTATGAAGTGGTTGGTTTCTGCTGCCATTCTTAATCTGCTGCGGGAACACAGTAGTGGGCCGTTTTGCCCTTTGGTGCTTGCTTCGGCTTCAATTGGACTGTGGTTGATCTGTCACTTAACTCTATCCATCTGCCTTCTTCTACAACCCTCAATATCCATGATTAACAATGAAATATTTTTGTGTAGGAAGGAACTGCAGATGCTGGTTTAAACCGAGGATAGACACAAAAAGCTGGAGTAACTCAGCAGGTCAGACAGCATCTATCGGAGAAAAGGAATAGGTGATGATTCAGGTCGAGACCCTTCTTCAGACTGCGAGTCAGGGGAAAGGGAAACAAGAGATATTGATGGTGAAATTGTGAGATATGCAAAAAAGTAACAATGATAAATGAAACTGGCCATTGTTAGCTGCGGGTTAGGTGAAAACAAGTTACAGACAATGAGAGGGGATGTAAGGGTTACTTGAAGTTAGAAAAATCAATATTCTTACCATTGTGTTGTAATGAAAGATTTTAGTTTAGTTTAGTTTATTATTCTTGTACCGAGATACAGTGAAACATCTTTGTTATGTGCTATACAGCCAAAGAAAAGACTACACAATGAAAGATGATTTTGCATTTTAAATTTTGAGACATTTGTATCCTCACAGTTTGCAATAGTGGACCTTTGGAATTTGGCTTTGAGTCTGATTAAGAATTTATTTTATTCTGTTATTCTGTTCAGCATTTAATTTAAACGTATTTTAATAATGTGAAACCACTATTATACAAGAGTGAAGACAAATTCAGCAAAACCAACAGGGCCATGATACACTGTAGCCTAAAAGGACATAAAGTGTCAGAGTAACTCAATGGGACAGGCACCATCTCTGGAGAATTAATTCATTCTCTGAAGAATCTGAAGAAGGGTCCCGATCCAAATAATCACCTATCCATGTTCTCCAGAGATACTGCCCGACCAGTTGTGTCCTTATATAAACCATCATCTGCTAGTTCCTTGTTTCTGCCATTTGTACTCTGTAGCCTCAACTGTGGCACTATTCGTGCTTATGGTTAGAATGTAATCATAATCATGATCATAATCATACTTTATTAGCCAAGTATGTTTTGCAACATACAGGGAATTTGATTTGCCATACAGTCATACCAATAAAAAGCGACAAAACGCACAAAATATATTTTAACATAAACATTCACCACAGTGACTCCTCCACATTCCTCACTGTGATGGAAGGCAAAAAAAAAGTTCAGTCTCATCCCGTTTTTGTTCTCCCGCGGTTGGGGTCCTCGATCTTTCTGTTGACGGGACGATCTTGGACCCCCTAGCCGGCGGTCGAGCCCTCCGCATTGGGGTGATCAAGCTCCCGCATCGGGGGGGATCTCAGCTCCCCCACACCAGGTGATCGGACCCCAGGTCAGGGCTGGTCGAACCTCCAGCAACTTTGAATCTTCCCAACATCAGTCTCTACCCAAGACTACGAGCTCCTCAATGCTGAAATCCGCAGGCGTCGATCCCAGGCAAGGGATGGCATTGGAGCGACAATCCCAGGCAAGGGATCGCCGGCTCCGATGATAAGTCAATGGCTCCATGGTGGGGCTCATAGTCCGTCTCAAGCAAGGCCTCCAGCTCCATGATGTTAGGCCACAGAGCAACCGGAGATACTATCCGGAAAACAATTGCATCTCCGGTAAGGTAAGAGATTGAAAAAATGTTTCCCCCACCCACCCCCCACATAAAACAAACCAGAGAACATTAACAAAAAAGACGAAAGGACGGCCAGACCATTGGCGAGGCAACGATAACACTAACTCTGAAACTTTAAATCTCTAAAATGCTTGGTCTTTCTTTTATAACCCTCTGAACTGTGAGGCAAATATTTCACTTCATCCTTGCACCACCTAATCCCCTTTCTGCTTCATCACCCCCTCCCTCAATCGCCCTTCCTCCAGATCTTTTCTTCCTATTACAGCTCTTCTGCAATAGCCCCTTACCTCTTTCGATTTACCCGCTCTCCCCAACACCTTAACTCCATCCTCTGCCCCTTTTTCCAGCTGTTGGTCACTTACTTTATCCCAGTGCAAAGCCACAACCTCCCCTTGCCACCTGACTGCAGCCTCTTTCCCTTTTCAGGACCACCCCTAGAGATATGGCCTGGACAGACCACAGCCTGAAATTCTTCCAGAAACATTGATGTTCAACCACCCGCCTGCAGCAACCCAATGTCAGTAAATTGAGATGCTCAACGGCCAAGTTGGTGGGTCCCAGCATGTGATTTTCAGGCTAAGAACAATAATTTGGGCAAAATAATTTGTGTGTGGTTAGTGTATATGTGTAAGATAGACACAAAATGCTAGAGTAACCCAGCGGATCAGGCAGCATTTCTGAAGAAAAGGATTAGGTGACATCTTCAGACTGTGTATGTGTGAGTGTAAGTACACATGTGTCTACATGCGTATGTGTGAGCGTGATCAAAGTGTGTTTCTGTGTACATGCAGGTGTGAGCAATCATAGCACATGTGTAGATGTGATGAGTTTGACTTGTGTGTGCATGTGAGCATATGTGTGTGTGTGTGTGTGTGTGTGAACATGTGTTTGTGGAGTTAGAGAATGTTTGAGTGTAAGTATATGTGTGTGTGGTTGGAGTATATTTTTGTATGTACGTATCTGTGTTCATGTATGTATTTTGTATGTATGTATCTGTGCATGTATGTATATGTCTATGTACATGTGCGCTACATCCATGTGAAAACTAAGTGAGGAAGCAAGGTCTGGTCTCCAAATGCCTTGGACAGAAGGCAGTGAAGGCCATGTCAGTGGATATTTTTAAGGCAGAGATAGATAGATTCTTGCTTAGTACAGGTGTCAGAGGTTATGGGGCGAAGGCAGGAGAATGGGGTTTGAAGGGAGAGATAGATCAGCCATGATTAAATAGACTTGATGGGCCGAATGGCCTCATTCTACTCTTATTCCTTATGACCTTGTCATTGCAGCAGGACTTGCACTGTCAAGTCCAGGGTGGGCAATCTTAATATAATTCATGTACAGACATCCTGCACTCATCATGTCTGGAGTAGAAACGAGTCATTCACCACCCTGGCATTGCCTAAGATACAACCACAGACATCATTTATGAGCGGGAGTGCTTCTTGCTGTGAAAATACAAAGCCTAGCAATTTTTCTGGATTTCCAAAATAATTTAGTGGAGGTAGGTGTTCAATCAAAAACGTATTCAATTTCAAAAAGGTAACCCCATAATGGAGAAATATTGGTGAGAATAGAAATGGTAGGGGCATTAAAATGGAAGTCATGGTAAGTCTGGACTTTGAGGGAGTTTGTGGGGATGTGGGAATCAAGAGTGGGGGGGTGAGTGGAATTGGAACTTAGATGATTATTTTGAAACATGAATGGGTGGGTAGAGAGGAGTAGGCGTAGGTGTCATGACAGGTGCAATGGGGATGTGGGGTCATCATCATTCTTATATTCAGTGGTGGAGGTCCAAAACAAGTTTTTGTGGCTTGGAGAAGAGCAGGTGTACTGGAGGTTCTGTGCAGCTGATAGTTAACATCTGAAAATGAGTGAACTCATTGGAGGCACAAGGTAGATCCAGGAACAATAAGCCAGTCTCCCTTTGGTGAAGTAGGCCTTACTTTCATTGTGTTGGCCCATTTCTGCATGAGGTGTTTGGACATGCCATGTGCATTGAAGACCCAAAACCAATGTGGGGCCGACCATGAACTATTCAGTTAGCATGTGATCTGTTTTCCGATAAGGTTAAATTATGTGGAATACAAATGTTGGACTATATGTTGAATAGAACTGATCGCACCTCCGGGAAGCATCATTGTGATCGGGTCTTCTTTCTTGTATTAAATCAAATCCCATTTTTCTTACAAAATAAAAAAAATGTTTACATGCAAAAAATCTGAAATAAAACTGAAAATCATAGTAACTCTTAGCAGGTCAGGCAGCATCTTTGATAAAAGAAACAATTAAGATTTCAGGTCTGAGACTTTTCTTCTGAGACCCTTTAATGTCTGGCCTGCTGAGTGTTTCCAATATTTTCTGTTTCTACTTTACTTCTGCCCGATTTCTCACGTCTCCTAACTGAGTGTGATTTGCACACAGCTGAAGTAACACATATAAAATCAATGGCAGCTTTGTGGCATGTCTGTATAATAGATGAGTGGCCTTATGAACAGTATGGGCCACTTATTCCGGGGTGACTATTTTCACTGTTTATTGAATATCAATTAACCTCATAAGTATAATCACTGCAAATTTGAATGAATTGGTGCATAATGCAGTTAATAATTCTCCGGATGATAAGTTGTAAGAATATTGAATCAGGAGTGCAATATGCCTTCATTTTCTCAGGGTGCATTCCCGTATGTACATTCCAGTTACTTTTGATAAATAAATAACACTGAAAAGAACACAAAATGATCTTTATATAAAGACATATACTCAATTACAAAGAATGTGATGAGAGAATGTGGCCTTTAGGTGATGTTACTGTGGTCTTTTTATTTGTGCATTAGTTCAGGTCTCTAAAGGTTTATTTGAAACATTGAAATATTGAGAAATGCTCTTTACAAAATAAATCAGGGTAGGTTTAAAAATAAGAATCAAAGGAAAGCTGCAAAGTATTTTTGTATGCTGCTATACATCAGTAGTCAATAAGAGTTACTAGCAGTGCAGGAGTAAATCGTGTTCCGTTTAGAAGCACTTAATTGTAAATCTCTCCCCTTGTTATTTCACACAGAGCAACAACCTTGTGATTCCTCTCCCAAGTGACTATATTTTTGGTGGTGGTTTGTACCCATGAATCCATCGGAAAAGACCATTGTTTTATAAGGTGTTAAAATATCTTTTTATGTACTGTAGTTGATTAGCTTTGATCTCTAGCATCCTTTCATTAGGTTGTCTCACAGCTAGAGATACCTTAACTGTTTCACTGATATTTCTCCATGTTATGAGAAGCATTTCAGTTAAATTAGCAGTGCAGGGATGTAGGGCCATCTGGCAGTCCTAATGTGCGAAAGCATTCTTCATCCTGCACTGCAGAACCTTGCATTAAAACAGTAACACTGCAACATAATTTTTATGGCACTGGTTACGGAGAATAAGCAAGTGGGAATGGTGCAGTTCTGGATGTGTGGTGCCTTTGTTTCCAGATTGGCAAGCCCCACGTGTTAATTTTTACGTTGTTGATCTCCATAAGGATTTACGATGCTCAACTATAGTTTACCAGAAAAAAACAAACATTAGGCACTGCGTTGTTTTGACCTGACATGGAAGAGGAAATCTTGTACATGTAAACAAAGTGAGTGTTAGTCCAAAATTAGCTGGGAAAGCATACTTCTGGCCTGAACGGCAAAAATAACAAAACCTGACTTCTGGATACACAGGATACCTTGTTCCAATAAATTGTGAGTCTTTGCAACAGGTTACTATCTCATAATTTCACTGTTTTGTGAATTTGAAAGTAAACATAGAAACACAGAAAACACAGAAAATAGGTGCAGGAGGAGACCATTCGGCCCTTCGAGCCAGCACAGCCATTCATTGTGATCATAGCTGATCGTCCCCAATCAATAACCCGTGCCTGCCTTCTCCCCATATCCCTTGATTCCACTAGCCCCATGAGCTCTATCTAACTCTCTCTTAAATCCATCCAGTGATTTAGCTTCCACTGCCCTCTGTGGCAGAGAATTCCACAAATTCACAACTCTCTGGGTGAAAACTTTTTCTCACCTCAGCTTTAAATGGCCTCCCCTTTATTCTAAGACTGTGGCCCCTGGTTGAGGACGTGCCCAACATTGGGAACATTTTTCCTGCATCTATAATTTTACGTTTCTATAAGATCCCCTCTCATCCTTCTAAACTCCAGTGAATACAAGCCTAGTCTTTTCAATCTTTCCTCATATGACAGTCCCGCCATCCCAGGGATCAATCTCGTGAACCTATGCCGCACTGCCTCAATTACAAGGATGTCCTTCCTCAAATTAGGAGACCAAAACTCTTCACAATACTCCAGATGTGGTCTTACCAGGGCACTATGCAACTGCAGAAGAACCTCTTTATTCCTATACTGAAATCCTCTTGTTATGAAGGCCAACATTCCATTAGCTTTCTTCACTGCCTGCCGTACCTGCACGCCAACTTTCAGTGATTGGTGTACAAGGACACCCAGGTCTCGCTGCAGAATTGGCTGGCAGACAGGAAACAAAGAGTAGGAATAAACGGGTCCTTTTCAGAATGGTAGGCGGTGGAGAGTGGAGTGCCGCAAGGCTCGGTGTTGGGGCCGCAATTATTTACATTATACATTCATGATTTGGATGATGGAATTAGAAGTAACACTAGCAGGTCTGCGGATGACACAAAGCTGGGTGGCAGTGTGAACTGCGAAGAGAATGTTAGGAGGTTGCAGGTTGACTTGTACAAGTTGAGTGAGTGGGCAGATGCATGGCAGATGCAGCATAATGTAGATAAATGTGAGGTTATCCACTTTGGCGGCAAAAATAAGGAGGCAGATTATTATCTCAATGGTGTCAAATTAGATAAAGGGGAAGTGCAACAAGACCTTGGTATCCTTGTATACCAGTGACTGAAAGTAAGCATGCAGGTGCAGCAGGCAGCAAAGAAAGCTAATGGCATGATGGCCTTCAGAACGAGAGGATTTGAGTACACGAGCAAAGAAAGGAGCAAATACTCTACAATCTGGAGTATTGTGTGCAGTTTTGGTCTCCTAATTTGAGGAAGGACATCCTTGTAATTGAGGCAGTGCAGCATAGGTTCACGAGGTTAATCCCTGGGATGGAGGGACAGTCATATGAGGAAAGATTGGAAAGACTGGGCTTGTATTCACTGGAGTTAAGAAGGATGAGAGGGGATCTTATAGAGACGTATAAAATTATAAAAGGACTAGACAGGCCAGACGCAGGAAAAATGTTCCCAATGTTGGGGGAGTCCAGAACCAGGGGACACAATTTAAGAATAAAGGGGAGGCCATTTAAAACTGAGGTGAGATGAAACGTTTTCACCCAGAGAGTTGTGAATTTATGGAATTCTCTGCCATAGAAGGCAGTGGAGGCTAATTCTGGATGAATTTAAAAGAGAGTTAGATAGAACTCTAGGGGCTAGTGGAATCAAGGGATATGAGGGGAAGGCAGGCACAGGTTACTGATTGTGGATGATCAGCCATGATCACAATGAATGGCAGTGCTGGCTCGAAGGGCCAAATGGCCTCCTCCTGCACCTATTTTCTATGTTTCTATGTTTCTATGTCTGTTTTGGCCATCGGCTACTTATCTATAATAGTACCATTTTCTAACACTCAATCTGGTACAGAAACAGTCTTCTATACCATAGCATCTAGAATATCAAATATAGTACAGGAACAGGCCCTTTGCCCCACGATGTCCGTGCCGAACATGAAGACAGGTTAAACTAATCTCTAATCTCCTCTGCCTGCGCCTGATCCATATCCCTCCAATCCCTGTGTTACATGTACCTATCTAAAAGGCTAGTAAATTCCACTATCATATTTGCCTCCACCATCATCCCTGGAAACACCCATCACTCTCCGTATAAAAAGAACGCCCCATACAGCTCCATTAAATGTTGCCCCTCTTACTTTAAATCTATGTCTTCTAGTCTTTGACATTTCCACCCTAGGATAAAGTTTCTGAATGTTTACCCTATTTACACCTCATCATTTTATATACTTCTATCAGGTCTTTGCTAAGTTTCCGATGCTGCAGAGAAAGCAATCCAAGTTTACCAACCTTATAGCCAGGAAAGTCACAAAATGCTGGAATAATTCAGCAAGTCCGGCAGCATCCCTGGAGAACATGGATAGGCTACTTTTTGGGTTGGGACCCTTCTCCCTTCCCCAACATTCTCCCAGTGTTGACCCTCTCCTGTCTCCAACATTCTAAGTCTGAAGAAGGGTCCCGATCCAAAACATCACCTATCATGTCCTCCAGAGATCCTAGCTACATTGAGTTACTCCAGCATTTTGTGTCTTGCCTTGTGCATTTCCTTGTTTCTACTTCTCTCATAGTTAATACTCTCTAATCCAGGCAACATTTTGGTAAACCTCTACTGCACCCTCTCTAAAGCCCTACACCCTTCCGATAATGGTGCTTATCTAAATATTTCTTAAATGTTTGATGGTAACTAGCTCCTCCATCATGTCAGCCAGATTTCAACTACCCTCTGGGTTAAACAATTCTTCATCTGCCCCCTGGTTATAGACACCTCTGCCATGGGAAAATGTTTCTTACTGTTTCCCCTGGTTACACATATCCCTCATATATTGATATACCTCATTCAGGCCTGCTCTCAGCCATCTCTGCTCAAAGGAAAACAAGCCCAGCCTATGTCTTTCTCCTCATAACTAAAATGTTCCATTCCACACAAAATCCTCGTGAATTTCCTCTGCACTCTCCAGGGCAATCATGTCCTTCCTTTAGTTTGATGATCGAAACTGGACAGAATACTCCAGCTGTGCCTTACTAATTTTTTTATGAAGTTGTACCATGACCTCTCTGCTTTTATATTCTAAGCCTCAGCTAATGAAGACAAATATCTGTTATGTTCTCTTAACTACCCTAACTAGCTATGCTGCTGCCTTCAGGATTTTAAATATGTACAAGGTCCTTCTGTTCCTCGGTTCTTACTTGGATCCTACCATTCATTGTGTGAATCCTGACATTACTAGTCCGCCCAATATGCACCTTTACTAATCCTATCTACCAATACATAATCTGCAGCCTTCTATATCCTGGCAGTTTATCCAATTTAAATATTTCTGAATTATTTAAGTCCAGCCAAGTTGAGTTTATTGTCTTTTACAAAAATATGATGAGCTACAGGGCAAGGAAAATCTTGTTGGGCACATATGGGCATCTTGACTCAGCCAAACACACAAAAACGTTAACTGTGCATAAATGATACATACATTGCAAGGCAGTAAAAAGAAAAAAAAAAGACTGCAAACAAAAACAAGAGATTTGGTCTCCATCACCAACTAGGGGAACGCATTTCAGATTCCAATTACCTCTGGATGATAAAGTTCTGCCTCAGATGCCCAATAAATCTCTTTGGCCTATACCCATGCCCTTCAGTCGATGCCATCTCAGGTAGTCCCTCAAGATCGACAATGACTTGATCTCACTCCAGTCTGCTGGTTCTATGATGACTGATGAGGCCAATGTGGAACCATAAACCTTGCCATAGGAAGGACAGAGTCCTCGACAGGAAACTTGGCTGGGGATAGGGGGAAGGTGGGGAGATAGATCACCTGTTTTGGTCGTGGGTTTGGGTATTTTCTCATCGAGGGACAAGAAATAGCTCTCGAGATTTCTGATGATTGATGTCTAATAGAAAATCCACAACCAAAAGAACCGATGATGAGTGATAAAATGCACAAGAGGCCCAGTAACACAATATAAACAAAGACACGTATGAAGCCTTCAGCTATAAAACCTGACCATTGGACCAAACTCCCAATGCCCAACCTTGCTGAGAGTCAAGATTAGAAGTGACATTTTAAAGGGCAGTGAGTCAGTCAGTGTCTGCTAGAAGAAAAACATCAAAGAACTCAACTGTAACTCTGGACTAGATGTGGTCCTAGTCTAGATGTTTAGTTACCTGGAGGGAAAAATAATGGTCATGACATTCCTATCTTTCAGCTGAACTTTTCCTTCTAAATTATTTTAATTTAGGGATGCAAAGTAGATACAGGCACTTCGGCCCACCGAGTCCATGCCGACCAGCGATCACCTGCACACTAGTTTTCTGTTATCCCAGTTTTGCATCCTGCACACATGGGGCAATTTACAGAAGCCAATTAATGTACAAATCTACACATCTTTGAAAAGCGGGAGGAAACTGGAGCACCCGGTGAAAACCCACGTAGTCACAGGGAGAATGTACAAACACCATACAGACAGCACCCATAGTCAGGTGTGAACCCAGGTCACTTTAAAGGCAACAACTCTACTTCCATGCATCTGTGCCGCTGATGGGAATGATCATGACTTCTTTATTTTGCGCACCCTGTTTTGTTGTTGATGTGAGTGGTGTGCCTGATTTTATTGCAATTAATTATTGGGGATGCAATTAAAAGACAGGCAAATTGGTGGATTTGAAGTCATATGTAGGCTGGTTTAGTTTAAGTTCCTTTAGTTATATAGTGCAGAAACAGGCCCTTGAGCCCACACGGACCTGCGATCCCTGCATACTAACACTATCATACACACACTAGGGTCAATTTTACCAAGCCAATTAGCCTACAAAGCTGTACATCTTCAGAGTGTGGGAGGAAACCAAAGATCCCAGAGAAAATCCATGCAGTTCACGGTATAAACTCCATCGAGACAGCACCGGTAGTCAGGATTGAATCCGCCTCTCCGCCTCTCCTCTTCTCTGAAGAGCTTTAATGAGCCAATTGGGTTTCTACAATCCAGTTTGCTTTCACTGAAACTACATTTTATTCCACTTTGTTTAATTACTTCAATTTAAATTCCCCAGATGCCATTAGCTCGATGGTCCAGAAGTTGGGTTGCTAATCCAATAATCTAATTGTTAAACTTTTACAGAATGACAGAATGATGTCTTTAAACAATTGCTTTCTCTGTTCATCCACATCCTTCAATGCTTTAAATCAAAGTTATGCTTCCAGTTCTCACTTTGTTATTTCCCAGCTCTTCTAGGTTAAAGATTCATATTTATTGTATATTGAACTCTTTTAAACTGTTTACATCAGACTAGATCCAGTCCTCTCAGACCCAATTATTAAATGATCCCAAAGACTTTCTCCCATTCTGCAGGGCCCTGAAGCATGTTACTGGGAGCCCCTCAATGGTAGGTTAGCAGAATCCCTTCAGAATACCCTGAGCTCAAAACAAGAATTTATCTTTGAACATTATATATCAACATGGATTCCAAAGAAAAAAAGAAACATCAGTACTTTGCAGTAGCGCGTACCTGTGAGAACATAGATCTGCAGGGGATGCGCTATGTGTAACAAGGAATAAAGAAAAGGTTGATGTAATTAATGGGTGTATGCCAGTGCCTCGATCCTGTTATTATTGATATACATCGGAAAGGATTTATTAAAGAGTATTAAAAATCTGAGTGAAATTAAAAGCTACTTACTTAAGGTGCTAAAACCATCACTTAAATAGCACAGGGGAATTTCAGAAAAAAATCCACCAGATTACATAGGATTACATATAAATTAAAGTGGAGAAACTGGTCTTTCAAAAGGATATTTGTCCTTGGTACAAGCAGTAATCTGAATCCCCAGTGCCTCTCCCTATTCCCATATCTTTTATCCTCCTTCAACCATCTATTTAAACTATTGTTAAAATTTGGCAGGCTCATAGGCTATTTACCCAGTCAGTAAATTCAGGGCTAAAGATTCCGGAGGGCTATTGGAAGTCAACAAAATCCTACATGAGGGACTGCTAATTGAAATTTAAAAAAACAAAATATTGAATGGATTAAATTGAAGCCATATTTTAAAGGCAAGCTGAAAAATACTATTGACAGAAAATCATCAAAGCTAAAATAAATGTGAAAATATTTTGTTTTGGTGAGATTTTCATGAATATAGTGGAACAACCATATGCATTTGAATGTGTTAGGGGAACAATACATTTAAGCACCTAACATCTAGGTTATTCTTAGCCACAATTGGGTATTGGATATTACAAGGTCTCTTAAGTTTCCAAAATGCCACTTGTAGTATTTGTGGGCAAATATCCAAATAAATATTTCTTGTCTGTTTTCACCAAGGAGAAGGATATGGATGATAGTGTTTAGGAAGGATATGTTCATTATCTGGAGCACATCAGCATTGGGAAGGTGGAGGTGTTAGATGTCCTGCATCACTTAATGGATGATAAACCCCCCTGAATGAATGTAGCTATCCCAAACTACTATGAGAAACAAGGGAGGAAAATGCTAGGCCCTGATAGAGATGCTTGCATCTCAGTTAGCTACAAGTGAGGTACTAGAAGTTTAGATAAACCTTAGGGATGAATGATATCCATCTCAATATGCAATGAGAAACAGGAGATGAAAATGCTAGTTCCTGGTGGAGATTTTTGCATCTTGGTTAGCCACAGGTGACGATCCCAAAAAGATGGATAAATCCCATGCGAAGAGCCTCACTGGGATTTTTTTTATCTTCATGGGCCACAGGTGAGGCATCAGAACATGGGTGGTTAACTGAAGTTGTTCCTTTATTTTAGGACAGTAAGGTAGTCAGGTAACTATAGATCTTATGTCAGTAGCAGAAAAACGAAAGGAGAACATTTTAAGGGAGAGGAATTTTGTACATTTGGAGGCAGGGACTGATGGGAGATAGACAATATGGTTTTGAGCTGGGGAAATTTTGTCTCAGTAATACGACCGAGAAGGAAGCAAAGGAGGCCAATAAAGGCAGGATGCTGTCTATATGTGCTCTGGCAAGCCATTTAACAAATTTACAAATGGTAATCTGGTCCAGAAGATTAAGGGACCTGGGATTCAAAGCAAACTGGCTAATTGAATTGAAAATAGACATAAAATGCTGGAGCAACTGCAGGGAAATTGGCTTGGTGAATAGAAAGGAGGGGGTAGTGGTAGAAGGATGTTTTTTATTTTTTGATTGAAAGTCTGTGGCTAATGGTAAACTGTAGGGTTTGGTCCAGAGTCCTTTGCTGTTTGTGATAAATGTTAATGACTTGGATATGAATGCTTTGGATTTGTAAGTTTGTAGATGAGATTTAAATTGGTGGTAATGTGGATAGCAAGAAAGGTCGTTTAGAGGCAGGATACAGAGCAGATGGAAAGTTGGGTGGTGATTTGGCAGATGGCATTTAATCCTGACAAATACAAGGTGGTGCATTTTAGGAAGTCAAATAGTGATAGTACATATACAGTAAATGGCAGGGAACTAAGAAATGTTGATTAACAGAGAGACCTAGAAGGTCAATCCATAATTCTCTGAAAGTGGCAACATAGGTTGACAACGTCGACAAGGTGGTGAGGAGGGTGTATGGCATTCTTGCCTTCATAGGTCGAGGAATAGAATATAAGAGGTGGAATGTTATGTTGCAACTTGACAAGGCACTAGTTCAGCCACACTTTGAATATTGTGTGAAATTTTTGATGCTTCTATGAATGATGACATTGTACTGGAGATAGTGCAGAGTAGATTCACCAGGATATTGAAGAGTCTGCAGAAGGGTCTTGCCCCAAAACGTCACCCATTCCTTCTCTTCAGAGATGCTGCTTGTTACTCCAGCTTTTTGTGTCTATCTTCACCAGGATGTTGCCTGGATTGGAACTTTTTAGTTAACAGGGGAGATGGGATAGGCTGGACATCCTTTCTCTGGAATGAAGACATCTGAGATGTGATGCAATAGAAATATATTAGATAATAAGAGGTATCAACGAGGTACATAGTCAAACACTTTAGCCCATGGTAGGGGAAAAAATAACAAGAGAGCATAGAAAAGGAAGAGATTTAAAGGGGATCTGAGGGTTATGTTTTTTTTTACACAGAGAGGAGTGATACCTGGAACATGCTGCCAAAGGAGATAGTGGAATCAAGCTGAATTAAGGCCCTGTCCCAGTTAAGCATTTTTTAAGGCGACTGCCAGCGACTGTCATAGTCGTGGCAGGTCGGTGAAAAAACGGCAACTGGACCCCCTCTACGACAATGTCTATGACAAGCTACAACTACCTACCACCTAGTCGACGTCAAGCTATGACAAGCTACCGAAAACCGGTGACCTAATCATCGCGAGTAGGATGTCCACCTACAACCACACCTTCAACCACACAGGCGATAACCTACGACAATCAAAGTCAACCTACGTCCACCCGTGACAAGCTACGACAAACTATGACCCTGAACACTGAAGACAACTGAAGACAATTCACGTTTCACCCATTTTCCCCTATAAAAGGGGGTGTACTGTAGGGTTTCCAATCATTCTGCATCATGACTATTTGAAAGTGATGCTATGAGAAACTACTCTGAAATACAATAACTTCATACATCAATTTTCCATCAAAATGTCAAGAATTTTCTTTATTGATATTCAAACAAAAGGTTGATAAGAACATACAACAGTGCATACAAAAATATTGTAATAAACCAATAACTTTCAATAAACTTCAAACTTCAAACTTTAAAATTCAATCTTTAAACAGAATACAAGTGCAAAAACATACAAAACCTAACATTATTTATGGACACATTACACTGAAGGATGATCAGATCAAATCCACACTTGGAATTCGCCGAAGTCAGCACCGGCCACAACCTTAATCACCTGGCAACAACCTGGCAACAGCCTACATCACCTGGAGACAACCTGGCGACAACCTACGACAGCGCCCACGTCAGGAGATGTCAAGCTACGCTCAATGGTGGCAAACCAACAGTCGCCGAAATTTTTTAAACCGTCGCAAAATCCAACGGCGATCAGAAAAACGCTACGACTCTTTGGAGACTGCTCACGACCATGCACGCGACACCCCAGCGACCATGTGGCAACAGCCTAGTCCCCTGTAGTCGCCTAAAAAATCGCCGAACTGGGACAGGGGCTTTAATGCATGTAAATCCGATAAATCATTTAAGTAGGAAATGCAGAGAGGGATATGGTCCTAATGTGGACATATGTGCTTAGTGCATATTGACATAGACATGCACATAGGGAACTGCAGGTTTATGAGCATGTGATCAATAGCATTTGGCACTGCCACCTCCGTACCTCACATGATCGTTACTGTCTAAAGTAAGCACAATCCACAGGCTTCTTGCTGAATTATTTATTTTTGGATTTATTTCTGCAATTCTGTTTGCACTGAATATTTTCCATTTATTAACATTTTTGATATTCTGCAGTGAACAGTTTTGATATCTCTTTGCGTGTTAGATTTCCTGCTGGGCTATTGACTACAACCCCGGGATCAGTCCTTAGTATTGCCAGTCGATGCCTTGATATGATTGTTCTCTCTGACATAATCAATGTGCACCCATTGGGAAGTCACATTTTCTAAGTTTCTGATCATTCTAAAACACCTGTTGAATATATCTTCAAAACGGAGAGACTGTGAGTTAGTGAGTTGTTAATTGTGGTTGGCGTAATGTCTATGTTTACTAGAATGATTTCTGGATTAGGGTGTATTAGTTGCAGGGAGAGATTAGACAAACTTGGATTGTTTTTTTGTGGAACACCAAAGGTTGAGGGGAGAATTGATAAATGTATATAAAATTATGTGAGGCCTGAATAGTGTAAACAGTCATAACCTTTTTCCCAGCATGGAAATATCAAATACTAGAGGGCATAATAATATATTCCTTTATTCGTCCCACACCGGGGAAATTTACATAGGTTTACATAGGTTTAAGGTGAACGGGGCAAGCTTTAAGGAGGTGTGCAGGGCAAGTTTTTTACTCATACAGTTGCCTCCATAATGTTTGGCACAAAGACCAATCATTTATTTATTTGCCTCTGTACTCCACAATTTGAGATTTGTAATAGAAAAAAAAATCACAAGTGGTTAAAGTGCACATTGTCAGAATTTACTAAAGAGTATTTTTATACATTTTGGTTTCACTATGTAGAAATTACAGCTGTGTTTATACATCGCCCCCCCCATTTCAGGGGACCATAATGTTTGGGACACATGGCTTCACAGGTGTTTGTCATTGCTCAGGTGTGTTCAAATGCCTCCTTAATGCAGGTATAAGAGAGCTCTCGCCTCCTAGTCTTTCCTCCAGTCTTTCCATCACATTTGGAAACTTTTATTGCTGTTTATCAACATGAGGATTAAGGTTGTGCCAATAAAAGTCAAATAAGCCATTATGAGACTGAGAAACAAGAATAAAACTGTTAGAGATATCAGCGAAACCTGGAAATACAGAAGCAACACTGCAAGATTCAAACCACTGGTTAGCCGCAAAAAGAAGATGGCCAGGTTACAGTTTGCCAAGAAGTACCTAAAAGAGAACCACAGTTCTGGAAAAAGGTCTTATGGACAGATGAGACAAAGATTAACTTCTATCAGAGTGATGGCAATAGACAATAGACAATAGACAATAGGTGCAGGAGTAGGCCATTCAGCCCTTCGAGCCAGCACCGCCATTCAATGCGATCATGGCTGATCACTCTCAATCAGTACCCTGTTCCTGCCTTCTTCCCATACCCCCTCACTCCACTATCCTTAAGAGCTCTATCCAGCTCTCTCTTGAAAGCATCCAACGAACTGGCCTCCACTGCCTTCTGAGGCAGAGAATTCCACACCTTCACCACTCTCTGACTGAAAAAGTTCTTCCTCATCTCCGTTCTAAATGGCCTACCCCTTATTCTTAAACTGTGGCCCCTTGTTCTGGACTCCCCCAACATTGGGAACATGTTTCCTGCCTCTAATGTGTCCAATCCCCTAATTATCTTATATGTTTCAATAAGATCCCCCCTCATCCTTCTAAATTCCGGTGTATACAAGCCTAATTGCTCCAGCCTTTCAACATACGACAGTCCCGCCATTCCGGGAATTAACCTAGTGAACCTACGCTGCACGCCCTCAATAGCAAGAATATCCTTCCTCAAATTTGGAGACCAAAACTGCACACAGTACTCCAGGTGCGGTCTCACCAGGGCCCGGTACAACTGTAGAAGGACCTCTTGGCAAGAGCAAAGTACGGAGGAGAGAAGGAACTATCCAAGATCCAAAGCATACCACCTCATCTGTGAAACACAGTGGTGGGGGTGTTATGGCCTGGGCATGTATGGCTGCTGAAGGTACTGGCTCACTTATCTTCATTGATGATACAACCACTGATGGTAGTAGCATAATGAATTCTGAAGTATACAGACACATCCTATCTGTTCAAGTTCAAACAAATGCCTCAAAACTCATTGGCCGGCGGTTCATTGCAAGGCAACGATCCCAAACATACTGCTAAAACAATAAAGGAGATTTTCAAAGCTAAAAAATGGTAAATTCTTGAGTGGCCAAGTCAATCTGAACCCAATTGAGCATGCCTTTTATATGCTGACGAGAAAAATGAAGGGGACTAGCCCCCAAAAGAAGCATGAGATAAAGATGGCTGCAATACAGGCCTGGCAGAGCATCATCAGAGAAGAGACCCAGCAACTGTTGATGTCCATGAATCACAGAACTCAAGCAGTCATTGCATGCAAAGGATATGCAACTAAATACTAAACATCACTACTTTCATTTACATGGCATTGCTGTGTCTCAAACATTATGGTGCCCTGAAATGGGGGGACTATGTATTAACACTGCTGTAATTTCTACACGGTGAAACCAAAGTGTATAAAAATGGCCTTTATTTAACCACATGTGATATTTTCTATTACAAATCTCAAATTGTGGCATACAGAGGCAAATAAATAAATGATGGGTCTTTGGGTGTTGGTATAGGCCAAAACAATAGTGACATTTAAGCCTTTTCGAGATAGGCACATAAATATGCAGGATGGAGGAATATGGATCATGTGCAAGCAAATAAGAGTTGGGCTTGGCATTATAATCAACACATACATTGTGGGCTGAAGGGCCTGTTCCTCTGCTGTACTGTTCTATGGTCTATGTTCGATCCTCCTTGTACAACGGAATTGAATTAAAATAATTACTGAGTAGTTTTATGTGATGGCACATTGAATGTATCCTCTTTGTTCCATGAAATTAAGATGTTGCACCTTGAACAACAGAGAAGCAACAGAGAAGCATCCTTTCTCTTTGTAAATACGTAAATGATAGAAATATCTTGCATGTTGTGGATTTTGTGATAAATTGCAGACACATTTGACATGTCCCTGTATCGTTACCACCATTCAACATTACCATGTATGCACTCTATCTTACTGACTGCATGTGGCAGCATGTTGCCAACTACATTTTGTCACTGAATGCCTCATGCTGGGAAATCTGCAAGCTGAACCAGCACTTGGTTGGACCTGACATAAGAAGGGCATTTCCATTCATGTGAGTGAAGTGGTTGCCAAAGTAGCATTATTTTTTTTTTTGCATTTCATGTAATAATTGAGTTTTCTGATATGTTTTGAACTCCATCAAAATATCAATAAGGGCTTTGTGCTCTGGGTTTAGTTTAGAGACACAGTGTGCTCTTCGGCCCACCGAATCTGCTCACCATCGACCATCCCTTCGCACTCGCTCTATGCCATCTCGCTTTCCATCAATTCAATACACACTAGAAGCAATGACGGTGGCCAATTAACCTGTGAACCTTTGGGATATGGGAGAAAACCGGAGCATTTGGAGGAAACCCACACGGTCACAGGGAGAACATGCAAACTCCATACAGACAATATCCGAGATCAGGATCGAATCCAAGGGTTATATTGTTACAATTGAAACTGGGTTATAGCATGCAACTGTTCACGCCATCTAATTCACATGACTCAACTACTTCATGCACTTCACTTCAGTTTAGTTTATTGTCACATTCACCAAGGTACAATGAAAAGCTTTTGTTGCATGCTAACCAACCAGTGGAAAGACAATACATGATTGCAATTGAGCCATTCACAGTTGATTGCAATTGCAATTGCAATTGATTGCAATTGAGCCATTCACATGACAAGGCAATCGCATTTTGTCTGATAAAAAAATAGTCCGAGGGTCACCAAAGAGGTAGTAGTTCAGCACTGCAATCTGGTTGCGGTAGGATGGTTCAGTTGCCTGATAACAGCTGGGAAGAAGCTGTCCCTGAATTTGTGTGTTTTCACATTTCTATAACTTTTGCAGATGGGAGAGGGAAGAAGAGGGGGTGGCCAGGGTACCACTCGTCCTTGATTATGCTGCTGGCCTCGCCGAGGTAGCGTGAGGTATAATTGGGATCAATGGAAGGGAGGCTGGTTTGTGTGATGGTCTGGGCTGCGTCTATAATTTGCTGCAATTTTGTGCGGTCTTGAATGGAGCTGTTCCCAAACCAAGCTGGATACATTCCAATAAAATACTTTCTAAGGCGCATCTGCAGAATTTGGTGAGGGTTATTGGAACATGCTGAACTTCCTCAGCCTTCATAGGAAGTAAAGGCTATGGTGTGTTTTCTTGGTCATTTCTTCGATATAGCTGATCTAGAAGTAGTTGGTAATATTGCATGCTATAACCCAGTTTCAATTGTAATAATGTAACACTATGTCTCTGGCGATGTGAGTCAGCAGGTCTACCAGTTGTGCCACTGTACTGCTTATTTTGAGATAATTTAATAATTTTAAAGATATTTAATTGCATGTTTTCAAGCAATTTTTCAACCTTTTTGTCTGTGCACTTATTCTGCCATTCCCACCATGCAGGTACACAGTGTCTGTAATCAGGCCAGACCTAGCTAACGATAATCAGGATGGATTCAGTTAGTTAATTAATACCAGAGAATCCAAGAGGTTAAGACTTGATACTAAAATAGGTGGCATTGTAGATAATAACAAAGATTATCAAAAATTACAGCGGGATCTTGATCAACTAGGCAAGTGGGCAAATTGATAGCAAATGGCATTCAATTAAGGTAAGTGTTCATTGTCACAATTTGGGAAGTCAAAGCAGGGTAGGACTTTCGCAGTGAATGGTAGGCCCCTGGGGAGTGTTGCAGAATACAGGGACTAAGGAGTACAGGTACTTAGGTTCCTGAAAATTGTGACATAAAGGTAAACAGGGTAGTGAAGAAGGTGCATGGCACTTTGGCCTTCATCAGGGAGGCACTGAGTATAGAGTTGGGATGTTATGTTGCAATTGTATAAGACATTGGTGAGGCTGCACCTGGGGCATTGAGTACAAATTTGCTTCCCCCATAAAGGAGACATGTCATTAATCTGGAAAGAATGCAAAAAAATTTGACAAGAATGTTATCAGGATTTGAGAACCTGAGTTGAAGCAAGAGGTTGGGCTGGCTTGAGCCTTAATCCATGGGGCAGAGGGCACTGAGCTCATGAGGAGGTAAATAAGTGAGTGCATAATCTTTTCCCCAGGCTAGTGGAATTGTGAACTACAGCACATGCGTTTAAGGCAAGAGGGGAAAGATTTAAAAAGGAGCCGAGAAGGGCAGCTTTTTCCACACAGTGTGATGCATATATGGAACAAGCTGCCAGAGAAAACTGTTGAAGCAGATACAACAGCAACATGTATAAATTCATAAGTCATAGGAGCAGAATTAGGCCATTCAGCCCATCTAGTCAACTCCACCATTCAATCATGGTTAATCGTTCTTTCCCTCTCAACCCCATTCTCCTGCTTTCTCCCTATAACCTTTGACACTCTTACTAATCAAGAACCTGTCAATCTCTGCTATAGAAATGCCCAATGACGGCCTCCAGAGCCATCTATGGCAGTGAATTCCACAGATTCACTACCCTCTGACTAAAGAAATTCCTCCTTATCTTCTTTCTAAATGCACGTCCTTTTATTCTGAGGCTGTGCCCTCTGGTCCCTGAGTTTCCCACTTGTGGGAACATGCGCTCCACATCCACTCTATGCAGAGAGACATTTAAGATACATTTGGAAAAGTACTGGGATCGGAAAGGTTCAAAGGAATATGTACCAAAAGTGGGCAAATGGGACTAATGTACATGGACATCTTGATCAGCATGGCCAAGTTGGGCTAACGGGCCTATTTCTGTGTAGTATTAATTTATGATTCCATGAATGTACTTCCCATAGTCACCAGTGAGAAATTCAATGCACATAAAATTGTAGGGTATACCTTTTCTGTCTTGGTCTGTACTTAATATATTAATCTCACTGACTGCTGAGTCCAGATACAGTTAAGAGTTGCTGGCTTTGACATCAACAAGCTGGCATGCCTAACCTCACCACATAAAAAATTTTGGCATATGAGTAGACTACATTGCATTGCAACTTGTGCTAATGAAAATGCAGAGGGGAAATAACACACTGAATACTGCTGCTATATTTACATTACAGGAGATATCAGATGTGAAGGTTGACACCATTTCTATTTCTGAAAATGAATGAACAATATTAGATTTGTACTGGAACTAATACCTTACTTCTAATATTAGCTGCAGTCGCTTCTGTGAAACAAACAGTTTGTGAAAAAAACATTTAATTTTGTGATTGCTTCTAAACATCATTTAGCTAAAAGTGAAATATTTCAAAAAATAAACTTCAGAGTAACCTTATGGAATTAGTTGAACGTGATTAGCCAAATAAACGTTGCTGCAAGGGATGATGATGTTTTCATAAATTGCTTTCAGATATTATGGTCTAAATGGCTAGAAATGGAAATCTCAATAATGACTTATACATTAATAGCAGAAGGTGAGAACATTCAAATGTGATTCTAATTCAACAGACATCTTTGTCAATGCTGCTGAGACTGGTTAATATAAAATATTTATTTACTGAGGACAGATCAGTGATCGAGTGCATTTAAATTAGTATGGATGCTTTCAGTGATTTAATTTCCATTGAATCATCCCAATTAACAGGCTTGAATTGTACTGGTAACAACATTGTGACCCACTTTTCTTTTCCAGAGACATAGTTAAAGGGGCAAAACTCAATTTAATCCAAATAACTTTGCCAACCAGTTTGGTTCATGCTCAGGCCAAATGTTGTGCATTCACCTCCTTTCCACCATAGTGCAAAGCCACATCCCTCCAGCAATTATACATTCTTGTCCAATGATTTGATACAGTAGTGCATGACATTCCATTTTTTTATAATGAACTCATATGGGATTATTCTGGCAATTTACATGATTTCAACAATCATTAACAAGATGGTTTCTTTTCTTTCAGGTCGATGATCTTTTGTTAGAGCTGGAAGCCACAGATGTACATTTCATAAGGGAATATAGTCCAGGGAAATGGAATGGTTTGGAATGGTACGAGGGGGAATGAGAAGGGTTTGTGAGGAAGTAGATGAGAGGAGATAATGAGTTTACAGAAATAATCCTGGTGTAACAGAAGGAAGTAATAATGAGAGAAAGTGAAGAAATAAAGATGCATCTGTGACCTAATGGTTCATCTGCAACATCTCCCAGGTCCAATGAAAGATCTGAATTGTAAATTCGACTTCTTTGCTCTACTGATGCTTTCTGACTTGATCTGTATTTCCAAGCATTTTCTATCTGAAGTTACTATTTCATGAAACAATCTTTTCACTTGTATTATGTTGTTTTTCCCCTAAATTTAGAGATGACATTTTGTAAATTGGCCTCAAAGAACAATCATGTTGATATGTTATTATCCTTTCACCAAATGGGGTAATCGTTTTTACATGACTTTCAAATATTCATGTAGTTACAAATGGGTTCTACAACTTTTAAGGTTGAAATTTGCAGAATATTTCCTCCACTATCATGTTATTCTTAGTGGGGAATAAGAATCTCGGACTCTGGAAGTTGAAGTGGGGAAGTTGGATCTTGATTGTCTACCAACAAAAATGGCGGAGGTTACAATGTGTAAATTGGAGGAAGTGAGTGGAAATAAGGAAGATGCATTTATGGAATAAGCTGCCAGAGAAAGTATTTGGCACAGGCACAATATCAACTTTTAAAGGACATTTAGACAGTTACAAAGATATGAAATATTTAGAGGGATATAGGCCAAATATGGGCAAATAGGACTCGCTTACATGGAGATCTTGATCGGCATGGGTAAGTTACGATGAAGGATCCTGTACCTATGCTGTATGATTCTGCCTCCATGGCTGTACTTTCCATATTCAACAGTGAAAATATTCAGCACTTAGCAAATTCTCGGGCATTGACTTTTTATCTTGATCATGCAGAATGTATTGTTCTATCATCTCAATGATTCCTGAGTCCAGATACAGTTGAGAGTTGCTGGCATTGGCATCAACAGGCTGGCATCTCTAACGTCATCACACAACACAGAGGAAGTGTGAGGAAATAGTGGTGGTGGGTGGAATGTAGGCACTTTTCAGCTGAAAGTTAGAAAATTAAATTAAATGGTTGCAAGGGGAAGAAATGGAAAATTATGGTTGTTGATATCCGAGAAGGAACTGGGCCTTCAATACCTTTGAACCAAAGGAAGGTCTTCAACATTGGACAAAGGTTTAAAAAGTGAAAAATGTTGTTCACTCCTTGACACAATTTCACAACAAAGTGAGTGTGCCTGTCAGGAGGAAGTGTGAGGAATATGTTATATAACACAATATGTCAGGCAACAGAACTGTATCTCGGACATAATAGTGAGAAACACAGGGGCCCCACAGGGGACAGTCCTCTCTCCCTTCCTATTCACCATCTCGGACCAGATATAACTCGGATACCTGCCACCCGCAGGCTTTCAGATGACTCTGCAATTTTGGGCTGCATCAGTGAGGGGAGGGAAGCTAAATACAGAGGTGTAGTCAACGACTTTGTTGAGTGGTGTGGGCTGAATCACCTGCAGCTCAACAATGACAAGACTAAGGAGTTAGTGGTGGACTTTAGGAGGAGAGGAACACCCCTGTCCCCTATCTCCATCAATGGTGTGGATGTGCAGTTTACCAGGGAGTACAAATACCTTGGAGTGTACCTGGACAATAAACTGGACTGGTCTAAGAACGCTGAGGCCCTGTACAAGAAGGGACACAGCTGGCTGTACGTTTTGAGAAAGCTCTGCTCCTTCAATGCCTGCAGTAAGATGCTACGGATGTTCTACCAATAGCGAGTGCCATCGTTTTTGCTGTTGTGTGCACGGGCAGCAGGGTGAAAGCCACGGCTGCCAACAGGATTAACAAACTCATCAAGAAGCCTGGCTCCATCCTGGGGGCAGAGTTGGATTCATGGGAGGTGGTCATGGAGGGGAGGATGCTCCACAAACTGTGGAGTATCTTGGACAATACACCTTAACTCCTCCATGACACACTGGTCAACCTGAGGAGTACCTTCAGCAACAAAATGGTTCCACCAAAATGCAGTACAGAACGCCACAGGAGATCCCTCTTCCCTGTGGCTATCAAACTGTACAACATGTCCCCCTTCTGTCATGGGGTAGACTGACTCCTCTCCTCCGCCTCCCTCCCTCTGCAATCTTTGCATTTCCCCAATCCTTTCCACTCATCACTTTAATTTCATGTTTCATGTATTTTGTGTTTTATGACTGTGGCAGATAAATAATATTCTATCGTATCGTATCATATCGTATCATGTCATCGGAAAGACAGAGCATACTGAGATTTTAACACTGAAAAAGAAAAGGCTTAATTTTGATATAATGAATGACTTTAATAGGGTGAATATTGAGAAGGCATTAATTATTCTTTCAGCAACCACAACTAAATATCATGAACATTGAAAGTTATGAATAAATCAAATCGGAAATGTGCGTTGAACTTCGGTAATTAGATTATTGTGCTTGCTATCACAACAAACAGTTGAAGTGAAATGTTTTCAAAAGTTTTTTAAGGGAAAGCTAGATAAAAATGAAGAAGAAATGTATAGAAGTTGAAGGTGATATGGATATATGAGAGGATAGTAAACTGTTTGTTTATAGCGCAAATGATGACTGGGACCAGATGGGCCAAATAGTCTGTTTTTGCTGTGTATGCTCAAAATCTGTATTTGAAAATAGTCAATGAAGGGGATTTTGGAAGTGGAAAAAGAATTTTCACACCTAACATGAGTATTGATGGGATTAGAAGTGACATTTATGTCCAGCACTTGGTAGAAAGATGGTGTTGGGGCATATTAAATTTATGAAGTCCATTAAAAAATGTATTAGATAACAGACTGAAAAAAATCTTTCTCGGTTGTGGTAAAACGAATGTGAAAGTTGGTGGTCGATAACATCAAGGATCTGGCAAAGAAAGAAGTGTCAGAACTTTCAATCTTTAGAACTTGTTTGAAGAAAGTCTTTAAAGACTGGCATTCCATCTGCCTGAGATTAGATAAAGAAAGTTCTCCAACACAGAGAAATATATGTGCTATCAGCAGTCATTGACAGCAGAATATTATCATGGCAAAGACAAGTAATACATAGAAGCTTGCAGTTTGGATGAAGGGAAGATTAAGTTTTCTTGAGAAAGATCCTTTGCCGCTTCTGAAAGCTCATGACATGGAGGGGGGAGGAAATAGATCGGGCATGTTCGCCAAACCTGAAAATGTGAAAGTAAGGTGGAGGAATGCAGGTGAAGGGAAATTAGTGTGATGTAAAGACAAATTTGATCTGAAGTCAGTGATGGTGTATAAAATCCTGACCTAAAAATACTAGTTCAAAGTTCATGCGTGCTGTGTGGTACAACTTTGATAAAAAATCTTTACAATAAAACTATAATGTCACAAGGATATTGAGAATGTAATTTTCCTTCCAGATCCTCTGTAAATGACATGGCAACATATAGCAGTTGCAGGTCATGTACTGTGATATTATATGGCATACAATCAATATCTGGATCACCGTTCAATGACTTTCTATGGCGGATGCCTGGCCCTCAGGCAAATGGACCAATTATCCAGAAGCAAGCTTTTGCAACACTTGTGCGGCCTGCTACAAGATACTAAAGGGGACCTACCTGGAAGATTACGAGCTATTCTAACCCCATGGTGGCCAGTGTTGAGAACCAGATTCGAGTGGGTCATCTTAAAGCTAAAAATACGATTAAAACAGTTTTCTGCAAGCTGCCCAAACCCTTTCCCTCACATCATAATCCCTCATCTTTCAATCACAAACCTCACCACCACTCAACTGCAAAACTGCTGGATGGATGGTGACTGACTCTGGGGTCCTGATTCCAGTCTGACTAACGCCCTGCCCTTTTACAACCACACCCAGCAACTTCCCTCTTTCCCCACCGCATCACCCTGAACTCCTCTCCTCACTCCACTTCACCACCATGCTTTATGTGCCACTGAGTTTTGCATTGATCGAAGCAAAAGAATAATTGGCCCACCATAGCAACTGAACTGGAGTAGCTATATACACAACGTGGCTACAAGGACAGGTCAGAGGGCAAGGAATCCTGAGCCGATTAGCTCACTTCCTAACTCCCCTGTCCACCATTTACAAGCCTTAAGTCAGAAGTAAGTTGGAATACACTCCACTTACCTGGATGAGTGCACTCCATCAATAGAATATAGAGCAGCACAGCATAGGAACAACCCCTTTGACCCACAATGTTTCTGCCAAATATGATGCCCCGTTAAACGGATCTTATCTGCCTGTGTATAATTAATATGACCCTATTCCCTGCACATCCAAGTGCCTGCCTAAAACCCTCTTAAACGCCTCCACCACCACCCCTGGCAGTGCGTTCCGGGCCCGACACTGAAGATGCTTGACACCATATAGGACATAACCAGGCCACTAGATAGGCATCCCATCCACAAGCATTCACTCACTCCACTATCGACATATAGTAGCTCCAGTTTGTGCCATCCACAGGATGCACTGCTGCAACTCAACAAGGTTCCATAGACAGTGTCTTCCAAACCCATGATCTCTATCGGCTAGAAGGACAGGAGCAGCAAAAGCATGGGCCCACTACCTCCTGGAAGTTGCTCTCCAAGCAGTACATCATTCTGATTTGGAAAAATATTGCTGTTCTTTCACTGTTGCTGGGTTAAAATCCTAGAACTTCTCCCCCAACTGCATTGTGGATTGAGCCACACTTCAAGGATTGCAGCAGTTCACAAAGGCAGTTCAGCACCTTCTTCTCAAGAGCAATTAGGTCTGGGCAATTAAATGCTGACTCAGCCACCAGAGCCACATCCCTTGACTGGATTTTAAAAAAACATCTCCCATTTAATATACCGTAGGTCTCGATTGGAACTAAATAATGAAGCCTGCGACAATGACTTCAGTAAACAACAGAAAACAAATGGTGCAAATGCATATGAGAGGGCTAGCCTCTTATCTTGAATGTTCATAATAGGGTACCTGAACCTCAGAAAGCCATCCAAACCCAGCAATGTGTAGAACCATTCCCCTCCAAAAGAAAACATCACTTTTTGAAGCCAGAATGCATTTAGTTTTCCTATCCATTATTTTCATTTAACTTTGCCATCTGAAAAATAGGTAAATGATATTATATTTCACTGTCATAAACTGTTTTCATAAATATGGCGTATTAGCTGCATTAAACATAACAATCATAGCATTTCCAGAAGACTTCATGGTTATGAGCATTCCATCTATAATACAGCATATTCCCTCTCAAAGTAATAAAAGGAAGAAGGCATTCATCGTGCACAATGCAGTTAAAGACTTCCTTGAGGCTTTCAATTACATTCACAATAAAGCTATTTCACTTTTTCATCTTTTAATTTTAGACTCTACTAGAAAAGAGGGCCCGTTGGGCCCGTCCCCACACCCCCCATTCTCACTCCCCCAGCCCCACTCTTACTCTCCAAGTGTGCCCGTTGGGCCCGGAAAAGAGGGCCCGTTGGGCCCGTCCCCACACCCCCCATTCTCTCCTCCCCCAGCCCCACTCTTACTCTCCAAGTGTGCCCGTTGGGGAGGGCCCGTTGGGCCCGTCCCCACACCCCCCATTCTCTCCTCCCCCAGCCCCACTCTTACTCTGTCCTCCTGATCTGTGTATGTCAAGTGACCACTATAGCCTTCTTTTTTTTTTTTTTTTCCTAATCAGATGTTTTGGGTTTTTTTCCTAATCAGATGTGCAGTACTTTGGTCAACGTGGGTTGTTTTTAAATGTGCTATACAAATAAAAGTGACTTGACTTGACTTGACTTGACTTGCAATAACAAAAAAGACTTCTTGGAAGCTTTTCGAAACAATGTAGCCGCCGTCACAAGCTGAAAACTAAATCCTTGCTGAAAACTAAATCCTTTTCTGTAAACTTTTGGAAACAAATGTAGCCCCTTGAAGAAAAGGGTTAGAAATGAAAATTTAAACTTTAATATCTCTCTAGCTTTAAAAAGGTAGCTTCAATTTGAACGAAAGTACTTACAATAGTTGCCCAGGTTAATGGTGAATACGGCGGTACAAAAATCGTAGCGCTTTGGTGTACCGTCTAGGAGGAGTAGGGTTTGTAAGTAATCTTCCGTACATACACATATACATACATACATACGGAATGTTGGACCGCAGAGTTTTAGTATTATATAGATAGATAGATAGATGTCAGCCAGAACAATTGACCTGCTTAGAAAATCAGCCTGTTTGGCGGGGAAGCAACCTTCAAGAGTTGCAGCTAACAAGCACTGCCATCCTTTGCATTTCTGATTTATTATGTTTTTATCAAATGAGGTAGAAACAATTTAATTTGCATAGAACACAGCTGTTAACAGAGCAATAAAGAGCATGCTATACTTGTTTGGCATTTCCCATAATTCTTTTTAATAGCTTAAATGCCTCAAAAAATCCCAATAGTCAGGAATTACAATGTACATAAATAGAGTAATAAACATTTTAATTATTTTTAAAAATAGCCTGTTTACCTTTTCACTTTGATTCTGAAAGGTGATGGATGATGAGCGGTTTATCTATTAGAACACTGATAATACCCCACATCAGTTTTTGCATGTATAAATTACCTTTAAAGTAATGATTCATTATCAAAACAATCTGTCATTTCTAATGTATTTTGTCTGAGGTAAGCACACTTTTCTGAATTAGATTTAAGAAGAACTCTTTTAATCCATCAAGTATATTGTTTGTGCGATCATTTCAAGTAAGCTGGGAAGCAGTCCGGCATAGCATTGGCTTCACAGTCACTAGCTTAGAAATGGTAACACCCAGGCAACCAGCTGTTGTCTGGTTGTAATGGAAAACTACAAATCTGCAATGCCAGCAGTTGTAAAATACTGCAAGAACCAAGTACTATAATGAGTAATTAAAAAATGAACTTATGCAAGGAAACTTGCCTTACAGGAAAGACAATCAATTCTTTTTACATGATATAAATTGGATAGAATTTATCTTTGAAGAACACATTCATTAAGAGACAAATAATATTCTCATGGTAGAAGGCTATAAATATATATGGTGGATATAGCTCGACAAATGGGGCCATAGAATATAGAACATCGAGAAGTAGAGAAGCAAGGAACTGCAGATGTTGGATTATATCAAACATAGACATAAAGTGCTGGAGTAACTCAGCGGGTCAGGCAGCATCTCTGGAGAAAAAAGATGGGTGATGTTTCGGGTTGGGACCCTTTTTCAGACTCATCTGAGGAGTCCTGAAATGTCACCCATCCTTTTTCTCCAGAGATGCTGCCTGATTCGTTGAGTAACTGCCGGCACTTTGTGTCAATCTTTGGAAGAGTGCAGCGCAGGAAAGGGCCCTTCGGCCCACAATGATAGTGCCAAACGTGATGCCAAACTAAACTAATCTCATCTGCCTGTACTTGATCCATACCCCTCCATTCCATGCATTATCATATGCCTATTTCAAGTCAGTTTGAAAAAAACTAAACATTGGCAAGGATTCAAGCAAAACTTTCTAGTATTCAACATTTCCATCATGTGTATGTTGAAATCTCAGTTACACTTTCTGCTATCTATTGCCCTCAGCCCACAATAATGCTATTAACCTCTACTGATATCTGTGAATCAATCCAACTCTGTGTCCTGCATAAAAATCAGATGAGTTCCTGGTATTTTCAATGCTGTGATGTTGATTTGGCAATTCATCCATGGACAACTATTGATCACAGTACACCAGTTAAATTAGTTGCTTACAGATGAGTGTTTGATGCCTATGTTGAAATCCACCACCTGGATAATGCGCCATGGTGACATTTTCATCTTATTTGACCGGAAATCTTAATCATGTTTAAAAAAAAGACGTTTATCTGCTGTAGAGATGTCAAACGAGACCCCAACAGAACATCTGTAGAAAGACAATTATTATTTCAGCTTGAAGATCTTTCTTCAGAAATGGGAAAGGTCAGAGATCTGATGCATGGCCGATGACCTGAAACATTAACTCCAGTTCTCCCTCCACAGTGGCTGCCTGACTCTTTGATCATCTCCCCCATCTTCTGTTTTATTTTCATATCAGATTTCCATCATCTACAGTACTTTCCTTCCATACTTGGCAATGTTTCACGGCCCCATTAAAATGTCAACTGTAAATTACTTTAAATTGACTCCTTGGAAATGTTCAGTATTTTCCATGCTATTAATTTTAATGATTCTAAACTCGGCAAATATAAATACCCTTTACTGCTTATCTTTCTTCCAAAACTTTATCAGCAACATGTCAAAGTCATATTAGCATTGCATTTCAAATGAGAGTATGCTTTTATTTCTCTCATTCATTAAGATATTTTCAGCAGGAAAATTACATGTGATCTTAGTTTAGTTTAGTTTATTATTGTCACAGGTACCAAGATACAATGAAAAGCTTTTTTTTTGTCTGCTATGCAGTCAGCGAAAAGGCTATACATGATTGCAATCAAGCCATTCACAGTGGACAGATACAGGATAAAGGGTTTAATGTTTAGTGCAAGATAAGGTCCAATAAAAAATAGATCAAAAGTCTCCAATGAGGTAGATGGGTGGTCAGGACTGCTCTTTAGCTTGTCAGAGGACACTTCAGTTGCCTGATAATAGCTGAGAAGAAACTGTCCCTGAATCTGGAAGTATGCATTTTCAAACTTCTGCATCTCTTGCCTGATGGAAGAGGGGAGAACAGGAAGTAACCGGGATAAGACTGGTTGTTGATTATGTTGATGGCCTTGTCGAGGCAGTGTGAAATGTAAATACACCGTAGAAAGCATTTTACCGCAACAAATTGCAGCGAATTGTGGACGCAGCCCGGATCATTGCACAAAACAACCTTCCACCCGTTGACTCAATTTATACCTCATGCTGCCTCGGCAAGGCCAGCAGCAGAATCAAGGACATCGGACCTTGGCCACTCCTTCTTCTCCCCCTCCCATCGGGCAAAAATGTGTAAACGCACCCCTCCAGATTCAGGAACAGTTTCTTCCCAGCTTTTATCTGGCAACTGAACCATCCCACAGCAACTAGAGAGCAGTCCTGAACTACTATCTATTAATTGAGGATTATCCTTGATCGGACTTTACTGGCTTTACCTTGACAGGGTTTCATTCGATTCTCGTAAACCAAATTGCTTGTAAGTTGGAATTAACGAAAACACGGTGGGAGAAGATTACAGAAACATCTATGATGGGAGATTGAGCAGGCATGGGAAGAGCGGCTGAGGTGGGGGGAGTTTTGTGGGTGGAGGGGGGAGGCAGTGAGGAGAAGGCAGGTGGAATTGCCCTGTATCCATCCAAAAACAGCAGCCAGCAAATCCATCTCCATCCATCCCGCCAGTCTCTCAAAACTGTGTTCATGTATATGAGGTAAGCCTCATGGTTAGGTTACTTTCACTGCTACATAACAGTGCAGGGCATATGATTCAAGTTTATAACACAGGTACTTGTGTAAATCAACAATATTCTAAACAAATGTCATTAACACAGTGTCTCTATTTCTTCAGTGGTGACAAGCCTTATTCTGTAGGTGTAACTACATCAAAGACCAGTGGATTGATTAGTGGTAAGTAATATTTTGGCCTCCCGATACCATACAAATGACCATCTCCAACAATAGAAAAGTTTATTTACCCACACCCACCCTTCCCCAACTCTTAGCACCCCATTGTACTATAGTGGGTAGACTGCACTATAAACCAACAACAAGATGTATTGCAAAAACTCACCATGTTTTTTCAATACAACTTCCAAGCCTACTGGAAACTTGAGAGACAGAAGACAAGTTGGACCATGACCTCCTCTGAATCTCCCCCAAGTCATTTACACATCCTATGGAAACACATCATTGCTCTTTCTTGTTACTGGACTAAAATCCTTGAACTTCCTACATTATAGCACTGCGGGCAGACCCCACCATCTGAGCTGCTGAAGTTCAAGAAAGCGGCTCAAGGCTGGTTAACTATCTATAATAAATGATGACCTTATCAGCACATCATCTTCCCTGAAAAATGCCTGGACTGGAAAGAACAAATGAATGCAGATTTTTAATTAAAATTATGTATTTCTGCATCCATTCCCAATAAAAATTAAAGTTGCACATAAAAATCACAGCTTTAAATGTCCAATATAAATAGTCTAAAATCGTTCATTTGAAATGACGCCAAGCTCTTCTACAGCTTGGCACTTGGGAAATATTCAGGTACAGTCATTTGCAGTGTAAAGTAAGTTCATAAAATTGCTAAAGTTTATTGTGAAGAAAATATTATTATTCAACTGGAGAATATGATGAAGCTGATTGTTTAATCATCTTTGACAGTTTTTAAACTTAAAACAGCTTGCATTACATTTACTCTTTATGCACAACTAATTCTCACTGATTTTAGGGTATAATGAATCCATTACCTTGCAATTATGTCACACCAGAAGAAATACTACAGCAATATTATGGTAATAATGAATACAAAGTTATGCGTTTATCACACATTTTACCATACAAGGATTGATTTTAGTGACTTTAATGGTTGCTGATTAGGGGCTGCATGCTTTCCGAAGTTTTGCCTACTTCATCATCAGGAATAAATTTATATTTACAATTTAACATTAATTATAATATTTGACCATCACAAAACATAACAGTGCTCTAACAAGAACAAATATGAGGCTGAGGTGCCGTTGATAAGTGGAGATTGTCCCATGCACTGCTGTGGTTGACTCGTGTTGTGGTAATGTGTCCAATTATAAATTCATATTTGAAAATGAAATTTACATAGAAACATAGAAACATAGAAAATAGGTGCAGGAGTAGGCCATTCGGCCCTTCGAGCCTGCACCGCCATTCAATATGATCATGGCTGATCATCCAACTCAGTATCCCATACCTGCCTTCTCTCCATACCCCCTGATCCCTTTAGTCACAAGGGCCACATCTAACTCCCTCTTAAATATAGCCAATGAACTGGCCTCAACTACCTTCTGTGGCAGAGAATTCCACAGATTCACCACTCTCTGTGTGAAAAAACACGTTCTCATCTCGGTCCTAAAAGAATTCCCCCTTATCCTTAAATTGTGACCCCTTGTTCTGGACTTCCCCAACATTGGGAACAATCTTCCTGCATCTAGCCTGTCCAACCCCTTAAGAATTTTGTAAGTTTCTATAAGATCCCCCCTCAATCTTCTAAATTCCAGCGAGTACAAGCCGAGTCTATCCAGTCTTTCTTCATATGAAAGTCCTGCCGTCCCAGGAATCACTCTGGTGAACCTTCTCTGTACTCCCTCTATGGCAAGAAAGTCTTTCCTCAAGTTAGGAGACCAAAACTGTATGCAATACTCCAGGTGTGGTCTCACCAATGCCCTGTACAACTGCAGCAGAACCTCCCTGCTCCTATACTCAAATCCCCTCTCTATGAATGCCAACATACTATTCGCTTTCTTCACTGCCTGCTGCACCTGCATGCCTACTTTCAATGACTGGTGTACCACAACACCCAGGTCTCGTTGCATCTCCCCTTCTCCTAATCGGCCACCATTCAGGTAATAGTCTGCTTTCCTGTTCTTGCCACCAAAGTGGATAACCTCACATTTATCCACATTATACTGCATCTGCCATGCATTTTCCCACTCACCTAACCTATCCAAGTCATGTTGCAGCCTCCTAGCATCCTCCTCACAGCTACCACTGCCCCCCAGCTTCGTGTCATCTGCAAACTTGGAGATGTTGCATTCAATTCTCTCGTCCAAATCATTAATATATATTGTAAATAGCTGGGGTCCCAGCACTGAGCCTTGCGGTACCCCACTAGTCACTGCCTGCCATTCTGAAAAGGACCAGTTTATTCCTACTCTTTGAAATTTATTCTCCTTTTGTCCACAGAATATCAACTGAAAGAAAATAAATATTAATTTCCACTGCAAACTTTCAAAAACAAGCCATTTTGTGGATGGGTTTTTATGTTCAGTTAAACAGCAAGATAAGTGTCCTAGAGTCATGCATAATGGGAAATAATCCTTCAGCCTAACTCATCCATACCAAGCGCGATGCCTCAGCAAGATCGCATATCCCTTTAAACCTTTCCTATCCATGAACATGTCCAATTGTCTTTGAAATGCTCTCATATAAAGTAGAAAGAATATAAAACATATTGGTTGTGAGAATTGGAGGAGGCAATAATTATGGACCACTTCTCAAACAATGCTATGTTTAATAGACAATAGACAATAGGTGCAGGAGTAGGCCATTCAGCCCTTCGAGCCAGCACCGCCATTCAATGCGATCATGGCTGATCACTCTCAATCAGTACCCCGTTCCTGCCTTCTCCCCATACCCTCTCACTCCGCTATCATTAAGAGCACTATCCAGCTCTCTCTTGAAAGCATCCAACGAACTAGCCTCCACTGCCTTCTGAGGCAGAGAATTCCACACCTTCACCACTCTCTGACTGAAAAAGTTCTTCCTCATCTCCATTCTAAATGGCCTACCCCTTATTCTTAAACTGTGGCCCCTTGTTCTGGACTCCCCCAACATTGGGAACATGTTTCCTGCCTCTAATGTGTCCAATCCCCTAATTATCTTATATGTTTCAATAAGATCCCCCCTCATCCTTCTAAATTCCAGTGTATACAAGCCTAATTGCTCCAGCCTTTCAACATACGACAATCCCGCCATTCCGGGAATTAACCTAGTGAACCTACGCTGCACGCCCTCAATAGCAAGAATATTCTTCCTCAAATTTGGAGACCAAAACTGCACACAGTACTCCAGGTGCGGTCTCACCAGGGCCCGGTACAACTGTAGAAGGACCTCTTTGCTCCTATACTCAACTCCTCTTGTTATGAAGGCCAACATTCCATTGGCTTTTTTCACTGTTGTACCTGCATGCTTCCTTTCAGTGACTGATGCACTAGGACACCCAGATCTCGTTGAACATCCCCTCTTTCTAACTTGACACCATTCAGATAATAATCTGCCTTTCTATTCTTACTTCCAAAGTGAATAACCTCACACTTATCTACATTAAACTGCATCTGCCATGTATCCGCCCACTCACACAACCTGTCCAAGTCACCCTGCAGCCTTATTGCATCTTCCTCACAATTCACACTACCCCCCAGCTTAGTATCATCTGCAAATTTGCTAATGGTACTTTTAATCCCTTCATCTAAGTCATTAATGTATATCGTAAATAGCTGGGGTCCCAGCACCGAACCTTGCGGTACCCCACTGGTCACTGCCTGCCATTCCGAAAGGGACCCATTTATCCCCACTCTTTGCTTTCTGTCTGTCAACCAATTTTCTATCCATGTCAGTACCCTACCCCCAATACCATGTGTTCTAATTTTGCCCACTAATCTCCTATGTGGGACCTTGTCGAAGGCTTTCTGAAAGTCGAGATGCACCACATCCACTGACTCTCCCCTGTCAATTTTCCTAGTTACATCCTCAAAAAATTCCAGTAGATTTGTCAAGCATGATTTCCCCTTCGTAAATCCATGCTGACTCGTAATGATCCTGTTACTGAAAGTTACCATTTGCCACTTTCATTTCACTGCACATCGAGTATGTGTATGTGACAAATAAATTTGACTTGACTTGACTTGACTTGACTGCTATCCAAATGCTCAGCAATTTCGTCTTTTATAATTGACTCCAGCATCTTCCCCACCACTGATGTCAGACTAACTGGTCTGTAATTACCCGTTTTCTCTCTCCCTCCTTTCTTAAAAAGTGGGATAACATTTGCTATCCTCCAATCCACAGGAACTGATCCTGAATCTATAGAACATTGCAAAATGATCTCCAATGCTTCCACTATTTCTAGAGCCACCTCCTTAAGTACCCTGGGATGCAGACCATCAGGCACTGGGGATTTATCAGCCTTCAGTCCCATCAGAATACCCAAAACTATTTCCTGCCTAATGTGGATTTCCTTCAGTTCCTCCATCACCCTAGGTTCTCCGGCCCCTAGAACATTTGGGAGATTGTGTGTATCTTCCTAAGTGAAGACAGATCCAAAGTAACAGTTTAACTCGTCTGCCATTTCCATGTTCCCCATAATAAATTCCCCTGCTTCTGTCTTCAAGGGACCCACATTTGCCTTGACTATTTTTTTCTTCTTCACGTACCTAAAAAAACTTTTGCTATCCTCCTTTATATTATTGGTTAGTTTACCCTCGTACCTCATCTTTTCTCCCCGTATTGCCTTTTTAGTTAACTTTTGTTGCTCTTTAAAAGAGTCCCAATCCTCTGTCTTCCCACTCTTCTTTGCTATGTTATACTTCCTCTCCTTAATTTTTATGCTGTCCTTGACTTCCCTCGTCAGCCACAGGTGTCTCTTACTCCCCTTAGAGTCTTTCTGCCTCTTTGGGATAAATTGATCCTGCAACCTCTGCATTATTCCCAGGAATACCTGCCATTGCTGTTCTACCATTTTCCCTGCTAGGGCCTCCTTCCAGTCAATTTTGGCCAGCTCCCGCCTCATGCCTCTGTAATCCCCTTTGCTATACTGTAATACTGACACTTCCGATTTTCCCTTCTGCCTTTCCATTTGCAGAGTAAAACTTATCATGTTGTGATCACTGCCTCCTAATGGCTCTTTTACCTCTAGTCCCCTTATCAGATCAGGATCATTACACAACACTAAATCCAGAATTGCCTTCTCCCTGGTAGGCTCCAGTACAAGCTGTTCTAAGAAGCCACCTCGAACGCACTCTACAAACTCTCTTTCCTGGGGTCCATTTCCAACCTGATTTTCCCAGTCTACCTGCATGTTGAAATCTCCCATAACCACCGTAGCATTACATTTGTGACACGCCAATTTTATCTCCTGATTCAACTTGCACCCTATGTCGAGGCTACTGTTTGGGGGCCTATAGATAACTCCCATTAGGGTCTTTTTACCCTTACAATTCCTCATTTCTATCCATACTGATTCAACATCTCCTGATTCTATGTCACCCCTTGCAAGGGAATGAATATCATTCCTTACCAGCAGAGCAACCCCACCCCCTCTGCCCACCTGTCTGTCTTTTCTATACGTTGTGTACCCCTGAATATTCAGTTCCCAGCCCTGGTCCTCTTGTAGCCATGTCTCAGTGATCCCTACAACATCATACTTGCCCATGACTAACTGAGCCTCAAGCTCATCCACTTTATTTTTTATACTACGCGCATTTAAGTACAACACTTTAACTTCTGTATTTACCTCCCCTCTCACATCGGTCACAAATGGCTCTGCCCTTAATCTCTTTTCCCCTCTAGAACTTCTGTTCCCATTCTTCCGAGAGTCTTCTACAATATCTCCTGTATTCCCTTTAACCTCATCTTCACAATTTGTTAGCCGCTCCCCCCCACTACTTAGTTTAAAGCTACAGGTGTCGCACTAGCAAACCTGCCTGCCAGAATGTTTGTCCTAGTAACCAATTTCTCATGCCTTTTTCTTAAATCGCGGTAATAGGTTCCTATAAACTCCATTAAGCCACCCAATAGTAGACCTGAACATCTTTTGCACAAATCAGTAATGGTAGACAATGCTAAATGTGAATGAACAGCAGAAATTCAGATGCACCATGGTGATATGAACAATTGCCCTGTCCATTAGGGATGGCACAGTGGTGCAGCGTTAGAGTTGCTGCCTTACAGGACTAGAGACCCAGGTTCAATCCTAACTATGGGTGCTGTCTGTATGGAGTTTGTACATTCTCCCTGTGACTGCATTGGTTTTCTCCAGGTGCTCCAGTTTCTTACCACATTCAAAAGACGTGCAGGTTTGTAGGTTTCATTGGCTTCTGTAAATTGGCCCTAGTGTGTAGGATAGAGCTAGTGTTCGATGATTGTTGGTTGGCGTGAACTCAGTGGGCCGAAGGGACTATTTTCACGCTGTGTCTCTAAACTAAACATTTCAGTTTAACAGATATTGGAGAACTTCATAAAATCCCATTGGCATTTGTGAAATGGTTCTGAGAGATCAAAATAACATTTTAGTTTTCAACAATCTCAACCTAATTAATGAAGATAATTTTTTTTGTTCTTGTTCTCCAGTTATTGTCAATTATTACATTAAAAATAGCATTTAGACTTCAATAATTGATGTGCATTTTAGAACTAAAAATGAGATATTAGTATTATCTTCTCATTAGGCAGAAACATTAAGCATGTTTAAACAAAATCTTTTACCTTTTTCAAAGGGATGATCTAGATCAATACTAGACCAAGTGGACCCGTTGGGCCCAAACCCCTCCTGCATTGGTGCAATACCCTCTCGTCCCCCCTGCCCCTCCTTCCCCCTTCCCCTCCCCCTCCCTCCTCCCTCCCCTCCCCCTCCCCTTTCCCCCCACTCCATCCCCCTCAACCCCCCTTATCCTCCCTCCTCTCCCCTCCCTCCCCCCTCCCTCCATCCCCTCCTTCCCTCCCTAGGAGATAGATTTGAACATTAAAATGTGAATAACTAAAAATATAACACCAATTTCAATGAAACTTCTTCCATTAGCACCAAAGGGATGACGGTGAGTAAGGTGGGCCTAAAATTGTCGCACTATCTTGTAGCATTTTGGCTGTAGTTCAGGAACAAACAAACAAACAAACAGGAGTTTTAATATATAGATTAGCATCTGCTGAGGGTTTCAATGCTGAGTTAAAACACCAGCCGTGAAATGATTTAAAAGATAAATTCTATGTCCTCCAGTGATCACATCTATAAGCCCAGAAAGCATTGCTGAAGACAAAAAGAAAGAAAGGCAGCCAAATGCAAAGCATTTGTCATGACAGAGCATAAGTTGAAGAATTGAGCCCAGTAGAGTAAACGGGAACCTTTCAATTTTATTTCAGTAGTTTTATTCTACATACTTTAAAATCCTGTGTCCATTGATGTAGAAAAATCTGCACCAAAGATATTTAGTTCAGCTTAGTTTAGAGATACAGCGCGGAAACAGGCCCTTCAGCCCATCGAGTCCGCACCGACCAGCGATCCCCGCACGTTAACACAATCCTACACACTAGGGACAATTTACACATACATCAAGCCAATTAACCTACAAACCTGTACCTCTTTGGAGTGTGGGAAGAAACTGAAGATCTCAGAGAAAACCCAAGTGGTCACGGGGAGAATGTATAAACTCCGTACAGAAAGCACCCGTAGTCGGGATCGAACCAGGGTCTCCTGCGCTGTAAGGCAGCAACTCTTCCGCTGCACCACCGTGGCCACCCAGAGATCATATATAGATCCAAATTGACATCTCAGAATGGAACCAAACCAGCAGTTCAAACTCAAATGCCTCAGCTAATCCAAAACTCCTTCATCTCGAATCAACTGCAATATTATGGATTTTCTCTATCCCTTGACATATTAACTCACACTCATTAAATAAAAAATCATCAGTGTTTTAAACTATAGGAATGGATACAGTGAGGAGCAATAAAGATCTTGAAGCCAAATATTTATCTATTTTCCACTTCTTCTTAAAGGTTTGAGCAGTAGAGAGAAGTTAAATAGGCTGGGGGGGTTTTCCTTGGAACAAAGGAGGTTGTGGAATCAATTTATAGAGGTGGAAAAATCAAGAGAGGACTAGGAAAGGTCTTTCTCCAAGGGTAGGTGAGTCTAAAATTACAGGACAGAGATTTAATATGAGGGGGATAAGACTTACAAGGGAGTAGAGGGACAACATTTCCTCAGAGACGGTGGCGGGTGTATGGGTTGAACTGCGAGAGGAAGCTGTAGAGGTGGGTACGATTACACTGCTCATGAGACAGTTGAACAGATACTTAGATAAAAAAGGTTTAGAGGGATATTAGCCAAATGCACGCAAATGGGATAAGCTCAGATGGATGTCTTAGTGAATATTGTTGAAAGACTGGAGCGACTAGGCTTGTATACATTGGAATTTAGAAGGATGAGAGGGGATCTTACTGAAACATATAAGATTATTAAGGGATTGGACACGTTAGAGGCAGGAAACATGTTCCCAATGTTGGGGGAGTCCAGAACCAGGGGCCACGTTTTAAGAATAATGGGGTAGGCCATTTAGAACGGAGATGAGGAAAAACCTTTTCAGTCAGAGAGTTGTAAATCTGTGGAATTCTCTGCCTCAGAAGGCAGTGAGGGCCAATTCTCTGCATGCATTCGAGAGAGCTAGATAGAGCTCTTAAGGATAGCGGAGACAGGGGGTATAGGGAGAAGGCAGGAACGGGGTACTGATTGAGAATGATCAGCCATGATCACATTGAATGGCGGTGCTGGCTCGAAGGGCCGAATGGCCTACTCCTGCACCTATTGTCTATTGTCTATTAATGAGATGTGGCGCAGGACCTGTTTTCTTCCTGTAAAACTCTATCTAACTTTACATTATAAAGTAAGTCCTTTCCACTGAAGTATAATGGGAAAGCAGAGTTTTAGCATACATTAAACTGTAGCCTGAGATTACGTAAAATTGGAATGGAAGTGAAGATGTTCATACTAACATTCTGCAGAAATAAATATGCATTAATATGCATTTCTTTTTACAGGAAAATTCCAATTTTTTTTACTGTGCAGTTTAATTTATTAGCTTTTTAATTATTCTCAATCTTAAAGATATTTCCTTTTTACTCGTGAAAAAGTGAAAAGATTAATGTTTACTTCAAAATGAATGAAATAACTTTCACTATGCAGTTTTGCTAGGTTCAAATAGTTTTAATCTAGCTTATGTAATTTTCTTGATTCCATATGCTCACATATTTTAAATCCAATTAAACTCATGATCTTGCTCAAAAGGCCTCTTATGTTTGAGCATAATACACTTTCCGCAAATGGTTTTCTATTAAAAAATGAAAAAAATCCATTTGTCACCAGCTTTCCTCCATCAACATGTAATTACATTTCTGAAAGAGAAAGGTGAAATACTTGTTTCTCAAAGAAATTGTGCGATCATTCTTATAAACAGAGCTTGATAGCTAGGACCCTTTAGACAAAACGGTTTATCATTTATCTAATCGCAACTTTAAACTTCAAATTGCTTATTGCAAAATATGAACATCAGGCCACAAATCACTCCAGGATAAATGTATTTGTCTGCATACGAATGTGGCGTGCTATTCTTTTCCTCAACATTCAGCCCCTCGTATTTTGATGTAATAATGTTTATGAGGAAGGGGACTCCTTTTATATTTGATATTTATTAAGCATGTATATTAACCACTTACCATTGACTTGGTTGAATCAGGCAGGTGAACTGGTCTTTCATCAGCTGGATGGATGTCACAGTCCACTCATGTCTCGATAAGTTCCAGGAGAAGTATCCTTAAGGTATGCACATTTCCTGCCAGTGCTTATTGACTACCAATACTATGCTTTTCTTTACATGTGGCACTGTGGAAAAAGAACGTTTGTTATGCCATGAATCATAGGACATTACAAATGGAGATCATAAGAATCTTTTTAAAACATCCCTTTGCTTCTTTTGATGACAATTGTTTTAAACAACGTACCTGATCAATTTCCCTCCTGGGATAAATAAAGTTCTATCCTTTAGTATCGTTGTCCCTGTAGTGAAATGCCAGCAATGTTTTGGAAAACAAGTCCACAAGTAGAGCTCCTGTATTGTGGTTATTTATGTATTGACATTTTCTTCATTATATATTATCTGTGTATTGTGTTTACAGACCTGTTCTGCTGCTGCAAGTAGGAATCTCAATGTCTCATTGTCAGTATACATGACAATTAAACACTCTTGATTCGTGTCTATTGAGCTGAGGGGCTGAATGCAACTCACACCGAACCATGAGCATTATATCAATCATGGCAGTCCCACCAAATTAAAAGAATCAGCAAAATGATTTTAAAAAATAAGCACAGGTTGGCTTTACTTTATTGTACTATTTCTTTTTGTTGCAAAAAGATTTAATGATAAGTTAAGGTATTATATGTAAATTATTTTTTTGTTATTAATTATTTAAGGCATTTTGTACTATTTAAGTGTCTCCAGCTATCAGGCATTTAAAAGCAGCTGGAAAGGACCTTGCTTGCAACATACATTCAAAAGCCATCAGAAGGTTCCGGGAAGAGAGACTTCTAGATCTGTCATCTGAGGAATAATTGCAGCCCACTGCCACTCGTGGGACAATCCGTGATGACCAGGGCTGGAGGCTGATTGATCCCACAGAGCCACAGATGAAAAGGAAAGATGTAGGGAAAGCACACAGGGTAAATGCAGGTGATTGTACAGACTGAGCACCTCTTGCCCCATTATAATTATGATTTCTGAAGTGATTCATGGATAAAAAGCATAAACCCCCGAGACACTTAAAAACATGTAATAATAATAATAATAATGCATTACATTTATATAGCGCTTTTCAAACACTCAAAGACCCTTTACAGGGATTACTAGAACATAGAGAAGAAAGTAAATAGATAAATAAGTAAACGAACAGAAAAAGGAGACAGAAGGTGAGGTGATGGTCAGTGGTTGAAGGCAGTGCTGAACAGGTGAGACTTCAGTGATGTTTTGAATGTGGTGAGTGAGGAGGAGTTTCTGACGGTTTGGGGCAGTGAGTTCCAGAGGGTGGGAGCAGCGATGGAGAAAGCCCTGTCCCCCCAGGATCTGAGTTTGGTCCGGATGGGGGGGGACAGGAGGTTGGCAGCAGCAGAGCGGAGGGTGCAGGTGGGAGTGTGCCTGTGGAGGAGGTCAGTCAGGTGGGGCCATGTTATGGAGAGCTTTGTAGGTCATGAGGAGGATTTTGTACTGTTTTTGTAGAGTTTGTAGAGATTTTGTAGAGTTGGAGCACTTGAAGCATATGCTACAACGAATGTGTTCAACAACTAGGGTGATATATTGGGGGTAAATAGACAAAGTATATTAATTAAATATAAAGAGTATTTAGCAAAAAGTACAATTAAAAATGTAAAGGCTATTAAATTCAACGACTTTAGTGCTTTAATTGAGCCTTCTTGCACCTCTCTTCATCTAAAGATAGCAGCATAATCATCTACTCTATTTTTTTCAAATACTCAATCAACCTTGATTCAAATGTATCTAGGATGAACATAAAGTGCTGGAGTAACTCAGCGGGTCAGGCAGCATCTCTGGAAAAAAGGTTTAGATGACATTTTGGGTCGAGACCTTTCTTCAGACTGAATGTACAGACTTCAAATGTATCCATGCTGTTTTCCCAACTATAGCTTATTGATTGAGTAGCTGTTTTTTGTTCTAGTGCAAAGGGATATCTGTTCAATGAGGAAGAAGCTCATCCTGAATGTAACTAATTGTCTCGGTTATGCAAAGAAAACAAGATGGTTAAAATGTGGACATTTCTGGGCATGGGGTGGGTTGAATTTTCTTACTGTTTTTATGGCAATGACAATAGAACAATAGCATTGTGAGGAACGGTGTGCAGAAATCATTTCCACCTTACAACTATAGTTCTAGTTCTGATAATACCTGTAGGTCATCAACTTGCAACATTAACTCTGTTTCTCACTCCACAGAATCCACTGGCTTGTCAAGTATATTCAGCATTTCCTTTTATGTTTCAAATTTTCAGTGTCTGTAATATTTTGCATGTAGAAGTAATTTTAAGTAATTAGAGTAATCTACTATTTTGAAAGTAGTTGTACCCTTACAGGAATTTCTCCCATTATCTCTGCTAGTTATTACCAGAAAAGTCAAACAAGGAAGGGAAATGTTTGGCTTAAGAGATGGAGTCCAGAGACATACTGTGCAGAAACAGGCCCTTCGGCCCAACTTACCCACACCGTCCAACATGTCCCATCTACACTTGTCCCACTAGCCTGCATTTCGCCCATATCCCTCTAAACCTGTTCCTATCCATGTACCAGATGTTAAGGAAGGTAAGCTGTGAGCTACCACACCAAAATGTGAAACAAGCATAATATGGGTGACAAGCCAGCAAAATAGACAACACAGTTTACTTTCATGTTCAAGACAGTTTGACACATTTATAAAATCAAGAGATCTTTTTGAGGTCATGTTACAGTATGTTAGTCCAAGTAAAAAAAAATCAGTAATCTACCTCACATGATCAGATCAGGGAGAGCAGGTGCTGCTGCTGATGGAATGATCAGGGAAGTGGGGATCTTGGATGGAGCAGTTAATGGATGGTCGGAAATAGTTTAGATAAGAAAGCTACAATTAAGTTCAAAATTCTATTGTGGGATGCAGAAACTGCCATTGTTGGGAAGGGGAGAATTTAAACCAATGTAGAAGACAAAAACAAATGAGAAACCAGAGAGACGAAGCAAACAAAGCAGATTTTGGTAGGAAACAGAGTAATTGGAAAAGTAATTAAAATAAATAGAAGAGGTAATGGAAAAAAAACGTGTTGGTCAAAAAAATATGTTGTCATGATTGGACAATAAAACATTGAATGCATAATGTACTTAAAACACAATTAGAGAATTTGAAACATTAACAAAGACAGGTTATTAAACAGTAGCTTCAAAGGATAATAGAATGGAAGAGTGTACTAGGTACTGAAAAATCCTAATTGAATACAAATGAGGAAAAATGTTACCGTGAGTTTTAATTCCCTCCACTTGGAACTATAATGCTCTCACTTCTCACTCTAACTATTTCAGGTTTGTATATGGTCATATACTCCAGGGTATATGAGAATAAACAGACAGGAATTTCTGCAGCAAGAGGCAGGATTCAAGGATGGTATGTTGCCTCACTGGTGCCAGGATCTAGGACGTCATGGACTTGGTTGCAGGCTATCCTCAAGGGTGAAGGTGAACAGCCGGAAATGGTAGTGCATGTCGGCACAAATGAAGTCGGGAAGAAGAGGAAAGAGATTCTGCAGCGTGACTTTACAGAGCTCGGAAGGCTGAAAAGCAGGACCACCAGGGTGGCTATCTTCGGATTGCTTCCAGTTCCTCGTGCTGGTGTAGGCAGGAACAGGGAGAGAGGGGGTCTGAATGTGTGGGTGAGGTGCTAGTGCAGGGGGCAGGGATTTAAGGGCCTGTCCCACTTAGGCAATTTTTTTGGCCGCTGTCGGCGACTGTCAAAGTCCTAGCAGATCGCCAAAATTTTCTTTTACCCGACGACAATGACCATGACAATGCCGAGTCAGGTCGAGATTACACCGTCTTCAGAAACATCGTAAAAATTCCCACGCTGTCAATGCTTCTCCGGCGTCCTGATTTTCGCTGAAATCACTGACAAGTCTGTAAGTACTTGAGAGTTTTGAACTATAACATCTTGTATGGGTTACTTAAAAACCAAGCTTCACTGTAACAAGGAATAAACTGGATTTATTTTGTTTACTAATAGCTGTATTAAAAATAATAATTTTAAGAGTGGTTAAGTAGATTTTTGTGGAAAGTGTGTGGGTATTCTTTGAAAATGTACGGGAGATGCATATCTGGTTTCTGGGTTACATATCTGGGTTTGGAGCTCACTTTAAATGTGATGGCTGATGGCCATAAACATCGCAAAAATTCCCACGCTTACCTGACCGTCAAACTGTCGCCTCCAATCTACCTGTCAAATGTCTTGACGGTAAATAAATTGGTTAAACACAAGCATTTTATGGTATTTTGAAATGACTTTACTTATTTTAATAATTATGTGCTTCTAAATGCATCTAAGAGAACCTATCAAACCTGGGGACAGCATGCGACAGCGCCCGCAATAAGCAACGATACCTGCCGACAAGCCAGCTGTCGCCGAGAAATTTAAAACCGGATGATTTCTCAGCGATGTGCTGAGATCCACTAGGATTTTTGGAAGACTCCTCACGATCATGCCCATGACACCCCGGCGAACTGTTGGGGATAGCCTAGTTGCCGGCCGTCGCCTTAAAATTGCCTAGGTGGGACAGGCCCTTAAGATTCTTAGACCACTGGGCTCTGTTTTGGGGTAAGGGTGAATTGTACAAAAGGGACGGGTTGCACCTCAACAGGTGGGGGACCAGCATTCTGGCAGGCACGTTTGCCACTGCTACACGGGTGGGTTTAAACTAAATATTGTGGGGGAGGAGACAAATTGGAAATACAGGGATGGAGTTAAAGGGAAAGAGAGTATAGGAAAAGTTAAGAAAGACACCAGAATTAATGGGGCAGAAAACTCACGAGTGGATAGGAGAGTATGGCCTTGAAATAGGAATCGATGTGGAAGGTGAGGTGAGTAATGGGTTCAAAATACTATATATGAATACTCAAAGTATAAGAAATAAAGTGGATGAGCTCGAGGCTCAGTTAGAGATTGGTAGATATGACTGTGGGGATTACAGAGACATGGCTGCAGGAGGATCAGGACTGGGAACTGAATATTCAGGGTTATACGTCCGATAGAAAGGACAGGCAGGTGGGCAGAGGAGGTGGGGTAACTCTGTTGGTGAGGGATGAAATTCAGTCCCTTGCGAGTGGTGACAAAGGGACTGGTGATGTAGTGTCTCTGTGGATAGAATTGAGGAATTGTAAAGGTCAGAAGATACTAATGGGGGTTATCTACAGACCCCCAAAGAGTAGCCTGGATATAGGGTGTAAGTTGCAGCTGGAGTTAAAATTGGCATGTAACAAAGGTAATGCCACTGTGGTTATGGGAGATTTTAATCTGCAGGTAGACTGGGAACAGCAGGTTGGCTCTGGACCCCAAGAAAGGGAGTTTGTAGAGTGCGAGATGGATTCTTGGAGCAGCTTGTACTGGAGCCTACCAGAGAGAAGGCAATTCTGGATTTAGTGTTGTCTAATGAACCAGATTTAATAAAGGAACTCAAGGTAAAAGAACCGCTAGGAGGTAGTGACCATAATATGATAAATTTTAATCTGCAATTTGAGAAGAAGGTTAAATTAGAAGTGTCAGTGTTGCAGTTGAACAAATGGGACTGAAGGCATGAGAGAGAAGCTGGCCAAGGTCGAATGGAAAAGGTTCCTGCAAGGAATGACGGTGGAACAGCAATGGCAGTAATTTCTGGGCTTAATCCAGAAGATGCGGGATCATTTCATTCCAACGAGGAAGAAAGATTCTAAGGAGAGTAAGAGGCAATCGTGGCTGACAAGGGAAGTTAGGGATGGAATAATACAAAAAGAAAAGGTGTATAACATAGCAAAGAGTAACAGGAAGCCAGAGCATTGGGCAACTTTCAAAGGAAAACAAAAGGTAACAAAAAGGATAATATGGGGTGAAAAGATGAAATACAATGGTAAGCTGGCCAAGAATATAAAGAAGGATAGTAAAAGTTTCTTTAGGTATGTTAAGAGAAAAAGATTAGTAAAGGCAAATGTGGGTCCCTTGAAGGCAAAAACAGTTGAAATTATGACGGGGAGCAATGAAATGGCAGAAGCGTTGAACTGCTACTTTGGTTCTGTCTTCACTAAGGAAGACACAAACAATGTCCCAGATGTACTCGAGGACAGAGGATCTAGGGAGACAGAGGAACTGAAAGAAATTTACATTAGGCGAGAAATAGTATTGGGTAGACTGATGGGACTGAATGCTGATAAATCCCCAGGGCCTGATGGTTTGCATCCCAGGGTACCCAAGGAGGTGGCTCTAGAAATCGTGGACGCATTGGTGATCATTTTCTAATGTTCTATAGACTCAGGATCAGTTCCTGTGGATTGGAGGGTAGCTAATGTTGTGCTATATTTCAAGAAAGGAGCGAGCGTGAAAACGGGGAATTATAGACCAGTTAGCCTGACATCGGTGGTGGGGAAGATGCTGGAGTCAATTATTAAAGAAGTAATAATGGCGCATTTGGATAGCAGTAAAAGGATTGGTCCAAGTCAGCATGGATTTATGAAGGGGAAATCCTGCTTGACTAATCTTCTGGAATTTTTTGAGGATGTGACAAGTAAAATAGATGAAGGAGAGCCAGTTGATGTAGTGTATCTGGACTTTCAGAAAGCCTTTGATAAGGTCCCACACGGGAGATTAATGGGCAAAATTAGAGCACATGGTATTGGGGGTAGGGTATTGACATGGATAGATAATTGATTGGCAGACAGGAAACAAAGAGTAGGAGTAGGGTCCCTGTCAGAATGGCAGGCAGTAGCGAGTGGAGTGCCGTATAGCTCGGTGCTGGGGCCGCAACTATTTACAATATAAACGATTTCGACGCTGGGATTAAAAGTAACACGTGGAAATTTGCAGATGACATAAGCTGGGTGGCAGTGTGAATTGTGAAGAGAATGCTAGGAGGTTGCAGGGTGACTTGGACAGGTTGAGTGAGTGGGCAGATAGATGCATGGCAGATGCAGTACAATGTAGATAAATGTGAGGTTATCCACTTTGGCGGCAAGAACAAGGAGGTAGATTATTATCTCAATGGTATCAGATTAGGAAAACGGGAAGTGCAACAAGACCTAGGTGTCCTTGTACACCAGTCAAAGTACACATGCAGGTACAGGAGGCAGTGAAGAAAGCTAATGGCATGTTGGCCTTCATAACGAGAGGATTTGAGTATCGAAATAAAGAGGTCCTTCTGCAATTGTATAGGGCCGTGGTGAGACCACATCTGGAGTATTGTGTGGAGTTTTGGTCTCCTAATTTGAGGAAGGACATCCTTGCTATTGAGGCAGTGCAATGTAGATTCACAAGGTTAATCCCCGGGATGGCGGGACTGTCATATGAGGAAAGATTGGAAAGACTGGGCTTGTATTCACTGGAATTGAGAAGGATGAGAGGGGATCTTATAGAAACGTATAAAATTATAAAATTGGAGGAGCAGCACCTCATATTTCGCCTGGGCAGTTTGCGGCCCGGTGGTATGAACGTCGACTTCTCCAACTTCAGATAGCTCCTCTGTCCCTCCCTTCCCCTCCTCCTTCCCAGATCTCCCTCTATCTTCCTGTCTCCACCTATATCCTTCCTTTGTCCCACCCCCGACATCAGTCTGAAGAAGGGTCTCGACCCGAAACGTCACCCATTCCTTCTCTCCCGAGATGCTGCCTGACCTGCTGAGTTACTCCAGCATTTTGTGAATAAATCGATTTGTACCAGCATCTGCAGTTATTTTCTTATACATAAAATTATAAAAGACTGGACAAGCTAGATGCAGGAATTTTTTTCCCATTTTGGGGAGATTCCAGAACCAGGGGCCACAGTCTAAGAATAAAGGGGGGGGGGGTTTAAAAATGAGATGAAAAAAATCATTTTCACCCAGAGAGTTGTGAATTTGAGGAATTCTCTGCCACCGAAGGCTATGGAGGCCAATTCACTGGATGAATTTCAAAGAGGGTTAGATAGAGCTCTAGGGGCTAGCGGAATCAAGGGATATGGGGAGAAAGCAGGCACGGGTTACTGATTGTTGATGATCAGGCATGATCACAATGAATGGCGGTGCTGACTCGAAGGGCCAAATGGCCATCTCCTGCACCTATTTTCTATGTTTCTTTGTATAATGAAATTCCCTGTTTCTTTGAGTAAACATTATGCACAGACCTATGGTAAATGCAATAATAAATACTAACAAGAAGCGCAAAACAGCAGTACTGGAAAAGATTGTAGTGCAATCCGAAGTAGTGCAAAAAAAAATTTCAGGAGCTGATGAGGTGATCAATGAGGTTATAGCAGTGGATGTTGTTTACATGGGTTTTAGTAAAGCATTTGATAAAATCTTAAAGGATTGGACAGGCTAGATGCAGGAAAAATGTTCCCGATGTTGGGGGAGTCCAGAACCAGGGGTCACAATGAAGAAGAATCAGGGATGGACCATTTCGGACTGAGATGAGGAAAAACTTTTTCACCCAGACAGTTGTGAATCTGTGGAATTCTCTGCCACGGAAGGCAGTGGGGGCCAATGGTTGGTTTCAAGAGAGATGGTTTCAAGAGAGAGTTAGATTTAGCTCTGAGGGCTAAAGAAAACAAGGGATATGGGGAAGAAGTAGGATAGGGGTACTGATTATAAATGATCTGCCATGATCATATTGAATAGAGATGCTGGTTCGAAGGCCTATTCCTGCACCTATTTTTCTATATTTTTATGTTCTATGTTTCTAATATCCCCCATGGTAGGCTGATCAAGATTAAAATGCATGGAATTGGAAATGAATGTAGTCGGGTTGTTTAGTAAGTTTGCAGATGAAACAAAATTGGTGGAGTAGCAGACAGTGAAGGTGATTGTCAAAGAACATAGCAGTTTATTGATCAGTTTCAAAATATGGAGTTTAGTCTGGGAAAGTATGAGATGTTGTGCCTTGATAGATCAAATGTAAAGGGAAAACATACAGTTAATGCCAGGACTGTTAATAGCAATCACATACACAGGGAACTTGGGGTTCAAGTCCATCACTCCCTGAAAGTAGCAACATAAATTAATAGAGTGGCAAAGACATACAACATGCTTGCCTTCCTTTGTTGGTGCTTTGATCAGCCAAACTATAGCTCTGGCCATTGAATCCTGGCAACATGCTTATAAATCTTCTCTGCTCCCTTTCCAGCTTGACAACATCTTTCCTATAATATGGGGACCAAAACTGAACACAATACTCTAAATGTGACCTTATACAACTTATACAGTCTAATACAACTGCAACATGACCTCCTTACTCCTCTACTCAATCCCTTACTGAAGGCCAATGTGCCGAAAGCTGTTTTAACCACCCTATCTATCTATGATGCCACTTTCAAGGAACTATAGAAACATAGAAACATAGAAAATAGGTGCAGGAGTAGGCCATTCGGCCCTTCGAGGCTGCACCGCCATTCAATATGATCATGGCTGATCATTCAGCTCAGTAGCCTGTACCTGCCTTCTCTCCATACCCTCTGATCCCTTTAGCGAAAAGGCCAACATCTAACTCCCTCTTAAATATAGCCAATGAACTGGCCTCAACTACCTTCTGTGGCAGAGAATTCCACAGACTCACCACTCTCTGTGTGAAGAAATGTTTTCTCATCTCGGTCCTAAAAGACTTCCCCCTTATCCTTAAGCTGTGACCCCTGGTTCTGGACTCCCCCAACATCGGGAACAATCTTCCCGCATCTAGCCTCTCCAACCCCTTAAGAATTTTATATGTTTCTATAAGATCCCCCCTCAGTCTTCTAAATTCCAGCGAGTACAAGCCCAGTCTATCTAATCGTTCCTCATATGTAAGTCCCGCCATCCCAGGGATCAATCTGGTGAACCTTCTCTGTACTCCCTCTAAGGCAAGAACGTCTTTCCTCAGGTTAGGAGACCAAAACTGCACACAATACTCCAGGTGCGGTCTCACCAAGGCCCTGTACAACTGCAGCAGAACCTCCCTGCTCCTAAACTCAAATCCTCTTGCTATGAATGCCAACATACCATTCGCTTTCTTCACAGCCTGCTGCACCTGCATGCTTGCTTTCAATGACTGGTGCACCATGACACCCAGGTCACGTTGCATCTCCCCTTCTCCCAATCGGTCACCATTCAGGTAATACTCTGCTTTCCTGTTCTTGCCGCCAAAGTGGATAACCTCACATTTATCCACATTATATTGCATCTGCCATGCATTTGCCCACTCGCCTAATCTATCCAAGTCACTCTGCAGCCTCCTAGCATCCTCCTCGCAGCTATCACTGCCACCCAGCTTCGTGTCATCCGCAAACTTGGAGATGTTGCATTCAATTCCCTCGTCCAAATCATTAATATACACTGTAAATAACTGGGGTCCCAGCACTGAGCCTTGCGGTACCCCACTAGTCACTGCCTGCCATTCCGAAAAGGGCCCGTTTATTCCTACTCTTTGCTTCCTGTCCGCCAACCAATTTTCTATCCACCTCAACACTGAACCCTCAATACCGTGTGCTTTAAGTTTGTACACCAATCTCCAATGTGGGACCTTGTCGAAGGCCTTCTGAAAGTCCAGATATAACACATCGACTGGTTCTCCCTTATCCACTCTACCAGTTACATCCTCGAAAAATTCTATAAGATTCGTCAGACATGATTTGCCTTTGGTAAATCCATGCTGACTTTGTCCGATGATTTCACCACTTTCCAAATGTAATGCTATCACATCTTTAATAACTGACTCTAGCATTTTCCCCACTACCGATGTTAGGCTAACTGGTCTATAATTCCCCGTTTTCTCTCTCCCTCCCTTTTTAAAAAGTGGGGTTACATTAGCTACCCTCCAGTCCTCAGGAACTACTCCAGAATCTAAAGAGTTTGGAAAAATTATCACTAATGCATCCACTATTTCTGAGGCTACTTCCTTAAGCACTCTGGGATGCAGCCTATCTGGCCCTGGGGATTTATCTGCCTTTAATCCATTTAATTTACCTAACACCACTTCCCGACTAACCTGGATTTCCCTCAGTTCCTCCATCTCTTTAGAACCCCGGTCCCCCGCTATTTCCGGCAGACGGTTTATGTCTTCCTTAGTGAAGACAGAACCAAAGTATTTGTTCAATTGGTCTGCCATCTCCTTGTTCCCTATGATCAATTCACCTGTTTCCGACTGCAAGGGACCTACATTTGCCTTAACTAATCTTTTTCTCTTGACATATCTATAAAAGCTTTTGCAGTCTGTTTTTATGTTCCTTGCCAGTATCCCCCTCATAATCTATTTTCCCTTTCCTAATTAAGCCCTTTGTCCTCCTCTGTCGGACTCTGAATTTCTCCCAGTCCTCTGGTATGCTACTTTTTCTGGCTAATCTGTATGCTTCATCTTTTGTTTTAATACTATCCTTGATTTCCCTTGTTAGCCACGGATGCACTACCTTTCCTGGTTTGTTCTTTTGCCAAACTGGGATGAACACTTGTTGTAGTTCATCCATGCGACCTTTAAATGCCTTCCATTGCATGTCCACCGTCAACCCTTTCAGCATCAATCGCCAGTCTATCTTGGACAATTCACGCCTCATACCCTCAAAGTTACCTTTCTTTAAGTTCAGAAAACTTGTTTCTGTATCGACTTTGTCACTCTCCATCCTAATGAAGAACTCTACCATATTATGATCACTCTTGCCCAAGGGGCCTCGCACAACAAGACTGCTAACGAACCCTTCCTCATTACTCAATACCCAGTCTAGAATGGCCTGTTCTCTCGTTGGTTCCTCGACATGTTGGTTTAGAAAACCATCTCTCAAACATTCCAAGAAATCCTCTTCCTCAGCACCCCTGCCAGTTTGGTTCACCCAATCTATATGTAGATTGAAGTCACCCATTATAACTGCTGCGCCTTTAGTGCATGCATTTCTAATTTCCTGCTTGATGCCATCCCCAACCTCCCTACTGCTGTTAGGTGGCCTGTACACAACTCCCACTAGCGTTTTCTGCCCCTTAGTGTTTCGTAGCTCTACCCATATCAATTCCACTTCCTCCAAGCTAATGTCCTTCCTTTCCACTGCTTTAATCTCCTCTCCAACCAGTAACGCTACCCCACCTCCTTTTCCTTTCTGTCTATCCCGCCTGAATATAGAATATCCCTGGATGTTGAGCTCCCAGCCTTGGTCACCCTGGAGCCATGTCTCCGTAATCCCAACTATATCATAATCATTAATAACTATCTCCACATTTAATTCATCCACCTTATTACGTATACTCCTTGCATTGAGACACAAAGCCTTCAGGCTTGTTTTTACAACTCTCTTACCCCTTGTACGATTATGTTGAAAAGTGGCCCTTTTTGATTTTTGCCCTGGATTTATCTGCCTTCCACTTTTACTTTTCACCTTGCTACCTGTTGCTTCTACCCTCATTTTACACCCCTCTGTCTCTCTGCTCCAGCTCCCATCCCCCTGCCACATTAGTTTAAATCCTCCCCGACAGCACTAGCAAACACTCCCCCTAGGACATTGGTTCCATTCCAGCTCAGGTGCAGACCGTCCTGTTTGTACTGGTCCCACCTCTCCCAGAACTGGTTCCAATGTCCTAAAAATTTGAATCCCTCCCCCTTGCACCATTTTTCAAGCCACGTATTCATATGAAATATCCTCCTATTCCTACTCTGACTAGCACGTGGCACTGGTAGTAATCCAGAGATTATTACCTTTGAGGTCCTACTTTTTAGTTTATCTCCTAGCTCTCTAAATTCACCTTGTAGGACCTCATCCCGTTTTTTACCTAAATCGTTGGTGCCAACGTACACCACGACAACTGGCTGCTCACCCTCCCCCTTCAGAATGTCCTGCAGCCGCTCAGAGATATCCCTGACCCTTGCACCATGGAGGCAACATACCATCCTGGAGTCTCGTTTGCGGCCGCAGAAACGCCTATCTATTCCCCTTAAAATTGAATCCCCTATCACTATAGCCCTTCCACTCTTTTTCCTCCCCTCTTTTGCCGCAGAGCCACCCACGGTGCCATGAACTTGGCTGCTGCTGCCTTCCCCTGATGAGCCATCTCCCCCAACAGTATCCAAAATGGCATATCTGTTTAGGAGGGAGATGACCGCAGAGGGCTCCTGCACTACCTGCCTACTGCTACGCTGGCTAGTGGCCACCCATTTCCTTTCTGTCCGCTTATCTTTTACTTGTGGTGTGGCCAACTCGCTATACGTGCTATCCACGACCTTCTCAGCCTCGTGGATGCTCCAGAATGAGTCCAACCGCAGCTCCAACCGTTCAATGCGGTCTGCCAGGAGCTGCAGCTGGACACACTTCCTGCACACGTAGTCATCAGGGACACCGACAATATCCCTGATCTCCCACATGTTGCAGGATGAGCATTCCACGGGGCCGATCTCATCTGACATGTCTTACCCCCAAATTAAATCAAATCCCTCTTAATCCTTTAAACTGTGCCTTTACTAAAAAGCACTGAACCCTTAACTCACTGAACCCTTAACTCACTGAACCCTTAACTTCCTGAACCCTGAACTCACCGAACCCTTAACTAAAAGTACGAATAAAAAGCAGAATTACAACCCCGGGGTTACGCCCAATCAGCTGCTTCCTCTAGTCCACTTCCACCAATCAGCGGCTTCCTCCAGAACACTTCTTTTAAAGTGTGTGGGAACGTTTTTATCCTGCTCCAACCGCCTCCAACCGCTCCTGGGCCTCTGTGTGAACAAGCCCCGCGCTGGGTTTTTAAACCTACCGCCCGGACGCTGCTCCAACCGCCTCCAACCGCTCCTGGGCCTCTGGGTGAACAAAGCCCCGCGCTGGGTTTTTAAACCTACCGCCCGGACGCTGCTCCAACCGCCTCCAACCGCTTCTGGGCCTCTGGGTGAACAAAGCCCCGCGCTGGGTTTTTAAACCTACCGCCCGGACGCTGCTCCAACTGCCTCCAACCGCTTCTGGGCCTCTGGGTGAACAAAGCCCCGCGCTGGGTTTTTAAACCTACCGCCCGGACGCTGCTCCAACCGCCTCCAACCGCTTCTGGGCCTCTGGGTGAACAAAGCCCCGCGCTGGGTTTTTAAACCTACCGCCCGGACGCTGCTCCAACTGCCTCCAACCGCTTCTGGGCCTCTGGGTGAACAAAGCCCCGCACTCCAATATCCCTCTGCTCCACAACATTGCCCAGAGCCCTACTACTGAATGCATAGGTCCAGCCCTTGTTAGACTTCACAAAATGCAACATCTCGTATTTAACTATTAAATTCCATCAATCATTCAACATCCTGACCAACTGATGAAGATCCAGCTGCAATTTTAGACAACCATCTTCATTTTCTACAATACCACCCATGTTAGTGTATCTGCAAACTTGCTAATCATGTAATTATTTACTGACATATTTAAGAAAGGTAATAGAACAGATTTCTGCAGAAGATTTAAACAGGAATTTAGACAAATAATGGACTGTTAATCATAGTGTTCACCAGCACTGGGTCATTCAATTTTGAAAAGCTGATATTGACAATAAACTTATTAATTTATGTACAATTGTAATAGACATTGGGAAGGGGAAAACAGGAACAACCCTTTTACGTTGGAAAGAGTGCAACAAAGATTTACAAGGATGTTGTCATGACTCGAGGCCTGAGCTTCATGGAGAGGCTGGAAATTGTAAGACTTTATTTATTGGTGCGTTGGAGACTGAGGGAAGGTCTTATAGAGTTGGATAAGATCATGAGAGGAATAGTTAGGGTGAATAAACAGTCTTATTCCTAAGGTAAGGGAATAAAAAAAATTAAAGCGAGAGGGGAAAGAATTAATAGGAACAGAGGGGACAATTTTTCACACAGACGTTGGTGGGTATTTGGAATGAACTGCCAGAGGAAGTAGTTGAGGTAGGTAATATATCAACATTTAAAATACATTTAGACAGACACAGTATATAGGTAGGAAAGGTTCAAATAGACATGAGGCAACTGCAATCAAATAAGACTAACTTGGATGGAACTTGGACAAGCTGGGCTGAAGGGCTTGTTTCTGTGCTGCATTACTCTATGACTCTGTTATAGAGTAATACAAAGGTCCACAATCTGGAGCACTTAATGGAAACTCACAATAGTAATAGATCTGAGTAGAGGCCGTGGGAAGTTTTGTGCAGGGCATCAGATTTCAAAATAGTGTTTTTAAACTGGTACTAAAGATTATGCAAACTCAATCTATTCTGGATGCAATTTGCACTTAAAATTTAGCAAGCTCTTAACGTTGATACCAATTGTACTGGAAAATATACTGCAATCTGATGGACATGCAGCTATTATCTATAAAAGGCACTGGGTGAATATTGTGTAAAGGAATTTTCAAGAGGCATCGAATAAACTAGCTCACTGGATACCCAACAGAACAAAAAAGTTTAAAAATGGGCATGGCAGCATCAGTAGACAATTGATTAATGGAAAGAATAATAACAAGTTAATGGAGAAGTTATGAGCTGGGGAGATAGTGTTATCCTTACAGACATAAGTAATGAACCTGTACTTTTATCAACAAAAGTATATTACTTGGATTTAGATATGACAGAATAGCAAAACTTAAAAATTATACAAACATAAGTGATTTCAAGGAAGTAAAGTTAATAGGCAAGGCACTAATAGATGAGGAGAAATGAATTAATTGAAAGATACAGGATGGAAACAGACCCTTTGGCTCACCCAGTCAACACTGATCATCAATCGCCAGTTCACACTAGGTCCATGTTATCCCACTTTCACTACCACCCCGACATAGACAATAGACAATAGACAATAGGTGCAGGAGTAGGCCATTCAGCCCTTCGAGCCAGCACCGCCATTCAATGCGATCATGGCTGATCACTCTCAATCAGTACCCCGTTCCTGCCTTCTCCCCATACCCCCTCACTCCGCTATCCTTAAGAGCTCTATCCAGCTCTCTCTTGAAAGCATCCAACGAACTGGCCTCCACTGCCTTCTGAGGCAGAGAATTCCACACCTTCACCACTCTCTGACTGAAAAAGTTCTTCCTCATCTCCGTTCTAAATGGCCTACCCCTTACATAATCTTTGGGATGTGGGATGAAATCGGAGCACCCAGAGGAAACTCACACGACCACAAAGAGAATGTGCAAACTTCACACAGACAGCACTGAAAGTCAGGATTGAACACGCAGTGTGGTGTGAGGCAGCTGCACATCCTGTGCTCAATGTGAAATGACACATGTTGGAAACAAGAATGTAGACTGTGAAATACATAGAATGTAGAATAGAGAATAGTACAGCACAAGAACAGGCCCTTCGGCCCACATTGTCAGTGCCGAACATTAAGCCAAGACCAACTCTTATCTGCCTGATTACCTACATAATCCATATCCCTCCATTCCCAGCATGTACATATGCCTATCTAAAAATCTCTTCTCTGCCACTTTTGTATCTGCCTCAACCACCAACTCCAGCAGTATGTACCAGCACTCACCACCATGTGCTTAAAGAACTTAACCCGCACATCTCTTTTAAACTTTGTTACTTTCACATTAAACCTATGCCCCCTCATATTTTTTTTCCTTCCTTGGCAAAAGCTTCCATTTATCTTAGCTATGCCTCTCAGAGGTTTATGTACCTCTATCAGGACTCCTGACAACCTCTGGCATCCCAGAGAAAACAATCCATCTGTCCAACTGGTTCCTGTAGCGAATACCCCCTAATCCAGGAATCGTTCTGATAAATCTCCTCTGCACCCTTTCCGAGGCCTCCACAACCTTCCTGTAATGGGGTAACCAGAACTGCATGCTATATTCCAAAGATGCATCTTGTAAATAGGAATATAGATTGGAATAAATGTTCTGCTTATTCATGCCATGTCTTTAGGCAGAATAGGCCGAACAAGTATCGTAGCTGAAAAAGGTTGAAATATGTATGAGTTGCACATAACAAAGCTAGAGTTTGTTAACATCTTTTAACCTGGTTTAAGATTCCATTCCACCAGTTCTTGGTTTGCCCTGGTGTTGCTGGCAGAACTGCTGCCTCAAAATGCCAGAAACCTGGGTGTGATCCTAACCTCGGGTGATATCTGTATGGAGTTTGCACATTCTCCCTGTGACCGTGTGGGTTTGCTTCGGGGATTGCGTTTTCTTCCCACATCCCAATGACATGGGAATTTGCAGGTGTAATGGCCTCTATAAATTGCCCCTAATCTGTAGGGAGTGGATGTGGATGAAATTATGAGCTCTCATTAATTGTGTTCCTAAAGGCTCATCTGATGATCCTTAATTTCTTTGGTGCAAAACCATTAGGAGAAATGTTTTGTTCACATCAGGCAATATGTAATGTACAAAGTACTGAGAAGTAAACATTAAATGATTCAGGGTATTTTTTTAAATTCTCACTTAGACTATTCAAAGGTGGATCACTAAAGACACAAATGAAGATACTCACAAAATTAGAAATGAAGGAACTCCAGATGCTGGTTTACCAAGGAAAGACATAAAATGCTGGAGTAACTCAGCAGGTCAAGGAGCATCCCTGGGAAACATGGAAAGAGGATGTTTTGAGGTGGGGGAAAGAAACCCCTGCAATCATTCCCCCCCCACCCCCACCCCGCCCCTGCAATCAGTCTGAAGAAGGGTCCTGACAAAAAACATCACCTATCTATGTTCTCCGGGGATGCTGCTCTAGCACCCCAGCACTTTGTGTCTATGCTCACTTAATTAGTTTTAGTTATATTTAACAAACAACATATCTCAAGGAAGGATTCGGAAAGCAAAAGTGTGTATTAAATCCCCCTTCAATGAAGAAGACACAGATGACTTTTTTATTAAATTAAGTTTATAAGAAACTCAAACTGCAAATTCAAATTAGAGTGCATTTTTTTTCCATTCTAACTGAAGAGGAAACTTATTGGGTGTATACAAGAAATAATAAAACATTAATTGCTTTGGAGAAAAAGAGGGTCTTGGAGATCATAAATCTTTTAAATTGATGGATATTGGTAATGATGCAACAAAAGAAAATATTGTATTCTTGGGCAGAAATTCATCCTAATTTGGGCAGAATAAATACTGGATCAGATTGATTTTAACGTTACTGGACATAATCCGTGTGGAGACCTTTTCCAACTGAATTTGCACCAGATGTGAATATTGAATGGGCAAATCTATGCACAACTCATGTTAGCCAACCTGACATTTTCTTGGCAGCATTCTTACCCATTACTGTGCAGATCTTCCTATATGATGAGCAAGGCATTTTCAGGCTCAGGCTTTTCTCATCCTGAGATGTGTAGGGAGATCTCCAGCCATGCTTTTGTTCATGGACTGATCTCTCCATGGAAGTCAAACTCTGAATTTCCTTCCCGTAGAATCTTTCCAAATGCCTCCCTGTTTCAAACTTGTTGATCACCTCTCCTGAGAGATCATTCCAGGCAGTGATTCAATGGTTTGATGGTACTGCTTTGTTCCAAGTAGCTAATTACAGCAAAATTCACTTTTTGCATACAGTTCAGTAAATAATCTTACTATACATAGGTACAATCACACATAAGTACAAGAGTGCAAGAATAATAGGTTACACTGAGACAGTACACATGAGTTGCCAAGTTTCCAGTGCCCTTTTGTGTGATTCGAGTCCAAAGTTGTTAAAATGTAGAGTCTTAACTTTGTCACGAAGGCCTGTCGTCCTGGTGGCGGCATTGGGTCAGAGTTTTAAGGTTGGCCTTGCATTTGTACAGGCAAATGGGACTTGTGTTTGCAAAGATATGATTTTATTTATTTTGAATTGTGTTCCTAAAGGCTCATCTGATGATCCTTAATTTCTTTCGTGCAAAACCATTAAGAGAAATGTTTTGTTCACATCAGGCAATATGTAATGTACAAAGTACTGAGAAGTAAACATTAAATGATCCAGGATATTTTTTTTAATTCTCACTTAGACTATTCAAAGGTGGATCACTAAAGATACAAATGAAAATACTCATAAAATTAGAAATGAAGGAACTCCAGATGCTGAGGAACCTTGGGCACTTTCAGCCTTTCTGGTTTGACATGTCTACGGGCTATTGACTGCCCCTATACCCATATTGGTTCCACTTCTTTATGAAATGGAAAAGTTCCCAGTCCATCAATACAATAGACAATAGACAATAGGTGCAGGAGGAGGCCATTCGGCCCTTCAAGCCAGCACCGCCATTCAATGTGATCATGGCTGATCATTCTCAATCAGTACCCCGTTCCTGCCTTCTCCTCATACCCCCTGACTCCGCTATCCTTAAGAGCTCTATCCAGCTCTCTCTTGAATACATTCAGAGAATTGGCCTCCACTGCCTTCTGAGGCAGAGAATTCCACAGATTCACAACCCTCTGACTGAAAAGGTTTTTCCTCATCTCAGTTCTAAATGGCCTACCCCTTATTCTTAAACTGTGGCCCCTTGTTCTGGACTCCCCCAACATTGGGAACCTGTTTCCTGCCTCTAACGTGTCCAACCCCTTAATAATCTTATACGTTTCGATAAGATCTCCTCTCATCCTTCTAAATTCCAGTGTATACAGGTTACGCAGGTTACTGTTGATCACAAGAGGAATTCCCTCACTAAGAATGGTATGTTTCCTGGAAGCACATGTCCTGACTTATTCCCCTTGGTCTCTCTGGTCTAAAGCACGTTCCAGACCCTTATCATTTATAGTGTAAAGCCCACCCTGGTTTGATTTCACAAAATCTATTTTCTCACACTTGTCCAAGTTAAATTGCATCCGTCATTCCATGGCTGACTTCCCTAATTGATCCAGAGCCTTTGCATTAACTTAGATAGCCTTCTTCACTGTCCACTAAGCAACAAATGTTGGTGCCTGCAATGGCTGAGGATACCTTGCAACTTGCACCAAAGTCATGTGGCATCCTGTATGTTCATACTCTACACCTTACTCATTGTCAATAGCAGCTTGCACCAATGTCATGTGGCATCCTGTATGTTCATACTCTACACCTTACTTATTGTCAATAGCAGCTATTGGTATAGGAAGAAGAGGAAAGAGCTGCAGTGTCTGAGGGTCATTTGGCAGAGAGTGAAGAGCATTATGAGCAAGAAAAGAAATCAGCCATAGTGAAATGTCATAAGGTAGTCCACTCTGCCATTCAATCATGGCTGATCTATCTCCCCCCTCCTAACCCCATTCTCCAGCTTTCTCCCCATAACTGCTGACACCTGTACTAATCAAGAAACCATATCCTTGGCTAGCATTCAAATTGGTCAAAGTGTGCATAGAAACAGGCCCTTCAGCCCAACTTGTTGAGTTAATCCAGTACTTTGTGTCCTTTTGATGTATTAACCAGTATCTGCAGTACCTTGTTTCCATATATTTTTTCCAACTCGTCTATTTGTTGGTAAATGCTGCCCAGGTGTCTATCTGAGCTAATCCCATTTGCCTGCATTTGGCCCATACCGCATTAAATATTTTCTATCCAAGATAACAGACATGAAATGACCATTCACAGCCTCATCTCCCAGCTGGGCAGTGGAAGCAGGCACTGGCTTAACAAGTCATTAATTGTGAGACATTTTTCAGAAGGATCCTGCAAAATAAAATCATCCAACACAAATAAGTGGCACACTCCCCCCTACAATCCCTAACACCAACATGGAATAGCAAGATTCAGAAGTTCTCACATGATGCATAATATATCCTCAGATCCTGCTGAGACCACCTGAGCTGAATATAATTTTTTTTAATGAATGAATCCCTGATTCAACAGCATATTCATTGTCTTCCTCCATAGGCAAATAACTGCACATGCAGAACAAATCCAAAGGAATGTATTCATCACAATAAATCTTTTGCACCAGAGTTAGCTCTTTTGGCAGATTTTTCTTCTGTTCTTTGCTCTTGAGGTTGGGTCCTCTCTCTTCCCTCAGACAATAGTGAGGAGAATGGTCTCCTCCAGCCTGGTGATGTGCTTAGTCTGACTCCAGTTCCTCACGAACCGTCTAAACAAGAAATGAAGGACTGAGTTTTCTATTGATTATTCTCCCTTTGAAGGGTTTGACTTCACTGTGGAAGGAAAGAACATAAATAGTGGGGTGCTGTAGGTGAGGCTGTAGGAGGGGCTGGGATGTGTCGACGTGCAGATGAAGCATCAATCTGTAGGACTAACAGCCTGTGTGATTGTTTGTCCGTATGTGCATGCCTGCGTGAATCAGCCTGCTTGTTATGGTGCACAGGTCACCTTGGCGTAACATTGCCCGGTCCATCAGGGATACTGACCTTCCCACCATAAAAAGGGATCTAGAGGAGACGCTGTCTCAAAAGGCAGCCAGCATCATCAAGGACCACACCACCCTGGCCACGCTCTCATTTCACTCCTACCAATGGAAAAAAAGATATAGGGGTCTGAAAACTAAAATGTCCAGTTTCAGAAACAGCATCTTCCCAACAATCATCAGGCTATTGAGCACTATGAACTCCAACTGAACTACGAACTGCCTTGGCTGCACTAGGGACTTCGAGCTTTGGATTTGTTTTGCACCATTTTGATTTTTTATTAATTTATTGAACTTTATATTTAATTTTTGTTTGTTATATTATCTATTGAATGCTGTGTTTACAAACCTGTTATGCAAGTAATAATTTCATTGTACCGTTCAGTACATGTGACAATAATACACTCTTGATGCTTGCCCTATATAATCATGAACATTTTGATAGCATTGCTCCCTATTGCAGGGATCCCTAATCCTCATGGCAGAAAATATTGCAACGAGTGGCCAGACTCTTCTGCCTTGGTAGTTTTCCTGATTCTCCATCCCACCCCTTTTCTGCACCCACCGCACCCCCACCCCCAATAAGAAGCAAAACACATTTCCAGAATGGTGGGACTGTCATATGTTGAAAGACTGGAGCGACGAGGCTTGTATACACTGGAATTTAGAAGGATGAGAGGGGATCTTATTGAAACATATAAGATTATTAAAGGATTGGACATACTAGAGGCAGGAAACGTGTTCCCAATGTTGGCAGAGTCCAGAACCAGGGGCCACAGTTTAAGAATAAGGGGTAGGCCATTTAGAACGGAGATGAGGAAAAAAAAATTCACTCAGAGAGTTGAAAATCTGTGGAATTCTCTGCCTCAGAAGGCAGTGGAGGCCAATTCTCTGGATGCTTTCAAGAGAGAGTTAGATAGAGCTCTTAATGATAGCGAAGTCAAGGGGTATGGGGAGAGAGCGGGAACGGGGTACGGATTGTGAATGATCAGTCTTGATCACATTGAATGGCGGTGCTGGCTCCAAGGGCCAAATGACCTACTCCTGCACCTATTGTCCATTGTCTAACAGAAACCATTACAGCATTGGAACAGGCCCATTGGCCCACAATGTCTGTGCTGAACAGAATGCCATTCAATTAATCTTGGGTAGTTTACAACCTAATGGTGTGAACATTGAATTCTCCCATTTCAGGAAACTAACCTACTAATTAACCTATTGGGCCTACACTCGCTGGAGTTTAGAAGGATGAGGAGGGACCTTATTGAAACTTATTGAACAGTGAAAGGCATGGATAGAGTGGATGTGGAGAGGATGTTTGCACTAGTGGAGAGTCTAGAATCAGAGGCCAAAGCCTAAGAATAGAAGGACGTACCTTTAGAAAAGAGATGCGGAGAACTTTCTTTGATCAGAGGGTGGTGAATCAGTGGAATTCATTGCCACAGACGGCTGTGGAGGCCGTCACTGGGTATTCTTAAGGTGCAGATTGACAGATCCTTGATTAGTAAGGGTGTCAGGGGTTTTCGGGTGAAGGCAAGAGAATGGGTTTGAGAGGGAAAAATAGATCAGCCATGATTGAATGGCAGAGTAGACTTGATGGGCCGAATAGTATATTTATTTTCCTATAACTTATGAACTAACAATTCCCCCTCCTAATCCCTCCCTTCCCAGTGCCCCCATTTGGATTCATACCCATTTCTCCCATTCCTCCTTCCCCTGCCCCTTTCCCCCATATTCCTTTATCTAGCTTCACAATTCCAATCTCTTCTATCCTATCACACACCTTTTGTCTCTTCATCTCTGGCCTTTGTCCTACCATCTATCTATCAAAATCCCCCCCCCCCATATCTTTATCCCCCTATCATCTGTCAGGCTTTGTACCCCCACTCCTCTTCCAGCTTTCTCCCCTCTCCCCACAGCAATAAGTCCAAAGAAGGGTCCCGACTCAAAACATCACCTATCCATGTTCTCAAGATATGTTGCCTAACCTGCTGAGTTACTCCAGCACTTTGTGTGCATGTCTTTTTATAAACTAATCTCCTCTGCCTGCACTTAATTCATATCCCTCCATTCCCCGCATATCCATATGCCCATCTAAAAGCATCTTAAATTGTGATTATACAAAGAATACCACATTATGATTTGTATGATGTGAAGGGCCATTTTACGTTGCTGCATTGTTTTTTAGTACGGGGGTTAACAGAGTCACATTGTCATCAGTAGAAAAAATGCCATCTTGGCTCTCTCGGGTATTTTTTACTTGAATAATTTGATGAAGTTGGTAGTGTGAGTGGTATGTGTTCATAAAGGAAGAGATCCACATAATTATGAGCAATTCTATGTCCCTTTCAGAGAATCCCAGTGTTCTCTCCCTATCCCCTGCATATTCTCTCTCCCCTATGACAGGGAATGTATGTGTGTGCTGTGGCTGTCAAGATGCCACAGTCTCCTATGAATGCTGAGGCAGGTTGTCCATAGCAATGTTCGAATGAGCCTGGTCTCCTTTGAGATTCTACGTTCAAATCATCCAAGTGCTTTTCCAAACTTCATTTTGACCAGTTTGCTATTTTTTGTAGGGATCGGGGAGGGCAGGAAGTTGAAGGTCTAACTGGGTGTTAGCGCATAGAACAATACAGCACAGGAACGGGCCCACAATGTCTGTGCTGAACATGATGCCTACTTAATCAAATCCCTTCTATATCCCTCCATTCACTGCACATCTATGTGAGTATTTAAAAGCCCCTTAAATGCCAATATCGTATATGCCCCCACTACTACCCCCCGGAAGCACATTCCAGGCACCCCCTACTCCGTGTGCAAAAAAACTTGCCCACTCATCTCCTTTAAACTTTTCCCCTCTCATCTGAAAGCTATGCCCCCTAGTGGCAACAAATTTCTGACTGTCTACCCTATCTAGGCCTCATGAAATGTTATATACTTTTATCAGTTAGCACTAAGTGTATGCGTGTCTTAGCATTCCGAACATAAAGGCAATCCAATTTTTTAACTGACATATAATCCCAAGAGTCTGGTGTATTTCGCTTCTGAAATTCTGTTCCGACAAAGGCAAAGGGACAGAATTTCAAAGACAGAATGTAACCAGGATTTTTTTTTTTTAATTCATAAATTGAGTAACAAAAGCAAAGCACCAATAACTAAGAACACTCAATTGTCTGACAGAATTATATTGTCCCAGATAATACCATAGGCATTTAACTAACGCCACCCATCATTGGATGGACTATCTGTTACCCATTTATAATCTACAGAATATTAACAGCATAGGAACAAGGCCCTTTGGCCAGCAATATTTGTGCTGAACATGATGCCCAGCTGATCTGATCTCATCTGCCTGCACATGCTCATAAATTCATAAGTTCACAAGTGATATGAGCAGAATTAGGACATTCAGCCGATCAAGTACACTCCACCATTCAAACTTGGCTGATCTATCTTTCCCTCTTCCCTTTTTCCTGCCTTCTCCCCATAACCCCTGACACCCGCACTAATCCATATGATCCACATCCCTCTATTCCATGCACTTCCATGTGCCTATCTAAAAGCCTCTTAAAGGACACAATTGTATCAGCCTCCACCACCATCCTTGAATACGGGTGTGTGGTGTGGTCCCTCTGAGAAACACCCACCAGGTTCCGACCAACCGTGGATAACCTGGCGCAGTCTCAACATGCATGGGGAGGAGCAAATCGAACATGTTGAAGTGGGGATATACTGATGATGCGGCAGACTGCGAGTGCGGACGGGGCCTCCAGACTATGGAACATCTCCTGAGCTGTGACATGCTGCATGACACATGCACTGTAAAGGATCTTGCAGAGGCCAATGAAGTGGCACTAAAATTTGCTCGCTATTGGCAAACAGTTGTGTGCTGACACGAACAAATAAAAAAACATCCTTGGAAATGTGTTCCAGGCCCCCACCACCTTATGAGTAAAATACCCGCCCCACACATCTCCATTAAGCTTTCCCCTTCTCATTTTATAGCTACGCCTTCTCATGTTGGACATTTCCATCCTGGAAAAAGCTTCTGATTGACTACCCTATCTATGCCTCTCCAAATTTAATATACTTCTATCAAGTCTTCCCTCAACCTCCGAGGTTCCCGAGAAAACAATCAGAATCTATCCAACCTCTCCCTGTAGCTGAAACCCTCCAATCCAGGCAGCATTCTGCAGAACCTGCTATGCACCTCCCCAAAGCTTCCACGTATTTCCTGTCATGGGGTGACCAGAACTGCACGCATTATTCCAAATGGGACCTAATCAACGTCCTCTAGAGCTATATTGCTGCATAAAACCACTGCTGTCCTCTCCTCTTTAAGAATGAGAGGTAGGCCATTTAGGACTGAGACGAGGAAAAACCTCTTCACCCAGAGAGTTGTGAATCTGTGGAATTCTCTGCCACAGAAGGCAGTGGAGGCCAATTCACTGGATGTTTTCAAGAGATAGTTAGATTTAGCTCTTAGGGCTAATGGAATCAAGGGATATGGGGAAAAAGCAGGGAGAGGGTACTGATTTTAGATGATCAGCCATGATCATATTGAATGGCAATGCTGTCTCGAAGGGCCGAATGTTTCTATAAGGCATCTCAAATCGAAGGAAACACATCCAAAATTACGTATTTGTCATCACTGGGAAAGAACATTTGTGAAATCACCGCACAGATTCTGAGCAAGTAAATCAAAGTTAGAATCATAAATTTAAAATTAAGTTAACTGTAAAGTGTGGAGAAAGATATTATCCTAAGAGAAATAAATAAACAGATGCCAAAATAAATTAATGCCCTGTTAGGTCTCCACTACGTTTGTTCCCCCAACAAAAAATTGCAATCTGGTCAAAATGAAGTTAGAATAGCACTTGGATGATTTACACACAGAATCAGGTGTTATTCTCAAAGAGACCAGGTTAATTAGAATGCTACTGCAGACAACCTGCCACAAACCATTCACGAGACACTGTGACAGCTTGTCAGCCACAACACACACACACATTTCCTGTCACAGGAGAGGGAAAAGCTGCAGGAGACAAGGAGAGAACACCTGGATTCTCTGAAAAGCAATAAAAAATCTTCCAACAATTAACAACTAAAGGAATGGAACTTTAGGCTTGTAAGAACTCATTTTCAATGCCAGACATACTGTATACTAATCACATTATTAAAAGAAGACTTAGACAGAAACAGACAAACTTTAACAGACTTTAGTGAATTTAATCTGGACTGAATGTACAAATCATTGAATGTACAGAACTTAATGCCATTCAAAGTATTTCAATGTTGCGGCTGGCAATAAAATGTCATTTACATAAAGATAATAGTGGAGCAGAGCATCTTAGAGAGTAGTTACAGGGTTTCTGCATGTCACTGTTCATCTGCTCTTGTCGAACCTGCTGTCCAATTTGCACATAAATGATTGTAGCTATTGCTGTTACTTTAACGGGAGAATCAGGCACTCTGTTGTTTAAAGTTTAAAGACTAAACTTCAACAAACCTTCCAAGGTAACAAAAAATGCGAAGGAGGAATTCTGATAAAATTATATATTGAAGTGTAAGCATAGGAGAGGAGTGGGGAGCCAGAATTAGAAGGAGATTAGTTCTTGAATCAAAGAATATTAAGGCAGATCAAATAGAAGGATTTCAAATCGTGACAGGATTGATAAGTAAGGAAGATAAATGAATTTCCCGGGCTGGAGGTTGATAACTGAAGGGCATGAATTTAAGATTTTCTTGAAAAAATGCTGAGTTAGATAGTAGAGTTTTATATTATGTACAAGAAAATGTAAGGATAAGGAATAACCAGTAAAAATAATACTTCAAGGAATCTACAACTGCTTTTAAAAAGAAAGTGAATAAATACTTGAATAAAGTTATTTATCAGTTTATGGGGAAAGTACAGTGGAATGGATTACACTGGATAGCACCAATTCTACCGATAGAACATAAATCAGTAGAGCATAGGTACAGGCCCTTCAGCCCACACTGCCTGTGCTGAACATGATGCCATGATAACCTCATCTCATTTGCATGCACAGGGTCAATATCCTTCCATTCCCTGCATATCTATATTCCTATTTAAAAGGTTCCTAAATGTCATTGTCATATCTGCCTCCCCCACCAACCTTGTCAGCGCGTCCCGGGCATCCACCACTCTCTCAGTGAAAAATCTTGCCCCGCATTTCTCCTTTAGGCTTTCCTCCTTTCCCATCTAGTCTTTGATATTTCCACCCTGGGGAAAAAGTTCTGACTGTCAACCGTATCTATGCCTCTCATCATTTTATCTACTACTATTAGGACTCCTGTCTGGCATTCCAGAGAAAATAATCCAAGTGTCTGCAGCCCCTACTTATACGTAATGCCCTCTAATCCAGGCATCAATCTAGTAAACGTCTTAATAATAATAATAATAATAATAATAATAATAATAATAATAATAATAATATAATAGTATATTATTTTATTCGTCCCACACCGGGGAAATTTACAATTTTACAGCAGCAAAGTGGATAGCAAGAGAGCAAGAGATCATTCATTATAAATAAAAGTAAAGACAAGGATAAATTGTCATCAGTTTTCTGTGTGGTCTTAACTGTTACTGTTGACTCGTCTGCTGGGAGCAGTGCTGGTTGTGCAGTCTCACAGCAGCGGGAAGGAAGGACCTCCCATATCTCTCCTTCACGCACTTGGGGTGAAGGAGTCTGTCACTGAAGGAGCTACTCAGTGCAGTGACAGTGTCCTGCATGGGGTGGGAGTCGTTGTCCAGCAGTGATGTTAACTTTGCCATCATCCTCCTCTTCTGCAGGGAGTCTTCTGCACTCTTTGCAAAGCCTTCACATCCTTTCTGTATTAAGGCAAGCAGAATTCTAATTGTGGCCTAACCGATATCCCTGAAAGATGCATCATGACTTCCTGACTCTCATGCGCAATGCCCCGACTAATGAAGTCAAGCGTGCCATATGTGGCTCTCTGAATTATATTATCTGCTTGGTGTTCTAGAAACAATGATCTCTGTTCCCATTGTTAAGGGCCGAATGGCCTACTTCTGTACCTAGTTTCTATGTTTCTATGTCCCATAAAAAAAAGTCCTTCTTGCCTGTATAATTGAAATGAATCTCACAAAATTTTTGATTTTGAACAATATCATTGTATATTCACAATGAAAGTTTTGTAGAAACATTGCTTTGAGATCTAAGAATTGACTTGATATTTGTTCTCAATTCCAGCATCTGCAGCCACTTTTGCCTTCAACATTCATGCTGTGGCTCCCCACTCAAACAGACTATCCTTGGAACTTTCCAGCTACTTTGTTGAGGGCAATTAGTTCCCTGACACAATCCCAGCAGATGGTGTCACTAAAGCAAACAGTTTATTGTCTGCAAACCAATATTACTAAATGATAGGTGTGTAACAAATTCATTTTTTTCTTGTTGTATTATATTTGAAAGCAGCATGACAACAGCAACGTAATATGTGAAACATATTACATCCATTTATTTTGTCTCAGCTTGCAGGGAAAAAAATGGTGTTCTTTTGCTTCAAGAGCAATAAATCCCACTTGGCAGTGGCTTACTTGGCCTGCTAGCTACACACTTAGTTCTATACAGTGCTCTGCCTCTGACTGCCTTTCTAGGAAGTTACAGTCACATTCTGCTGTGTGCCACAGGGAATTAGTTGAATTGTTACACTCGATTGTGTCCTGCGTAAGAGAAGTAACTATTCTTTCTGTTCCTATGGCAATGCAATGGCAATGCAATGCACAGAGATATAAATTTGGTGAAAATAAACTAATCTAAGGTAGGAATATAAAAAAAGCTTGCCTCTATACAGAGGGAGATTGGTTAGATTATATACATATAGGCAAACAGGAAATTGCTAAATACAGTTTTTGAAATGACTGAAGTATTATGGCAGACATGACTTCCAATATATGTGCAAAGTTACAAAGAAATCAAAAATCTCATTCCTAGTTATAAATTGCATCAGAGTAAACATTCCCCAATCTTCCACGGAACCATCAAAGTATATGCTTGCATCTGTCAATTCTTAAGCCTTTAATTGGGCATGTCAAGTGGACCATTGAAATGGCTGACCATGGAATGAAAAATAATCCTTTCTAGCTGACATCATTCAGTCAATGGAAATACATTTTACAGCTTGTCATTTTGTTCTAGTGCTTTCAGTGGTTCTTTATTAAAGAGTTGCAACTGGTTAAATGACTCGGGTGGAGGAAGGAGACAAGGATAAGGAGGTTAGATTGTATGATGGACTGGGCTGCCTCCATAACTCTCTGCAATGTCTTCATGTCTTCTTCTGCAGAATCATTTGTGGTCTTTGGCCTTCTTGGGATGCAAGCTACTTTTTTAGCTTCTATGGACTTTGACCACCTTAAAAAAACTACTTCCACAATAAATATATTCATAGATTAAGAACTTGCATTCATATAGCATCTGTCGTTACCTTGGAATGTCAGAAAATGCTTCAGAACCAGTAAAAAATCTTTCAAAACATATTCACTCTACTCAGAAAGAGAAGGGCAAAGATAGTAACTATATTACAATGAAATAAATGATCACTGTTCAGGTATTTTGTTTCAAACAGTAATTTGTGCAACTTTAGTAATATTGGTAAGTGCACCTTCCCCTAATCTGTGTTCTTTTAATTTATTGTGCAAACAATTAATTTATTTCCTAAATTCATTTATGTAGGTCTATCTTACTAAAAAATAGTTTATTGAATGTACTGGGGCACCAGAAGAGATCTTCTACATTCTCCTTCCAGTGTTTTATTTCTTTGGCTGGTGCATTGGCATGTTTGATTAGCAAAAGAGCAATGTAGGTCGTGGTGAGCTGACCATGTCCTTCTTGGATTGCATCCAGCCTTTTGGGGTAGGAAACTCTTTATTTGATCACATGTTGATATATTTTCTTCCTATGTGTAGGATAGAACTGCAAATGCTGGTTTACACCAAAGATAGACACAAAATGCTGGAATAACTCAGCAGGTCAGATAGCATCTCTGGAGAAAAGTAATTGGTGATGTTTCGGGTCGAGACCATTCCGACCTGAAACTTCACCTATTCCTTTTCTCCAGAGATGCTGCCTGACCCTCTGCGTTGCTCCAGCATTTTGTGTCTCTCTTCCTCCTTTACACAGCTTATGCATTTGTCATTAAAAATGGAATATCACCACAGGAGTTTATTAAAGTGAAATTGCTGAAACGAAACATTAATTTCCTTTAGTACTTCTATTGTTGATTTTAAACAAATATTGTTGATAATCCACTCGATGAAGCACAGTGATGCAGAAACAAAATAAACTGATGAGGTTATTTTTCAGAAATCATGACTAATAGTTGTAAAATTAAACAAGAAGGATTAAATATGTTGCACAGTTTCTTCAAGATTGATCATTTCCATGAATAATTTATTTAATAAAAGCACTGACTTATGTCTTCTGCTTGACTCTTGACGTAGAAAAAAATGGTAGAGTTTCTACTGAAAATCTGCTGTATTAGGTCTCGTAATTTTAAGTACGTACCTGCTACAAATTTAGAACTTCACAAAGAGCTTCACACCAATACGTTCAAAGCACATTCATGATGACAATATATCAAACCAGGTGGTCTATATGTACATCTCATAAAGAGCAATGTGAAGCCACAAGCATCACAATAAGTTAGCACATTTTAAAGTTGGTTTTCTAAAATACTACTTAATTTTAATTGATGTGCATGAGATCACGCAATGTCAATTAAAGGGGATGATACATGGAAAAAAACTGTGCTTATCAACAAAACCAATAATTGCCTCACAATATCTCTGAGAGAAATTGTAATTCTCTGACCAATATAAATGAATAGATATGAGGTATATTTTATGAACGGAGCAACAAAATATTGATAGTTTTAGGGTGCATTAGGAAATTAATGTTAATTTTAATGATATCCCATTTTAAACTGATGAATTAGATCCAATATGAAGTGCTGTCAATAGACGGTCCAATTCAAAGATAGGTACAAAATGCTGGAGTAACTCAGTGGGACAGGCAGAATCTCTGGATAGAAGAGATGGTTGACGTTTCGGGTCCGAAGAAGGGTCTCGACCCGAAACGGCACCCATTCCTTCCATCCAGAGTCTGAAGAAAGGTCTCGACCTGAAACATTACCCATTCCTTCTATCCAGATGCTGCCTGTCCCATTGAATTACTCCAGCATTTTGTGTCTATCTTCTGTGTCAGAAAGTCATAGAGTCATAGAGTGATACGGTGTGGAAACAGGCCCTTCGGCCCAACTTGCCCACACCGACCAACATGTCCCAGGTACACTAGTCCCACCTGCCTGCGCTTGGTCCATATCCCTCCAAACTTGTCCTAGCCATGTACCTGTCTAACTGTTTCTTAATTGTTGGGATAGTCCCAGCTTCAACCACCACATCTGGTAGCTTGTTCCATACACCCACCAGCATCTGCAGTTTCTTCCTACACATTCTATCTAATTCAAAGATTCTTACACAAGTTGTCTGGATGGCTTGTGATAGGGCATGGGCTGGTTCCTCATATGGGAAATACTTTAGTGTGAGCTATTTACCATTTCCAGCCAATTTAGTCATTTGGCAATCAAATTCATTGATATGAATAAGCAATGGAGCATGTGGTTGTTGTATCGTGGACTGCATTAGTGTAATTGACTATTCTCACACTCTTGTACTTAAGGATGATTGTCCCTGTGCACAGTAAGATTTTTACTGAACTGTATGCAAAAAATGAATTTCAATGTACCTAGGTACACGTGACAATAAAGTACCATTGAACCATTTATTAAATTTAAATAAAATACCATAGCGACATTCTTTGAAGAAGCATCTACAAAATATTGAGTCACTGGACTTTAGAAAGGGGATGTTATTCAGAAATGCATTCAATTAAATTTATCTATGTATCTGCAATGTTCTGCTCATTCTCTGAATACGTTATACCCTGTTGCATTTGGAGATAATTGATTGCCAATTAAAAAATAATAACTTGCCATGCCTTTTGTTCAACTCCACCTATACAAACCATAACTCATTATTGTAATTTGTGTCCAAGCTTGTGTTTTTAATTGCTGGGTGCAGAATTAAATGCATACTCAATTTGTTTCAATCTAATCAAGAGGATTTCAAACCTCATACTGTCTACTTGCTCATCACTGAGCCAATTTGAATGTGAAGTTTTTCTTTTCTTGTAACTTCACCATGCTTATTCATGCTGAAAAGCCTGTTTTCAAAGTGAAAGACAACTCAGCATGTCATCTGGTCTCCTGAGTGCAGAAACCAGCTTGAACTCCATGCTCTCAGAAATTACTTTCAATATATCAGTTTAATCTAGTAGAACTGGTGCATTTATGGTTCACAGGAATCAGAATTTTATTCCAGTGGCCAGTAAAACCACTAGCATCTCTGTTTCACTAACGTTTGTTAAAATTCAATAAAATGAAACTTTTATCTGAAATATTGCCTGGACTTTTAGATTTAGCTGAGGTCTGTATTTTTCCGTATCTATTGTCTCAGTAATGTTAAGTTTACAGTGTAAATTGATGCTCCTTCAATAAGATTGAATAGATCTACTTTATATATTAAAGGGAAATGTTCTACTGGGCACTGTTCATGCCACAATGGAAAACATTTAAGGAACATAGTTAGTCTCAAGCAGGAGGGAGTGGTGAAAAAGGAGACAATTTTACATATCATCCCATTTTCTGTATTAAAAGGGAACATATTTTGTTTACACAATCTCCAATTTCAATTTCAAGAGCCCTATTATGCTATTATGGGGTAGAAAGAGGGATAATCAGACCACATGAGTATTGACTTTGATCCTAAGACTTTCTTTTTAATATTAGCAGCCACACATGAGCTGGGTGTGCAACAGGAAGCAATTACCAGTTTAATTAGACTCCATTCACCATATTACCCTCTTCTCATTTATTATGCTGCCAGACAACTTTCAGAGTTAAACAAAAGGAATTTAATTCTTGAATGATCTCACTTCAAAGCTCCTTAGAAGTTTTCACTGGATCAAAAATTAACTCAGTCCATTGAAAGATAACCCTTGACTAAGGATCAATCTTGAATATATTGGCTTTTTATTATTATAATCAGACATGTGGGTTGAAATAAAAAAAATTGCCATGTAATGTACTTTTTAATCTGCCAACCATCTGCCAATTTCCTCATGGACTCTAGTTACAGTTAGCTTATCATTTTTCTCCAGGTTGGTTTCATCTCTTAAATTACGATTTTAACTTTAGCCATTGATATAGAGATGTATGGACTGTGAACAAAATAGTTTTTTTACTATATCAAGAGCTCTTCAATAAACAAAAACATGTTTCAACATTTTATGGTCAAGATATTTAACCCAAATCGTAAGGGCTGTGTAGAAACAAGGAACTTCAGATTCTGGTGCATGTAAAGTTTACATAAGGACTGTGCTTCTTTGGTGAAATGGGAAATATAATTTTGATTTTATTTTTCAGTGGAAAAAGTGAATGTAGAGTCCTTTTTATGTTACTGATGTATACTTTTTTCAGGTCTATTCCTGAAGTTTTATTTTTGAGATGCAAATGAAGCAATAATCAGGTGATTTGCCTTACATGCAATGGAATAGGCTACATAACAAATAAAACAATCAAAAAAACTTCTATTGCTTTTCTCTCTCCTGCAAAAAATATATATTATTGCTTTAGGTCTCCTCTGCTAACTTCCTGGGAGAACTTTCAAAGAAATGGTACAAATGCAGAAATGTCCAAAACACGATTATTGTGGGATTTCTTCTAAAGTTACAGCAAAGGTGTAATATATTGTGAAAATTTCCTCCGCCTACCTACCCCTATGCCCATGCGTACCCCTCCGAACAACGCCGCACATAAAAGTTCATTCAGCAGAATTTTTGTAAAGATATTGAAAATTATCATATCATATCATATCATATATATACAGCCGGAAACAGGCCTTTTTCGGCCCTCCAAGTCCGTGCCGCCCAGCGATCCCCGTACATTAACACTATCCTACACCCACTAGGGACAATTTTTACATTTACCCAGCCAATTAACCTACATACCTGTACGTCTTTGGAGTGTGGGAGGAAACCGAAGATCTCGGAGAAAACCCACGCAGGTCACGGGGAGAACGTACAAACTCCTTACAGTACAGCACCCGTAGTCAGGATCGAACCTGAGTCTCTGGCGCTGCATTCGCTGTAAAGCAGCAACTCTACCGCTGCGCTACCGTGCCGCCACGGTAGTAATTGGGAAGTAATATTTTCTCAAAAGGACACAAAGTGCTGAAGTAACTCAAGGAGTCAGGCAGCATCTCTGGAGAACATAGATGGGTGACTTATTGGGTCGACCCTTCTTCAGATTGATTGAAGGGGGTTGAAAAAATCTAGAAACGAGGAGAGGCAGGACAAAGCATTGAAGGTAATAGGTGGACACAGGTGAAGGGGGATGTTTTGATAGGCAGACGGTTGGAACGAAGGCCAGAGATAAAAGCAGAAAGTGTGATACAGGGTTGAAGAGTTGTGAATTGTGAAGCTAGAGGGAGGAAAATATCAGGAGGGGAGGGAGGAGGGGAGAAATAGGTGGGAGTGTAGGTGGGAAACAGGGGAGGAGAGAAGGAATAAAAAGAGGGGGATCTGGGGAAAAAAATGGGAGGTTGGGGAGAGGGGTTTAGTAGGAGATTACCTAAAATTGGAGAATTCAATGTTCATACTATTGGGTTGAAAGCTACCCAAGCAGAATATGAGTTGTGTTCCTCCTGTTTGTGTGTGGTCTCACTTTGGCAATGGAAGAGGCCCAGGATGGAAAGGTCAGTATGGGAATGGGAAGGCGAGATCAAATAGTTAGCAACCGGGAAGTCCAGCATGATTTTGCGGACGGAGCATAAGCATTCAATGAAACGGTCGCTGTGTCTACGCTTGGCCTGGAATATTTTCTCCATCCCTCCCATCAATAGCTATTCAGTCCTCAACTTTTGAATTGCCTTCAGAAATGAAAAAACTTAAGAGATTATTCAGCGCCAAATAGATGTAGGCACCACATATAAGAAAACAAATGTTTAATTTGCGGCAAAATCTTTCATTCTGCAGTTTTATATTACATGACAGCCTTTCCTGAGTCCTAGGTCAGTATGAAGTCATAAATCTAAATAGTGACCTAAAACTATAAATGTGATTGAATTTTTTTAAATTTTTAAACAGTTATTCATTAGGCAACCCAAATAATAATAATTTATTCAACTTTGCATACTTTAAAATGCAATTGTTCATTGCTTTATGCTACAATAAGCCAATATTTCAGAATACTAAAATGCTGTTTAAAAGTGGCCTCTTTGATATGAACCTAAGAACTCAGCTTTATCCTGAAACAATGAAACCAACAAAGCGGCAATAGCGTCAATGAAACAACATTCACGGTTCATTACCATTTCAGATGTCTGTCATCCTTTATCGGACATTTCAGCAGTAACTCACAGTACTTGGAGATCTCTTTCAACACAGTGACCAATACCAGAGACCTGCCCCATGTATGAACATGGTCTCAAAACATGTCTCTCATCAGATGGTAGTAGTCTTCCTGAGATAAGTATGGTCTAAATCAGAAAGTGCAAAATAAAATATAACGGAATATTAAATCATATATTTAAATATATCAATGAAAAAAACTGGTATCGGTAATAGTTTCCATGAAATTACTGGATTATTGTAAAAATCTATTAAGCTCTTTAGGGTCTGTGAAATAAAATCAGCTATCTTTACCATATTGAGCCAATATGTATTAGACCAGAACAATATCACACGTACACTTGCTAAGTACAGTATGAAGCAGAAGATAGATGCAGAATCCTGAAGTAACTCAGCAGGACAGGCATCATCTCTGGAGAGAAGGAATGGGTGACCTTTTGGGGAGAGACCCTTCTTCCATTCCTTCTCTCCACAGATGCTGCCTGTCCCGCTGTTATTCCAGCATTTCGTGACTATCTTCGGTGTAAACCATCATCTGCAGTTCCTTCCTACACATACTATAAAGCTGTACTTTTTGGTCAATTTTCTTTCATCCGCAATTTCATGCTGATATATATGGAGCCTGTATAGCCTTCCAACACTGTTAGCCCTGCCACAATTTGCAGTTCTTCCTGCAGCTATTTCTATACTGAGGATGAAGCCATATTAGACAGGTATTAGAAGTTGGGAAAGAAAGCATCAATTCCTCAACAATACATCTCAGATTATACAAAGATATGGGAGAGGAGGATGTTCCCTATCTGAGAATAAAAAAGAGGAAAAGAACTAGATTACAATTAATTGACTCAAATATCTGGAACAATATTTGCCGAAGTGAAGCACAGAAAATCTGAAGGAATTGTAAAACTTTATCGGACATTTCACTTATGGTCTAAATCATGTGTAAAATAGAATAGAACAGAATATTAAAACATCTATTTAAATATGTTAATGAAAAAAAATAGTATTGGTAATAGTTTCCATGAAATTGACTTGATTGTTGTAAAAATCTATTAAGCTCTTTAGAGTCTGTGTTTATCATTTTGAGTCAAAATATGCAAACTTCTAACTGTGACTGAAATGACTCAACAAACTTTAAGCAGCAATTCGGGATGGATAATGAATATCAGTCCAGCCAGAGATGTTCGAGATAGTTGTGGGAGTCAGTGGATTTGTAATAGGCATCAGTCGATAGTCTATTTCCTGCGATGGAGACTGTGAGATCAAGGGGAGGGAGGTGTCGGAGATGGTCCAAGTAAATTTGAGTGCAGGAGTGAAATTGGTGGTGAAGTTGGTGAAGTCCATGAGTTCTGCATGGGTGCAGGAGGTAGCACCGATGCAGTCATCAATATAACAGAGATAGAGTTTGGGGATAGAGGCAGTGTACGCCTGGAACAGGGATTGTTCAAAGAGGCAGGCATAGCTGAGGCCCATGCAGGTGCCCACAGCTACTCCTTGGATTTGGGGATAGGGCCAATGTACGCCTACCTGTTTACTCTGTAATAACGTTTTACTCAAGTTATTACATAAAATCCAGGCAATTATATTTTGGCAGGCCTCAAAATATTAAATATTATATGTGATGAGTGTAATATATGTGGTTTATGTAACTATTTTAAGTACTGTAGTATGTAGTAAACTGTTATATCTTTATGTTATAACAGATGTTTCATTGGAAAGTCAGACAGCATCAATTTATCTGCATCGAAATAAGCCACTGCAAGGATACAGCCCCTTTTATTGTTTTTTGTTGCTCAGCAATGTAATCTTAATTTGTATCACTTTTTTTTTCCTGCATCTTAGAGAGAGAGAGAGGGATCCTGAAATATCCCTTCAGATGTGCTGGATAATGAAACAATAACATTTAGATGATGCACTTGATTGGAGAACGAAATTCCAGAAGGAACGTTTCCCAAATGGGGTATTACATAGATGTTCTCTGACTCCTGCCCAGAGACAGTAAGCTGTTTGATTCAATTGAAAGAGTACACAATGAAGCAACTAAGCCTTTGGATTTCCAGGCAAGGAACTTGTCTAAAAAATGGATTCTCTGGAGGGAGGTGTTTAAACTCTATATACAATGGCTCTGACAGATAAGCCAGATCAAAGGAATGTAAAAATGCTATTGTATATCATGAGTCACTATACCATGAAGCCCTCAAATCAAAACTTGGAGAATATACAAGATCCATCAAAAGCACTTTACAACCAATCTACAAGTACAACAATTGATTGTTACTGGTTCCTCATGCACCACCAGGAGCATGGAGAATGTGTTTATATTTTCTTAAGATAGTTAAACTTGTTTTTAGGTAACTGCAATTTGGCAGATTTGAGAGGGCTCACTCATCTGGGAATGGTTTATCTGTGGGACTAGTGTGCTCAGGCTGAAAGAACACTAAATGAGACAAAAATGCATGTAGTCATACAAATCTAGAAATGTTGGTGAGCCAACAGAAGAATGTACATACAGTGAAGTACAAATCAAAATGTGGAGTACTTAAACATTATCAAGGTTGATTTTAACTTGCAACTTGCAACTACTGCTGATAAATGCTGATAAAGAATTGTAGTACATTGTGGGAAAGAGTGTGCATAACTAGAGGGCCTGAGCTGTAGGTAGAAGTTGGACAGGCTGGGACGTTACTCCTTGGAGCGCAGGAGGCTGAAGGGAGATTTTATAGAGGTGTATTAAATCATGATGGTGAATGCTTTTGCACAGGGCAGCGGAATGAAAAAAACAGAGAACATAGGTTTACGGTGAGAAGAGCAAGCTTTAATAGGAACCTGAGGGGCAACTTTTTCACTCAGAAGGTGTGGGTATATGGAACGAGTAGTCAGATAGACAGCTGAGGCAAGTACCATAACATTTAAAAGACACTTTGACAGGTACATGGATAAGAAAGGTTTAGAGGGATATGGGCCAAATGCAGGCAAATAGGGCTAACTTACATGGGGCATCTTGGTCGGCACGGACAGGTTGGGCTTGTAAGGTCGATTTCTGTGGTATAACACTCTATGACTTTAATATGATTGAAAATTTATTTTTACCATCAGAGCTTTTTAATGAATATACCAAAAATCCATAGATGAATGAGGTGATTGATGCAGAGGTAGATTCAGGGTCAGATTCTGAATACATGTTGAATGCAACGTTGGCAAATGAAGTCAGTATTATGGAAGGCACAGCATTTTGACTTGACTTGGCTCCAGAGCACTATGCAGTGACAAATTGAAGCAAACCATCAATCACACAGCAATGCAGTTACAATCAAAGAGTCAAATGGGCCTGTCCCACTTAGGCGATTTTAAGGCGACTGCCGGCGACTAGGCTGTCGCCGACAGTTCGCCGGGGTATCGCGGGCATGATCGTGAGGAGTCTTCCAAAGATCGTAGTGGATCTTGGCGCGTCGCTGAGAAATCAAACGGTTTGAAATCTCTCGGCGACAGCTGGCTTGTCGCCAGGCATCGTAGCTTATTGCGGTCGCTGTAGCATGCTGTCCCCAGGTTTGATAGGTTCTCTTAAGATGCATTTAGAAGCACATAATATTAAAATAAGTAAAGTCATTTTAAAATACCATAAAATGCTTGTGTTTAACCAATTTATTTACCATCAGGACTTTTGACAGGTAGATTGGAGGCGACAGTTTGACGGTCAGGTAAGCGTGGGAATTTTCGCGATGTTTTTGGCGTCAGCCATTACATTTAAAGTGGGCTCCAAACCTAGATATTCAACCCAGAAACCAGATATGCATCTCCCTTACATTTTCAAAGAATGCCCACACACTTTTCACAAAAATCCACTTAACCACTTAAAAATATATATATTTTAATACAGCTATTAGCAAACTGGAAGTAAATCCAGTTTATTCCTTGTTACAGTGAAGATTGTTTTTTAAGTAACCCATAGAAGGTGTTATAGTTCAAAACTCTCAAGTACTTACTGACTTGTCAGTGATTTCGGCGAAAACCAGGACGCCGAAGCATTGACTGCGTGGGAATTTTCGCGATGTTTCAGAAGACGCTGTAATCTCAACCTGACTCGGCATTGTTATGGTTATTGTCGTCGGGTAAAAGAAAAGTTTGACGATCTGCTACGACTTTGACAGTCGCCGGCAGTCACCAAAAAGATCGCCTAAGTGGGGCAGGCCCTTTATGTTCTTGATGTGCCATTGAAGCCATGTTCCCTGAAATCAAGAAACCTAGAATGTCGATTTCATTGTATTAGACCAGAACAATATCACACCTACACTTGGTAATAAAGTAATGAAACTGTACTCTAGGGTCAAATTTCTTTCATCCGCACTTTAATGCTGTTATATATGGAGCCTGTATACCCTCCCAACACCATTATCCCTGCTACAGACTGCCACTCTTCCCGCAGTCATTACTATACACTGAGGATGAAGCCATATTAGACAGTTATTAGAAGTCAGAAAAAAAAGCATTGATTGCTCAACAACACACCTGGGATTATACAAAGACAAGTGAGAGGATGATGTGACTTATCTGAGGATAAAGAATAGGAAAAGGTCTAGCTTTACAATTCATTGACTCAGGTATCTGGAACCTTTTTTGTTCAATAGTGAATCACACAAAACGGAATATTTATTTAGGCTATGTTTTTTATTACATGTAAAGATGAAATGAAATATTGAAGGATATTCTTTTAAGAATATTTACCTGACCAACTGCTCTCTGTGTGCTGTTGAAAATATTTCAGTTGAAATCTGGGCAGAACCAATTGCCTGTATTGAAGATAGACACAAAAAGCTGGAGTAACTCAGCGGGACATTTCGGGTCGAGACCCTTCCTCAGATCAGCCAAAGCAAGGTTGCTGCTCTCGCAGCTTGCATTTCTTTTTCGCAAGTCATCCTGGTTGTCAATTTGAATCACTGGCAATTTTCCAGCATCTTAAAGAGAGTCATTGACCTACAGAAAGAAGGAGAGTACCACAAAAATTCCAAATTATCCATTCTGAAATGCTTTATCCGATAGCACATTTTGACTTAAATCAACCAACAGCTGTGCAAAAGATTGCAGAATTTCCATTATTTTCTTGTACCAGCATAAAATATATTGTCCGCAAAACATTGTCCCCATGTCAACTTGAATGAACCCGATTGTGAGCTTACACAAATTGTATCCATTTGTGGGCCTTTGAGGCCGTATCAACTTTTTTTTTGTGTGCAAATACATCAGCAGAATTTTTTTTAAACAGCTGATTACATTATTTCTCTGAATATCTGAAGGAAATTCTAAGAAATAAGGTTCCACATAGATCAACAAAATTACATCATGGTACAACTTGTAAATATATCAAGGAGATTTATTTTTAAATATTATTATTCATATTATGATGTTATGAAAAATGTCTGATGTTGATAGTTCAAGAAGAAACACGTGACTTAGTTTTAAGTGCCGAAAAATAAAATTTCTCAAAATTGGTGCAAATTTGGATATAGTTTACACCTTGCTTGTGCAATACATTTCTTGTTCAACCTGCCGTCTTACATAGAAACATAGAAACATAGAAAATATGTGCACGAGTAGGCCATTAGGCCCTACGAGCCAGCACCACCATTCAATATGATCACGGCCGATCATCTAAAATCATTACCCCGTTCCTGTTTTTTCCCCATATCCCTTGATTCCTTTAACCCTAAGAGCTAAATCTAACTCTCTCTTGAAAAATCTAACTATCTCTTGATTTTATTGCAATTTTTATAATAGCTCTGGATATTTTTTAACAATGAATACATAATGCAAAAAAAACCCATAACTGTTCATTTGAAATTGTAGCAAATATGTTTTTCCCCCCTTGGTAATAAGTATTAAGCTTCACCCTTCATTGCTCCTGATCATCCTCTGTCAGTCAAAGAGATGGGATTCCCGAATGTCATTATTTTCCCCAGCAGAAACAAACCTGTGGTCATTTCACACTGCTCAAGTGGTTAATGAGCTGATTAATCATCAGTACTTGGTTGTAAATGCAACTGTCCAGAAAGAATGCACAAGTAGTTGCTCTGTATAATATTCTGAAAGGTTTTCCAATTATGATCTCTCTGCCTGCCTGAAAGGCAGCAATAGAATTTAAAACAAATCATTGCAAACAGATAGGGACAGACAGCGTCTTCAATTCTGAACAGTTTAAATTAAGGAATGAACTACAAATAACTTGGTAGCTTATAGAATGGTTAGCTTGGTAGCATATCTTTAATTCATTGTTCTATATCTCTCTACATCATCGTCCATATCTCTCGTTTCCCTTTCCCATGAAGAAGGGTCTCAATCTGAAATGTCACCCATTCCTTCTCTCCAGAGATACTGCCTGTCCCGCTGAGTTACTCCAGCTTTTTGTTTCTATCTTCAGCTTATAGTTGTTCATTTGGCAACACATTGCCAACATTGCTGAAAGATAAATTCTTGAATTCGATGAAAGTGAAGCTCAGAGAAATTGTCCAAGCTTCTGATGTTGCCCATTGGTTACTGAATGGGATCTAACAGATCTAAAATGGAATCTATGAAGCATGGCAAAATTGTATTGCAGATTGGGAAAGAGTCTTGAACAATTGTGATCACCTACAGTTGCCAGTATCACAAGCAAAGATTTTCTACATGTTGCAATGATGTGACATGGCAATTTGGATCGTAACCTGAAATTTCTGATCATGAAAATAGGAATATAGGGACAGGACTCAAACCTTCTCTGCGAGTCTGTCTCTCATATTTATCATGGTTGACCAAAATCACTTTATTTAGTTTTATATAACATAACACCTTCAAGTAAGAGTAGTGTTTTTAATCTCAACATTGAAATTTCAATTATTTTGTTTTCACAATTTGCAGGAAATATTTCCCTATTTCCATGACTCTGCGAATAAGTGTTTTTTTAAATAATCTTTGAAAAACTATTTTAATTTTAAACATTTAATTTTAATGTGAATTATATTCTTTCGATATCCAATTAAATATATTGATAACCATAATCTCTCAGTAGAATCTTCCTTCAAGATACTTTCCTTATGAGAATGCAATTCTCACCCATTTGATCTTGTGTCGTAATATAAGCAGCACATTAGGGCAGAGAATCTGAGGCAAAGAGCGTCTAATTCAATATAAATATCCTGAAATATGGTGCCAAGGAGTAAATGCCACAATACAGATATGGATTAACCAGACCTTTGTACAACAATTAATTAAATTCCCATATTATTGATCTGTCACCTTTCTGAGAATGTCCTTTTGAATTATACTTTGTAATGGTCTATTAGATTAATATATGCCTGTATATGGACTTGGAAACCTCTCTGTTCTTCCACAATTACCATCTTCAAATCCATTCTATGATCAGTTCAAAGGATGTCCTCATACATCTGTGCATTGAAGAGTTTTGCCCACTCACTAAACGGAATAATGTCCTTCTCAAATATCTTCTGCTTCCTTAATTTGTAAAATAAATTTGGTCAATGGTAAACTCTCTATTCTTTCATTTAAGGGTTGGATATTCTGCTTTAATAGCTGGCAAAAGGTCAGGACTAATGCTGAATCAGAAAGCCTGATCTTCCATTAAGTGGTTGCTAATCTGGGACAAACATATTATCTGACTATATTCACAAAATGCTGGAGTAACTCAGCAGGTCAGGCAGCATCTCGGGAGAGAAGGAATGGGTGACGTTTCGGGTCGAGACCCTTCTTCAGACTGATGTCAAGGGGGCGGGACATAGGAAGGATATAGGTGGAGACAGGAAGATAGAGGGAGATCTGGGAAGGAAGAGGGGAAGGGAGGGACAGAGGAACTATCTAAAGTTGGAGAAGTCGATGTTCATACCACTGGGCTGCAAACTGCCCAGGCGAAATATGAGGTGCTGTTCCTCCAATTTCCGGTGGGCCTCACTATGGCACTGGAGGAGGCCCATGACAGAAAGGTCAGACTGGGAATGGGAGGGGGAGTTGAAGTGCTCGGCCACCGGGAGATCAGTTTGGTTAATGCGGACCGAGCGCAGGTGTTCAGCGAAGCGATCGCCGATCCTACGCTTGGTTTCGCCGATGTAAATAAGTTGACATCTAGAGCAGCGGATGCAATAGATGAGGTTGGAGGAGGTGCAGGTGAACCTTTGTCTTACCTGGAAAGAATGTTTGGGTCCTTGGATGAAGTTGAGGGGGGAGGTAAAGGGACAGGTGTTGCATCTCGTGCGGTTGCAGGGGAAAGTGCCCGGGGATGGGGTGGTTTTGGTAGGAAGGGACGAGTGAACCAGGAAGTTACGGAGGGAACGGTCTCTGCGGAACGCAGAGAGGGGAGGGGATGGGAAGATATGGCCAGAGGTGGGGTCCCGTTGTAGGTGACGGAAATTTTGGTGGATGATATGTTGGATCCGCTGGCTGGTGGGGTGGAAGGTGAGAACGAGGGGGATTCTGTCCTTGTTGCGAGTGGGGGGAGGGGGAGCAAGAGCGGAGCTGCGGGATGTAGAAGAGACCCTAGTGAGAGCCTCATCTATAATGGAGGAGGGGAAGCCCCGTCTCCTGAAGAACGAGGACATCTCGGAAGCCCTAGTGTGAAACACCTCATCCCGGGCGCAGATGCGGCGTAGACGGAGCAATTGGGAGTAGGGGATAGACTTTTTGCAGGGGATAGACTTTTTACTTATCCCCTACTCCCAATTCCTCCGTCTACGCCGCTCCGCACCTCATATTTCGCCTGAGCAGTTTGCAGCCCAATGGTATGAACATCGACTTCTCCAACTTTAGATAGTTGCTCTGTCCCTCCCTTCCCCTCCTCCTTCCCAGATCTCCCTCTATCTTCCTGTCTCCACCTATATCCTTCCTTTGTCCCACCCCCGACATCAGTCTGAAGAAGGGTCTCGACCCGAAACGTCACCCATTCCTTCTCTCCCGAGATGCTGCCTGACCTGCTGAGTTACTCCAGCATTTTGTGAATAAATCGATTTGTACCAGAATCTGCAGTTATTTTCTTATATTATCTGACTATATGTTTTTCTCAGTTATCCTTGATACTGTACTTTGAGCAAAAGTGGAGAAACAAGGAACTGCAGATGCTGGGATCTTGAATATAAACACAAAGCGCTGAAGTAACTCAAACTTCACCCGAAACGTCACCCATTCCTTCTCTCCAAAGATGCTGCCTGTCCCGATGAGTTACTCCAGCTTTTTGTGTCCATCTTTGGATCGGTGACTTTTCAGATCTGTTCTCTTGCCTGACCTTTTGACTAATGTTTATCCCCCAATTAAATTTATTGAAATTTTAAAAGGAAATCTGACCATTAGGAGCTTGCTTTGCACTAAATGGCTACTGTACTAAAATTATGCTGATAAAGCTATTCTAATCAATGTGGAACACTCCAGATTCAGTCATACAGCACAGAAAATGACCCTTTTGGGGTATGGACTCATCCATGCCGACCAGAATGCCCATCTACGCTTGTCCCATTTGCTTGCATTTGGTCCATATCCCTCCAAACCTTTTCTATCTATGTACCTGCCCAGTGTCTTTTAAATGTTGCAAGTGTATTTGCCTCAACTACGACCTCCGGTAGCTCATTCCATATACCCATCACCCTCTGAATGAAAATGTTGTCCTTCAGGTACCTATTATATTTTTCCCCTCTCACCTAAAACCTTGGTCCTCTGGTTCTTGATTCCCCTACCTTGGGTAAGAGACTCTGTGCATTCACCCTATAAATTCCCCTCATGTTTTTATACATCTCTACAAGCTCAACCGTTAGCCACCCATGCTCCAAGGAATATAGTCATGCCTAATCTCTCCTAATCTCTTCCTATAGCTTAGGCACTTAAGTTCTAGCAACATCCTTATAAATTCTCTCTGCAGTCTTTCCAGTTTAATGACATCCTTCCTATAGTAGGGTGACCAAAACTGAACGCAAAACTCCAAATGTGGCCTCATCAATGTCTTCTACACCTATAACAGGATGTCCCAAATTCTGTGTAGAAACAAAGAACTACAGATGCTGGTTAATACACAAAAGAACACCAAGTGCAGGAGTAGCTCAACAGGTCAGGCAGCATCTCTGGAGACCGTGATAGGTGATGGTTCGGGTCAGAACCCTTCTTCAAACTGAAAGCAGTCTGCAGACCCAAAATGTCACATATTCTTGTTCTCCAGGGATGTTGCCTGACCTGCTAAGTTAGTCCAGCACTTTGTATCCTTTTGTGTCTCAACTTTTATACTCATTACCTCACCGATGAAGGCTAATGTATCAAAAGCCATCTTTATCTTTCCGCTTGTGACACCACTTTGAGGGAACAATGTACCTGCACTCCTAGATCCCTCTGCTTTACAACACTCCACAGGCCTGTGAAAGCCCTGCCCTGGTTTGACCTCCAAAAATCAACACCTCTGCATTGAACTCCATTAGCCATTCTTCAACTCACCTGCACAGCTGGTCAAGATCCTACTGTGATTTTTGCTAACCCTCCTCACTCTCTTTGATTCCACCTACTTTTGTGTCAGTTGCAAACTTACTGATCTTGCTTTGCACATTCTCATTTAAATCTCTAATATAAACCACAAATTGCAATGGGCCCAGCACTGATACCTGAGGCACATTATTAGTCATAAGCCATTTGCTATTCTTTCCTAAAATCTTGAAGAGTGTTGCATAAATCTAAGTAAGTCCTATTTTGTCCATTCTGCTGTGCAATAAATGTACAACCTTCGTGTTTTAAAGCTTTTAGAGCACAGAAAACCCATTGAGAATCCTCCCATGGGTTGGTTTGCTTGAATTCTAATTATTGAGTTAATTAGTGCTTTCAAAATAGAATACCTGGTCCTTTATCCCACTGCTATTTCTGAGACATTATTACGCACAAATTGCCTGCTGCATTCACATAAATAAGAACCACAAATGTATTGCAAAGTGTTTCATTGGGTCAATGGTAACTCCAAGATTTTCTGAAGCACAGTAGGAAATATAACAGGTTATTATCTCCAGCAGCTTAAAAACAGAAGGAGGATTTGAAGATCTATATTCTACTTACAGATCTTTGCCCCTTTGGGGCTGTTTTGCACAATCCAACCGTGATCCCATGCACAATTTGCCAATCACAATTCATTCTGGGTCTCACTGGCCAAATGTCTCTGGACCTGGTTTAGAGAAAAGCCATCAGAATTTAAAAAGGACCATAATACTTTGATAAATCCTGCAAGGTGAAGCAATTATGCTAAATGTTTTGGGGGGAGATCTCCCTTGCTGGCTTATCCATTAATTCCCTGTTTTGAGTCTGTGAGTTAAACAGTGGGAAATCTGAGCATGTATTCGAAAGGAAAAAGCAGCATCATTTTCTGTGAAGAATTTGATGTGAGTGATTAAAACAGCAATGATAAAAGCAAAGATGTGTGAATGCGCATTAAATTTCTACAGATTTGGGATAGTGCTGCAGCGTTTGTTTGGTCAGAAGCTTTAGACTTTTGACTTTAGAGATACTGCGTGGAAACAGGCCCTTTGGCTCATCAAGCCCACGCCGACCAGCGATCACTCCATACACTAAGACTTTCCTACACACTGGGGACAATTACAACTTTTACCAAAGCCAATTAATCTACAAACCTGTACATCTTTAGTGGGAGGAAACCGGAGCACCAGGAAAAAACCCATGCAGTCACAGGGAGAACGTACAAACGCCATACGGCAGCACCTGTAGTCAGGATCGAACCCAAGTCCCTGTTGCTGTCAGGCAGCAACTCTACTGCATCGCCACTGTGCCGCCCAAATGTAAAATGTTTCATACTGATTGAAAAAGAGACACACACATAAAGGAAATTATCTAGTATGATTGACTTTTGTTCTGCACTTGAAACATTCTCAATTTCACCATTGCTAGTCTCTTTTTTAAGGTCTTTGCTGAGAATATTTTATTGGGCAAATTTTAGAAGTTCTTAAATCAATATGGTTTACCTCATTGTCATTGAATGAGCCTCATGTCCCGATATCATAAGTTAGAGATAAGTAACAAACTGCAGATGCTGGAATCTTGCCGCTGAAGCAGCATATACAAGAACCTTTTGGTGAGATGGAACAGATATTCATTGTTCAAAGAGAAGGTCTAGTCAATACTTGCAAATGGAGAGAATTTGGTAGAGGTCACATTGGTGAAGGGGCATCTGAAGAGGGGTCCTGGCCCAAAACTTTGCCTATCCATGTTCTCTAGAGATGCTGCCTGACCCACAGAATTACTCCAGCACTTTGTGGTCTGAACAATAATTGCACATTTATGTTGAAAACAAAATATAATAAATAATATTAGCAAAACTAATGTAATATTTTTATTGAAGGGCTAGACCAAGTGGACCCATTGGGCCCAAACCAGCATTGGTGCAGCACCCTCTCCTCCCCCCTCCCCTCCCCCCCTCCTCCCCTCCCCTCTCCCCCTCCTCCCCTCCCCTCTCCCCCCTCCTCCCCTCCCCTCTCCCCCCACCCGTCCCTTCTCCCCCCACCTCCCTTACCTCCCCCTCCCCTCCCCTCCCCTCCACCCATCCCCTCCCCCTCCCCCCTCCCCTATCCCTCCATCCCCCTCAACCCCCCTTATCTTCCCTCCCCCTCCCTCCCTTACCCCTCTCTCCCTACGAGATAGATTTAAACTTTAAAATGTGAATAACTTTAAAAATATAACATAAATTTCAATGAAACTTCTTCCATAAGCACCAAAGGGACGACGGTGAGTAAGGTGGGCCTAAAATTGTTGCACTATCGTGACGGTTTTGGCTGTAGTTCAGGAACAAACAAACGAGAGTTTTAGTATATAGATGAAGTTTCTGGAAAATATTCTAAGGGGAGTAGGAGGCAACCGTGGCTAACAAGGGAAGTTATGGATGGAATAAAACTAAAAGAAAAGATGTATAACATAGCAAAGAGTAGCCGGAAGCCAGAGGATGGGAACTTTCATAGGACAACAGAAGGTAACAAAACGGGCAATATGGGCTAAAAAGATGAAGTACGAGGGGAAGCTGGCCAAGAATATAAAGAAGGACAGTAAAAACTTCTTTAGATATGTTAAGGGAAAAAGAGTAGCAAAGTCAAATGTGGGTCCCTTGAAGGCAGACACGGGTGAAATTATTATGGGTAACATGGAAATTGCAGAAGAGTTGAACAGGTACAACAGACCAGTTAGCCTGACTTCGGTGGTGGGAAAGATGCTGGAGTCAATTATTAAAGAGGTAATAACGGTGCATTTGGATAGCAGTAAAAGGATAAGTCCAAGTCAGCATGGATTTATGAAAGGGAAATCATGCTTGACTAATCTTCTGGAATTTTTTGAGGATGTGACAAGTAAAATAGATGAAGAGGAGCCAGTGGATGTAGTGTATCTAGACTGTCAGAAAGCCTTTGATAAGGTCCCGCACGGGAGATTGGTGACTAAAATTAAAGCACATGGTGTTGGGGGTAGGGTGTTGACATGGATAGAAAATTGGTTGGCAGACAGGAAGCAAAGAGTAGGAGTAAATGGGTCCTTTTCAGAATGGCAGGCAGTGGCGAGTGGAGTGCCGCAAGGCTCGGTGTTGGGGCCGCAACTGTTTACCATATATATTAATGATTTGGAAGAGGGAATTAGAAGCAACATTAGCAAGTTTGCGGATGACACAAAGCTGGGTGGCAGTGTAAACTGTGAAGAGGATGTTAGGAGGTTGCAGGGTGACCTGGACAGGTTGAGTGAGTGAGCAGATGCGTGGCAGATGCAGTATAATATAGATAAATGTGAGGTTATCCACTTTGCCGGCAGAAACAAGGAGTCAGATTATTATCTCAATAAAGTCACTGAAAGTTGGCGTGCAAGTACAGCAGGCAGTGAAGAAAGCTAATGGAATGTTGGCCTTCATAACGAGAGGATTTCAGTATAGGAATAAAAAGGTTCTTCTGCAGTTGTATAGGGCCCTGGTAAGACTACATCTGGAGTATTGTGTACAGTTTTGGTCTCCTAATTTGAGGAAGGACATCCTTGTAATTGAGGCAGTGCAGCATAGGTTCACAAGATTGATCCCTGGGATGGCGGGACTGACATATGAGGAAAGATTGAAAAGACTAGGCTTGTATTCACTGGAGTTTAGAAGGATGAGAGGGGATCTTATAGAAACATATAAAATTATTAAAGGACCGGACAAGCTAGATGCAGGAAAAATGTTCCCAATGTTGGGCGAGTCCAGAACCAGGGGCCACAGTCTTAGAATAAAGGGGAGGCCATTTAAAACTGAGGTGAGAAAAAACTTTTACACCCAGAGAGTTGTGAATTTGTGGATTTAAGAGATAGTTAGATCGAGCTCTAGGGGCTAGTGGAATCAGGGGATATGGGCAGGCACCAGTTACTGATTGGGGACGATCAGCCATGATCACAATGAATGGCGGTGCTGACTCGAAGGGCCAAATGGCCTCCTCCTGCACCTATTTTCTATGTTTCTATGTCTATGTTTCTATATTAAAGAAGTAAAGGTAAAAGTTAGCACAAGTTATCCCTAGTCTCCAGAGCTTTAGGCTCAGGAAGCTAAAGGAATAAGTGGTAGAATGTTGAAAATTGAGGATGTGGAGATATCCAGTGGTTCGAGATCTTAAAAGGATTGGAGGAGCTAGAGCATGAAACAACCTGTAAACGAAAAAAAGAGATGGTTTTAAACTTACGACGACAGAGGTCTGGAAGCCAGGAGTGCCCATCTGTCCTTAGTGCCAATCATCCTTTGGTAGCAACACACAAATGGGCATCTAGACCTGGTAAACCTTTGGCCTGCACAAAGGCAGAATGCATCTGACTCATTAAAATGCAGCTGGTGCTAAAACGCAGGACCCGAACCATGCAACATGCTGAGAGAACTCCTGGTCCCTTCCCTGTAACACTGTTCAATGTGCAGTCATTATTGAACTGAAAAGGTAGAGCAGATGGGTGGCTGATTTTTCCAAAGGTCCAACTAGATTTGTGGTTAATGGGCCCATGTGATAAACTGACATACCAGGAGCAGACATAATGAAGTTCACACCTGCTTTAAATTCTGGTCAAACAGACGACTGACATCTCCAGCAGAAATTTCAGTGTTTGGACAGATCGGAAGGCTCCTGTCTGGAACTCTGAAAAGGTCACCAAAATCATTGTTGTTTGTTGCATCATCCAGAGTTTCCCCATTTAGACAGGAGCAGCCAAGCAACCTTAACCCTTGATGGCTAATGTGGTTTAAGGTAACTAGCAGGCAGTCAATGAAGATAAGTTTATGGAACTATCATCTGTCTATGATTCATCTTCCACATGAATGTGCAGGAAAGAAAACTGCAGATGCTGGTATAAATCGAAGGTAGACACAAAATGCTGGAGTAACTCAGCGGGTCAGGCAGCATCTTTGGAGAGAAGGAATGGGTGACATTCCACATGAATATACTTGTTCTACTGCGGCTACGTAAACAGCCCACTCTTCGTAATAATCAACTGCACATCAACTATCATGCACACCTCATCAACCTACCACCTGCTCCTTTAATATGCCTCTTGGTTCTCGGTAGTCCATATAATCATGGTTGTGGCGAACAACTAGGAAAGGGCATGTCATGGCTAATGCACACAACAGTTGAAAGTTTTTTTAAAAAAAATACTGCTAAAATCTATACGGCAACAATGGATGTTCCTTACATCATCTTCATAGGCAATCCCTTATGGTTGAGGATTACTTGCTTCTACTGCAGTTCTGTGGGTTCTGGGGAGTCACAGTCATAGTGTCATACAGCACATAAACAGTCCCTTCGACCCAACTTGCTCATGCCAACCAAGGTGAGCCTGTGTCGATCAAGATGTATCACCTCAAGTTGTTAATCATGAGAGTGAACCTTTCTGCAGGAGATCTGCAGACTGTCACAAGGTCAGGTGGCATTTGGCAGAGACAGGGGAGGATGCATTCTTCCTCTAGCACCTTTGTGTGGCTTTGCCAGTTCCGTAGCAAACCTTCTCTCACATTGCCTGTCATGTCAAGGAAGATTTGAGGCATGTTGTGCCTTCCACCTAATGTTGCTGCAGGAGATTTGAAAGGTAATGTGAGGGAAGGCTTGCTAATTCTAACACTTAATCCTTTCGAGTGGAAAGTGTTTTTGTTGTCCAAATAAGGCAACACAAAAATAACACCGAAAGGCACCTCATGTTACCTGATCCTGTTGCCCAACAATATCAAATGTGATTGTCGCAGACTTCCTCTCATTAAACATGCGAGCTTTAAAGTTGTGTTGTTGGGTCTAATGTGACTGAACAGTAACAGTGGGAAGATTCATATTATAGGCCTGGAGAGAGTTAAAATCACTCAGGAGTGCTTTAAGCGTATACTTATCATTTTAACAAATGTTTCTCTGTACCAAGGGATGCTGAGTGTTGAGTATAATTTCACAGGTTAGAACCAATTGCACTTGTTGGAGGCAAGGGTATTTATTCAGGCATTTCCACTAATCAGTATCTTAATTCCAACAATTATCTGCATGTTAATAGCCTTGGTTGCATCACAGGGTCAGAACCAAGAATATTACTGATGCACTGACATTACATATCTGTGTTCAGTCGAGCTTGCACTTTAAGCCAGTTTCTGCCAGTCATGTTAATCAATGCCGCAGTCTGCCATAGCTAACAATTTGACATCTTGACCTTTCTGTAGACAAAGGAATACTTTACACCCACTAACATCATTTCACTTGAATATGGTGCTGCTGGATAATGGGACTTTGCTGACTCGCTGATTGCATGGGTCTCACCCTATAACCAAGCAGTCTGCAGTCATTAGAATTAACTTTCTCTAGAAAGAAGAGAATCAGGCAGCACCTGTCTTTTTCTAGATTGTGCTCTTAGAACATAGAACCTCAATGTCTGTTCCAAACATGATGCTACGTCATAGATTCTGAAAGTTGGTATTATTAAAGGGCCAAATAGGTCAACTGGCAACTTCTAACTTTAGATCACTATAGGAGCAGGTCTTTTTCTTCCCACAGGGAACAAGCAGTCTCCTGGTCTTTGTTTCAGCAGGGAAGCACTGGCCATGATCTAGGATCTGATGAGATATTTAGTTGTCCCTGGTCAGGTGTTCCTGACAGGAAGCCTCTGGCTGAATGAGAATCCAGTGTGGAATTATGCAGCCAGCTCAGTCTGAGACAGGTTGCGTTTGGGTAGATGGGTAACTTGGGGAGAGGCAGTACTGCAAAGGGTATGCTTGTTATATTAAATTCCAACATAGGAAACAGCAATAATTTTGAAAACTAAATGTTAAAAATCTATCCTAATGCAGATAACATTGGATGGATGATTAAGTGCGATAACCAGGTGGTCCACTGTGACATGCAGAAATAATGAAATGTATTGCATAGTCTCCACAGTACTGGGGCTACGTATCTTAACAGGGAATATATCCTTTACTTTCCGCGGGGAGGAAGAGAGAGGGAGAGGGTGGAAAGAGAATTATACAAGGAATAATGGAGTGGTAGGGTGTGTAGAGATGAGAGGAGAAAACATTGGACAAGTGATCAGGGATGGGTACTGCAACGACCCAATTGTTGGGGTGAATGGTGATGGAGAGTAGGCCTCTTGCTTAATTAAACATTGGGAGGGATGGGACCCCTGGCTCAGTTTGAGTGTCAATAGGGTGGGGCTTGAATGGGGTACTGGTCACGGGGAGTGCAAAAGCAAATATATCTTGTGAACTATATCTTGGAGCAGCATGATGTGGCAGCGGTAGAGTTGCTGCCTTACAACACACTGCACCGGAGACCTGGGTTCGATCCTGACTACGGGTGCTGTCTGTATAGAGTTTGTACAATCTCCCCATGACCTGCGAGGGTTTTCTCTAAGATCTTCGGCTTCCTCCCACACTCCAAAGACTTACAGGATTTGTAGGTTAATTGACTTGGTATAAGCATATGTAGGATAGTGTTAATGTGTGAGGATCGCTGGTCGTTGCGGACTCGGTGGGACAAGGGGCTATTTCCGCGCTGTATCTCTAAACTAACCTAAACTATGTCACCTAATTATAAAATAGTGATATGTGTGAAAGATTCTCATGAATCCTACCTTATATAATTAACATTGGTATAAAGGTCATATATTCAGTCTTACAATTGACTCGGGATACATGCAGCTGATGAGAGAATAATTCTGAAAGAAGCAGGGTGAATATCAACCTTTGCCAAAGCCTCATTATCCACTTTTCCAATAAAGCCCTAAGTTATACTCGCCACTCACTCAAAGTTGAGACACGGTGCACCAAAGTATGGCCCACACCTAACATTGATGGTGAGTTAAGTCAAGACTCAAGAGAGTCAAGAGTGATTAAATGTCATACATACCTAAAACTATGAGCTGCTTACTTGGTGAGGAATCAAATATAGCTTTATTGCCTTAGAGGATGTTTTAATCTCTCTGCCTATTGTGATCGCTGAGAGTGCAAGAGATTGCAGATGGTCAAGTCTTGAGCATGAAGCAAACCCTGCTACTCAGGCAGCCCCTGTGGAGGAAATGGACAAACAATGTTTCAGGTCAGGTACCTTCCTCAGCCTTATGACAAAACTGAAGAAGGGTGCAAACTGAACCATTGTCTGTTCATTACCTCGACAGGTGCTGCCTGAATCTCCGAGTTCTTCCACCATTTTAATTTTTTGGTGTTACCACTGAGTTGGCTTTGTCTTTGATTGTAAGATTAATTGTGCTATAATTCCCCGTAGAGATACTAAATGTGCAGATCTAGTAGCAGTATTCCCAGAAAAAAATGTATTACACAAATGATATAAATTGAAAGGAGTGCTGGATTTTGTTCAAATTCCTGAATTTATTTTGCAAAGAAATATGACTTAGTTCAAGTTCCAAAATCAAATTAATTTAACAAGGCGTTGCTTTACTTAGTCGTGATATATTTTAATTTTCACAGTCCTTAACAGTAAAAGGTTTTCAAGTGTCTGTATTGTTTGTGAAGTTGATAAATAGATGTTTGGTGGATGTTCCTTTAACACCAGCATGATCAATGTGCATAAAGCTTTATCTTATGATCTTTGGTGCATGCCAATGAGAATAGTGCAAGGCATAAGATGCTGTATTGTTGAACACCATAGGAAGTTCAGCTCGGCCACCAGGGTTTTACTGAGTAATGCACATTGCAATCATTGCTTTCAGATTGGAAGCTGTCAGAGACTCAGCGAGATTTTCTTGTCCTGTTTGTTGCTGCTCCCTGTACTGTAAATATTATTTAAGGCTCTTAACCCTTCCTCTTCGCTCATGGCAATAATGGGTAGAGAACCATTCTGTGATTGCTTGTCATACAAATAGTGGCGGACTGCTGCTTTCTGTACTCATTGCATTTCAGTTGCCTTTGCAAATTTGTTCAGTGTGTTCACCTTGTTGCAATTAAGCTCCTCTGAATGGTCACAGTAGCCAATCAACTTAACTATGCCCATTCAGAGGAGCTCAATTGCATCAAGGTGAACGCACTGAACCAAAAGCTGACAGATTTGGTATTATTGGTGTCTTCTTGGTGTCATCCTCTGCCCGGTCCTTCTATAACATAGTTAAAACCGATAAACATCTCCATGTTTAAATACTTCCTGTGTCTTGTCGCAGATACTCATATTTCATGTATATTCAGCTTGAGCCAGGTTGCCATTTCTCCCCAAGGTCTATTTGCCCTCACAATTTCCTATTCCGTCCAACTGATAGGAATGCTTTGTAAATTATTTGTGCCATATCTGGATTTCTCTGTTTGACTCCAGTGTGAAGTGTTGAAAAAAAATCCACCGAGACTCAGAAGCCCTAACAAATTTGACTGACCATTCAATTGGCTTCTCCAGATTGTCTGCAAAAACTTCTTTGAATAATATTGCAACCTGGGGAGAAATTAACCATCTCACTCGGTACTTCAAGAGGTAACAGCCTTAATGCAACAGTTACTCTTCAACAACCAATACTGCCTTTAGCACATTTACCATTAAAATTTGCAACGCACCATTCATTCTTGCTGCCATTCAGTATATGTTTTATCGTTTGCAAGATATTCATATCTCGGTGTGTTTCTTAGTTCCAATATTAATTTTGCAACTATCATTTAGGCTGATCAGGAATTCCTTGGTGAGCGAGGATAGAATGATCAGCCATGATCACATTGAATGGCGGTGCTAGCTCGAAGGGCCGAATGGCCTCCTCCTGCACCTATTGTCTATTGTCTATTGATAGATCATTCTTGAGGAAGCGGGAAGGAGTGCAAGCTTTCCTCCATTTGTTGTGCTTCAGCCCGCTGTTACCATTGGCATTCATAAGCTCCTGCAAAACATGTTTCCGTATCTTTCTTGGAGATGAACCTGGAGATAATGTGTATCACAAAACATCGCTTTTAATTCCCCTTATGGAGCAGGAACAGTTGTACCATTGTGCTGTGCCCAATTTATCAAATAATCAAAACTGAATATCAATGCTTTTAATGGATGAAATGATTGTTTGATGCCATATACTGATGGTTATCTTTAAATGTAAATATTGTTTTAAATATGGTGCTGGTCAGATGTCGGATATGCCCAGTTGAGTTAGCTGCCATCAAGAGGTCAGAGCAGGACGGGAGGTATACTCTATATTATTTTATCAAAAGCATTGGCAACAGCAGGGTGGACATAATTATCTCTGTTATCTCTGCTAGGCAGCCTTTCTCACAGAGATTTTACAAAATTTGATTCAAACATTAAACAGGTGGTTAAAGGACTGAATGCAAGAATTTGAAAGCTGTTTCTTGTCTTTGGACTGATATCTGTTGAATGTTATAAACATAAAATTAACTAAACATATTGGAAACAAATAATGAGAAAAAAACTAAAGAATAAGTTATCTCAGAATTTCTTTTGTACACTCTATGTAACTTCTTCCAGATTCTTCTCAGTTCTGGCAAATTGATTGAATGAAGGATAAAATTTCTTTATCAAATACTGCCTGCAGAATTCTCAAAGCACAGAGTTAATTTTAAGAGGTCACAATGAATATTTCCTTAATCTGTCTCAGTGAAGCAATTGTCTTTTATATTCTTGCCTTTCTGATTTACTGAGCGCGAGTGAGATTGTTGAAGGAATTTCAAGCATTCTCACACAACTGGGCCAACATTTCCAAATTTCTATTAAAAAGTATTTGTTCTTGTGCCTTAATTTCCCTTTGGAGTCGATTTGTCTTTTGTCTTTTCAGCTCTTTTTATTATGCAAAGTTTTATCATGCTTGGGGCCCTCAGGTCTCCAATGATGTCTCTACTGTAGATGGATTCGAAAGATAATTAGGTGTGCTTCAGTAGCAACAAAGGATTAAAGGCATCAAAATTGGATTACATCGCATTGTTTTTTTTAAACCATTACGTAATACAAAATTGATTTTACCTGGAATAAATTGTATTAATAATTATTTCTAGTTAAAATTGCATCAGTCTTTTAAGTATAAGCATCTTTGTGCACAATTATTTTTGGCACAACCCGAGTTACTCCTTATTTACCTTAAAATACATAAAATCTCTGGATTATCCTTTATCTTCTCTGCCAAAGCTGCCTCATTGCCCCCTTTTTGCTCTCCTGATTACCTTCTTCATGCAACCCTTATACTCCTCCAGGGATTCACTTGATCACAGCTGCTTGCACCTGACCCAAGCCTCCTTACTTCTTCTGACCAGAGCTTCAAATCTCTTGTCATCCAGGGTTCCCTACCTCTGCCATCCTGTTCCTTCTCTCTAACAGGAACATGCAGTCCTTGAACTCTCACTGCCTCACTTTTAAAAGCTTCTTATTTTGTGCGGTCCTCTTGCCCAGAAAGAACCTTCTCCCATCAGTTATTCATGGAGATTAAGGTGATCAAGGTATCTTCCTCCCCACTGAATCAGGGAGATGCAGAGTTATGTTACTACATTTCACAACTTGTATAGTCTTAGAAATCAGCAGAAAGATTAGAAGGGAGTTGAGGAATCCACTTTTCATCCAAATGATGATTGAGGCTGATGCATGGCAGATGCAGTTTAATGTGGTAAGTGTGAGGTTATCCACTTTGGTGGCAAGAACAAGGAGGCGGATTATTATCTGAATGGTCTCAAGTTAGGAAAAGGGGAAGTACAATGAGATCTGGGTGTCTTTGTTCACCAGTCACTGAAAGCAAGCATGCAGGTACAGCAGGCAGTGAAGAAAGCTAATGGCATGTTGGCCTTCATAACAAGAGGCATTGAGTAAGGAGCAGAGAGGTCCTTCTGCAGTTGTACAGGGCCCTTGTGAGACCACACCTGGAGTATTGTGTGCAGTTTTGGGTCTCCAAATTTGAGGAAGGACATTCTTGCTGTGGAGGGTGTGCAAGGTTAATTCCCGGGATGGCGGGACTGTTATATGGTGAATGAATGGAGCGACTAGGCTTGTATACATTAGAATTTAGAAGGATGAGAGGGGATCTTATTGAAACAAATAAGATTATTATGGGATTGGACAAGCTAGAGGCAGGAAATATGTTCCTGATGTTGGGGGAGTCCAGAACCATGGGCCACAGTTTAAGAATAAGGGGTAGGCCATTTAGAATGGTGTTGAGGAAGAACTTTTTCACCAAGAGAGTTGTGAATCTGTGGAATTCTCTGCCTCAGAAGGCAGTGGAAGCCAATTCTCTGGATGCTTTCAAGAGGGAGTTAGATAGAGCTCTTAAAGATAACGGATTCAAGGGATATGGGGAGAAGGCAGGAACGGGGCACTGATAGTGGATGATCAGCCATGATCACAGTGAATGGCAGTGCTGGGGCGAAGGGCCGAATGCCCTGCTCCTGCACCTATTGTCTATTGTCTACTGAGTTCAGCGCCTAAAATGGCTGGTTAAGTTTCTATGGCTCCATGATTTTCACACATTCACACAAATTTGGAAGTGGTTGAGAGCTTCAAGTTCTTTGGCGTAAACCTTACCAACAATCTGTTGTGGACCAACCACATTAAAGCTTCAGCCAAGATATCACACCAAAGCCTCTACATGTTAAGGAGACTAAGGAAATTCAGTATTTCTCCAATGACTCCTAGAAACTTCTGTAGACGCACCATTGAAAGCTTACTGTCAGGTTGCATCACAGCTTGGTTTTGGAACAGCTCTGCCCAAGAGCACAAGAAATTGCGGAGAATGTGGATGTAACCCAGTTAATCACAGTCCAGACTCACCATCATTGACTCCATCTACACGTTACACTAATGGTCACAAATTGACTTGACTTTAGATTTTAAACTTTAGAGATACAGCGTCCCCTCATTATTTCCAATAGAGAGACTTATTCCATAAAGAGATGCTAAATCACAGCCTGCTATGGAACCAAGTAATCTCCTTCACACTCCAAACATCAACACAAACACAGTGGGCAAATAATCAGCCGAGAAAACAGAGATGAATCATAAAGTACTCACATTTGTTATGCATGCCCACATGCACTGATTACAGGATGTCAAAAAATAATTCCCTGATTCCTTTATTCGAGCACCTTGAAGTAACATTCTTCTATTTTCTAACATACTGAGGGTCAGCTTGCTCAATGAATTCCAACTTCTGTCTATACAATTCCATTCTGTAAGTGTAAATATTGGTGGAAAGCTTGATCACCTAAGAATGTTGCATCTGTTTCCTGTGTAACTACTTCTATGTCCCCGTCATAACATCTGGAAGTTTTCTCCCTCTCCTTTGTAACTTCTCTCTCTTCCCAGCCAACCACAATGCATTTTGCTGTATGGTTATTGTGGAAAGTGTGCCGTGAAGGCCAAAGTCTCAGCAAGGCACTGAACCAATTGTAGTTCCACCGGGAACCACACAGGTCCCATTTTTGTGCTTCTTTCTGGGTGTAAAAGGCTCTCAAGTCATTGGATCTTTGACCCAACATTACCTTTTTTTTTTTAAGAGGTTTTAAGTATAGCATTAGCATAATACTCAACAGAGTATGTGAAAAATAGTTGAAGTCCATTTGCAAGGTTAAAGTGCTCTGCGGCAAGGAAAGCAAGGATATTTCTATATTTTAAATCCATATCCTCACCATCCTGTGAGAAAAAAATCATCTTTGCACATAAAAGCCACTTGAATTACACTAGTGTATATGGTTAGTTGTTCTCACCTTAACACAATCAGTTCCAATGAAGTTAAACAAGACTGATAATCAAGTCAGAAAAAGGGCCCCGTCCTAAAATGTTGCCTATCCATTTTCTCCAGAGATGCTGCTTGACCCGTTGAGTTACTCCAGCACTTTATGTCTATCTTGGTATATCTGTAGTTCCTCTTTATTACTCAAGTGGCTCTTCCTCACTTCTGAAACATTTTATTGATCTGAAATATTAACTACGTTTCATTCTCCATAGTTATTGCACGACCTCCCAAGTACCCTCCGCATTTTCTATTTTTATTTTGCTATTATTTATGTTTGTTTTAGGTTTGGGCAAATTTAGTTTTGTTTAATTTAGAGATGATAAATTCGGCCCACCAAATCTGCGCTGACCAGCGATCCCCGCACACTAACACAATCCTACACACACTAGGGACAATTTACATTTATACTAAGTCAATTAACCTACAAACCTGTATGACTCTGGAGTGTGGGAGGAAACAGAAGATCTCAGAGAAAACCTATGCGGTCACGGGGAGAATATACAAACTCCATACAGACAGCGCCCGTAGTCAGGATCGAACCCGGGTCTCTGGTGCTGTAAGGCAGCAACTCTATTGCTACGCCAACATGCTGCAGAGGCAACATTTTGTTTACAGCTGCATCTCTGATGGGATTTTGATCAAAGCACTATCTGACTTTGTTTTGGAGCTTATATGTTTGTCACGGCTATACATTTCTTCTCGTGGGTAAATTCAGTAGTAGATGACACACCATTCAGGAAAGACATTGGCTTAATAGCCACTTTCACAGAGTGACATTTCCTTTGGTAATATTACCTCTGACATATTTTAACTAAGGTTTGCGAAGAACTGGAATGCACGGCAGTTGGTATCCTTGGTCATTTATCTGGCAGATGTTCTCTGCAAGGAAGCGTAACACTTGGATGCATTTTGGCATGAAGCCGATTATGTGCTGGTGATAAGTTGGTTTTGCATCTCAAAGCACTGACCTTAAAGGCCGATGCATTCATCTGTGTTTGATAGTTGTTTGGCAAGACTACACTGCGACCATTACACAAATCCATTGGAAGTGATAGTCAATAAATACAACAGACAATAAATGCCAATTTAATTACCTTTATCGTGTTGAGGAACTTGGGTAGCAAAGCACACAACAGAGAAACAAGCAATACCATGCAACCATGGGTTCAAAATCACACTGTCAAAGTGAGTGAAATAATTCAGTTGTGGAGATGAAACCCTAATCATCCATTATGAGGAGAGCATTGTAAATGTGGATGTACTAATATATCAACACTGCAAGCATTCCTAGAGCTCTAAAAAAAATCATGAGGAGGAATACGAATGAGCAAAATTCACAAAAATGAGCAAACAAAGATGACTGACAAAGCTTTTGAGCACAATATTTTATTTATGCTCTTCAAAAAACTATTGCATTTCCCATCAACTTTCCTGGGGAAGAATGACAGGTTACTAGTATTTGAGAATGATAATTTAGTCACAACTTTGGAAATTATGTTTTCAGTTCGCAGAATGAAATTAAACTTACAAGTTTATTATTTTTTTCTTTTATTACATACTTTAAATAGCAAATAGCCTGCGAGCATGAAATGTAAGACATAAGAATTAGAAGTCAGAATTAGACAATCAGCTCTTGTGCCACTCATACATTCCATATGACCATGGCTACCTTTCCTTCTCAACTCAACTTCCCCATCCAATACCTATATCTTTTGCTTTTGAATAGGTTTGAATAAATCTCAAATAGTTTTTTTCTACATATTAGAATAAAGGAGGCTGAAGAAAATGATAGACATTGCCCAATCCATCAAGGTACTGATCTCCCCAGTACGAGATATATAAAGACCTCATGAAAGCACCTATTATCATCAAAAATCCATGCCACCCTGGCTATGCTCTTATCTTGCTGTTAACATTGGTCAGAAGGTACAGGAGCCTGTGACCATTAACTCCAGTTTCACGAACAGCTTCTTCCAATCAATCATCAGGCTCTTGAACAACCTAACACAACTCTAATCGTAACATTACTTCAGCACCGAACTGCTATGAACATTATAAGGTAGCCATGGTCATATGGAATGTATGAGATTGCAATAGGTACTTTGGCTTGTACTATTTGTCTGGCTACCTAGAATAACTAGTAATTTATTGTATTATTGTTTATTATATATTTACTAATTGGGTTGTTGCAATAATGTCCCTACAAAGCTGCAGCAAGTAAAAATGTAATTGTTCTTGCTTCATGGCATCTGACATTCTTGACTCTTCAATCTATGTAATTTTTGTATTTATTTATACCTATAGATATTTGAATAACCTTGATATTTTCCCTTTACCATAACAGATAAATAATGCTATGCCAACAATATAATAAGCTGTATTGTGTTCATGACCTTAAATTAATGCATGAATGCATAAGAAGGCTGAGGGGTGGTCTAGACTATACTTCAGACTTTCGAGATACAACTTGGAAACAGGCCCTTTGGCCCACCAAGTCCATGCAAACCAGCGATCACCCTGGGTGCTAGTTCTATCTCACACACTCGGGACAATTTGGAACTTTTACTGAAGCCAATTAACCTACAAAGTTTCTCCTCAGCTCCATTCTAAATGGCTTACCCCTTATTCTTAAACTGTGGCCCCTGGTTCTGGACTCCCCCAACATTGGGAACATGTTTCCTGCCTCTAACGTGTCCAACCCCTTAATAATCTTATATGTTTCGATAAGATCCCCTCTCATTCTTCTAAATTCCAGTGTATACAAGTCTAGTCGCTCCAGTCTTTCAAAATACGACAGTCCCGCCATTCCGGGAATTAACCTAGTACACCTACGCTGCACGCCCTCAATAGCAAGAATATCCTTCCTCAAATTTGGAGACCAAAACTGCACACAGTACTCCAGGTGTGATCTCACTAGGGCCCTGTACAACTGCAGAAGGACTTCTTTGCTCCTATACTCAACTCCTCTTGTTATGAAGGCCAATATTCCATTGGTTTTCTTCACTGCCTGCTGTACCTGCATGCTACCTTTCAGTGACTGATGCACTTGGACACCCAGATCTGAATATGATAGGAGGATAATTCACTGAGGATTTTGCAGGGGTATTCCACAGAAGCTGCATTCAGTGTAACGCTCGGTGCATTGGCAGGCTTGCCAGAAAATCTGAATGTAAACTAAAGAAACATGAAGGAGTCCAGCCCCAACCTTGCAGAGGGCAGCGGTTAGAATTTGGAGTCCTTTTTCTAGTATTTTCAGCTGTCTGAAAGCTGATGTGTCAATTTCCATTGCATCATAAGTCACTCATTCTTTGCACTGTGAACTCAGACTTCTGTCATGTAAGCTCAATGTGCTGTCATGCTAACTTATATTTTAATTATTATGACTGTGCTTGTCAGCATTCAAAGCAGTACACAAAGAATCACAATAATCTTTGAAAAGCTATTAATTTGTACACCTGCAATTTTCTGAAAAAGAAGAGTGATATGTTTTTTAAGTCTTCTGCAGTATGGTGCTGTGATCTGCTTTTGAAATATAATACAACTCTGCATTATGAAGTTCCTCCTGAATCACCTGTTTAATTTTGTTATGATTCAGCTTATATTTAACCCCTGATGAACCCAAGACCACCACTGTCCAAGCCTCACACCCGGAAGCATTTTTGTGATCTCTATGCAAAGCTACGGTAATTTTAAAATCTTTCCTAGGTCACATATCAGTCTTCTCCTTTTGAGAGTAGGGAGCGCAGAATGATTTGAGTGCAGCATTGTTCTGATTGTTTGGTCTTCAGAGTGTGGACTTGCTGAGTATGGAGGGAAGTTTATTTCATTGTCATTTAACTTTATTAGTTAAACGTAGTTAAATTACTACAGAGATGTGTTGTATCATGGAAAATTGAAGAGGCTATGTCTCCATATTCTATAGAAGAATTTAAGACGTCCTCATTATAATGTACAAAATTCTGCAAGGACTACAGGTAGATGCATAGAACATGTCTCCTATTCTTAAGGAGTTAAGAATTATCTCACAAGATAATAGGATAGCCTATTAGGACTGAACAAAGGTGAAATCTTTTTACTTAGAGGTGGTGCAAGAAGCAGGAACAATGGAGGCTACAGAGATGATAGATATTGCCCCGTCTATCACAGGTACTGACCACCCAACCATCGAATGGATCTACAAGAGGCACTAACTCATAAACCTCAGTCATTAGCCAATATTATCAAAGACCCACACCACCCTGGCCACTCTCTCATTTTGTTACTACAATCGGGAAGAAGGTAAGGTACAGGAGCCTGAAACCCATGACTACCAGCATTTATCAGGCTCTATAAAAAACACTGTGCACCACTTACCACTAACTCAGCAACAATGATTTTCTATGATCTGTGTCTTTGGTTGCACAATGAACCTTAGGTTTGCTCTGCTATTGTTACCTACTATTTCTGATACTGATTTATCGTATTGTTGATTATTACATTCTATTTGTGTGGCATTGCATTAAGCTGATCAAGTAAGAACTTCATTGTTCTGTTGCCAGTATCTATTAAACATTCTTGACCATGAATCATTGAAATTCTTTATCTGAGAGAGATGTAAAAGCATATATTTAATACATTTCTGGCTGTTAAAATGGAATCATGGGATATGGGGATAGGGCAGGATAATAGTTGTGAGGTAGAAGATCATGAAATAATCCTGGGTGTTTTTTATCTGGAGCAAAGAGAGATGAAAGCAGGTTGGCTGAATGGCAGAAGACAAAGAGTGGCAATAAAAGGGGCTTTCTCTGGTTGGCTGCCAGTGGCTGACAGGTCGATGTTGGAGCCGCTACTCTTCACATTGTATATTAATGATTTGGACAAGGAGATTGAAGGCTTTGTGGCAAAGTTTGCGGATGATACGAAAATAGGTGGAGGGGCAGGTAGTGTAGAGAAAACTGGGATTCTGCAGAACGACTTGGACAGGCTGGGAGAGTGGGCAGAGAAGTGGCAGATGAAATACTTGGTAGCAAAGTGTGGAGTCAAGCATTTTGGTAGCAGGAATAAAGGCATTGACTATTTTCTAAATGGGGTGAGAATCTAGAAATTGGAGGTGCAAAGGGAGTTGAGAGTGCTGGTGCAGGATTCCCAAAAAGTTAATCTGTAAGTCGAATCAGAAGTGAAGAATGCTAACTCAATGCTAGCATTTATTTCAAGAGGGTTGTATACAAAATCAGGGATGTAATGCTGAGGCTCTATAAGGCGCTGGTAAGGCCGCATTTGCAGTATTGTGAGCAATTTTGGGCACCATATCTGATGGAGGACGTGCTGGCTCTGGAAAGGGTCCAGAGGAGGTTTACAAGAATGATCCCAGGAATGAGTAGGTTGACCTATGATGAGTGTTTGCCAGCACTGGGCCTGTACTCACTGGTTTAGAAGAATGATGGGGGACCTCATTGAAACATACAGAAGACTGAAAGATTTGGACATAGTGGATGTGGAGAGGATGTTTCCACTAGTGGGAGAGTCTAGGACTAGAGGTCATAACCTTAGAATTAAAGGATGTTATTTTAGGAAGGAGATGGGGAGAAATTTATTTCATCAGAGGGTGGTGAATCTGTGGAATTCTGCCACAAACGGCTGTGGAGGCCAAGTCAGTGGATATTTTTAAGGCAGAGATAGATAGATTCATGATTGGTACAGGTGTCAGAGGTTTTGGGGAGAAGGCAGGAAAATGGGGTTAGGAGGGAGAGATAGATCAGTCATGATTGAATGGCAGAGTAGACTTGATGGGTCGAATGGCCTAATTCTACTCTTATCCCTTATGATCTTATGACCTTTTGGAGAAACAATATTGGTAAGAGAGTTATAGGTGATAGCTGTAGCAGCACTTGTTAGCTTTCTGCTCACAATCTATGCAAACTCAAATATTGTTGCAGGATATTAACATGCAGCATTTAGCAAAGTCAGGACTACGTATACAGTAACCATGATAAACTGTTATTGTTTTAGTCCAGAATCCAGAAACTAAGCAGTTGTTTAACTGAACCCTGAGGTAACCATCCACCCTTAATCCTGTCACCAATTTGAACAAATTATTCACAATGTTGAAGACCAAAAGAGGAGTGGCTGATTGTATTTGCATTAACAGAACCAGGATGGTTCATAGGTGAGAAATCAGAAATAAAATAGCATTTGCAGAAACTCACAACAGCATAGAGGAGAAAAGATAAAGAGGAAGTGTATCATACTATCGAATGTTACATTATATGTTCAATCTCTCAACCTCAAATGCATTTCACCAAGAATACGGAAATGCTAGTCTTTTGTTATCCATTAAAATCCAAACTCAGAACTTTTGTATAACAACTGTAATTTGAATGTAAGCTTATGTAGGCAGGAAAACATACTCATCCTGCATTTGTTGATGACAACAATGACAAAGTTTCTTCAGGATGCTCACTTCTGTGATACTAAACTTTATGTATTTGCTGTTTTGGCTGGGTAAAGAAGCAAAACTGTGCTTCACAACTGTCGTCTACTGATGTGTTAGTGACGTCCTTCAAAGCAGCTTCAAGGACTGTGGTATATGGAGAATGTTCAAAAATGCCAAACAACATTTCACAAAATCTATTCCTATAAGCCTCGCTCACATTGTTATTATGTTGTATATAACTCCCACCTCTAGGCAATTCTTCAGCTCTTTTCATCCGTAGATATTGAGTAATGTACACTAATTACTGAAAAACCAATGCTTGGTAAGAATTCCTCTGGTAATTGTATGTAGCAATGTTGTAAATGCATTTGTGGATATATCCTCTGGTGTTTCTGCCAATCTTGTAAATATGTTCTAAAAGATAATGCGCCTTTCAAAATTCTAAAGCAGTTAAATTGCCACACTTAATTAACACAGACTCCATTCATTCAGTACTTGCTTAAAATAGAGCAATAATGACATACCAAAGACTGTTTGTTCTCAAATAAACACTGAGCTTGGTCTGTGTGAGAGAAAAAAAATTGTCAAATGTGCACTGAAGGATTTGAAAAAGTAAAGGTGGCCCACAAACCTACTGCACGTACTACATGTGGGGCAATGGATTTTTAACTAGCTGAATTGTTATACAAACATTCACAACATTTAAAAGGTCACGAGTGAAACGCATCATACCTTAATACAGAAATTGAAAAAAACAATCTTTTTAACGATTGTTAAAAATTATTATCAAAATACGTGACTGGACTGCAACAGTTTATGGGACATAAAACATTTCTCTCGTGAGCTGAAGATTGGGCAAAGATGAAAACAGCCTGACAATTTCAATAACATTTCAGTATGAAAAGATGGGCTTCTCTTCAGAAGAGTATGAGTTGTATCTGGGCAACAGCTCTCAGATGTATAGTGTGAACACTGCAGACTGATAGTCCAGTGATTGTATTATTTGTTATCTGTTCCCAGAATATGGATGACAATGGAAAGCATACATTTATTACACAAACTTACACAGTGAAGATGATGGCGCCACGAAAAATGACACAACATGTTGGAGTAACTCAAGTAATTTAAAACTAAAGTATGCAGCAATTCCTTCCCCCAGAGAGTGTTGAATCTCTGGAATTCTCAGCTTTCAATGAAGACCAAATCATTAGATATATTTAAGGTGGAGTGAGATAAATATATGACAGATTGGGGGGTGGAGGGTTATGGAGAATTGGCGCAGAAAAACATTGAGCCCAGCATAGATCAGGCACGATCATATTGAGTGAAATGACTGGCTACATGAGCCTGGTGGCCTACAACTGCTCATTTCTCCTTGAGTTCTTGAAATTGGAAACCCTGGAGGAATCCTATGTAGCCAGAGAGAAAAATGTGTAAATTGCACATTGATAACAGCAGAGGTCAGGATTGAACCTGGGTCACTGGAACTGTGAAGTAGCAACTCTGCTTGCTGTATCAGTCATCACATAACGATAGTTTATTAATAACTAACTCATATTTCCGTTAATCTGCACAAAATCCATCTATTTTATTTTCAGAGTCTGAGTTCACCAGAATCCATTTTACTCCCACATGCTGTTTGGTAGGAAGTGATGAAAAAAGATTGATGACAGGCCAGCGTCAGGGCGCAGTGGTAGAGATGCTGCCTTACAGCACCAGAGATCCAAGTTCAATCATGACTATGAGTGCTGTCTGTAAGGAGTATGTGTGTTCTTCCCGTGATTTGTGTGGGTTTTCTCCGGGAGCTCTGGTTTCCTCCCACACTCCAAAGACGAACAGGTTTGCAGGTTAATTGGCTTGATAAAATTGTAAATTGTCCCTAGTGTATGTAAGATAGTTAATGTGCGGAGATCGCTGATCGGCTCGGACTCAGTGGGCTGAAGGGCCTGTTTCTGTACTGTATCACTGAACTAAACTAAACTAAATTAAACTAAACTAAACTAAACTAAACACTACCAATACTTACTTCATGCAAGGCCGTTAAGTCAATCGACGGTGTCAGCTTTGGCATAGTGGTAGCACTTTCACTTCTGTGTGAGAGCTGTGGTCTTTTATTTGCCATCTTTTAGGTGAAATGGTTAAGTGAAGCCATTTACATCAAGTGCAATAGATTAAATGACAGTTTTGTTTTCAAGAAAGAGCTGTGGAAATCTCTCCAGTCTGCATAATATAGGTCTTAACCAACATCTCCAACTTGTACAGGTGTATGGTAGAGAGCATATTGACTGGTTGCATCACGACCTGGTTTGGCAACTCAATCACCCAAGAACGAAGGAGATTACAAAAAGTGCTGGACACTGCCCAGTCCATCATGGGTACTGACCGCCCCCCACCATCGAAGGGATCTACAGGAAGTGCTGTCTCTAAAAAGACCCATGTGTCAAGGATCCATACCACACTCTCATTTCACTCCTGCCATCAAGAAGAAGGGAGAGGAGTCTGAAAACTGATATTCAGGTTCAGGAACAACTTCTTCCCAACATCCATCAGACTGTTGAACATTACGAATGCAAACTAAACTCCAAACTACAAACTACCATGGTTGCACCTAGGACTTCTGACATTGTTCAGTTTTTTTGCACGATATTGTGTTTTTATTTATTGAACTTTTTTCTTGTTTGTTTATTTCATTATCTATTGAGCATTGTGCTTACAAACCTGTTGTGCTGTTGTAAGTAAGAATTTAATTATTCTGTTTCAGTATGTATGCCAATAAAACACTTGACTTTTGACTCTTTAACTCTGCTGTTTGTGGAAGTCTGCAACATGCAGTTTGCCTGTTCTGATCACTTCGACTAACCAATTACATTTCAAAGTGAGACAAAATGTGTAGCAAGGAACTGCGGATGCTGGTTTAAACCAAAGATAGGCACAACATTCTGGAGTAGCTCAGCGGGACAGGCAGCATCTCTGGAGAGAAGGAATGGGTGACGTTTCGGGTTTGAAGAAGGGTCTCGACCCAAAACGTCACCCATTCCTTCTCTCCAGAGATGCTGCCTGTCCCGCTGATTTACTCCAGCATTTTGTGTCTATCTTACATTTCAAAGCCAGTTGTGCATTTCTGTAGTCTATTCTGTTTTCTATTAACTAATCGAGGATGTGCTTAGGTGTGGGAATACTGTACTGGACCATATGTAATAAAAGCATTTCACTGTGCTTTTGCACGTGACAGTAAATACACCATTGAACGATCGTATGGCTACAGAGCATTATGGGCTGTAGTGAAGTTGTAAAAGATGCCGCGTAAATGCAAGTTGTTCGTTCTTTCTTATGTTCCTTCATTCCATTTGCATTTGAATTTTTACCCTGAAAAGAAAAAAACTCAAGTCAGTATTCTTACTTTTCCAGCCACAACCAGCTGAAAAACCACAGAGCAAATCATAATATTTTAATTTATGGCATTTCACTGAAAATCGGGAAAGACCCATTGCTCAGCAGAAAGATCAGCAACATTGGCTTTTGCTATACTTTCCATTTGCAAGTAATTCTTGAGCAGCAACAGATCTGGAAAATGGATGTCAAGGAACATGAACCCAGTCATCCTTTTCAGGTTTTTTTAATCTTTTATAGATTTCTTGCTTCTTGTTGAGTTTATCTTAAAGGTGTCCTTTGCAAGAAAAATTCATCTTAAAAGATAAGCATGGTATCATAATTCAGGCTCATTATATCTGCTCCTTGCCAAGAGGTCTAAGATGTTAATTGCAATGAAGCATTTTGCTGATTGGCATTCAGGAACCAGTGCGGATATCACTTGAGATAAATGGCTGAGCATAGAATGGAAATCTTGCACTGTCGTGTTAGAGAGAAATATTTCAAGATAAATTACATTAGTCATGATTGCTCTTGGCAACTCTCTACTCCGGCATTTTTTGAGTGATTGCTGCATTAAAGGTTACAAACTTCCTCTTGTGTTTTATTTAATAATTTTATAAAGCTTTTCTTTACTTTTCTTGCAAAAGAAATATAATAAATTTAGCTTAATATTTCACTCAGGGATCTGCTCCTCGATAATAGCTTTCAATCTGCATTGTTCAGGCAAACCTGGTGCTAATACCATTTAACTAATACGGACAACTGTTTTATTTTAACTATATTCTTGGCAACAACTTACTGAAAATGCTGTGAAGACTCAGAGGATCTCAAGCAAACTGAGACTCTGGTTTCTTCAAGCAACACCTACTGTATTGAAAAGTGAAAGTAGTTTAAATGCCTTGTCTGCAATGTTGAAACATGCCTACATTTTGTAAATGTTAGACTAAAGTTTTTCTTGAGCAAGTATATTATGTTTCATTAGTGCTGCTTAAGTGTTTTAATATACTTACTGGAGCACAATGACCTTTCAATATTTAAACAATGGGAGATTCCAATGATTAACTAATTGAATTTCCTAAATGGTGCTAATGTCTACAGCAAATGCTAACACCCCAAAGGTGAAAAAATCATCTTAGGTACATTTCAATGGAAAATCAAAGGTACATTTGTTTTTCATAGTCAAAGAGAGATTGGTCCTGCCACTGGTGTTGATTTCAATATCATGTGCAGTCCAGATATCCAAGTATCTTTATATTCCCTATAAGATATCTTCCAGATCTTTGGGAAGGTGCTAAAATTAAGCTACTTCTCCCCAAATTATATTACTTCATTCATCAAATTTGCAAATATATGATACACTGTATTCATATGTCAGCATTCACAGTACAAGCCTTATCATTCTGTTTGCAGTGCACAAGCACCTCATTAATTTTCCTTTACAATTATTCCCTGGCCAACAGCCTAGCCCCTTGGTGTTCAATAACAGGGTAGGCTTAAAATGTGGCTGTTTCCTCCAGAATGGCTGCACCTTTAAGATGCCCCTTAGTGTTTTATTGTGAGTTGTTGGGGGTGGCAGTAGAGGGGGTGCGCAGCGGTAGAGTTGCTGCCTTACAACGTCAGAAGCCAGGGCTTGATCCTGACTACGGGTGCTGTCAGTACAGAGTTTTGTACATTCTTCCTGTGACCATGTGGGTTTTGTTTGGGTGCTCCAGTTTCTTCCCACACTCCAAAATTGTGCAGGTTTGTAGGTTAATTGGCTTTGGTAAGTTGTAAAATTGTCCCTCGTGTGTGTAGGTTGATGTAGGGTGATCACCGGTCAGTGGGGTCTCGGTGGGCTGAAGCACCTGTGCTGTATTTCTAAGGTCTAAAATCTAAAGTCGATCATACTCTATGCCTCTCACTGTTCATAATCTTACAATAGCAGTTGCTACAGAATCTGTCCAAAGGAATATCTTAAATTAAAGAAGATCTGTGTGATAAGCTTTTCTACACAGGTGGTGGTTGCTTGGAGTGTGCTGGCAAAGGTGGTTTGGAGGAAAATACAATAGTGGTGTTTATGAACGTTTTAGATAGGTGATGGATATGCAGAGAATGGAGGGATATAGATTATGTGCCAGGAGATGAGATTAGTATATCTTGGCAACATGTTTAACACAGACATTATGGGACAAAGGGTCTGTTCCTGCACTGTACTGTTCTAAACTTTGATAGGATCACTGTTCATGGAAAATTTTGAAATTTACCATTTTGCAACTGAAATATAATCCACTTTAAATGTATCATTTCATTGCAGTTGTATTTCCAGTTTTAACTCTTCTATCAACTTGTGTCTTATCCACTTGGAATTCAATTCAACATTGTGAGTTTGCAGCATAAAAATTGTATCAAAGATCTGACACGGATATCAGACGGACAGGGAAGAAAAAATCCTTGCTGAAATGGTGCCTTCTTGAGTCCAGCAGAGCGGTACATTTGAAATCTGCTGTTCAGACAAAAGGGAAGCTGCAGTTATAGTTGCTAATGGCTGGCAGTGTTTTACCTTGAAGTTAAGACCACTCAGCCACAAGGGTTCTGCAGCCAAAGAAGAAAAACCTGGTTATTTACTAACAGGCATCAGCAGATGACTTACTGAGACAAGGAATACAGTTACAAAAGTGCATGTCACCATCACTGCCTCATCAGATTATCAGCAGATTGACCACTGAGACTGTTGTGAGTGTTCAAGGCTTAGTGTGTTGAAGGATAGAGATTGAGGAAGGTATTATGGTAATATCTACTGTATTAACTCTACTCTAATCTTTTTAAACTCAAATGTAGGAACGTCACCACATAATGAGGAATTCTGGTCTATTGTCAGATAATAAATCCTCTGGGCCTCCATAAAGACTAACAGAAAGTAAAATTTGCAGCAAATAATTCATAAGTGATTCACAATTGAAAGTAAGGAACATCCTTACATCCTAAGGAACATCATTTACATCCTAAATCACACTTAAGTCAACTTCTGAGCCTGGAAAAAAAAAATTCTTGTGCTATTCTGAACTATTTGTGAAAAGCCAAGTTAAAAGGTATGAAAACCTTTGGTTTTTGACTCAAAGTGTTGTACTATATTCCTGTTAATCATACCTCTTCAGAGCACTTTTACTTAAAACCCACAAGGCAGGAGATAATCTCTATATCAATGCTTCCTCCCCTCGGGAGGGAATTTCCCCCCTCAGAGTAAAATGCAAGACACAGACTTAAGCAATTACCTCAAGATTCAACGCAGTAACAAGAGAATGCTAAGTCCCAAAATATCACCAGAACCTTTGCTAATGCGCAATGGTGTCAATTTGTGTTTCCTCGGGCAGGTTTTACATGCTGGTAGGATTCTTGGGAGATTTCTCCACTGAGCTCAATTAAAAGACAGAAACATTGAGGGCTTCTAATAACCACAGTAAATGCTGTAGGCAATGGTCCAAAGGAGAAAAAAGAGATTATCTTTTGGCTGGTTCATGTTTAAACTCATCCCAGTTTGAAACTCATATTAACTTAGCTTTGAAGATAAACACAAAATGCTGGAATAACTTAGCGGCTTAGGCAGCGTCTCTGGAGAGAAGGAATAGGTGACGTTTCAGGTCGAGACCCTTGTCAGACTGAGAGTCAGGGAAAAAGCTTTGTTCTCTACAGCTGCTGATTCCATAATTTTGTGAGGATCTTAAATTTGTTCAAAGAGGTTTTGACTCAATGCCTCTAAACTACAGCTCAATATGTAAAACTCCATATTATATTTTGAAAGCCAACCTTCATGTGCAGTTTGTAGCAGAAATTTAAAAAAAATTAACTTCAAAAACATGTAAATCCTCTATTTTGCCAGCTTCAGAGAAAACATGATAACTTATGCATTGCACTTGCTAACATGAACTAGTTTCAATGGATAGATCCACAGATATAATGAGTCATCTAATAGCAGCAACTGTGTGAGCTTCAGAAAAAAAGTACATCTATATCAATCTAGTTTCATTACATTCCAATATCCTTCTCTTGCACTATATTAGATTAAATTATATTTCTCTGGTACTGTTCATAAACAGCGTCGACTTCACGAGTTGTGGTACTTTCAGTAATGAGTAGCAAAAAATGACAGCACAATATTACAGCACACTTCATTGTCTTGAGGAGACAGATAAACCCACATTAATGAACCACAAACAGTACTGTGAATACAGTTTACCTTACATCATAATGCAGTGTGATTTTCTGGCAACTGCACTCCAACAGTTTCTTGAATGCAAAGTAGGCTTTCCACTTTGATCCCTATCAGAAAATTCATTATGTGTAAAAGAAAACAAATAAAATGTAGATGCTGAGAATCTGAAATGAAAACAGACAATGATGGAAAAATTCACTAGGTCAGTTATTTGGAGTATTGCGTGTAGTTTAGACTTTAGACTTTAAAGATACAGTGTGGAAACTGGCCCTTTGGCCCATTGAGTCTGCGCCGACCAGCAATGACCTCCGTACTCAAGCACTATCCTACAAAAAGGGACATTTTACAATTTTTACCAAAGCCAATTTACCTATAAACTTTTACATTTTTGGAGTGCGGGAGGAAACTGGAGCACCCAGAGGAAACCCACAGGGAGAATGAACAATCACCGTACTGACAGCACCCATAGTCAGGATCGAGCCCGGGTCTGGGGTGCTGTAAGGCAGCAACTCTACCAGTGCGCCACTGTGCTGCCCCATTGCAGGAAGGACGGGGAGGCTTTGCAAAGGGTTCAGAGGAATTTTTACCAGAATGATGCCTGGATTAGGTGGTATTATCTATGGGAGATATTGGACAGACTTGGATTGTTTCTCTAAATACCGGAGTTTGCGGGAGACCTAATAAAGGTAGAAAAATTATGAGAGGCTTCTATCATTGGATAGAAAAATCACATACGAGAGAGCTTTAAGATGAGAGGAGCAAAGTTAAAGGAAATGTGCAGGATTAATTCTTTACACAGAGGATTGTGAGACCCTGGAACACACTGTTGGGGATGGTGGTTGAGATAGATATGCTAGTGGCATTTAAGAAACTTTTGGATCGGCAAGAATCAAGAGTCAAGACTGTTTCATTGTCAAATGTCCCGAAACGGAACAATTACATTCTTACTTATATAGATAAGTATGGAATGGAATATGAGAATAGAGGGATATGGATTATATGTAGGCAGATGAGAATTGGTCTTGATATCATATTCGGCACAGACATTGTGGGCCAAAGGGTCTATTCTTGAGCTGTACTGTTCTATGCTATACAATCTATGTTCTAGATCAGTCAGCATCTGTGGTGAAAGAAATAAGGTAAATATTTCATTCATCAGAAATTCTGTAGTCTATTCAGAAAGCAGTCATGATTTTGGTTTTTTTCTGACTTCAACCTTTGTCTCCTTGTTTCCTTCTTTCAATTTATTCTACATCTGATATTTGAACAGAAATTTAGTTCCTGCTTAATTCCAAGATATTCAATTTCCAGAAAACACATGGATTAATCTGTGAAGTGCATCACGGCAGTTCCAGGATTGAGAAACTCCTTTGCATTGGGCTATGTTTTATGTCTTGTGATTACATTTTTATCTAAAACGTGATCCTAAAGTATTGAGTACCATTCCTGAAATTAAATGTTTACACTCCCAGTGCATGAATGGACATGCACAGTGGTTTTAATAAGTCCACGACAAAATTTTACTACCACTTACTTAGGCTTCTCATGGGACCTGTGAAAACCCCAGACATTGAACAGTATATCTTCTCAATGGTGCATCTTCTATCTGATTTGGCTGATCCACTCTTCCTTCCCACACACTTACTACTGACATTTTCTTGGGCTAATTCTGATTCTTCCGTATCCTTACTGATTACATTAGCATTGCCCAAATCTGACTTTCTGTACATCATCACTCACCACACCCCACGTCCTCTCCCACCACCACCATCCAGTTGTCACATTACCTCCCCTTATCCCAATATTGATGCTGGCTCTTCTAATCTCACCATAGAACATAGATAAGTACAGCATAGGAACAAGCCCTTTGACCCACGATGACTGATATGAACACGATGCCAAATTAAACTGTGATCCATATCCTTCCATTTACTTCATATTCATATGCCTATCTAAAAGACTTTTAAATACATCTATTGTACCTGCATTCACCTGCCAGTGCATTCCAGACACATTTCCCCATTATCTCTTTTAAACTTCCCCCTCTGATGTATTCCATTCCATACTTAAATCTATGCCCTCTAGTATTTAACATTTCCACACTAGGAAACAGGTTCTGACTGCCTACCCTATCTATGCTTCTCATAAATTTATAAACTTCTATCTAATCTTTCCTCAACCTCCTAAGCTCCAGAGGAAAAACCCAAGTTTGTACCATTTCTTATAGCTAATACTCTATAATCCAGCTGCTTTAAACTAACCATCACTAAACTCAGTCTCAGCAAACGGTCAGCATGGTGGCGCAGCAGTAGAGTAGCTGCCTTACCAGCGCTTGCAGCACCGGGACTTGGGTTCAATCCCGACTATGGGTGCTGTCTGTACAGAGTTTGTAGGTTCTCCCCATGACTGTGTGGGTTTCTCTGAGATCTACAGTTTCCTCTCACACTCCAAAGATGTACAGGTTTGCAGGTTAATTGGCTTGGTATAAGTGTGTGTACGATAGTGTTAAGGGCCCGTCCCAGTTTGGCGATATTTAAGGTGACTGCCGGCGACTAGGCTGTCGCCGTATGTTCGCCAGGGTGTCGCGGGCATGGTCGTGAGTGGTGTCGGCGACTAGGCTGTTGCCGTATGTTCGCCGGGGTGTCGCGGGCATGGTCGTGAATAGGGCCGGCGACTAGGCTGTTGCCGTATGTTCGCCGGGGTGTCGTGGGCATGGTCGTGAGTGGTGCCGGTGACTAGGCTGTTGCCGTATGTTCGCCGGGGTGTTGCAGACATGGTCGTGAGTAGTCTCCAATGAGTCGCAGCAGATCTTGGGTCGTCGCGGAAATTTTATTGTCCGAATTTTTTTGGCGACAGCTTGCTTGATGCCAATGATCGTAGCTTGTCGTATCCTGTCGTGGGCACTGTCGAAGGTTGTCGCCAGGTTGTCGCCAGGTGAACTTGGTTGTCGCCAGTGCTGATCCACCTTTTATAAGAATTTAGTTTGTTTGAATAAAGTAAATTTTGGACATTTTGACCAAAGATTGATGTTTGAAGTTATTGTATTTCAGAGTAGTTTCTCATGGCATCTCTTTCAAATATTTTAATTTCATTTATTTTGACCAATAAAACAAAATAAAACAAAATAAAACAAAATCAAATAATTTCAGATGCTGGTTAAACTGAAGACAGACACAAAAAGCTGTAGTCAGGCAGCGGGTCAGGCAGCATCTCTGGAGAAAAGGAATAGGTGACTTTTGAAGAAGGGTCTTGACCCGAAATGTCACCGATTCCTTTTCTCCAGAGATGCTGCCTGGCGTGTTGAATCACTCCAGCTTTTGTGTCTGTCTCAGGTGTATAGGTTAATTGGCTTCAGTAAAATTGTAAATTGTCCCTAGTATGTAGGATAATGCTAGTTTAAGGGATGATCACTGGTCGGCGCGGACTCCTTGCACCGAAGGGTCTGTTTCCACGTTGTATCTCTGAAGTCTACTTGACCCAAAATGACCGCTGCGTAAAGCGGGAAATCTCCATTCTTTCATGGGTCAGGAAAGTATTGCAAATGAGCACCTTGTGTGGATCGACGTTGCTGTTGAATAGTTTTTTCTCATGCGTGTTTGTCATGCAAAGCGGCCGAGCAGAGCACGGCAGTCACTTGTGTGGGTGTGTAATGGTCGATTTTACATGTATCCGCCCTCGGGAAATGAAACAAAGACATGCTGCATCCGAGTGATAATTCTATCCGCCCACAATTGTCAAATGGATGAATATTGTATGAAATGGGAACTGTGTTTTCTCCTACAATCCTCGTGCCTTTTTTGCGACATAGATATACTGACTGGTACCATTTTCTTATCGTGGGTCGCTGGTTGTCGTAGCTTGCCGTCAGGTGGTAGGTTGTCGTACCTTGTCATAAGCATTGTCGTGGTCATTGTCGTATACATTGTTGTAGGGTTAAAAACATCACCGGTTTTTCGGCGATCCGCTACGACTTTGACAGTCGCCTTAAAAATGGCCGAAGTGGGACAGGCCCTTAATGTGCGAATGCATTAGTGTGCGGGGATCGCTGGTCGGTGCGGACTTGGTAGGCTGAAGGGCCTGTTTCCACGCTGCATCTCTAAACTAAACTAAACTAAACCCCGCCCATTATCTCACCAATAAATCCATTCCTTGTTCCCAACTTCAGTCCTTCCCTCACCACTCTCTCCAAATTATCCATGGATGACTCCCGCAAAATCACTGCAAGTTGTTCTTTGAAACTTCCCACGGAACCTTTATACAGTTCTGGAAAATATGAAGCTGCTGGATTAACATAGAAAATATAGAAACGTAGAAAAAGGTGCAGGAGTAGGCCATTTGGCCCTTCGAGCCAACAACGCCATTCAATATGATCTTGGCGGATCATCCAAAATCAGTACCCCGTTCCTGCTTTTTCCCCATATCCCTTGAGTTCCTGCTTTTTCCCCATATCCTTTGAGTTCCTGCTTTATCTCCATGTCCCTTGTTTCATTGTTTAATATGTGTACATAATCTGGTCCATTGGTGTCCATTAAGGATGGAAATCTCCCATCTTTAGGAGGACTGGCCTATATGTGACTCTAAGCCAAGCAATATCGGTGTACACCAATTGGTGACCAAGGCACTTAGCTTTAGGAGAAACAAATTTGGAGAATACATGCTGGCCTTGTTCGGAATTAATTGATACATGTTTCCCAATTACACTTTTCAAGCCAAGAACTCTCCATGGTGAAACTGATGAAGAAGGTTCCCCCACCCATTCACAATGAAGCTCAGGTGGGTTCCTCATTGAGTATTCATTTCACTCCACTATATTTGTGCCTGGAAGGATTAACTGATGACTAATTCTCCTCAGTTTATTAATGTTCTCTGTGTATGGAAAAGCCTGTGGTCTGTGGCTATGGAAAGATGCGAATAGGATGTTTCCAGTAGTGGGAGACTCCAGGACCAGAGGGCACATTCACAGAATAAAAGGACATACCTTTAGAATGAAGATGAGGAGGAATTTGTTTAGCCAGAGGTTAGTGAATCCATGGAATTCATCGCCACACACGGCGGTGGAACCAAAATCATTAGGTTCTTTTAAAGTGGTTCTTTTGTAGGTTCTTGATTGGTAAGGGCATCAAAGGTTACATCGAGAAGGCAGAAGAATGAGGTTGAGAGGGAAAAATATATCAGTCATGATCGAATGGTGGAGTAGATTCGGTGGGCTGAATGGCCTAATTCTGCTCCTATCTCTTATGGTTACAGGGAGAAGGCAGGAGAATGGTGTTGAGAGGGAACAATAGATCAGCTGCGATTGAATGACAGAGCAGACTTGATGGGCCGAGTGGCCGAATTCTACCCCTATGTTTTATGATCTTACGATGATGGGTTATCCATATTTTTATTGCATTTGATTTAAGCATTTGTTATTTCTTTTCCAATTAAAATACTTATTGAGGATTCATAAAATAGACTGCTTTAGAGGGTACTATTAAATTTTTAAACAGCTTAAAGCCATTCCGTCATTCGGCAAGTGTGATGAAAAAGAATAGACTAAAGTCATATATGAAAATAAAAACTCTTAAAACATCCCTTTGCTAAATGATTAGCATGCTTCTCATCTAATGAACGAAGTCTTGCATTTTATTGATCTCCTGCCATAAATGCTACAACTTGCCTTTGAAATATTGTTGTTAAATATTCCCTTTTTCAAAATAAAGGATTTTACCCAGCAGGAAGAAAATGACATTCGATAAAAAAATAGCAACTAAAATTTGATCAAAACACAAAGTGCTGGAGTGGAATGGACTGGCAACGATTTGGGTTGGGATGCTTTTTCAATAAATAAAAAATAAATTCAAATTTCAATTAAAAATTAATATTTGCATATTAATTTTGCAAACAAATTCATAAAGTAATAATAATTTTTAAAATCCACAGAGAGTTTTTACGAATAATCCATTTTGCTTGAAAGGATTTTTACAATTTTATGAACAATCAAATGAGAGGTAGTTTTAAGCACTGTTTGGTCAATAAAGTGTGTTCACATAAAATATAGAATAAAACTAACAAAGGTGGCCAAACTCCTAAATTCGAGTGGTTGGTATATTTAACGGCTTTTCTGACATTTTTTTAGTCTTGTACTTTTTCCCATGTACACCTCCTAAATTAGAACTGGGATTTCTCAGAAGTGATTAGTGGTTTTGAAGTTTTTTTGGAATAACCTGAGGTCACAAAGGACTTCGTATTGAGACAAAATCGTCCTTTCAATTTACCGAGTTAAGTGAACTGAAATAAACACCAAGAAATACTAACAGATCAGGTAGCATCTGTGAAGAGAGAAACAAAGTTAATTTTACTTTCTTTAGAGAAGGTCTAATGAAATAATGCAACAGATGCACAGAAAGCAGCAAGACGAAGAATGAATGAAAGAAGCATTTGTGATGAGATGGACGTTACATGAGATGAAATGGTAAAAACTGATGATAATCCAATGTAAGAGGATATTTAAGGGGCAATAAAAAATAAATAAAAAATAGACACGAAAAGCTGGAGAAACACAGCATCTCTGATGAAAATGAATAGGCGACATTTCGGGTCGAGACCCTTCTTCAGAACAAGAATTTTGTGTCTATCTTCGGTTTAAACCAGGATCTGGAAATATAAATGAAAATATCAGTATAATTACATACCATTTAAAAAAAATCATAATTGAGATCGGAAGGCAATGATAAACCAAGATGATATGAATTTTCATGAACTTTCATTCTCACAGAACAGGAGAGATGGATGAGAGGTCAGAGTCAGAGAGGGATGAAGGCTTAATATGACAGGTGACAAGACATTTGAGATCACAGTTACTGATTGAATAGACATGTTCAAGTCAAGAGTCAAGAGCCAAGAATGCATTGACAACAACTCTGCCTTTAACACCATATACCATCTAAGCTCATCACCAAACCCATGAGTCAACACTCATCTCTGCAACTGGTTTAGTTTAGTTTAGTTCATAGTCACAGCACGGAAACAGGCCCTTTGGTCCACCGGGTCTGTGCCAATCAGAGATCCCCACATATGAACACTATCTTACACATACTAGGGACAATTTTTACATTTACCAAGCCAATTAACCTACAAACCTGTACCTCTTTGGAATGTGTGAGGAAGCCAAAGATCTCGGAGAAAATCCAAGCAGGTTACGGGAAGAACATACAAACTCCGTGCAAACAGCACCCGTAGTCGGGATTGAACCCGGGTCTCTGGCGATGCAAGTGCTGTAAGACAGCAACTCTACCGTTGCACCACTGTGCGTTCCTCAACTTCCTGACAAACAAATCAGTGGAAGATAGAGGACAAATCTTCATCTATGATAATCCTCAACACTGCTCTGTAAGGATGTGTTCTCAGCCCCTTTCTTTACTTCTTGCACACGTACAACTGTGTAGCCATGTATATATCTAATTAAATCCACAAATTCACAGACAACACCACCATTGTGGGCCGGATTTCAAATAATGACAACAGAGTACAGGGAGGAGATTGAGAACCTCATGACCTGGTGTCTACACAACAATCTTTCTCTCAATGTCATCAAGACAAAGGAGATAGTAATCAACTTCAGGAAATGAAGCGGTACACATACCCTAGTTTGCATTGATTGTGCCAAAGTATAGATGGTTAAAAACCTCAAATTCCTTGGAGAAAATATCCCTAGCGACTTCTCCTGAACCACCCATATTGAAGCAATGACCAAGAAAGTACATCAACTCTTCTACTTCCTAAGATGGCTTAGGAAGTTTGGCATGTCCCCAACACCCCTCACCAACTTCTACAGATGTGCCATAGAAAGCATTTTATCGGGATGCTTCACAGCCTGGTTTGGTAACAGCTCCAGCCAAAACTGCAAGAAATTGCAGTGATTTGTGGATGCAGCCCAGACGATGACACAAAGCAACTTCCCTTCCATTGACTCAATTTAGACCTCATGCTGCCTCGGCAAGACCAGTGGCATAATCAAGGACGAATCGTACCCTGGCCACTCCTTCTCCCCTCTCTCATCAGGCCAAAGGTACAGAAGTGTGAAAACGCACACCTCCAGATTCAGGAACAGTTTCTTCCCAGCTGTTATCAGGTAACTGAACCATCCTACCGCAACCAGGGAGAAGTCCTGAACTACTATCTACCGCATCAGGGACCCTTAGACTGTGTTTGATTGGACGGTACTGGCTTTACCTTGCACTAAACATTATTCCCTTATCATGTATCAAAACACTGTGAATGACTCGATTGTAATCATGTATTGTCTTTCCACTGGCTGGTTAGCATATAAAAAAGTTTTTCACTGTACCTCAATACACGTGACAATAAACTAAACTAAACTAGTTCACTCATTTTCAATCTCTCTCCTTTAAGATAGGAATCAGCCTTTCATTTCCTCTTACTGAAGTGTGTGAGTAATCTCATGTCACTTTTTGCTTCATTTTTGCCTGCCTCACCCAACTCATATTATACTAGAAAATCAATAAATCCTCATTTCAACATGCCCTTCCAGCTATTTTCATGTCATTGGCAAACTTGGGTACCTTACCCTCTGCCCCTTCCTCCAAGTCATTACAGTACACAGTAAACAACCAATTCTTGCAGCATCCCACTATTTATATTTTCCCAGCTGAAAAGACCCATTTATTCCAACTTTCTGTCTTCTATGTAACAACATCTTCAATCCATGCTAACTCATGCGATCAGCGATCTTCCTGTACACTAGCACTATCCTACACACTCGGGACAATTTACAATTTTACTAAAAGGCAATTAACCTACAAACCTGCATGTCTTTGTTGTGTGGGAGGAAACCGGAGCACCAACAGAAAACCTATGCAGTCACAGGGTGAACAGGAAATACAAACTCCGTATAGACAGCACTGTGGTTAGGATCGAACCTGGGTCTCTGGTGCAGTAAAGCAGCAACTCTACCGTTGCGCCACTGTGCTACCCCAATCACTTCCGATTAAACATCACTGGGAGTAACTTCAAAAGAAGAATGGCAACAATTCAAGTAGATAGCTTGTCAAGAACATTAGAGATGGGAATAAATGTTGGCCATACTGGCAGACATTGACCCCAGAAAAAAATAAAATAAAAGATAAATAAGTGGAATTGCCAGCAGAAAAATGAGGCTGAAGGTAATGAATAATAATGAACAACATTCATTTGACAACTATCTCATCTTTATCCAAAGCAATTTTCTATTTCAGCTGCAGTTTCCTTCTGCAAACAAATCTTGGTCTTTCTTCACAGCATCTGTGTTTTACTTTAAAATAAAAATCAGTTTAAGATGATCCATACAAATATGAAACAAATTTTTAAAAAGTAGGACATAATACAAGTATATGGCTTCCCATAGCATATCACATTGTCTCATAACGTTCTGGTATTCAACAGCTTATTGACAGCTGAATGTATAGTGGTAGAGAAATAAGTCACTGTCTCTGACAGCTTCTTTTATGCTGATGGAGATGATAAAAATACAGTAGACAGTTTAGTCCCTAATTACTCATCTGTAAAGGAAGAGCAGGACTCGCCACATAATAGAGTGAATGTATTTTCTTCTTTTATCCATTAACTGATGTTAATGGCAGTAGCTTGCAGTGAGTGGGTGATAGATCATAGAATGTTATCAGTAAGTGTAGATTGTGGACTGCACAAAATGGGCAAAGGCATAACCTATATATTTCGTAATGCGTTACGGTTCAAATAGGCATAAAGGATAGTATAACACAGAAGTCATGTGTGTCTGTAAATCATACGATACAGATCAACCTCATAACAAATGCATAATTCAGGTACTCGCGGATTATGCAGTGAAGCCTTCAAAATTAATATTCATCATTTTCTACAGCCACCTCACCACATCACTGTCACTGCTACTAAAACATCACTATTATCTTTTTAAATTATTTTTTGCGAGATTTTGTCAAACACTTTGCTACTTCTTTATGTCCTTTTACTGCTGTAATGTCTCACTTTAGCCATCAAAGGTACAGGTAACTGTGGTAACAACACACATGGTTGCACATACAATCACAATAATTTTGCAGTGCATAATATAATTTGGCTTAGTCTGCATGATAAAACAGATCGCCTTTCAGGTTGAAGCGAAATAATCAAATAAATTATTCTGTGCAAAGGATCAAAATAAAGGTAAAGCAGTCCCATCTCAATGTTTGCTTTGTAAAATTAAAATCAGAAGCAATTCTTACTTATGTGGGCAGCTCGGTTGCGCAGCGGTAGAGTTGCTGCCTTACAGCGCCATATACCCGCATTTGATCCTGACTATGGGTGTTGTCTGTATGGAGTTTGACGTTCTCCCCGTGACCTGCGTTGGTTTTCTCTGGGGAGTCCCAGTTTCCTCCCGCAATCCAAAGACATCCATGTTTGCAGGTTAATTGGCTTGGTAAAGCTGTTAATTGTTCTTAATGTGTGTAGGATAGTGTTTGTGTGCGGGGATCGCTGGTCGGCGCAGACTCAGTAGGCCAAAGGGCCTGTTTCCTCACTGTATCTCTAAACTAAACTAAATAAAAACTAAACTAAACTAAACCACTGCACATCAGGTATGTTCCACAATTGTCGTAACCAAATACAGTAACAACAGAGAAGAAAGCCAACAAATGGGACAGCACAAACACAAACAAATAGCAATAGCTGTAATATTTAAGAAGCATTAGATGAACATTTTAACTGTTATGGCATAGAACTGCTGAGTGGTGGGGAAAGGAATTAATATAAATAGATACTCGACTATGGATGTGGAGGTTTGACTCGATGACTCTAAAATTATCGAAAAGTGGAACACAGAACACAATCTGAAGAAGAGTCTCGACCCGAAACGTCACCCATTCCTTTTCTCCTGAGATGCTGCCTGACCTGCTGAGTTACTCCAGCATTTTGTGAATAAATACCTTCGATTTGTACCAGCTTCTGCATTTATTTTCTAACACAGAAGTGGGTATTCATTCCACCAAGTGTAAACCACTTCCTTCAAAGAGTAATGGAGTCACTACAAATCCTCTTTTCCTTATCATCGGGTGAGAGTAAGCTAGAATGGTCTTGAATGATATCAGTAAGAAAGTGACTATGTTACACCAAAATTATAGTAATGAGAATTTTAACTTACTTTCACCACCAGCCATAATTTTGCCTTTTCTTCCTGATAGGAATTCATCTTGTTCTATTTTCAAGACTTACCGTAAATCTGTGTACCATATCATTGGCCATTGAAATCTGAATCTTAACCATGTGTGGAAAAAAAATCCCCATTCCGATCCTGGTTCAAACCTAAAGTTCTGATTTAAATTTATTTTACCCCTTTTTTTTAACAAAACTCCTTCAAATTTATTTCATTCATATTCAAAACCACACACATGGTGACCTCCACTTCAAGAGGATAACTTTTATCTCAGTATGGACGCTCCATACAAAAACTGTTAGCCGTTATAGGGTTTGAATTATTTCACATCACCTTTCTGCATTTTTCACAAAGTCAATAAAAAATGCAAAAAACGGAACCAAGTAAAATAATTCCAATTAAGTACTAAGTTCTCCTAACTTTGAAACTGCCTGGAGGGATTGCTGAGCAGCTGTCGAACAAGAGATGCTTCTACCAAGGGCCATAATCAATGCAAGATCTGCGTACACCACTTCCCTGCAGCAAGACCTAGAGCAATCTCCTCACAAGTGGCTAAACCTTACAACTATACACCAAATTTCAGATGCTGTGCCTTGGGAAAACTATTGTGTCAATTGAGGGAGCAAATTTACCAAAATGTGTTTTTTCATTAACAAGGGCCTAAGGGTCCTCGAGTGGATGTTTCAAGGACAAGGGGACGTATCTCACAGCACCAGAACCTGGGTTTGATCCTGACCTCGGGAGATGTCTATGGAGTTTGCACGTCATCCCTGTGACCATGTGGGTTTCCTCTGGATGCTCCGGTTTCCTCCCATATCCCAAAGACATGCAAGTTTGTAGGTTAATTGGCCTCTATAAATTGTTTCCAGTGTGTGTAGGGAGGGATGTGAAAGTGGAATAACATGGAATTAATGTTAATGGGTGATCAATGGTTGGCATGGACTCTTTGGCCCAAAGGCAATATAAAGGGGCGTGAGAAAGATTATTTTCTTGTTTAGGGTTTCGTCGTAATCTGGAATTCACTGCCTGATGGATTAGTGGAAACAGAATTAATCTGGGCATTGAAAAGGGAGTTGGATAAGATGTTGAGAGAAATGAATTTGTATGGCTGTGGGGCATAGAGATGGACTGGATTGCTCTGCTTGGAATGTGCATTGACTCAATGAGCCAACACACCTCCTCCTGTGTCATATAATTTCTATGATTCTGTGATAATGATAAATCCCATTACTATTTAAAAAAATTGAAAATAAAGGGTGTTTATTGTAATTCCATTTGATCTTCCAATGATTTTACTCTATGAGCCCAATATTAAGGTTGGATGGTGGCTCGGAGGGAAAATAATAAAAGTTTTAGAATCTGTTAATGAAACCAATAATGTAATTGGCAACTGTAGTGGAAACTCAGCTTGCAATAACAGTGGCAAATCTTAGCACAGATGGTATTCAGTCTAAACTAAGAGGAGTTAGAGCATAAATCTACCACTGGGAAGTCCTGTGACTGCTTTAATAATTCTGCATTTTCAAACAGTATGCTTAATTATAATCAGTAATGACACACTAACAATGTTTTATTGCCTCTAATCCACTGCCCAGTTAAATGTTCATTTAAGGTATGTGCTGAGCAGCTGATGCATGTGCCTCAGTTTAATTCAGATTCAAGGAATTGAATGTTCATTGAACTGAAACACCAGCATTGGTTTTAACACTGTCGTTCAAAAGCAGAAGTGAGTCATTGTTCTGGAGGTGGTATTGAATCATTTGTTACACTGTTTAAATAGGCACTCTAGTTGGCCGGAACCTTCACATGGGCAGTCTGAATGCCTACTTATTTTTGGCCACATTTAACATGGTAATTCAGATCCTTTAATGGATCTTGGTTTATATTTTGTGGAGCAAGTGCATGGGAAATACATTCTAAATAGCCCTCATATCTGCATCCAGACCACAATACCAAACATGCAAACCATGCTTTCATAAAGGGACCACTGAAAGTTAGTCTGAAACAAAAGACCAGAGTTATTCTCACTATTAGTGGAATGGGGCCAAAAGAAATAGGACTGGTTCTTGAGAACATATAGAAAGTGTTTCAGCTCATTAGTCTTTTAATAGCTACTAGACCAAGTTGGGCCCAAACCTCTCCTGCATTGGTGCAGCACCCTATCCTCCCCCTCCCTTCTCTCCTCAACCCCCCTCTCCTCTCCCTTCTCCCCCACTCCGCCCTTCCCCCTCCTCCCCTCCCCTCTTTTTAAACTTAAAAATGTGAATAACTTAAAAAATATAACACCTATTTCAATAAAACTACTTGCATTATCACTAAAGTGACAAAGGTGAGTAAGGTGGGCCTAAAATTGTCACGCTATCATGTACCATTTTGGCTGAAGTCCAGTCACAAACAAGATAACAAACGAGAGTTTTAGTATATAGATGAGTCTACTTTGTTACTGCAAGCTAACAATATACTGTAAAGATTGTATGTTATATTGTGCATGTATCAACGGAAGAGATTCTTGACAATTTCAGTGGCTACCTGCAGTGAACTGTGTTTTTAAGATTAAAATCTGTCAGATTACTGCGAGGGGATAACATTGAAATAGTTTTTCTTTTCCCCGGACAGTTTTTTTTCTAAGACAGCTTTTTTCTGCTTATCAATTTCTAAACTAACTTTTAAACAGTTCTCTATTCCACAATTGAAATCACATCCTAACCAATTCACCCTGCATGATACAAATAATGTTCCTAATTCATCAATAGCGAACGAGTGTTGTGAAAACACACCACTCAGGTAGAAGAACCACCTGTACTTTGGGTATTTTGTCAGTGAATAGCTATTTTTTTAATAAACAATAAACTGTGTTTAAACTAAACCACATTTTTCTAATAGCTCATAAATAATTCAAATTTTCCATTATACCAACCAAGATTCTAGTGAGGCCAAGTCTGGTAAGATTACTCCATTTTATGTTAGATATAAATATTGTCGAGACCACTGGTTTTATTAAAGTATCCCAATGGTCACTATGGTTTTAGGATTGAATTGACTTGCGTACTGGTAGACAGAGATTCAATAAATCAAATTGCACATAATATGGTCTAAAATTATTGATGATGCTTCTGTTTTACCATTCTGAAATCTCATGTTGATAAGTTTGTGTGAGCATTAGGCCCATGAAGTCTACTCCACCATACAACCATGGCTGATCTATCTTTCCCTCTCAACCCTATTCTCATGCCTTTGCTCGAGCTTCCAGTATCCAGAGTGTGTCTCTTTGCATTCATATATTTCCTTGAAAAATCTGAAACCACTTTATGGAGAATTCTCTGACATACAAGAACCGTTTGCTGTTTTGCTGCTCCTTATTATCTATCAGTTCAAATCAAATCTGTTATTTTCAACTGATTTTATCTTTCTGACAAGATGTATTTCTAAAAGATTTCTATCCTTCCAGTCACTGCACTTAGAAGAGCCGTTTTTTTTGTTTAGAATGCAGGAAGCTGCTCACCTCCTCTGTTCTTTCCATCCCTCAGCTTCTCCCCACCCTCATCACCATGGCTCTATCTTTGTTTCCATGCATTTTCATCTGCAAAGTGACAGTCCCTTGCTGCCATAGCTTAATGTAGCTCTTATATTTGCATTGCCATATATCAGCCCACACACAGTTGGGGAAGAAAGAGATAGAGAGAAACATATACATTTTTAAATCTCTTCTTCAAAGAAACATAGAAACATAGAAAATAGGTGCAGTAGTAGGCCATTTGGTCCTTCGAGCCAGCACTGCCATTCAATATGATCATGGCTGATCATCCAAAAACAGTACCCCGTTCTGCCTTTTTCTCCCATATCCCTTGATACAAATTAACCATAAGAGCTCTTAAAAACATCAAGTGAATTGGCCTCCACTGCCTTCTGGGGCTTTTGTGGCAGCTATATCTCTATATCACTATATCTTCCTCTCCCCTGACAGTCTGAAGGTGGGTCTCTGCGCTGTCCAATCCTCTACAAATCTTATATATTTCTATAAGATCCCCTCTCATTCTTCTAAATTCCAGCGAATGCAAGCTCAGTCGACCCATTCTTTCATCATATGTCAGTACCGCCATCCCAGGAATTAACCTGGTGAGCCTTCGCTGCACTCCATCAATAGCAAGAATATCCTTCCTCAAATTAGGAGATCAAAATTGCACACAATGCTCCAGGTGCGGTCTCACCAGGGCCCTGTACAACTGCAGTAGGACCTCCTTCACTGACTCCTGTGAGGAAGCTCAAATTTTATTACTTATTCAAACAACAGTAAAGCCAACATGATCTAAACATCAACATAGAGTGGAATCATGATGCTAAGAGTTCGATAGGTTAACTTACTTTGCAAGCCAAGTGTTTTGATGAACGTTAATATTACACTTTCTGTACAAATTTAAAGGATCTGTATTTGCAGTATATTAAAACTATAAGAGTGCCCTTCATCACAATGTATGCTCAGTAACAGTTGTTGTGATAACACTTCATAACATTTTTTTAAAGAACTGTTGCCACCCAGAATGCTTTTGTCTGGATCTGTAATAATCATACCGGTTTGTCCGGCCACGATGAATATCAGATGGGCTGCAGGCCATATCTCTGCAATATTTACTTGATGTTCTAGTTGCATATGATATTTTTTCCTTCAATATAACTCTGTTAATAAATTTTGCAGTTTTGCTTTTCTCTGATGCACAAAAACAGCAGTCAACAAAACTTGGGATAGACAGATATTTGTTTATCACCAAATATTAAAAATATGAAGCCTCCTTCAAGGCATTATGGTCACAATGGTTACCTGTTCATCTAGATCTTAGACCACAACATAAAAGCAGAAATAAATCATTTTCCCATCAACTCTGCTCTGCCATGTGATCAAATCAATCTTTGATTTGTCTTAGATTAAAAATTGGGTTTTAAAAATACCCAATGACTTGGCTGTGGCAATGAATTTCACAGATTCACCATCCTCTGGCTAAAGAAATTTCTTCTCATCTCCTAAAGGTGTGTCTTTTTATTCTGAGGTTGTGTCCTCTGGCCCTAGACTCTCCTATTACTGGAATCATCCTCTCTACATCCACTCTATCTAGGCCTTTCATTATTGGGTAGGTTTCAATGAAATCTTCCCACTCAGCAAGTGCAGGGCCACAGCTATCAAAAGCTCCTCATATGTTAATCCAATCATCCCCGGGATCATTCTTGCAAATCTCCCCTGGACCCTCTCCAACACCAACACATCCTCGCTTAGAAATGGGGCCAACAACTGCTCACTATTCCAAATATGATCTTACCCATGCCTTATAAAGCCTCAGCATTACATCCTTGCTTTTATATCCTACTGCTCTCAGAATAAATACCAACATTGCATTTACCTTCCTTACTACCGACTCAACCTGTAAATTTGGGAATCCTGCACCACCACTCCCAAGTCCCTTTGCACCTCGGATCAATAAATCCTCTCCCCATTTAGAAAATAATCTATGTTTTTATCCCTTCTTCCAAAGTGCATGACAGTATACTTTGCTGCACTGTATTCTACCTGCCAGTTCTTAGCCCACTCTCCCAACTTGTCCCAGTCCTTCTGCAGACTCCCTGCTTCCTCAACACTACCTGTTGCTCCATCTATATTTGTATCATCTACAAACATGGCTACAAAGCCATCAATTCCATCATCCAGATCATTAAAATTTAACGTGAAAAGTAGCAAACCCAACACCACCTTTGCGGAACGCCATTAGTCACCAGCAGCTAACCAGAAAAGGCCCTCTTCATTCTCACTCTTTGCCTTCTGCCAGTGAGCCAATCTTCTATCATGCTAGTACTTGTCTCTCAAACCACGGTCTCCTATCTTGTTAGAAGCCTCAGGTGTGGTACCTTATCAGAGGCCGTCTGATGTCACCATCAAATTCCAAGATGAATATGCAAATGTGTGAATCATTATGACAGTCATAATGTCAGTCAGCAAATTATCTGTCACTGAAATATGCATAATCTCTTTTGGTATAAAAATAAAATAAAAGTCAGTAACATTGTAGGTGTGTTTACCTCCTCAGAACCTGTCATTGCAGCTCAATGCCAATGAAGTACTTTTGAAGTGCAGTCATAAAGTCATACAGCATGGAAAAAGGCCTTTTGGCCAAACTTCCCCACATCAACCAACAAGCCGCATCTACACTAGTCCCACCGACCTGCATTTGGCCCATATCCTTCTAAACCTATCCTATCAATGTACCTGTCCAATGTCTTTGAAACATTGTGATAACACCTGCCTCAACTACCTCCTCCGGAAGCTCATTCCATACACTCACCGCCCTTTGTGTAAAAACGTTGTCCTCAGGTTCCTATTATATTTTTCCCCTTCCACCTTAAACCTATATTCTCTGATTCTTGATTTCCCTACTCTGGGCAAAATACTCTGTGCATTTACCTGATCTATTCCTCTCATGATTTTGTACACCAGTATAAGATCGCCCTTCATCCACCTGTGCTCTAAGAAATACAGGATCTTCTGTGCACCCTTTCCAGCTTAACAACATCTTTTCCACAACAGGGTGATCAAAACTGAACACAATACTCCAAATGTAGCCTCACCAATGTCCTGTACAACTATAACATGACCTCCCAACTATACTCAACACTCTGACTGATGAAGGCCAATGTGCCAAAAGCCTTCTTGACCCCCTATCTACCTGTGATGCCACCTTTAAGGAACGATGCACCCACAGTTCTAGATCACTCTGCTCTATAACACTCCACAGAGCTCTGCCATTCACTGTGAAGGTCCAGCTCTGGTTTGACATTCCATAATGCAACACCTCACACTTATCTGTATTAAACTCCATTGACCATTCCTCAGAGCACCTGCCCAACTGATTGCAATCCTGCTGCAAATTTTGATTACTGTCATGGTTATAATGTTGGGCATCGTGTAATTCCACGTGTGTAATCCCATTAACAGCGGTTGAATAAATGAGCAGGGTGTGAATTTGGTTTAGGGTTAAATCTTGACCAAAACAACTGCTCTTCCTTCTTAATTTGTTTCCAAAATGTCCAGAAAGGGCTGATAGGGCCTTAATTTATCGTCTCAAGAAAAATACAAAAATGCTACCGATACACTGAACTCCATCAGGATTGCACTAGATTGTCAGCCAAGATTTTGTGCACAAGTCACTATATATAGTGAAGTCCCCATATGAAAAAGAGCATGGTGGTGTTATAACTTGATGGCAAAATGGTAAATCATCCATTGTGACTTACTTCTGTAACCTAATGAAGATCTCCACAATTCTACCTTACATTTTCAGGTGTGACTATGGTCTTGTTAACTGTACACTAATCCATATTAGACAATATCAGACAAAATTAATTACCCATTACCAGCATTCCATGTTTCCCTGCATGAATTCCTTCTTACTATATTTATAGCACAATTATGTAAGAATGGCCATATTAGCTGGTCATGGAAAGCAGACATACCTAAATTGTTACCTTGTATCATAGACAAAAAGGAGCCGGGAAAAATACTAGAATATGTGTCCTACCCTTAATTTATGGGAACCATGTTCAGCCAACCATTTGTTGATTTATTTTAATAGAGTCCAATATAATAACATAAATCACATTGAAATAACTTTTATTATCAAAATAGTCCTGCACACCTCTTTTTCCTTTCCACCCCACTAACACATGATTATCCTGAACAGAATATGAATACCCTATTAAGAGAACTATGATAACATATTTTTTCTACCAAGTTCCAAAATAATTATATATTTCCATAAATCTAAATTAAATTAGTGGCTTTTTTCTCCAAATTGTCACTTGAAACTGCTGAATTAAAATCTGGCCTAATTTAAACACTCTCACATTTGTATTTAATTAACATTTGGCAGCAAACGTAACTCACAAATGAGGAAAACACAAATGGAAACATCTGGAATATAAAATTAGCCAAGTATTTGGGTAGATTTTGTTAATGCAAGGTCAAGCCAAACTGACCTCAATATCGGAAAGTATAAAACATAATTTATCTCTATTTTTCATCGAGGTAGGTTCTTGTGAAGATAAACATTCAATTTTGCACGACTTCTTTAATCATTGCATACAGTAGAAGACAAAATTCAAGACATATATAAAAATTCTTACACTATCTCACAATATTTGTATCTGTGTACTTTACTCAAAAATGAATTGATGGATATTAGGTAAGAACATCCTTTAATTAAAAACAAAATAATGCTGGAAATACTCAACAAGTTAGGCAGCATCTGGGAGAATGAAACAGAGTTAATGTTTCAGGTTAATGACTTTTGTCAGAACCAGAAAATGTACACTTAAAGACTATTTTAAATTGTAAAGAAGGGGTGGTGTGGAGAGAGAACAACGAGAATGTCTGCAATGTTGACACTGGTTTTTACTTTTTGATGAATGATTCAATGATTCAATGAAACTTTATTGTCACATGTACTATGTACAGTGAAATGCTTAGTTTTCATAATCATGATCATAATCATACTTTATTAGCCAAATATGTTTTGCAACATACGAGGAATTTGATTTGACATACAGTTATACCAATAAAAAGCAACAAAACACACAAAATACATTCTAACATAAACATCCACTACAGTGACTCCTCCACATTCCTCACTGTGATGGAAGGCAAAAAAAAAAGTTCAATCTCTTCCCTATCCTTATTCTCCCACTGTTGGGTCCTCGAGCCTTCCATTGATGGGATGATCTTGGCTCCCGTAGCCGGCGGTTGGGCCCTCCGCATCGGGGCGATCAAGCTCCCACATCAGGGGGTCTCAGCTTGCCGCGCTGGGCGATCGGACCCCGGGTTGGGGCTGGTCGATCCTTCAGCGACTTTCCTGACAAGGGATCGCAGGCTCCGATAGTAAGTCCACAGCCCCGTGGTGGGGCTCAAAGTCAGTCTCGAGCAAGGCCTCCAGCTTCATGATGTTAGGCCGCAGAGCAACCGGAGATACGATCCGGAAAACAATCGCGTCTCCAGCAAGGTAAGAGATTGGAAAAAGGTTTCCCCCGCCCCCTCCCCAGCCCCCCACATATATCAAACCAGAGAACATTAACACAACTTTTTAAAACACACCAAAAATAACAAAAAAGACAAAAAGACAGACAGACCGTTGGCAAGGCTGCCATCGCTGACGGCGCCACCTGGGTTTTACATACAACCCCGTGAAATCATGTCGCAGACCTGACTTAGACAGTACATAAGTGTCACCATGGTTTGGCACCGACAAAGTTACAATAGTTCACTGAACAATGCTATGTACTGCCTGTCGCGCATGTAGCCGCAGCTGCCCCCCTTTGTTCTCAGCAACCACCCCCCCCCCTCACCTTGCCGGGTCCCCCCTTCGTTCTCAGTGGCCCCCTCACTTTCCAACTGCAACATAACAAGATAATAGCATGGATAACATAAGCATAACATATGTGTGTATTTAACTCTGTGCAGAAGTATTTGTTATTTTTCTAATAGATAATTTGATAGTGATCACAGGACATACAGCTATTCAAGCTTTTTCCTGTTCATTTGGATATTGGATATGCATTAGAAAATTAAACTAAGCAAAGCCAGTCACAAAAAAATGTTCATGTATAAACAAGGGAACTGCAGTTGCTGGTTTACAAAAGGAGACACAGATTGCCGGAGTAACTCAGTGGGTCAGGCGGCATCTCAGGAGAACAAGGATCGGCGACATTTCAGATTGGGACCCTTCTGCAAAAGTCTGAAGAAGGATGCCGACACAAAATGTCACCTATTCATTTTCACCTGAGATGCTACCTGACCCATTGAGCTACTCTGTGTCTTCTCTTCTACAAAAAAAGGTAACTAGGCTGAAAATATAATACAAGTTTTTTCAAGTTGACTAACATGGGCACAATCCTCACCACCATCATCATAAGCATCTACACGAGGCATTTACCTCAGGAAGGTGACATCTATCATCAAGGAGCTGTACCACCCTGGCCACGCCCTACTCACTGCTTCATCAGGCAGGAGGTATAGAAGTCTATAATCCCACACCGCCAGGTTCAGGAACTGCTACTTTCATTTAGTCGTCAGGAACTGACTTGCATATCCCCAATCCTACCTCGAAAATGGACTATTACGAATCACCTCTTGCACTACCATGGATTTGTTTCTTTTAGAAGACTGAGGGGGGATCTTATTGAAACATATAAAATTCTTAAGGGGATGGAGAGGCTAGATGCGGGAAGATTGTTCCCGATGTTGGGGAAGTCCAGAACCAGGGGTCACAGCTTAAGGATAAGGGGGAAGTCTTTTAGGACCGAGATGAGAAAACATTTCTTCACACAGAGAGTGGTGAGTCTGTGGAATTCTCTGCCACAGAAGGTAGTTGAGGCCAGTTCATTGGCTATATTTAAGAGGGAGTTAGATGTGGCCCTTGTGGCTAAAGGGATCAGGGGGTATGGAGAGAAGGCAGGTACAGGTTACTGAGCTGGATGATCAGCCATGATCATATTGAATGGCGGTGCAGGCTCGAAGGGCCGAATGGCCTACTCCTGCACCTATTTTTTATGTTTCTATGTTTCTAATTGTATTTTGAATGAATGCCTTGTTTTTCGCATGATCTTTTTCCTTTCATTATCTTGTCACATTTATGTGTATTTTACATACTGTCTAATTTATGTGGTTTACATTTCTTTGTGTGGTCTAAGTCTATTTGTTTCTAATGCTGCTATGTGCACGATATTCATTATACATGTAGCTGACCCTACTTGTGCACTTTGGTCGGTATGGCTGATTTGGGTCTGTTTCCTTGCTGCATGACTCCATGACTCTATAACATTGGTATAAAGTCTGTGGCCAGCTGGGAAATGCTAGCTGTTGAGTATCAAACTGACAACATTTGTTTATGAAGCCTTTAAATTTAAGATTCCCACATAGTCTCAGAGGTCTGGAAGTTACTGGGTGCCCTTTGTTGATTTCATGGTCGTGATTCAACATTGAACTTCTCACGGCATGCAGCAATTGAGTTTGAAATCTCTGCATTGCTTCAACATTAACTCTGAGAAATCTCTCTGCTAAGAGAGCAAAAAATTAGGCATCTTCCTTTATTAGAAAAATAATTTCAGTTTCATTCTCATAAAATTTCAGTTAATCGTAACGCGAGCACCCCTCGGGTATTGTATATGTCTGTAATGGCAACCCTAGAATGATAAAGTATATGCTTAGTCCTGCTGTTTACATGCATTTCAGAAACATTTATTGAAACATACAAAAGGTATATTAGAGCTGGCACCCCAAGATCAATTTACAGGGGGATTATTTGGAGCTGAAGCGCTTTCTTCGCTACCTTGGGGAAATACATCTCTTCAGATTATTTTAAAATGATAAAGGTCTCTAACCCTACCCTAGGACAGCAGTCAAAGAAAATAATATTGATTCCCAGACAATGTCAGTTCATTCAGGAAACAGGGAGGGATGATCTTTGTCAACTTCTCTTTCACATCTTGTGATTGAGCTATTAGCTGTGGCAGCAAAACTAACCACAGTATCCAGGGAACTGAGATCCCAGCTACAAATCTTATAATCTCCCTGTAGGCAGACAGTGTCCTACCATGGATCACAACTACAATTGCTGTCCCTTCACTGAAGAGGGTAAATTCAGCACACAGAACTCTATCAGGTTACACGCCAATTGCAAGAAGTGAAGTCTGCTGGCAGTCTGTTTGTCTTTTTTCCTTTTTTGTTTGTGTGTCGGTGTTGGGATGGTTTTTGTTTCTGTTTTTGGCTGTGTATGTGTGGGGGGTGGTGGGGTGGGAAAAACCTTTCTTATATTAGGTATCTTCTCCGGGGCGCAGCTCGGCCGCGGAGCCTTCCATCGCCCGTGGGGCCTTCCATCGCCCGTTACGGCCGCGGGACGTTTCAGCGCTCAGTGTGGCTCGGCCGCGGGGCCTTCCATCGCCCGGCATGGCTCGGCCGCAGAACGGTTCAGCACCAGGCACGGCCGCGGGGCCTTCCATCACCCGGCGTGGCTCGGCCGCTGGACTTAACATCGCCGGCACGGCTCGGCCGCGGGACTTGGCAGCGCCCGGTGCGGCTTGGCCGTGGGGCCTTCCATCGCCCGGCACGGCTCGGCCGCTGGACTTAACATCACCGGCGCGGCTCGGCAACGGGACGTTTCAGTGCCCGGTGCGGCTCGGCCGTGGGGCCTTCCATCCCCTTGCGGGGGCTGTGCGTGTCGGTCGCCTCGGTTGGGGTCGAGCTGCCTGTCCGTGGGCGTGGGGGGAAGAGAGTGGAAGTTTTGTTGCCTTCCATCACAGTGAGGGGGTGTTTGTAGTCACTGTGATGGATGTTTGTGTTGGGGTCGTGTGTCCTGTGTTCTTTTCTTTTTTGTTATGTTCTGTGACTGCTGTAATTTCGTTCGGTATCTGTGCCGAATGACAATAAAGTTCTGTAATCTGTAATCTGTAAATCAATTGTTCCAGGTTGATATTCTCAGTTAGCTTCCAAATTTTTGAACCATTTGCATGGGCTAACAACACTTCTTGGGGCTATCCAAGGCATCTATTGTGAGTTATTAAAACTGAAAAATGACACAAGAGCTGGAGTAACTTAGTGGCTCAGGCGGCAGCTCTGGAGAAGGTGGTTAGGTGATGTTTTGAGTTGGGACCCTCTTTCAGAGGTGCGGCCTGACTTGCTGAGTTACTCCAGCACTTTGTGCCTTTGTTTATAGACCAGTATCTGCACTTCCTTGTATCTAGAATTTAACATTCTCTGCTTGCACTGATAAAAGTGCCCATTACTTGATTGTTCCACATAAAAGAACTGCAAGTAGAATGAGCACGAGAACACAGGCCGCAAATATCATCAATTGTTGCAGCAGAAGAGGTTATAATTTGGGCATTCATATCTGCAATGACTGCAAGCAAAGTTAACGTATTCATTCAAGCCAAAGGCGATCTATCTTCCTTCAGTTTGGTTACTATTTCACATTCATAGCCTGCCTTAAGGGAAGATAAGAATCCCATTCTATTACTTCACATTTGTTCTTTCAGGCCCCTTGGGCTCCTTCAAGGCAGGTTGGGAATTTTCCATTGATTAAAGAGTCCTTCCAGCTACTAGGCGCACAATAAGGGTAAAGGAAGTAAACGTTCAGTCCTTGGTACTACACTGATGACAACAGACACTGTCCTGTCTCTGGCATCACAACTGGGAGTGAGAGAACCATCCAGTCTTGACAAAAAATGAATGATCTCTGAATCTATATACTAAAACTCTCATTTGTTTGTTTGTTTGTTGCTGAACTACAGCCAAAACGGTACACGATAGCTCGACAATTTTAGGCCCACCTTACTCACCGTCGTCCCTTTGGTGCTAATGGAAGAAGTTTCATTGAAGTCGGTTATATTTTTTAAGTTATTCACCATTTAAAGTTTAAATCTATCTCCTCGGGAGCGAGGGGGTGGAGGGAAGGGACGGAGGGAGGGAGTGGGGAGGGAGGAGGAGGGAGGTTAAGGGGGGTTGAGGAGGATGGAGTGGGGGGGGGAGGGAAAGGAGAAGGGGGGGGGTGGAGAGGGGGAGGAGAGGATGCTGCACCAATGCAGGAGAGATTTGGGCCCAATGGGTCCACTTGGTCTAGTAATCACTAAAGGCCACAATCTGCACTGACCCGAAACGTCACCTATCCATTTTCTCCAGAGATGCTGCCTGACCCGTTGAGCTATTCCAGCATGTTGTGTCTATCTTTAACCTAAATGTTTACACTGATTTCAGAACACTGCATTGGTAAATCATACATTAATTTAAGATTCTTTTAAGAACATGTTCTGCACTCTCAGCACTCATTAACATATCCTCTGAAGAATAGTCTCGACTCGAACCATCACCTATCCGTTCTCCAGAGATGCTGCCTAACCTGCTGAGTTACACCAGCACTTTGTGTCCTTTTGTGTAATAATCAGCATATGCAGCTTCTTGTTTTAACATATCCCCTCAGTTAGATCAATGTGCCAGGGGTTATGGGGAAAAGGCAGGAGAATGGGGTTAAGAGGGAACGATAGTTCACCCATGATTAAATGGCGGGGTAGACTTGATGGGCTGAATGGTCTAATTCTGCTCAAACAACTTATGAACTATGAACGTGAACAAATGTGTACTGACTGATTTGAGTTTAGAACATCCATCACAATCTTTTGAATTACGATTTGATAGAATTTTCTATAATATAAGGAAATACTTTTTTTTTTAAAGGACTAATAGATGACTTTTATTCTCAACTAGCATGTGAGAATTTTATTTTCCGTTCTCATTCAGAGAAGGATTCACACCACTACAAGCTGTAGCTAAAGCTCAGTGAGCTGAATGAGTTAATTTACCGCATTACAGCACAAAGGACTCTTGCAACATGTCTTCAGCGTGCACAGATTTGTGATTGATCATCACAATACAAAATAATATTTGCTTAACCAAGCAGAATCCCCCCCTCCACCCTTGAATGTATAAAGGAGGTCATATCCTCCATACATTTCAGTTGATTGTAGTCAATGCTTATCTGTGTTTGTAGCAGTTTGAAATTGAGAGATCTGAAGTAGACCTAGGCACAGTTCCTGACCCTAATTAGTACTGCTTTTCACAGACATATATTTCTCTTTTATGTGTAGGAAAGAACTGCAGATGTTGGTTTAAACAGCTGAGACCCGAAATGTCGCCCATTCCTTCTCTCCAGAGATGCTGGCTATTTCTCCTTTATGTTGGCATGTCATTGTCATTGACAGTTCTGCCCTCACTGACAACTCTATAAATGAGGCCACATGTCTGTACAGAGCCATGGGAAAGCATTTCTATTTTTTTGGAAGTAAATTTGGAACTTGGACTACTGGATACCATAGACAGACACAAAAAGCTGGAGTAACTCAGCGGCTCAGACAGCATCCCTGGAGAAATAGTATAGGTGACGTTTCGGGTCGAGACCCTTCTTCAGACTGTTTAAACCAGCATCTGCAGTTCCTTCCGACACACTACCAAATACCATGTTTTGCAAAGTGGGACATATCATATCATATATCATATATATACAGCCGGAAACAGGCCTTTTCGGCCCACCAAGTCGGTGCCGCCCAGCGATCCCCATACATTAACACTATCCTACACCCACTAGGGACAATTTTTTTTTTTTATAACATTTTTACCCAGCCAATTAACCTACATACCTGTACGTCTTTGGAGTGTGGGAGGAAACCGAAGATCTCGGAGAAAACCCACGCAGGTCACGGGGAGAACGTACATACTCCTTACAGTGCAGCACCCGTAGTCAGGATCGAACCTGAGTCTCCGGCGCTGCATTCGCTGTAAAGCAGCAACTCTACCGCTGCGCTACCGTGAGTGTGCTAGGTTGGCTGAGGTTCTGTGCCTCCGGCAGATTCGGTGCTGAGAGAAAACCTTGGAGTGGCGGTGTATTTTCAAAATAAATGGTTGCCCCATAAGATGGGAGATAAGGAGGAATTTCTCTCTGAGGGTTATAGATCATTTACATTTTCTCCCCCAGAGACCTGTGGAGGCTGAGACATTGAAAATATTAAAGATTGTGGTAGAAGTTTGGCTCATCGGGGAATCAACAGTTACAGGAACAAGGTAAGAAAGTTGAGTTGAAACAAGATCAGATCAGCAATGATACACAAGGTGCAACCGTGAATAATAATATTCATTTATTGTCATTGCAACGAGTACAACGAAATTAAAAAATAGCCAATCCTGACGGTGCGTAAAAACATATATGCAATAAATGCAAAAACAAATAAATACAATTATATTAAGTACAAAAGTTTTAACAGTGTTGCCTAGTGCAGAAGGTAGTGTTCAGTTCTCGTTATGGCCCTGGGGTAAAAACTGTTCTTAAGTCTGTTTGTTCGGGATTTGATCGACCTGAAACGTCGACCAGAGGGAAAAGATGAACAAACAGACGGTGGTCGGGTTGGGATGGATCTTTTATTATTTTGCCTGCTCTACTGAGGCAGCGTAGGCTGAACAGGTGCTCCAGGGAGGGCAGTGAGCAGCCGATGATCTTCTGGGCCGTCGTGATGACCCTCTGAAGGGCCTTCCTGTCCTTTTCTGAGCAGCTGGCATACCATGTGGTTATACAGTATGCCAGCACACTCTCGATGGAGCAGCGATAGAAGGACATCATGAGCTTCTCCTGCAGGTTGGTTTTCCTGAGGATCCTCAGGAAGTGGAGTCTCTGCTGTGCCTTCTTCACTGTGGTGATGGTGTTGGTAGACCAGGTAAGATCCTCTGCGATGTGCGTATCCAGGAACCTGAAAGCGGGTACCCTTTCCACGCAGACCCCATTGATGTAGAGTGGGTCGTATTCTGCACTGGTTTTCCTGAAGTCAATTATAAGTTCCTTTGTTTTGGAGGAGTTCAGGACAAGATTGTTCACTGAACACCATGCTGCCAGCCTTTGGATTTCATCCCTGTAGGCTGTCTCATCTCCTCCTGAGATGAGTCCAACCACAGTCGTGTCATCCGCGAACTTGATGATGGTGTTGGTGGGATGGGTGGGGGCGCAGTGTAGAGGGAGTAAAGGATGGGGCTCAACACACAGCCCTGTGGTGAGCCGGTGCTCAGTGTAATGGTGGAGGAGAGGTGAGGGCCTATTTTGACGGTCTGGGGGCGGTTGGTCAGGAAGTCCTTGATCCATTGGCAGATGGTTTGGGAAAATCCAAGGTCAGAAAGTTTGGTGACCAGTCTGCTCGGGATGACCGTGTTAAAGGCAGAGCTGAAGTCGAGGAAGAGCATCCTCACATAGCTCCCCTGGTGTTCAAGGTGGGTCAGTGCAGTGTGAAGAGCAGTGTCGATGGCATCCCCTGTAGACCTATTTGCTCTGTAGGCAAACTGGTATGGGTCGAAGGTGGGTGGGAGGCTGGCTTTGATGTGCTGCAGGACCAGTCTCTCAAAGCACTTTGTGATGACCGGTGTGAGTGCTACCGGACGGTAGTCGTTAAGGCCGCTGATGAGACTTTTTCGGCAGTGGGATGATTGTGGCGGACTTCAGGCAGGGAGGGATGGTGGATTTTAAAAGGGACAGGTTGAAGATTTTTGTGAAGACCTCAGATAATTGGTCTGCACATTCCCTCAGCACTCTGCCCGTCACACCATCGGGGTCTGCAGCTTTCCTGGGATTCACTGCTCTGAGCACGCGCTTAACATCATACTCCTGCACAGTGAAGGTGTTGCTGTCAGGTGCTGGAGAGGGTGTTATGTCTGCCCCTGCAGCTTTCACCTCGAAACGAGTAAAGAAACAGTTAAGTTCCTCTGCCAGCGAGGCGTCGCCGTCGGCAGTCGTGCGGTTGCTGGTCTTGTAGTTGGTGATGTGCTGGATGCCTTGCCATACCCGCCGTGGGTCATTGTTGGTAAAGTGATCCTCAATCTTCCTCTTGTAGGACGCTTTGGCATCCTTGATGCCTCTCTTCAGGTTGGTTCTAGCAGCACTGTATAGAGCTCTATCACTAGACCTGAAGGCGATGTTACGGTCCTTGAGGAGAGACCTGACATCCTTTGTCATCCAGGGCTTCTGATTGGGATACAACCGGATACGTTTGTCGACGGTGACATTGTCAACACAGTTTTGGATGTAGCAGAGTACAGTTGATGTATACTCCTCCAAGTCCTGATCTTCAAAAATATCCCAGTTGGTCCTTTCGAAGCAATCCTGCAGCTGCGAGGAAGCTCCTTCAGGCTATGTCTTAAGTCTTTATGGTGACTGGAGCTTTCCTCCTGAGTGGGGTGTATGCTGGAGTTAAGAATATGGACAGGTGATCTGACTGCCCCAGGTGTGGTAGTGGTGCTGACCTGAAACCCTTCTTAATATTTGAATAAACCTTGTCTAGTGTGTTTTTCCCCCTGGTAGTACATCTTATGTGTTGTTCAAGTTTCGGGAGAACTGACTTTAGGTCTGCATGAATGTGGCCAAGTTGTCTTTTCAATTGGGCAGCCTGCAGACTTTCTTCCATGTTGTAATTGAGCTGATTATCCAAGAACCTGAAACTCCAATGCGTTTCAAATAAAAGTGATTTTGAAATACAAAAGTATAACATTCATTGTTGCATTTTGATAGTTTTTTACTCTGTAACGAATACCACACAATCAAAAGATTAATCTCTTTACTTACTTGATTTCCATTACCAGTTCCTTCCAATTATTAAAAAAAACAGGTAAATTAAGTGATGACATGCTGAAACAGTCACTGTAATATATCAAAAAACAATAACTGTTCAGGACCTGAGAATTGACAATCTAACCATTGCAAGTCAAGATTAAGGTTACGCAAGTTAGACCCTTGAATTTGTTCAGAAGTGAGCTGTTTCTCAACTCCATCCCAATTCCCCATATCCTGAAATATTCCTACAAGACAAAAATTGATTAATCTGTCATGAACATTTTAGTTGATCTGTCATCCACAATATTTTGAGGAAGGAAATTCAGATTTTCTCAATCCGTTTTATTTTAAAAAAGTGCTTCCTGATTTCACCCTCAAATTATCTCACGCTAATCATGTTATTCTCCCATGTTCCGGTTTTTCTGAATACTGCGATGAGAGAATATATTTTCAACTCATTTATTCCACTGAACCTCTCTTAAGGGCCTGTCCCACTTAGGCGATTTTAAGGTGACTGCCAGCGACTAGGCTGTCGCCAACAGTTTGCCAGGGCATGATCGTGAGGAGTCATCAAAGAATCGTAGTGGATCTCAGCGCGTCACTGAGAAATCATCCGGAGTGAAATTTCTCGGCGACAGCTGGCTTGTCGCCAAGTATCTTGCTTATTGCGGTCGCTGTCACATGCTGTCCCCAGGTTTGCTAGGTTCTCTTAGATGCATTTAGAAGCACATAATATTAAATTAAGTAAAGTCATTTGAAGATACCATTAAATACTTGTGTTTAACCAATTTATTTACCGTCAGGACATTTGACAGGTAGATTGGAGGCGACAGTTTGATGGTCAGGTAAGCATGGGAATTTTGTGATGTTTATGGCCATCAGCGATTACATTTAAAGTAGGCTCCCAACCCAGATATGCAACCCAGAAACCAGATATGCATCTCCCGTACATTTTCAAAGAATGCCCCCACTCCGCACAAAAATCCGTTTAACCACTTTTAAAATTAAATTAACTGGAAGTCAATCCAGTTTATGCCTTGTTACCGTGAAGCTTGGTTTTCAAGTAATCCGGGCAAGATGTTATATTTCAAAACTCTCAAGTACTTACCGACTTGTCAGTGATTTCGGCGAAAATTAGGGCGCAGGAGAAGCATTGACAGCATGGGAATTTTGCGATTTTTCCGAAGACGGTGTAATCTCGACCTGACTCGGCATTGTCGTGTTCATTGTCGTTGGGTAAAAGAAACTTTTGGCGATCTGCTATGACTTTGACAGTCGCCAGCAGTCGCCTACAAAATCGCTTAAGTGGGACAGGCCCTTTATTTTAAACTAGCTTAATTAAATGGGTCCCCCATTTTACTGCTCCACTGCGAATCTCCTCAAAGTATGGCTACTTTGAACAAGTTCACCTTCTCTCTCCGACGGGAGTTTTGTGAGACTTGGGGTCTCTGCCCTTCTGCCCCTTGATGACTGCTGCAAGCACCATACATCTTGTCTGATTTGGTCTGAAACTGGATGCTGCTCTCGAAACAGAGCCTGATCAATGCATTCTTAAAGATCTGCTTAATTGAAGTATAATATTCTTGATTTTGTATTACAACCCTTGAAATTAAGCTCCTTTACCATTCTTTACCTCTGCACCATCATCAAGATCCCCTTTACTTATTTGTAATATTTTCTATTAAAATATTGAATTTAAATTTGTCTTTCACATATTCAAAGTGGATGGACTCACTGTTTACTGTTTAGGTGCCATCTGCCATTCACATGCTGGTTCACAAAGTTGATGGCCTTTTGCAATTTATGCCCCAAACATTCCAGGGATGAAAGGTACGATGTGCTTAATCTCTGAATCTTCAGGACATTTAAAGTGCCCTGTTTGGCCTGTTGCATGGTCATGCCTTCCACTGCTTGATCTGAAGCTCAACCGTTCTCCAGAGTCATCGTGGAGCACAAATGTGGCACGTAGGTTCTTGGATTGCATGTTCCAGTAGGTGGTTTACCTAAGGCTGTGGGGAGTCCAGGATTTAAAAAAAAAATGTTTGTGGCTTTCTAGAAACTTTAGAAAAGGCAAGAAGTGGAAGAAATCTTCAGTGGGTGAGTAGCTAAAAAAAACACACATTCGAGCTCTCTTAAAGTTTGCCTTCCAGAACATGGCTTCATGACGACAAAAACCTTCACAAAAGAGAATTGCTGAAGGATAATCAGGAGTGTTTGTATATTTGATAGTCGCAAACATGCACAGACATTTCCGTTACCATCAGTGTAAACCTGAATGTAGTGTTGCCTGCCTGGTGCCAGGATAAGGATGATAATGGACTGTGAGCAGAACATTCTGTGGGAATGGACAGAAAGAGTCAGGAGTGTGCTCTGGGTCAGAAATCAGAACCCTTTAGAGGAAGCAAAATGACTGAGGCCCTACATTTAGAGTTCCACGAGCCATGGAAGAAGCTAAAAAGGTATGGCCTCAAAGGTATTAACCCTGAAATTACTCCCAGTGTCTCATGCCAATGAGATTCAAAATATTAGGACAGGGCCAATAAATGTGTGGTGAAAGGCATTGCATATGTTACAATCTTGGCATATTGGGATCAATTTTACAGAGAAATCATTTATGACCTAAAAATATGGAATATAGAGACCCCAGCATAACTTTTTAAAAAAATAAAAAATTAGAAGGGTGATATGGATAGTGTATAGGTTTGGGGCTAAAAGGATTTCTTTACATAGAGCTGGCACAGTATCAACCTCCTCTTTGGTTCAACAATGCCATGACTCTATCTTGGCATTATCTACGGACACAGGTTTACAACTTTCTATTCAATCATACACAGTGCTTTCTTCAACACTGTTATCAGACTACTGAATGCTGAAGCAGTCCCAATCTCCCAATCCCACCTCCAGCAGCTTTTGCACTTTAAAAAAAAATCTGCACTTTCTCAAGGATGTAACACAACAGCCCTGTGACATTATATTCTGTATGCTGGTATTTTGTACCCTTTGCAACACCTGTTGCACTGGTGTGTGGTTTGATTGCAGTCATTTAAGGAATGATTTAACAGGATTTAAGAGTGTGCAAAAACAAAACTTTCCACTCCATCTCAGTACGTTGAGTTGAGTTGAGTTGAGTTGAGTTTAATTTAGTTTAATTTAGTTCAGTTTAGTGTAGTTTAGTTTGGTTTATTATAGTCTCATATACTGAGGTACAGCAAAAAGCTTTATTTTGGGTGCAATCCAGTCAAATAAAAAACTATATGTGTAGGAAGGAACCACAGATGCTGGTTTAAACCAAAGATAGTCACAAAAAGCTGGAGTAACTCAGCGGGTCAGGCGGCATCTCTGAAAAAGGATCTCGACCCAAAGAGTCAGGTATTCCTTTTCTCCAGAGATGCTGTCTGACCCGTTGAATTACTCCAGCTTTTGTATCTATCTTCAAAGATAAGACTATAGATCAATACGATCAAGTAGCCCACAGTGCACAGATAAAGGATAAAGAGTATAAGTTAAAGTGCAAGATATAACATTGAAGTCCAATAAAGTCTGATTAAAGATAGTTCAAATGTCTTCAATGAGGTATATGGGAAGGCCACAAGTTAGCTGATGAGAGGACTTCAGTTACCTGATGAGAGGACTTCAGTTACCTGATGCGACATGTGGCAATATTAAACTAATAACAATAGCTATTCTAACCTCATTGATATAAATGTTGAAAAGCTGAGTTATAAAGTGAAATACCTGGGGCAGGGTGGGGATATCAGTTTGCCATCCCAGCAATTGGAGAATGTTTCACTGCTTTCTGTCCCTTAACTCTTATATAATCTTTAAAATTTGAATCTTGTAAATCACTTTACCTGCAGGCAGGTGAACAGCAGAAGAGCATGCCACTGAATTTACGACTCTTAAGGATAGCGGAGTCAGGGGGTATGGGGAGAAGGCAGGAACGGGGTACTGATTGAGAATGATCAGCCATGATCACATTGAATGGCGGTGCTGGCTCGAAGGGCCGAATGGCCTCCACCTGCACCTATTGTCTATTGACTTCATTTTAATAGGAAAGGTAAAATGTCCACTCACTGTGGCCCACACAAGTTGTTAACTTCAAATGCAAACTAATTTGACAGAGAGAGCTAAGTACTGGGGCTGTTTAATAAATACAGACTTTCTGGCATTTCCCAGGCCCTGAAAATAACTAAAACATGCAAAATATAAACCTGATTATAGTGTCCAGCAAGATTGAACAGAAGCAAATGAAATTTCCAGTGAATATATAAAGATGAACCAAGACATAATTAAATTGCAATTCAGTTTGCATGTCTTGAAGCTCATTAAATTGATGAATAATGCTGCTGGTGAAAGGAACATCTACTTTGCATTTAGTGACAACGTCAAACACTTACACATCAGAAATGACAATAGGTGGCAACATTTCAGGACTCCTTTTGATAATGACCTAACAATCTGTTACAGCTGGAATATTAGCAGCATTTCTACAATGTACCAAGCTATTCAATATTATAAAATATCCATATTTTTTCATCCTATGTTACAGAATGACAAATTAAATTGCCACTGAAAAGTTGTCTGAGATTATGGTGGCTTCAAATTATGCAAATTAGTTTTTAAAAATTCAAATAATGTCTAAAGCGCAACATTTTCCAACTGGCAAAAGGCTTTTGTCTTTTCCTGAGCTGGCTGTCAGTGCCATTAGCTGTGTTTAAGAATGACACCAGCTGGCTTTGAACTTAATGGAAAAATATTTCTGCTTGAGCACTTCTGACATGCATTCTCAGATACCAGGAATATATATTGTCAAAGCATATTCAGGCAGCCTGTGACATGCTCCAAATTGACCCTGATAAAAAGCAGGTCGTACACGTGCAACCTCATGAATCACACTCTTTCTGTGGACATCACCAAGATGGGAGCACACAAGTGGAGAATTTGCGATTATATTTATAACCAAAAGTACTTGAAAAGAACCTGAAACCCAAAAGGACAATGATTCAGTTGCATGGATAATAGGCCCCAGATGTGACAAACCTGCCACAGTGATTCAAATAACGTACTAAGGTGCTGCCTGATCATCATCGTAGAGGGAATACTGTGCTATTTATTGACTGCACAGTTTGAGGAAGGGTGAGCTGCTCCTCATGATGTTGCTTGAAGATACAATATATTCGTGCTACAGATACTGAGGAAACACTTGGGAAGGCTGTGAGTCAGAGGTGTACTGAGGGAACCCAGGAGTTTCTGTTGGTTGACTATGGAGAGGATGAAAGTATCTTCCTTTTCCCCACCCCAGGCAACACGAATCTTCTGCAGCCTCATCTCCATCATAAATAGGAAGAGGCTGCACGCAATGCAAATTCCAAGTGTTTGGCTCACCAGAAGGGGTTGAAATGCCAGAGGCACAATGATCTTACTGGAGTTATTAAAATGTTATGGTGCTCCCTTACCCTACACTCTCAGCCGTTCCACCCACAGCATCATTAATCTCAGGCTTCATAACATCCCTGGATCCTCTCTATGATGTTTTTTCATTGACCATGTTTGACCACAATTCCTCTGCTCAGACCTACCTCACCACTTTTACCGCTCGCACACTTCATCATGGCCTGCTTTGACGCAACAGACAACAGTGATAACAACATGAAGCGCACCTTTAAACTCCTCATAAGACTTTTTGCAGGAGAAGATGGTGCTCAAGTGAAGGCAGTAGGCTGCCATATGTGGGGAAAGAGGCAAAGTTTCACCCCCACCCCTACCCCAGGCAGCTGTGCCTGCTAAAATGCATGGGGTGGATTTTGTGTCCTGGCAACGGATAATGATTGAGGAGGTATAGTTATAGTCATAAAGCTAGACAGCATAGAATCAGGCCCTTCAGCACAGTGGTGCAGCGGTAGAGTTGCTGGTGTACAACTCTTGCTGCGCCAGAGACCCAGGTTCGATCCAGACTACAGGTGTTGTCTGCATGGAGTCTGTACATTCTCCCCGTGACCAGGTGGGTTTTCTCTGAGATCTTCGATTTCTTCCCACACTCCAAAGATTTATAGGTTTGTAGGTTAATTGGTTTGGTATAAGTGTAAATTTTCGCTAGTGTGTGTGGAATAGTGATAATGAGGAGGAACGCTGGTCGGTGCAGACTCAGCCGGCTGAAGGGCCAGTTTCCGCGCTGAATCTCTAATCTAAATTAAACTAAAAGCACAACTTGTCCAAGGTGGCCAAGTTGGCATTCTGGGCTAGTCTCATTTGCCTGTTGTTGACCCTTTCAATGTATATATCCATTCAAATTCAAATATCTTCTAAAAATCATAATTGGCATGGATTCCTCTAAATGAAAATGTTGCCCCTAAGGTCCCTCTTCAATCTCCCCCCTTTCACCGTAGGGCTTCTTCAGGTCTCTTCTGGAGGTGATCTCACTCACCCTGTATCCACGTTGTAACAAGCAGCAGATGCAGTGACCATCCCTTTTTTCCCTTCCCTGCTTCTTAACATCACAGCTTATCCCTGCCCCCTCATTTATTTCAAGCACTGGAAATGTGAACAAAGGCCTTTTGCAGGGGATGTAGAAGCAAGCCTTCAAGGTGATGGCCTATCACACAATCTATTTTAAGTGCAAGCTTAAAGATACTGATACCAGGCAGGAGTTAGGTCAGACTAGATGCTGACATACCAGAGGTGGAGTTGGGAAATGGGGAAAGGGAACCCTAAGTTCAATGTCACCAGAGGTTGTGGTAAATTATTAGTTCAATTTACAAAGGATTCAAGTGCTGACCTTGAGCCCAGGCTTCAAGAGTCAATAATAATAATAATAATAATATTCATTTATTGTCATTGCAACGAGTACAACGAAATTAAAAAATAGCCAATCCTGACGGTGCGTACAAACATATATGCAATGAATGCAAAAACAAATAAATACATAAATACAATTAAATACAATTATATTAAGTACAAGATTTTTTAACGGTGTTGCCTAGTGCAAAGGTAGTGTTCAGTTCTCGTATGGCCCTGGGGTAAAAACTGCAAGAGTGTTTTATTGTCAGATGTCTCAAAGCAGAACAATTAAATTCTCACTTGCAGCAGCACAGATGTATAACTTTATAGCAGGTGCTCAGTGCTATACTCCAACACCCGGTATCATGGCATATGGAGAACGCAAGCTTCAAACAGCTCACAAGTTTGTGAAGTTATGAATACTATTTTGTTCAAAGTCAATCCTGCATTCACCTCCATTATTCATTGAATGGCACATAATAAGAAGGAGCCCTTGTTGCTTATTAAAATAGCTACAATGGCAACTTAAATTGGCAACATGCATCTTCACATGACCATCATCCAGGTTACAGGATCAAATGTTGACTGTGGCCTTGAAAGCTCGTATTATTTCTGCTTTTTGCTTTAATACAGTATCATAAAACTGCCTTCTCAGTCATCTTGTCGATTGCTGAAGATGATAGCATACCTACTATACACTCTGGCAGCACCGTGATCAAAACACAAGGTACTGGAGGAATTCAACCTGTCAGCCAGCATCTCTGGAGAGAATGGACTGGCAAGATTTTGTGTTGTGACCATGCCTCAGATTGATGGGAATAAGAGGGAGAAAACTGGAAAAGAGAGTTGGAGGCAGGACAAAGTCATAGAGTCCTAGAGTGATACATTGTGGAAACAGGCCCTTCGGCCCAACTTGCTCACACCGGCCAACAATGTCCAAGCTTCACTAGTCCCACCTGCCAGCATTTGGTTCATATCCCTCCAAAGCTGTCCTGTCCATTTACCTATCTAACTGCTTCTTAAATGTTGAGATAGTCCCAGCCTCAACTACCTCCTCTGGCAAATTGTTCATACACCCACCACTCTTTGTGTGAAAAAATGACAACAGATTCTTATTAAATCTTTTCCCCTTCACCTTAAATCTATGTCCTCTGGTCCTTGATTCCCCTACTCTGGGCAAGATACTCTGTGCATCTACCCAATCTATTCATTGCTGTATGGCAAGTCTGTCAAGTTTGATAGAGGATTCAAGCAGAGAGGTTTGATTGTCAGATGGGTGTAGTAGACAATAGACAATAGAGAATAGGTGCAGGAGTAGGCCATTCGGCCCTTCGAGCCAGCACCACCATTCAATGTGATAATGGCTGATCATTCTCAATCATTACCCCGTTCCTGCCTTCTCCCCATACCCCCTGACTCTATTATCCTTAATGGAGCTCTATCTAGCTCTCTCTTGAATGCATTCAGCGAATTGGCCTCCACTGCCTTCTGAAGCAGAGAATTCCACGGATTTAGAACTCTCTGACTGAAAAAGTTTTTCCTCATCTCCGTTCTAAATGGCCTACCCCTTATTCTTAAACTGTGGCCCCTGGTTCTGGACTCCCCCAACATTGGGAACATGTTTCCTGCCTCTAACGTGTCCAACCCCTTAATAATCTTATATGTTTCAATAAGATTCCCTCTCATCCTTCTAAATTCCAGTGTATACAAGCCTAGTCGCTCCAGTTTTTCAACATATGACATTCCCGCCATTCCGGGAATTAACCTAGTAAACCTAGCAAGAATATCCTTCCTCAAATTTGGAAACCAAAACTGCACACAGTACTCGAGGTGCGGTCTCAGTAGGGCCCTGTAAAACTGCAGAAGGACCTCTTTGACAATAGACAATAGGTGCAGGAGTAGGCCATTCAGCCCTTCGAGCCAGCACCGCCATTCAATGCGATCATGGCTGATCACTCTCAATCAGTACCCCGTTCCTGCCTTCTCCCCATACCCCCACACTCCGCTATCCTTAAGAGCTCTATCCAGCTCTCTCATGAAAGCATCCAACGAACTGGCCTCCACTGCCTTCTGAGGCAGAGAATTCCACACCTTCACCACTCTCTGACTGAAAAAGTTCTTCCTCATCTCCGTTCTAAATGGCCTACCCCTTATTCTTAAACTGTGGCCCCTTGTTCTGGACTCCCCCAACATTGGGAACATGTTTCCTGCCTCTAATGTGTCCAATCCCCTAATTATCTTATATGTTTCAATAAGATCCCCCCTCATCCTTCTAAATTCCAGTGTATACAAGCCTAATTGCTCCAGCCTTTCAACATACGACAGTCCCGCCATTCCGGGAATTAACCTAGTGAACCTACGCTGCACGCCCTCAATAGCAAGAATATCCTTCCTCAAATTTGGAGACCAAAACTGCACACAGTACTCCAGGTGCGGTCTCACCAGGGCCCGGTACAACTGTAGAAGGACCTCTTTGCTCCTATACTCAACTCCTTTTGTTACAAAGGCCAACATTCCATTGGCTTTCTTCACTGCCTGCTGTACCTGCATGCTTCCTTTCAGTGACTGATGCACTAGGACACCCAGATCTCGTTGAACATCCCCTCTTCCTAACTTGACACCATTCAGGTAATAATCTGCCTTTCTATTCTTACTTCCAAAGTGAATAACCTCACACTTATCAACATTAAACTGCATCTGCCATGTATCCACCCACTCACACAACCTGTCCAAGTCACCCTGCAGCCTTATTGCATCTTCCTCACAATTCACACTACCTCCCAGCTTAGTATCATCTGCAAATTTGCTAATGATACTTTTAATCCCTTCATCTAAGTCATTAATGTATATCGTAAATAGCTGGGGTCCCAGCAACGAACCTTGCGGTACCCCACTGGTCACTGCCTGCCATTCCGAAAGGGACCCATTTATCCCCACTCTTTGCTTTCTTTCTGTCAACCAATTTTCTATCCATGTCAGTACCCTACCCCCAATACCATGTGCTCTAATTTTGCCCACTAATCTCCTATGTGGGACCTTGTCGAAGGCTTTCTGAAAGTCGAGGTACACCACATCCACTGACTCTCCCCTGTCAATTTTCCTAGTTACATCCTCAAAAAATTCCAGTAGATTTGTCAAGCATGATTTCCCCTTCGTAAATCCATGCTGACTCGGAATTATCCTGTTACTGCTATACAAATGCTCAGCAATTTCGTCTTTTATAATTGACTCCAGCATCTTCCCCACCACTGATGTCAGACTAACTGGTCTATAATTACCCGTTTTCTCTCTCCCTCCTTTCTTAAAAAGTGGGATAACATTTGCTATCCTCCAATCCACAGGAACTGATCCTGAATCTATAGAACATTGAAAAATGATCTCCAATGCTTCCACTATTTCTAGAGCCACCTCCTTAAGTACCCTGGGATGCAGACCATCAGGCCCTAGGGATTTATCAGCCTTCAGTCCCATCAGTCTACCCAAAACCATTTCCTGCCTAATGTGGATTTCCTTCAGTTCTTCCATCACCTTAGGTTCTCCGGCCCCTAGAACATTTGGGAGATTGTGTGTATCTTCCTCAGTGAAGACAGATCCAAAGTAACGGTTTAACTCGTCTGCCATTTCTTTGTTCCCCATAATAAATTCCCCTGCTTCTGTCTTCAAGGGACCCACATTTGCCTTGACTATTTTTTTCCTCTTCACGTACCTAAAAAAACTTTTGCTATCCTGCTTTATATTATTGGCTAGTTTACCCTCGTACCTCATCTTTTCTCCCCGTACTGCCTTTTTAGTTAACTTTTGTTGCTCTTTAAAAGAGTCCCAATCCTCTGTCTTCCCACTCTTCTTTGCTATGTTATACTTCCTCTCCTTAATTTTTATGCTGTCCTTGACTTCCCTTGTCAGCCACAGGTGTCTCTTACTCCCCTTAGTGTCTTTCCGCCTCTTTGGGATAAATTGATCCTGCAACCTCTGCATTATTCCCAGGAATACCTGCCATTGCTGTTCTACCGTCTTCCCTGCTAGGGCCTCCTTCCAGTCAATTTTGGCCAGCTCCCGCCTCATGCCTCTGTAATCCCCTTTGCTACACTGTAATACTGACACTTTCGATTTTCCCTTCTGCCTTTCCATTTGCAGAGTAAAACTTATCATGTTGTGATCACTGCCTCCTAATGGCTCTTTTACCTCTAGTCCCCTTATCAGATCTTTGCTCCTATACTCAACTCCTCTTGTTATGAAGGCCAACATTCCATTGGCTTTCTTCACTGCCTGCTGTACCTGCATGCTTCCTTTCAGTGACTGATGCACTAGGACACCAAGATCTCATTGTACGTCCCCTTTTCCTAACTTGACACCATTCAGATAATAATCTGCCTTCCTATTCCTACCACCAACGTGGATAACCTCACACTTATCCACGTTAAACTGCATCTGCCATGCATCCGCCAACTCACACAACCTGTCCAAGTCACCCTGCAACCTCATAGCATCTTCCTCACAGTTCACACCGCCACCCAGCTTTGTATCATCTGCAAATTTGCTAATGTTACTTTTAATCCCTTCATCCAAGTCATTAATGTATATTGTAAATAGCTGCGGTCCCAGCACCGAGACTTGTGGTACCCGACTAGTCACTGCCTGCCATTCTGAAAGGGACCCATTTATCCCCACTCTTTGCTTTCTGTCTGCCAACCAATTTTCTATCCATGTCAGCACCCTACCCCGAACACTATGTGCTCTAATCGTGAATGATTGCTCACTGAAGCTTTTCCCTGGTGGCATCAAGGCATCCACCCAGCAACTGATACTGCCCTGGCCTGGATGTCTACCCTTGACCTACAACTTCAGGCTGTGCACGCCATACGCAAGAAGAATATGCAAGAAGAAGAAGTAGTATTTTGTGTTTTATGAATGTTGGCAGACCAATTTCCCTCCTGGAATAAATAAAGTTCTATCGTATCGTATTACATCGTAAACCAGAGGGAAGGTGAAATGGAGGTGGAAGGATAAGAATGAAATGGGGAACTCAGGGATGGAAAATGAGTGTATAAAAGAGGCGAAAGAAGCATGGTGACTGGAGGTTGGACAAGGGAAAGAATGAATGGTGGGATGGGTATGACTGGAAATTGGAGAATTCAACGTTCATACCGTTCACTGACACCATTCACACTTCTCGCTCTGATGGTAGTTTTGTTGGCGCCACATGGCCAGCCAGGTCAGATTGCTCCATCCTACACCGAGAGGCTGTTTGCTGTATTCTCGCCACTCTGATATTCTCCTTGGGATGGAATTGTTTGATGTTGTTCTACAAAGGTAACTGATTGATGTTACTTTTTGTTTTAGATATGATGCCAGTGTTTCTGTTAAGAATGAAGACTTTGAATCTGAACTATAGGTAGGCAACCAAACACAGTCAGACCCCTACTGTTCAACATTCCCTATGGTTTGGTATCCAGTGGTTGCTGGGGCCTTGGTAAATGTGCTTCTTTTCATCTTATTGGGTCTTCAGTTCCTATACATTCTTTCAAGAGACTGAGCCCCAGTGATGCAGCGGTAGAGTTGCAGCCTTACAGCAGTGGTAGCGTTGCAGCCTTACAGCAGTGGTAGAGTTGCAGCCTTACAGCAGTGGTAGAGTTGCAGCCTTACAGTAGCAGAGACCCGTGTTCAATCCTGACTATGGCTGCTGTCTGTATGGACTTTGTACAGTCTTCCTGTAACCACATGGGTTTTCTCCGGGTGCTCCGGTTTCCTTCCATAATCCAGACGTGCATGTTGGTAAGTTAATTGGCTTCTGTTAATCGGCCCTAGTGTGAGGGATAGAACTAGTGCATGGGTGATTGCTGATCAGCGCAGTCTTAGTGGGCTGAAGGGCATGTCACCACACTATATTTCTACATTAAACTAAACTATAGAAGAGGTTTGGAGCTCATCCCAAAACTGTGTTGAGATTTGTGATTCAGCCAGCATGATCAATGCAGTTGTGGCAGCACCTGAGTACCAGTGAGTAGATAGAGTGGGAACAGGAAGATGAGGGGTGCAGTTGGAGGAGGAGAAGGAGAGATGTGGACGATGGTATTATGGGATTATAATAATGGCCGCTTAGTTGGCTATGCTGATCTTTGTGAGTTTAGTTCACGTAACACAAAGGAAGGTCTGACATGTTCTTAAACCAGCATTGTCTTCTGCCTGAAGCACAAGATCTTAATTTGAGTACATTATTCATTTGCTTGACTGGTGTGTAAGTTCCTCATTTAGTGTGATGCATTAAAGTACACTTTAGGGTGACTACTTAAAATATTAAAGTACAGGAGTCACTCACAAGAATTAAAATAACTTAGATTTTGGTACAGGCACAGCTGTATTACTAAAATTGCCCATTAACCCATATGAACGGTTTGAAAAGACCATTTTCTTACTTGCAGAGAATCTGGCCTGTATTGTCTTAATTTACCTCTGGTTACTCGACACTGCAAGGGCTCATCGTGGAAGAGAGTTTAAATTTAGATTTAGAGATACAGCGCAGAAACAGACCCTTCAGCCCACCGGGTCCGCGCCGCCCAGTGATCCCTGCACACCAACACTAGTCCTACACCCACTAGGGACAATTTTTACATTTACCCAGCCAATTAATCTACATACCTGTACGTCTTTGGAGTGTGGGAGGAAACCGAAGATCTCGGAGAAAACCCACGCAGGTCACGGGGAGAACGTACAAACTCCGTACAGACAGCGCCCGTAGTCAGGATCGAACCTGAGTCTCCAGCGCTGCATTCGCTGTAAGGCAGCAACTCTACCGCTGCGCCACAGTTAAAAGTGATAGTTACACCGTAGATAGCAGTTATGGCATCATCACATTGTACTTCACATGATACAATATACAGATCAACACAGTGGCACAGCTGGTAGAGCTGATGCATCGCGATGCCAGAGACCCGAGTTCAATCCTGACCTTGGGTGCTGCCTGTGTGGAATTTATACATCCTCCCTGTGACTGTGTGGGTTTCATCCAGGTACTTAGGTTTCCTCCCACATCCCAAAGACGTGTGGGTCTGTAGGTTAATATGCCTCTGTAAATTGCCCCTCATGTGTAGGGAGTGGATGAGAAAGTGGAATAACAAAGAACTAGTGTGAACGGGTGATCGATGGTCGGCCTGGACCCGGTGGGTAGAAGGAATTGTTTCCATGATGTATCTTTCAATCAATTCAATCAATCAATTGAACCCAATACGTGACTAGATATCTATGACAGTTTACAGTGCAGTATCTGCACCAAAGATATCGTGAAAAGGCCACAATTCATGACTTTATATAGTTCTGCCAAGAGCTCCTGACATCAGCTCCATCAATGCGGTACATTTAAGGATGGAAAATTACCTTTGCTCTTTCTTCCTGCGATAATACTATCTCAACAAGTTAATTGCTGCCGGAAAAATGTGATGCTCCATCATAATATTCTGGCTAAAATTTTACATTTCTTCACTAATTTGTAAAGTTATATCCATTTGTATATTTATGCTACCTATGCAATAAAGTCTGAATACACCTCAGGACTGAGTACTGCGAGCTAGCTTGAGCATTTGGAACACTTCCTGCCACAATGCTTCGGAGATACCAAATGCTTGCAACAAGGATACAGGAATAACTGCAAGAGAGAAGCACCATAACTGTGTCATGGTTCATAATTCTAGGCGATGGAAATGCATTATAAACAATATTATTTCGAGTTCCCATTAGAGTTATTCGTGTCTTGAAAAGTTGATATGATTATGAAGTGGTCAGTTAGAAATTGCACTTGCTTCAATATGATACTTTTGTTCCTTTATAGAGCCAGGCAAGACAAATCAGGTTAAACCAATAAGAATAGTTATTACATCAAGATCTGGAAGTTTCATGGATTTCTACAGCATAGAAATGGGGCCTTCAGCCCTCTATGTCTGTACCATTATTTTTGTCTTTTTACACTTATCCCATTTACCCACTTTAGATTGCATCTGATTCCACCATCTCCTCAATCTACCATTCTCCATGTAAAAAACTTTCTCCTCACACAACCTCTAAAAATTCTTCCTTTCACCTTAAATCGATACTCTCTTGTTCTCGATCTGGCTACCCTGGAAAAAAGATTCCGACTCTGTGAATGCCTTTTATAATTTTAGATACCTCTATTAGATCGCCCCTCAGACTCCTTCAATCCTTCAACCCAATGCCATGAACATTGAATTCTCCAATTTCAGATAACCACACCCTCTTTCCCTCTTTAAAAAAAAAAAGACATAAGGTGCTGGAGTAACTCAGCAGGTCCGGCAACATCTCTGAAGAACATGGATAGGTGACATTTCAGGTTGGAATTTTTCTTATCTTTGTTATCTGCAGTTCCTTGTATCTCCCCTCTTTCTCTCTCCTCCTTTCTATCTTGGTACCCTCATACCCACCCTTGATGATGGTGCGGAGGACTGTGCATTTGATGGAAAAGGCTGAGTCTCCCTGCAGACTTTTGCCCTCCTGTCATTATGTCATTATGTATTGGGAGAGTGTGTAGGAAGGAACTACAGATGCTGGTTTAAACTAGATAGACACAAAAAGCTGGAGTAACTCAGCGGGACAGGTAGCATCTTCAGAGAGAAGGAATGGGTGACGTTTTGGGTTGAGACGTCTAAAGAAGGGTCTCGATCCGAAACGTCCCCATTACTTCTCTTCAGAGATGCTGCCTGTCCCACTGAGTTACTCCAGCTTTTTGTGTCTATCTCATTGAGAAAGTATCTGAACAGAGGAAAGTTGCAAACTGATGTGGTTCATTGTTGGTGCTCGCAATACCACTTGAGCGTCATGTGTCAGTTCCCTGGACTTTGAGGAAACTAGAGAATTGAAAAACATGTGAAGTCCTATTTTACTGTTGATGCCTTGCAGCAATACAAAATTGAATGGACTCTCAGATATAGCCGAGGGTTGGTTTCACAACCTGAAATATCTCCCACAGCAGCCTGAAAAGAACTGATGGTGTAAAAATAATAAACACAGCAATAACCTTGACAACCAGTGCCAAAGTTTGATGACATCTATGACTGATAAGCTTGGATGTTATTCTTCTAACATCATCTGTCTTTGTTCTGCCACAGTGTCCTTGAGTGATTCTCACACTTCTCATGGAGGGCTCCCACTACAGAGTTCACAGTGTCTGCAGAACCCATGTCCTCTTTGATGGAGACTGTGTTTGATATCTGATGTGTTGCCTTGCTCTAATTTCCTGCCGGTGCCTTTTAAAAAAAAATTCTTCTTGCAATATTGGAAGAAATACATAACACAAAACCTTTGCACATGATGAAAAATCGACTTGGAAGTTTAATAGAATCGGAGGAGAGTCTTATCATCACGCAGCACGGAAACAGGCCATTCGGCTCAACTCATCCACAGTGACCAGTGGACACCCTCCCGTATTAAACCCAGCACTTGAGGCTTCGCCCTCTGTTCCTAAACAATTCAAATTTTCACCCAGACTGCTTAAACAGTGACCCAGCTTCAAACACTCTGGGTGAAGAAGATATCCCCTCATATCCTCCCTAAACACCCAAGTACAAGTCTAGAAATCCTTGAAGGTAGTACTGCAAGGAGATTTGGTTAGGAAGGCATATGGATAATATTCCTTAACAGACAAGACATTGAATACCAAAGCAGACATCTGGGTCAGTATGGCAATGCAAATAAACTGGTTGGTAAAAAATATAGAAACGAGTTATTGCAGATGCTAGTTTACAAAATAGGACACCAAGTACTGGAGTATCTCAGCGGGTCAGTTAGCATCTCTGTAGAACATGTTTCGGGTTGGGACCCTTCTTCAGATGGGTCAATGGCAGTGATGATATGTTCCAACTTTATAAAATTTTGGTGGGGATATAGTAGGTTTTAATTGCCTGTTTCCGTGATGTACATCTCTATCACCCTACAAACGCTAATTTCACCACCTGGATGTAGGAGGCTTTGAACAAGTGGAGATGTGCATTCACATGCTGCAAGCTCAGAAGCACATGATGTCAGGCAGATCCTGCTGAATATAATGGCAGAATCTGAATGCTATTGTATTACTAGGCAGGTACAGGTTATTGAGCTGGATGATCAGCCATGATCATATTGAATGGCGGTGCAGGCTCGAAGAGCCGAATTCAAGATTCAAGATTCAAGATAGCTTTATTTGTCATCCAATATTGGACGAAATTCAGTCACCCACAGTCCAACAATAAAAGCATTAAATAAGCATTAAAATTACACAACCCCAAAAACCCCCAAAACACAGTCCAACAATAAAAGCATAAAATAGGCATTCAAATTACACAACCCCAAAAACACACAAAAAAAAGAAACATCCATCAAAGAAACATCCATCACAGTGAGTCTCCTCCAGTCCTCTCCTCACTGCAATAGAAGGCCACAATGTCTTTCCCTTCTCCTGCTGTCCTCGCCCGCAGTCAGGTTGTTGTGGTTGCAGGCCGCGCCGGACGGTCCGCAGCGGGCCAAGCCCAAGGCGAGTCGCAGCCGCTCCCGCAGCCTCCGAAGACGGCCGGCTCCGCCGATGATAAGTCCGATCCGGGGCGGGCGAACACGCTGCTGCTGCCGCTGTTGCTGCACGTCGGGGCGGTCGTGGCTCCCGACATTGAAGCCCCCGCCAAGCAGAGAAATATCCCGCAGCCTATTTTAGGCCACGCCGGACGGTGAAATGTCCGCGCCCCAAGCCCCGCGATCCGGGGCGGGCGAACACGCTGCCGCTGCCGGAGCTCCCGATGTCGGCATCCACGCGGGCCGGCCCAAGGCGAGTCGCAGCCGCTCCCGCAGCCTCCGAAGACGGCCGGCTCCGGTGATGGTAAGTCCGATCCGCGGGCTCTGCGAACCAGCTCCAGGAGTTGGGCAGATGGTAGGCCGCAGCAGGAACGGAGACACGGCCCAGAAAACAAAGGTCGGGTCTCCGTTCGGAAGGGACACATATTTACAAATTTACAGTTCCCCCCCTCCCCCCCACATACACACACAGTACACAAACACAAAAACACGACATCACAACTACAATTAAGACAAAAAAACAACAAAAACACAAAGACAAATGGACCGCAGGTAAGCCGCAGCTGCTTTGGCAGCGCCGCCATTTTGGCCTACTCCTGCACCTATTTTCTATGTTTCTATGTTTTACTATTTCCCAGACAGCAACTGGCCAATTATCATGATTGCTGGCAATCAGAAATAACCAGGGCCAATGAGTACAGGAGAGAAGAGTGAGGGAGGCAACAATATGACCAGGAGTAACACCTATTCCTGCTCTCCAGAGATGTTGCCTGTCCTGCTGAGTTACTCTTGCATTTTGAGTCTATCTTCAGTGAGAGGTGGACAGATTGTAGGCCTGCTTGAAAGTTTGAAGGCCTGCAATGCCTCCTAATTCGCAAGAACAGCTTTAAACAAAAGTTATTTGATAAAACTCCCACCTTCCTTCATCCCCGGGAAACCAAGCTCACAGCTGTTAAATTTTAATGGAACCCATTACTCAATCTTTGCCAGTGAAATCCTCAGACCTTACCTTGGCTGGAAAATAAGCCCAATGTTCACTTCTGAAAAGCTTCTGTTTGCGAGGTGTGAACTGAAATAAATGCATCACTGGGACCAATTTTGGAACTACCTTAGCTTTTAGTCACCCAAGCCACACATTGGTTAATAATTTTCATCATAAAAATCTATTCTCTGCTTTTCATTTCCATCTTTTCATGCTCTCACAGGACTAGAAAAAACGTACAAACTATATTATTTTGTTGCAGACTTGTAGGAAAATAGGTTCTATAGGTCATTCTATGAACCTAGCTCTGAAAAAAACATTCATTTCCAATGAGCATGTGCTGAGATAAGTCTGTTTCTTTATCTTTTTTTTCCATCTGGATGATGGACCACTATTCTTACTTGTTTTTACATTGTGAATGTGAAATAAAGATCTCTTCAAATATGAGCCAGCTCACTGCCTGTGGCCCGTCCGTACCTTATCTCCCAGCTTGAAAATGTCATCGCACAGCAGAAATTTTTCATTGGCAGGTGCATCCATTCTCTTAATAAAATCAGCTTTCTTCTCCTTTGCATCTGCCTGAAATTCTTGCCGCGTTGTTCCTGCTGCTTCCAGCTATTGATAAAAGTGCAAGGATGACGAGTAGCGTTAAATCTGACTGCCACAATAATATTAAAATGCTGCCTCTCTTCTGTGGTCACTGTGGGTCTCCCAGAAACAAGTAGATAAAAACTACACTCCGATTCACATTTATGGAAGTGAAAGAATCTGCTGCACCAAAGAATGACATGGCTTGATGTTCAAATTTATATTCCATGAGCCAAATAATGAACAATGGAGAACCAAATGATGTGCTGAACTGCCAGTGATTTACTGTTTTCATTATTTCCTAGATAAAAATATACTCTAATTATATAAATACTTTATTGGGAGGAGCTGCAAATTCGATTTTTAAATTAATCACAAATGGGATAAACGCTGAACTGCAGATGCTGATTTAAACCGAAGCTAGACACAAAATGCTTGAGTAACTCAGCGGGACAGGCAGCATCTCTGGAGAGAAGTGTCTGAAGAAGGGTCTCGACCCAAAACGTCACCCATTCCTTCTCTCCAGAGATGCTGCCTGTCCTGCTGAGTTACTCCAGCATTTTGTGTCTGTCTTTGGGATAAATCAAGTGTTGGCCCAGTCTGTTGTCCTGAGTGCTTTGAGTGTAGTTACAAATTGAGTTGATGTTGGTCTTTCTATTGGGGGGGTAATTTTAAACCAACAACAGGGAGAAATCTCCAAAGGCTGACTTAGTCTGTGGTATTGAGTGCTTTAAAAGTAGTTACAAATTGAACTCGTGCTGATCTTTCTTCTATGAGGGTATGTTCAAACCAACAGTCAACACTTGGGAAAAGTCTTCTGTCCTTATGGAGTTTCATCGAGCTTGCCTTTATGGCAAAACTATTCACATTCACTGTCATTAACCTTGAAATCAATAGCAAGTGGTGCCAACAGGGCAAGGCAGTTTCTCACTTCATGTATTTCCAATCTGTAACAGGCAAAATCCCCACAAACAACGCAATGGCAAGAACTTTTAATCCTCTGTCGGGAATTACATAAACGGTGTGGCTAAATGATGGAAGTGGCGATGTCACTGAGTTGTCTGACCAGCCATTTATTTTATAGCATTCCAGACAACAGCAAAGTAGTGGAGAAAATCACAATTTTTAAAGAAACATAAGGATTATTCAAGAAGTTATATAACGACAGGCATGATTGATGTCACTTAAAATTTTCAAGACATTTTCATTTGATCTAAGCAAGCAAACTTATTTACTCGAAGAGTGTGGACATCATTAGTTATCTATTGTCCACCCCATAGAGGCAGTTAAAAGTAAATCACACTGTTGAGTTTGAAGTTACACAAATGCCAAGTGGGGTAAGAATGGCAGCTATGCTGCTCTGGACATTAGTGAACTAAATCATATTTTTAAAACTCAATGCAATAGTGTGTCTGTTACGATTATTAATGCGGACCATTTCTTTAGTTTGTAGATTTATTTATTCTCTTGCATTTAAATTGCTGGCTTGACACACATACATTCTCTTTCATATCTCTAGTTCCCTCCCTCTCAGTCTGAAGTGAGGCCATTCCTTCTCTCCAGAGATGTGCCTGTCCCACTGAGTTACTCCAGCATTTTGTGTCTATCTTTGGTGTAAACCAGCATCTGCTGTTCCTTCCTACACATGCTGTGATCAGTGCCGAGTCTCTGTGTTAAGTGTCCAGAACTTGGACGGCTATGCAAATAACCTATCCCATCATAAATTCACTTTAAACCATTTTAAAAAGCCAGAAATATTGCAAAGATGAATTTGAAAAATTCACAGGATTCACGAAGGTTGAGGGAGGGGGGGGGGGGGGGGGGGGAGGGGGAGTTCTATGGGGTAAGAAAGAGAGCGGAAGATGTGGTTGACTTTTAACTGCCTCCACTGGCCTGGCAATAAAGAATCAATAATGCCCATATCCTCTGAGTAAATAGATTTGTTTGCTTAAAAAAAATTAACCCCTCTCACCATCCTTTTCCCTTATAACCTTCCCCCCCCCACCTTTCCTCTACTGTGCCCCACCTAGACTTGCACCTATTTTGCTTTGTCTAAACATCTGCTGATCAAAAAACCCTCTTCAGTTGTGTCAACCTATTACTTGCTGGGCTTTGTCCATCCCCTCCTCCTTTCTAGCTTTCTCCCACTACAATCAGTCTGAAGAAGGGCCCTGACCCAAAACACTGCCTATCTAAGTTCTCGTGAGACGCTGCTTGAATCGCTGAGTTACTGTACCACTCTGTGTCTTCTCTCGGTAATATCAAGCTGATGATCTCAAAAGAAAAAAACAACTCAATTATTTATTTCTACTGTAATGTTAAACCAAACTATTAGGGTTTGGAGTTCATTATTGCAAGAAATTAGAGAATATAGCACACATACACTTAAGGGGAAGCGAGACAGTGAAGAAAAGAGTAGAAGGTAATGCTATTTTACCATAGATATTCCTTCCTTAGATATAAAGGAATGTGAGGAGATCTATTTGGAACATAAACACAAACATGTTGGGCCATATCTATCTCACTTCTATGTGAAACACAAAGCTTCTTCAGATGGATATAAACATATAAATTTGCAATCAATTTACACACACTTACATCTCCCAAAGTCAAATGAATGCGTGACTTGTAAATTTGCTTTTTGCTGTCTTGACTGAGAGATTATATTAACTAGAATATTGGTTAATATTCAAAATATTCAAAACGAAAAGTTGGTACCAATATTCTAATTAATATAATCTCTCAGTCAAGACAGCAAAACGCAAATTTACAAGTCACGCATTCATTTGACTTTGGGAGATGTAAGTGGGTGTAAATTGAATGCAAATTTATATATGGAATAAAGTCGAAAATGTCAATGTGTGTACGTCAATGAAAGGGCACATAAATCTGACATATGGCACTAAATATCTACATACTATAGCATAACATTCCACTTTCATAGTTCATTTCTGGGCTGTTGAGAGTGCCGGATGATATACAATGGCTCAGAGATAAAAGCAGATATTGCATAGTCAAGTCAAGTCAAGTCAAGTCAATTTATTTGTATAGCACATTTAAAAACAACCCACGTTGACCAAAGTGCTGCACATCTGACCAGGAAAAAAAAGAAACATACAGTGGCAGGCAGCCAAACACAACGGCGCGGCCATCTTGAACAAAATGTTAATTCAATCACCCACAGTCCAACAATAAAAGCACTAAACAGGCACCCAAAATTACCCAACCCCAAAAACCCCCCAAAACACAGTCCAACAATAAAAGCATTAAATAGGCATTCAAATCACACACCCCAAAACCCCCAAAAACACAGTCCAACAATAAAAGCATCAAACAGGCACTCAAACCACCCAACCCCCAAAACACACAAAAAAAGAAACATCCATCAAAGAAACATCCATCACAGTGAGTCTCCTCCAGTCCTCTCTCTCCTCACTGTGATGGAAGGCCACAATGTCTTTCCCTTCTCCCGCTGTGCCTCGCCCGCAGTCAGGTTGTTGTGGTTGCAGGCCGCACCGGACGGTCCACAGCGGGCCGAGCCCAAGGCGCGTCGCGTCGCAGCCGCTCCCGCAGCCTCCGAAGACGGCCGGCTCCGCCGATGATAAGTCCGATCCGGGGCGGGCGAACACGCTGCTGCCGCTGTTGTTGCACGCCGGGGCGGTCGTGGCTCCCGACATTGAAGCCCCCGCCCAGCAGAGAAATATCCCGCGGCCATCCTAGGCCACGCCGGACGGTGAAATGTCCGCGCCCCAAGCCCCGTGATCCGGGGCGGGCGAACACGCTGCCGCTGCCGGAGCTCCCGATGTCGGCATCCACGCGGCCCGAGCCTAAGGCGAGTCGCAGCTGCTCCCGCAGCCTCCGAAGACGGCCGGCTCCGTTGGTGGTAAGTCCGATCCGCGGGCTCTGCGAACCAGAGCCCTGGAGGCCGACAGCTCCAGGAGTTGGGCCGATGGTAGGCCGCAGCAGGAACGGAGACACGGCCCAGAAAACAAAGGTCGGGTCTCCGTTCTGAAGGGACACATATTTACAGTGTTAGTTTCCCCCTCCCCCCCACATACACACATAGTACACAAACACAAAAACACCACATCACAACTACAATTAAGACAAAAAAAACCAACAAAAACACAAAGACAAATGGACCGCAGGTGAGCGGCAGCTGCTAGGGCAGTGCCGCCATTTTGTCATGTGAAAGAGCATTGAAGATGCCAGCTGCAGCGATTTTAAAGGAGGAGGTTCTTTGAGGATGAAGTTCATTGGAGTATTCAAGAGAGAGTTAGATTTAGCTCTTCGGGCTAAGGGGATCAAGGGATATGGGGAGAAAGCCAGAACAGGGTATTGATTTTGGATGATCAGCCATGCTCATAGTGAATGGCGGTGCTGGCTCAAAAAGCTGAATAGCCTACTTCTGCACCTATTTTCTATGTTTCTATGTTTTTATTGGAGGAATGTTGTTGTCTGCCTGCAGTGGGAAAGGAGTATGCTTGCACTCTGACCCCCTTGGCCCACTCTCTCTTGATGCAGCCATATAAAGCTGGAGTAACTCAGCGGGACAGGCAGCATCTCTGGAGAGAAGGAATGGGTGACGTTTCGGGTCGAGACTGACTCCCATAGCTATCTACACTGCACTTCTTCCCTCCCTGTTTCCTGTAAAGACACTATCTCCTACTCCCAGTTCCTCCGTTTACACTGCATCTGCACCCAAGATGAGGTGTCCAATACCAGGTCATCGGAGATGTCCTCATTCTTTAGGGAACGGGGGTTCCCCTATTCCATTATAGATGAGGCTCTCACTCGGGTCTCCACGATATCCTGCAGCTCTGCTCATGCTCCCCCTCCCCCATTCATAACAGGGACAGCGACCCCCTTGTCCTCACCTTCCACCCTATCAGCCACCACATAGAGCACATAATCCTCCAACATTGCAATACCCGTCCCTTTACCTCCCCCTCGACTCCATCCAAGGACATAAACAGTCTTTCCAGGTTATGCAGAGGTTCACTTGCACCTCCTCCAACCTCATCTACTGTATCCGCTGTTCCAGATGTCAACTTCTCTACATTGGCGAGACCAAGCGCAGGCTCGGCGATCGTTTTGCTGAACACCTCCGCTCAGTCCGTCTTAACTTACCTGATCTCCCGGTGGCTCAGCACCAACTCCCCCTCCCATTCCCAATCTGAGCTTTCTGTCCTGGGCCTCCTCCATTGTCAGAGTGAGGCCCAGTGCAAATTGGAGAAACAGCACCTCATATTTCGCTTGGGCAGTTTAAACCCCAGCGGTATGAACATTGACTTCTCTAACTTCAAGTAACCCTTGCTTTCCCTCTGTCTCCATCCCCTCCCCAGTTCTCCGACTAGTCTTACTGTCTCCGACCACATTTTATCTCTTTGCTTTGTTGTTACTTTTCCCAACTAACAATGATCTATTCTACATTTTCCTTAATCCCCACGGCCTTTGTTCTGTTTTACACCTTACACTTCCTTATCTATACACTTCCTTATCTATATACCGCCCTCTCCCCTGACATCAGTCTGAAGAAGGGTCTCGACTCGAAACATCACCCATTCCTATCTCCAGAGAAGCTGCCTGTCCCACTGAGTTACTCCAGCATTTTGTGTCTATCTTCGATTTAAACCAGCATCTGCAGTTCCTTCGTACACAGCTGGTTTAAATTGTTGTTCCAGCTCAAAATCCTTTGTTGACCACACTGAAGGGATAGAGAGCATAAACAAGCAACCGGAAATCGCCTTTGTTATCCCTTCAAGGTTCTGGGATGCTAACTCCAGGAAACGCAGATGTAGGCTGATCTATGTCAGGTCCAAATGGCAATAAATTGAGATGCTGCAGCACTCCGCACTGTTTCATTAACGTGGAGATGGTGATAGCGAAGTACAGGTTGAAATTCTCAAAGGTATGAGTGGTAACTGTCTAAAATATGAGATAACAAAAGATTATTTGTGCAACTAAGGATTAAAAGTAAAGACATAGTAAATAAGGATTAAACAAACAATAACAAATCCTCTTCTAATTTTTGTTCAGATTGAGGTTGACAAATCAATTGATTGTATTCTCACATCTAAATTTGAAGATTTGTTGGGTCAAGTCCCCACTCTAATTGTCTGAACATTAAAATAGAGTCTGGCACTCTAGTACAGCTCTGAGCTGCTCTAATGCTGTATTTTACACACGTGATATGTTCATAAATGATAGGAGCAAAATTAGGCCATTCAACCCGAGTCTACTGCACCACTCAGTCACAGCTGATCTATATTTCCCTCTCAACCCCATTCTTCTGCCTTCAGATGTTAAATGAAGACTTGTCTGCCCTCATGGGTGCTTAGGAGAGACCCCCACTTTTCTGTACCAAAAGAAAGAATAATCATGGTACCTAGCTGCCCCAACTAATATTTATCCCTGACACAACAGAGCACGGTGGCGCAGCGGTAGAGTTGCTGCTTTACAGCGAATGCAGCACCGGAGACTCAGGTTCGATCCTGACTACGGGTGCTGCACTGTAAGGAGTTTGTACGTTCTCCCCGTGACCTGCGTGGGTTTTCTCCGAGATCTTCGGTTTCCTCCCACACTCCAAAGACAGGTTTGTAGGTTAATTGGCTGGGTAAATGTAAAAAATTGTCCCTAGTGGGTGTAGGATAGTGTTAATGTATGGGGATCACTGGGCGGCACGGACTTGGTGGGCCGAAAAGGCCTGTTTCCGCGCTGTATATATATGATATGATATGATATGATATGATGCTGGTTTACACAAAAATCCACACAAAGTGCTGCAGTAACTCAGCAAGTCAAGTAGCATCTCTGAAGCACATGGACAGGTTGGAACCTTTCTTCAGATCGATTGTTTAGTTTAGTTTAGAGACACAGCAGGGAACCAGGCCATTCTGCCCACTGAGTCCACACTGACCATCGATCACATATTCACAATAGTTCTGTGTTATTCTGCTTTTGCATCCATTCCCTATGCACTCAGGGCAATTTACAGAGGCCAATTAGCTTACTAACCTGCACGTCTTTGGGTTGTGGGCGGAAACTGAAGCACACAGAGGAAACCTGCATAGTCAGAGAGAACATGCAAACTCCACACAGACAGCACCCAAGGTCAGGTTCGCACCCGGGGCTCCAGCACTGAGGTAGTGGCTCTAGCAACTGCACCACTGTAGCAAGGGAAATAATGCTGGAAAAGAGGTGAGAGTGGGACAAAGCCTGGCAAGTAATACCTGGATACAGGTAAGGGGAGATTTGATTCGCAGGTGGATGGACAAAGGCCAGAAATGTTTTTTAAAAAAGACAAAAGATTGTAAGATCAGGAGAAAAGGTTAAAAAATGTTTTAAAAAAAGACACAAGATTGTAAGATAAGGAGAAAAGGTAAGCAAAATACGAAGCCAGAGGAAGGAATATCGTTGGAAGGGGACAGGTGGAAAGAGGATGGAGGAGGAGGGGGGGAAGGTAGGATATTGAGAGAAATGTGCGCTGGAATAGATTATATGGCTATTTTAAAATGTACTGAGTATTGCATGCAGTTCTGGTCACCCCATTACAGTAAAGCTATGGAGGCCTTGCAGAGGGTGCAAAGGAGGTTTACCAGAATGCGGAGTGGATTCGCGAGCTTCATCGACATGGAGCGGTTGCGTAGACTTGGATTGTTTTATCTGGAACATCAGAGGTTGAGAGGGGACTTGATCGATGTATATAAAATGATGGGAGGTATCAATAGGATAGATAGAACCTTTTTCCTGTGGAAAATTCTGTGGAATTCATTGCCATAGACAGCTGTGGAGGCCAAGGCATTGGGTATTTATAAAGCAGAGATTGATGAATTCTTGATGAGTAAAGTTGTCAAAGGTGATGCGGAGAAGGCGGGAGAATGGAGTTGAGAGGGGAAACAGATCAGCCAAGATCAAATGATGGAGCTGACTTGATGGGCCAAATGGCCTAATTCTGTTTCTAGCTCTTATGATCTGCAAGTGGATTCTTCAGTCACTCCACTCCAATCTCAATCTCATCATCAAACTCACACACAAGAGCGGACCATGACCCCACCGATGATCATCAGGTTGCTGTCTCCTGCACAACCTGAGATCTCATTCCTTCAGGAGATATCCCCTCCATCATCACCATCCTATACGTTCCCCAACCCTGACTGCCCGTTTTTATCTCCTACCCAAATTCACAAGCAGGGCTGCCCTGCAAAGCGCATTGTTTCTGCCTGCTCTTATCTATTGAACTTACGCAACACTATCTTGTCACACCACCACCCCCACCCCCCCCCCCCCATCTAGTCCCTTCTCTCTTATAGTTGCATACTCTCCACCCAATCCAAACAAAGTTGTCCAGACCCAAAAACTTGAATGTCCATTTCCCTCCACAGATGCTGCTTGACCCACTGAATTCCTCTAACAATTTGTTTGTTGCATTAAATTGCTATTAGATGGACTGCTCTGTTTGGAATAGATCGGGTAGATGCACAGAGTCTTTTGTCTAGAGTAGGGGAATTGAGAACTGGAGGACATAGGTTTACAGCGAGGGGGGGAAGACAGGGTGAGGGGGGGAACCTGAGGGTTAATTTATGGTGAGGGGGGGGGGGAACCTGAGGGTTAACTTTTTCACACAAAGGGCGGTGGGCATATGGTGGTGGGCATATGGTGGTGGGCATATGGTGGTGGGCATATGGTGGTGGGCATATGGTGGTGGGCATATGGTGGTGGGCATATGGTGGTGGGCATATGGAACAAGCTGCCAGAGGAGGTAGTTGAGGTAATTACTATCACTACATTTATTCAAAAATGTAGACAATTGTGACATGTTTAGAGGGATAGGGGCCAAATGCAGGCAGGTGGGACGAGTGCAGATGGGAAAGGTAGGTCGGTGTGGGCAAGTTAAGTCGAACGACCTGTTTCTACACTGTATCGTACTATGACTATGACTGTGCTATTTCCTCCATTTAAACAGTAACAAAGTTTAAACTAAATTTCATTATGTTAAGTGCTTTGGCAATGTAGTGTAAACACAAGTCTTTCAGTTAAACTCTGTGCAGAATTATCCACAAACTCAAGCAAACCCCACAGCTTTGTCAGAACACTTTGCTATTTCAGTTGCAATTGTACAAACAGAGTTGTCAACACAAGAGAAACTTTTAAGCATGACAATTTAAATCAGGAAAAGCCATCCAGCTTGTCAACCCCTTTAAACATATGGAGCCACGTTTATTTTTACAAATGACATAAATCAGAATAGGGCACAGTCTTAAAACCAAAATGAATGATTGTCATTCCTAATGAGTGACACTTGGCAGCTTTGTTGGATGGGATTCTAGACAGAATGTAAATTGTAAGCCTATAAGTCACTCTAAAGCCACTATCAATAAAGCTAGTAAAATGTCAGGTTACTTCGCAAGGGCATTTGACTAGAAGCAGAAAATATGTTATTCTGACAACATATAGATTGAAGTAGCGTGCATCTTTGGACAACCTGTTTTGAAAGGCATACTGATGGGTGGGTGAGATAGCGACAAGGATAATCCCAGGTCTTAGGGCTAATATATGAAGAGAATATCCTAAAGTCAAACTTGGATGGAAGTGATCCAAAACTGCTGCGATTCAGGGCTGTAAAATACCATGGACTTCCTATTCAACTCTGATTATAAGCACGGATATAATGGATATTATAAAATATATTGGAGATTATAAGCACAGATATAATATTTTTTATACATTCACAAATCTCACAAAACAGGTAAATGAAAAGATATAGATCAGACAGCCTGTAAAATAAAGTTTAGATGAGTTGGTTAATTCATTTAGTGAGCAGCTGAATAAACATTTAGTTAGGAATGGAAATAAAGACTGTTCAGATAGACATGGAGGAGAATAATCTAGTCCTCTAGGAATTACAGGAGAGAAATCCTGGAATTTTAGTTGCTGACATTTGAAAAGAGAAAAGATTGGGACAACTATTATCACAGAAATTGAAATAAGTATGCATGGGATGGCACTCAGTTTTATCATCATCCTTGTTTCCTAAATGTTGCATGATACAGGAGATTCTGCCCAGCAGCAGACACCTAAGCTTTCATGGAAACATGGCAGGTTGTTTGTTCATTCTTTTTTACTTGGAACCCCATTGTGAAAGATGTCAGGGTTGAAGGGGTAGAACACAAGGATATCTTACATAAACAGCTTGTTTTCCTTTGACGACTGTGAGCTGAGGAACGATGGGGTCGATATGCTTGATGCACTTAGAAGCATTTGATCAGGTTGATATGGTGTGGCATACAAAATATGAAGGGAATAAGTTTAAGATTAGCACTGGGCCACCTGGGAATCAGGAAGTATATTTTACACAAAGGACAGTAGAAATTTGTAACTTTCTTTCTTGCTAAAAGAATTCTGGATGAAAGGATAAATGGAATTTAAATATTTTTTTTTAGAAAAGACTTTAACAGTAAAGTTAAATCACTGGGATTGATGAGCTATTTAATTATTCTTACAATCTGAATTTTGATTTCAAAATGTCTATTTAGGCTGAACTGACTGCCTTGGTAGTCAACTCCACTGCAAAGAGAGATTCACAACATATGTCCAACAAATCACAGAAGAGTGAAAAACATTTCTGGAAAAACTCAGGTCAGGCAACATCTGTAGAGGGAGATTTGTGTATCTCCACCATCTCTCCCCCCTTGTCTCACTTGCCATTTCATCCCCACTTCATCTGAATACATCTATCTCTTGCCCCACCCCTTCTCTTCACTTCTCTCCACCAGATATCTCCTCCCTGCCAATCTGAAGAAGGGACCCGACCTGAAACAGCATCTGTGTATTGCCCTCCATAGATGCTGCCTGAATCTCTGAATTCCTCCATGTTTGCTTTTCATTCAAGATTACAGCATCTGCAGTTTCTTCTGCCTGCAATTCATCGAGGAGAGCATTTTAATGTTTCACTATCACCTACTCTGTCCTACACTCAATCATATAATTGACACCTGTCTTTTCATCTCCGGCCTTTGTCTAAATAGCTGCCTATCAAAAAACTCTCTTGACCTCTATCAACCTATTATCTGCTAAGCTTTGTCCTGCCCCTACTCTCTTCCAGCTTTCTCCCCCTTGCCCCTACAATCAGTCTAAAGAAGAATCCTGACCTGAAACATCACCTGTGCATGTTCTCCAGAGATGGTGCCTGACCCGCTGATTTACTTCAGCGCTTAGTGTCTTCTTTTGTAAACCAACTTCTGCAGTTCCTTGTTGTTGTTACCTCACCATTATTCTGCATGTATAAAGTTCAAATCCTCCCAAGCTCTCTAGCTCAGAGCGTACATCATAATGTCATTAGAGAGAAAGGTCTCGACCCGAAACGTCACCCATTCCTTCTCTCCCGAGATGCTGCCTGACCTGCTGAGTTACTCCAGCATTTTGTGAATAAATCATAATGTCATTAGGTTATCAAGCCTGTCCCTTCCCACCTCCATCCATCTAACTCCAAATCTAACAAATTCTCGAGTTTAAAATAATCATCGCCGTCCGTGCAACTCCCTTGTACAACCTACTTAATCCCTGTATCCCAATTTACATTCTCTCCTCACCTGAGTTTAAACTAATATTCTACCTCCTCTACTCCTTAGGAGATAAACAGCATTTAGCCACGACAGAGGTTGGTCTTCAGCCACTAAAGAAATACATTTTTCAGTCATCATGGAAATGTGGCCTAAAGCCATCACACAGCCATTTATTTGAGCCGCCACTAGCCACAACGGTTTTATAGCTTTCAGTCTCAACATGTGTAAAAACCCTAAAGCCACCATAAATATGCTGCTTAATGCATGTCCTTTAGCCATCCCATAAACATTCCCAGTAACTCTCACAAAAGTCTGGTGGAGAACTATGACTTGCATTTAATTCCTTTAATAAAAGCAAAAGTGCCATAAATATTCTGCGGATCAGGCAGCATTTATAGAGTAACAAGAGTTAATGTTTCAGGTCAATGACATCTCATCAGGACGTGAAAAGTGGGAAAAAAATGTGGATGGCAGTCAAATTTCTTTAACTTTTTACAATTTATTTCTCCATTATATGTAACTCCTCTCGACCTCATCAATTAATTCCTACATGGATCTGGTTGACCTTTTTTTTTTTTTTTTAAAAAAGGTTTAATTGCACTAAATACACTATAAATATGAATAAAAGTGTGACTTTGAGGCAACATATTTGGCCATTACTCCATTATTGAAATCTTAATTGCAATAACATAAAGTGCTGGAGTAATTCAGCGGGTCAGGCAGCACCTGTGGAGGCAATTCCAGCTGAAGAATGGCTGCAACCCAAAATGCCATCTATCCATTCCCTTCACAGATGCCACCTGACCTGCTGAGTTACTCCAGCAGTTTGTGTATTGCTCAAAATTCCAGCATCTGCACTTCCTTGTATCTTCATAAATACAATATGTTTTTCTCTCAAGGTTTATTTCTTAAAAACTACCAAATTGCAAATAAACTCAAAACTTAATCTTACATTATTCAGACGCTAAACCAAATTCAACACACCCATCTTAATTGTGATTGATAAGCATAGTGTGTACATTTTGAATTTAAAATGTCTCGCATGTATTCACAAATTGTATCATAAATAAAACTTAAATATGTCTCTCATCGCCTTCTCCCCTCCATCATGAAGAACTCACAGCTCAAATCCATTGACAGGTTTATTTTCCAGTATAAAAATAAAAGGAACTAGTTGGGCGTGGACCCGTTGTGTCCAAACCTCTACTGCTGGCCTGGCAACCCTTCGCACTGATGACCCATGGATCAATTGCCGGCGGGGGAGTTACCCCCCCGGGGCCGGATGAGGGGGGAGAGAAAGGGGGAGAGGGAGCCATTCACCCCAGCCCTGGGCGGCCAGCAGCATCAGAGTTTTCCTCACCCCCCCCATTGGCCGCCACTCCCGTAACTCGGGCGGATCCATCTCCGAGTGGCAACCATTCCCCAACTACGCATGCGCGGATCTGGTGGCCATCTTACGTAAGTATTAGATCAATGGGACCCAACTGTGCAGGCATGGGTTCCCATTGTGACGTCGAACACGCAGACCCGTTGGGTTCTCATTGTGACATCAAACATGGCTGATGGGCAGGGAAGTAGAACAGCAATGGCAGGTATTCCCGGGAATAATGCAGAGGTTGCAGGATCAATTTATCCCAAAGAGGCGGAAAGACTCTAAGGGGAGTAAGAGACACCTGTGGCTGACGAGGGAAGTCAAGGACAGCATAAAAATTAAGGAGAGGAAGTATAACATAGCAAAGAAGAGTGGGAAGACAGAGGATTGGGACTCTTTTAAAGAGCAACAAAAGTTAACTAAAAAGGCAATACGGGGAGAAAAGATGAGGTACGAGGGTAAACTAGCCAATAATATAAAGGAGGATAGCAAAAGTTTTTTTAGGTACGTGAAGAGGAAAAAAATAGTCAAGGCAAATGTGGGTCCCTTGAAGACAGAAGCAGGGGAATTTATTATGGGGAACAAAGAAATGGCAGACGAGTTAAACCGTTACTTTGGATCTGTGTTTACTGAGGAGGATACACACAATCTCCCAAATGTTCTAGGGGCCGGAGAACCTAGGGTGATGGAGGAACTGAAGGAAATCCACATTAGGCAGGAAATGGTTTTGGGTTGACTGATGGGAATGAAGGCTGATAAATCCCCAGGGCCTGATGGTCTGCATCCCAGGGTACTTAAGGAGGTGGCTCTAGAAATAGTGGAAGCATTGGAGATCATTTTTCAATGATCTTTAGATTCAGGATCAGTTCCTGTGGATTGGAGGATAGCAAATGTTATCCCACTTTTTAAGAAAGGAGGGAGAGAGAAAACAGGTAATTATAGACCAGTTAGTCTGACATCAGTCGTGGGGAAGATGCTGGGGTCAATTATAAAAGACGAAATTGCTGAGCATTTGGATAGCAGTAACAGGATCATTCCGAGTCAGCATCGATTTATGAAGGGGAAATCATGCTTGACAAATCTACTGGAATTTTTTGAGGATGTAACTAGGAAAATTAACAGGGGAGAGTCAGTGGATGTGGTGTACCTTGACTTTCAGAAAGCCTTCGACTAGGTCCCACATTGGAGATTAGTGGGCAAAATTAGAGCACATGGTATTGGGGGTAGGGTACTGACATGGATAGAAAATTGGTTGACAGACAGAAAGCAAAGAGTGGGGATAAATGGGTCCCTTTCGGAATGGCAGGCAGTGACCAGTGGGGTACCACAAGGTTCGGTGCTGGGACCCCAACTATTTACGATATACATTAATGACTTAGAAGAAGGGATTAAAAGTACCATTAGCAAATTTGCAGATGATACTAAGCTGGGGGGTAATGTGAATTGTGAGGAAGATACAATAAGGCTGCAGGGTGACTTGGACAGGTTGTGTGAGTGGGCGGATACATGGCAGATGCAGTTTAATGTAGATAAGTGTGAGGTTATTCACTTTGGAAGTAAGAATAGAAAGGCAGATTATTATCTGAATGGTGTCAAGTTAGGAAGAGGGGATGTTCAACGAGATCTGGGAGTCCTAGTGCACCAGTCACTGAAAGGAAGCATGCAGGTACAGCAGGCAGTGAAGAAAGCCAATGGAATTTTGGCCTTCGTAACAAGAGGAGTTGAGTATAGGAGCAAAGAGGTCCTTCTACAGTTGTACCGGGCCCTGGTGAGACCGCACCTGGAGTACTGTGTGCAGTTTTGGTCTCCAAATTTGAGGAAGGATATTCTTGCTATTGAGGGCGTGCAGCGTAGGTTCACTAGGTTAATTCCTGGAATGGCGGGACTGTCGTATGTTGAAAGGCTGGAGCAATTAGGCTTGTATACACTGGAATTTAGAAGGATGAGGGGGGATCTTATTGAAACATATAAGATAATTAGGGGATTGGACACATTAGAGGCAGGAAACATGTTCCCAATGTTGGGGGAGTCCAGAACAAGGGGCCACAGTTTAAGAATAAGGGGTAGGCCATTTAGAACGGAGATGAGGAAGAACTTTTTCACTCAGAGAGTGGTGAAGGTGTGGAATTCTCTGCCTCAGAAGGCATTGGAGGCCAGTTCGTTGGATGCTTTCAAGAGAGCTGGATAGAGCTCTTAAGGATAGCGGAGTGAGGGGGTATGGGGAGAAGGCAGGAACGGGGTACTGATTGAGAGTGATCAGCCATGATCGCATTGAATGGTGGTGCTGGCTCGAAGGGCTGAATGGCCTACTCCTGCACCTATTGTCTATTGTCTATTGTCTATTGTCTATTGTCTATATATACACACATATATACACACAAGATGAGAGTTTTAGTAATATAAAGTATATATATAGATACAACTATTTATGCCAAGTTTATTCTAGCTACATTGTTTTCTTTTTGCAATATTAGATATATTAGAATATATATTTATTATAAATGACAATATATAAAGTACATTTGTAACATTCTTATCTTAATATTAGATAATAAAGCTGTGTAGCATAAGTGTAAGTAATGTGTCTGAGAAATAGGGATATTGCAGATCTGGTTATATTTAATTTATTAGTATAGATACAAATTGATGTGGTACGAGTACTTGAAAATATGAAATAAAAAGCAGAAAGAATCAAAAATTCTCAGTGCATTAGGCAACATCAGTGAAGAGTGTATTAATTTTTTTTGGCAAACTATAAATTGAAAAAAATATCCATAGAAGTCAAATAGTGTAAGAAAATTACTGCAGATGCTGGTACAAATCGAAGGTATTTATTTCACAAAATGCTGGAATAACTCAGCAGGTCAGGCAGCATCTCAGGAGAGAAGGAATGGGTGACGTTTCGGGTCGAGACCCTTCTTCAGACTGAGGGTCTTGACCCGAAACGTCACCCATTCCTTCTCTCCTGAGATGCTGCCTGACCTGCTGAGTTACTCCAGCATTTTGTGAAATAAATACCTTCCATAGAAGTCAAGGTGTAGTCCAATCTTCCTTGCAAATTCAGCCAGTATGTAGCACAAGACATAATCTTGGTGTAGGAGAAATTACCCAGCAGCATGCTAGAGGTGCTAATTGCTGTTATAAATGCTCAGCACAAAATACCAAAGTGCACTATATTTCATTTGCCAGGGCTTATTACAACTTCATCTTTTCTCTTTGCCATTGTTGGCTTGATGTCAATTTCAGATTTGTTAATGGGATTTTTTTTCACTTTATGCTGCCTTGCTTCTGGACATTTGAGGAGGATCTCTAAACTATCTCAGGAGATTGTCCAAGTCAAAATGAAAAGTGCTCACCAACTTGCCATTGATGTTTTTCAGTTCCTCTGAGGAACCAGACAAATTCATGTTTAATCATGCGTAGGAGAGAACTGCAGATACTTGTTTATACCAAAGATAGACAAAAAACGCTGGAGTAACTCAGTGGGTCAGGATCTGGAGAGGAAGAATAGGTGATATTTTGAATTGGAATGAAGAAGGGTTCCAGAGATGCTGCCTGACCTGCTGAGTTACTCCAGCATTTTGTGCTTATCTCGTTTAATCATCACTGGTTCTAAATCCTGGAAAGTCCTGATTATCTGAAGTATAGTACTATCTTTCCATGGCTGGTGCCTCCCAGTCCTCTGAATGTAGCTGCTCCTTCAATTACCACTTGGGCAAATACCTCTCATTCAGGTACTTCATCACTGGTGGTGAAATGCATTCATCTGAGGTTGAGACACTACATTGACCTTGATGTTGCTGCTGACATGATGTCGCTCATTTATATCTCTTTACTCCTCAATGCAATGAGCTGCATCCTGCATTTTCACAATTGTCTTTAGGATCCATCAGCTGATGTCACAATGAAGGCATGACTCATTATGACTTAGCAGGTCATCTCTGACTTCAGCATTTGTCCTTCTGATCTCAAGAGAGAGTTACAGTAGATATAGATCTTAGCTATTGATTTCAAGAGAGAGTTATATATAGATCTGAAGGCTAAAGGAATTAAGGGATATGGGGAAAAAGCAGGAACAGGGTACTGATTTTGGACGATCAGCCATGATCTTATTGAATGGCGGTGCTGACTCAAAGGGCTGAATGGCCTACCCAAGTCAAGTCAAGTCAAGTCAAATTTATTTGTCACATACACATACTCGATGTGCAGTGAAATGAAAGTGGCAATGCCTGCGGGTTGTGCACCCCTGCACCTATTTTCCATGTTTCTATGATCCACCTACCAATATCTGATTGTGAATGACTAAATCACCCTTCAGTGACTATAGCCCAAGGTTAAAACCCTGCCAGTTGTTAATACCCATAATTGCAGTACATGCAAACCCTTCAGCCAACAATGTCCATGCTGAACATGATGCCAAGCCCATCTCTTATCTACCTGTACATGATCCATTTCCTGCATATACATATGTCTACACAAAAGCCTCTCAAATGCTATTATCTTATCAACCACAACCCTGGCTGTACATTCCAGGTACTCACCACCTTTGGTGTGAAAAAAATTGCCCCGCACATACCCTTTAAACTTTACCCCTCTCACCTTAAAACTGCACCTTCTAGTATTGGATTGATCCATCCTGGGGAAAATGTTCTGACCGTCTACCCTATCGATGCATCCCATAATTTTATATACCCGTCAGGTCTCTCAACTTCTGGTGTTCCTGAGAAAACAATCCAAGTCTGTCCAACCACTCCTGCAGTTATTGCCTACTAATCCAAGCAACATTTGGAAAACCTCCTTTACACCCTTTCCAAAGCCTCCACATGTTTCCTGTAATAGGACAACAAGGCACGTTGTGGCAATAGTTTCATCCCTTTGTTTACTTCCTCTTCCTTTTTAGGAACACAGCTCTTCGCCAAAGTACAATTATGGTGCCTATCCTTAATGTCACCAACACACACATATTGTACTTGAGAGTATTTGCAACAGCTGATTTTCTGCACCAGACATCACTCTAGTAGAGTTGTGGACGTCCCATGCTATGGTTGTCCGATTATTGCGTTAAATGGTCAGAAAGGTGTGGTCTTAAAAGTATCCCTTCAGGTTTACATTGGTACATATTTACATATTCATTAGCCTGATGCCCTGAGCAGAAAATCAGCCAATTTGGAAATATTCTTGAAGCACAAGCTGTCTTGTTTCCACATGGAATGGTTAGCATCAGTGTTTTTTTGTAGACAAAATGGTGCAGGTAGGCATATCATCCTTGTTCTTGGTGTCGATGACAGTTCATTGTCCCATGAATTGCTTAAGCCATTTGAGGGCTTGACAGACTAATTCAATTCATAAATGTTATTTTTTTAAATTCAGTAATCTTTTTGTACAAGTAAAAATTCTAAAAATGTAAAAATCTAGTTCTTAAATTTTCAGAGGTTTAGTTTAGAGATACAGCGTGGAAACAGGCCCTTCGGCCCACCCGAGTCCACGCCAACCTGCAAACTAACACTGTACTACACACACCAGGGACAATTTACAATTATGCCAAGCATATCAGCCTAGCTGTACGTCTTTAGAGTGTGGGAGGAAACCGAAGCACCCAGGGAAAACCCACACAGGTCATGGGGAGAATGCACAAAATCTATACAGCCAAGCACCCATGGACTCTGGCGCTCCAAGGCAGCAACTCTATCACTATACCACCGTGCCGGTGTGCCATACAGAAGAAATACTGGTTAGCACCATAATTGTTACACTTTGAAGTGAACTTTCATAAAAAATAACAGAAATAAACAGTCTGAAGAAGGGTCTCAACCCGAAACGTCACCCATTCCTTCTCTCCAGAGATACTGCCTGTACCGCTGAGTTAGTCCAGCTTTATATGTCTACCAGAGGAAATAAACAAATGGACAAACCTTCACCTCAACATTCCTACGCCAATTCTTTAAAAGGGTCGGTCCAATTCCCCCATTTCCCTGTGGCTCCAGAAATTTATTTTGGTATCTGCTTAATTCCATCGAGAAGGTTATGATTAAATCTGTTTTCATGATCCATCCAGATCATAACAAATCGAGCAGAAAATAAACTTCTCCTCATCTTCCCATGGGTAGGCCTAACTACAGATGTCCAATATTTGCTTACAGCAGATAAATTTTGCCACAGGCAAAATCAAAATCATCAGAAAATTACTGCCTTGATGATTTTAGAAAACTGAAATAATTCGCTTATAGTGATTTTCAATGGAAGGGAATATCCAACAGGGTATGAAATTATGGCCAATCTGGAACTGACAGCTTTCTGCCTGCAGCGAGATTCAGAACAGTAGCCACCTATTTTGTATGCAGTCCATCACGGTAACATTTACAATGACTACAGGCAGCAGGCCTCATTCCAGCATTCAAGGCTGTTAACAAAGGAAATATGTTTAAACCTGGAGACTCTTCTATTTGCCAGAAATCTACAAATAAAAACACAAGCTGACGAAAAATGCATCATTTGTTGTTTATGCTATGTGCATGCAAGAATATCAGTAGCCAATAAGCGAGTTCGGTATCTCGACTACACATGCCCAGGTCATAGGTCACTTGTGCTAAACATTCTCGCCAAATGAGCTGCTGCGTGTATACAGACATACATTTCATCCGTATTTTCCTGTTTTACTTCTTCGAGGTAAGAAAATACTGCTTTCAAAACTATTAACTAGGTTATGCCCACCTCTGAAGAAGCGAGATATCAAACTCGCTTATTCTCCAGACTTCTGAAGAAGGGTCTCGACCCGAAACGTCACCCATTCCTTCTCTCCCGAGATGCTGCCTGACCCACTGAGTTACTCCAGCATTTTGTGTCTACCTTCGATTAAAACCAGCACCTGCAGTTTTTTTCTTAGAGTTTGAAGGGAGGTGGGCAGAAACAGTTTCCCATTGCAAATTGACCGTTGTGGCTGTCATTCACATTCTGCATCCACTTATTCAGGTGATATGTGCTACTCCCACAGCCCAAAGTTTGCACAAATGCACATGGCTTTGCCCAGTAACATATATAACAAAATAAAAAACAAAGTCAATCATATTTTAATTCAAATAGGGTCCTGAAAGCAATACAATACAATACAATATATCTTTATTGTCATTGTACAGGGAGGGGTACAACGAGATTGGGAATGCGACTTCCATATGATGTAATAAATTAATTAGCTAATCAGTATAAATTTAGACCACCCAGTGAAACAAAATTAGAAACAGTTTTAAAGCAGAATAAAGTGCAGTAGGTCTGTGCCGGTTCACTGTGCAATGTGACCATCCGACTCAGCAGGATCGGTTCATAGCAGCTATGGCCCTGGGGATGAAGCTGTTCCTGAGTCTGGAGGTGCGGGTGTAGAAGGCCTTGTCCATTATATACCGGTACAATACAATGCAATGCAAGTTACAATGCAAAAGAAAATTGTCACGATCTCGTTCACTCACCGAAGTATAAAGCAATAAAACCAACAAAATCTTCATAGTTTTGGACAAATTAACCATAAATACACCTAGTTAATAGTTTTGAAAGCAGTATTTTCTTACCTCGAAAAGCAAAACTGGAAAATACGGATGAAACGCAGGTCTGTATACACGCAGCAGCTCAGCCGGCGAGAATGTTTAGCACAAGTGACCGATAACCTGGGCATGTGCAGTCGAGACACCAAACTCACTTATTGCATTCATATCAGGTTAATCAGAAGCTGATTCATTTCATCAATAAACTGAAATTTTGGAAGATACACAAAATGATGGAGTAACTCAGTGGGTCAGGCAGTATCTCAGGAGAAAAGGAATAGGTGACTTTTTGTGTTGAATCCCTTCTTAAGACTGAGAGACACAGACTGGGTGATCATTTTGCTGAACACTTTCACTCATTCTGCCTTGGCTTATGTGATCTCCCTGTTGCCAAACTCTTTAACTCCCCTTCCCATGCTGGCCTTTTTGTCTTGGGCCTCCTCCACTGTCAGAATGAGGCCAAATGCAAATTGAAGGAGCAGTAAAAAGTTGTGTCATGTGTGAAATTGGCTGCCAAGAATCCTTGCTTTTTTAAAACTGTTGCACTTTAATGAATGCTTCATGTGGCTCTCAGAATGCTGCTTAGTGTGGGACTAGCCTGAAGCTGCCTGCTTCTATAAAGAGAGACTCAGTATGAGTACTACCTGACAATTCAACTTATCCATTTATATAGTACTCTTTTTTTTGTGAGTTTAAATTGCTGACAATTTCATTGCATCTTTAAATTACTGAACATTTCATTGCATCTTAACAAGTCCAAGAGAAAGATACTTGCGACATGGTCAGAAGCCACCCGGTAAATGAAACAATGAAATTTAGATGCAGTGGCTTAATTGGAATATTGAAAGCTGGATGTGATTCGTCCCCACTGAGATAACACATGGAAAGGCACCATGAGACAGACTCAATTTAGAAAGTAAACGGTGGGACAATTAAAGGCATTCAAGCCACTTAACTTCTCAAGCAACGAGTGGAAGGATGTATTTATACTAAATATATATAGAGTTGGCTGTGGGAAATGAACCTGGGCAGACAGAATTAAATAGTATTGAAAAAGAGTGAATTGCATTATATCACAAAGTTTTAATTTAGTTTAGTTTAGAGAGGCAGCGCGGAAACAAGTCCTTCGGCCCACTGAATCTGCACCGACTAACAATCATCACGTACACTAGTTCTAACCTGTATATTAGGAGCAAATTAAATTTTTACTGAAGCCAAACTAACCTACAAACCTGTACGTCTTTGGAATAAGTGAGGAAACCGGAGTACCCGGGGAAAACACATAGACATTGGGAGAATGTACAAACTCTGTATAGACAGTACCAATAGTAAGGATCAAACCCGGGTCTCTGGTAATATGGCAGCAACTCTACCGCTGCGCCATTGTGCCGCCCCAGATGATAATAATAATAATAATAATACATTTTATTTATATAGCGCTTTTCATATACTCAAAGACGCTTTACAGAGATTTTGAGAACATAGGGGAAATGAATAAATAGATAAATAAGTAAATAAATAAATGAACAGAGAAAGGAGACAGAAGGTGAGGTGACCTTCAGTGGTTGAAGGCAGTACTGAACAGGTGAGACTTCAGCGATGTTTTGAATGTGGTGAGTGTGGGGGAGTCTCTAACGGTTTGGGGTAGTGAGTTCCATAGGGTGGGAGCAGCGATGGAGAAAGCCCTGTCCCCCCAGGATCTGAGTTTAGTCCGGATGTGGGGGGATAGGAGATTGGCAGCGGCAGAGCGGAGGGTGCAGGTGGGAGTGTGCCTGTGGAGGAGGTCGGTCAGGTAGGATGGGGCCAGGTTATGGAGGGCTTTGTAGGTTATGAGGAGGATTTTGTACTGGATTCTCTGGGGGATGGGGAGCCAGTGGAGTTTATAAAGGACGGGGGTGATATGGTCACGGATCGAGGTGTGTGTGAGTAGACGGGCAGCGGGGTTTTGAATGTATTGAAGTTTATTGATGATTTTTGAGGGTGCGCCATAGAGGAGGCTGTTGCAGTAGTCCAGATGGGAGGTGATGAAGGCGTGGATGAGGGTTTCTGCAGCTGTGGAGGAGAGGGATGGACAGAGACGGGCAATGTTTTTGAGGTGGAAGAAGGCTGTCTTTGTGATGTGTCAGATGCATTCCAATACATTAAAACCCAGCTAATAGTGAAACAGTTGGACACATTTGTTTGTTTACACACAGCCAAGGTCTGGGAGCAACCTTTGATATTCTTTTGAGGGGACTAAGAATGCAGATAATTGACGTTTCACACACTCATGTATCAGGGGCCATATGTAGGTGGAATCTGGGAGCCCATACTGATGAAAAGTACTACACAAAATAGGATTCAGTTTAAAAAGTATGTGAAGACACGGAAAACTATGTACCTATTCAGATTGAGCCAAGAAATTGTGGATGGTGGGCAATAGGAAGTATATGTGATGAAGTACAGGACAAAAGACAGAATAAGGAAAGTACTGCAGTTTTGTGGATAGCAACATAAATGGTTGATAAGAAACACCTAATGAAGGAGTAAATAAAAACGTGCATGACAAAGATCATGTCCACAAACAATGTTTGATGAAGAAGACATCAAACATTCTTGGAATGGTTGAGAAAAGTCATGTTGGAGCAGATATAGACATATAGAAAAGAGGTGCAGGAGGCCATTCGGCCCTTTGAGCCAGCACCGCCATTCATTGTGATCATGGCTGATCATCCACAATCAGTAACACGTGCCTGCCTTCTCCCCATATTCCTTGATTCCACTAGACCCAAGAGCTCTATCTAACTCCCTTTTAAACTCATCCAGTGAATTGGCCTCCACTGCCTTCTGTGGTGGAGAATTCCACAAATTCACAATTCTATGGGTGAAAAAGATTTTCTCATCTCAGTTTTAAATGGCCTCCCCTTTATTCTTGGACTGTGGCTCGTGGTTCTGGACTCCCCCAAAATTGGGAACATTTTTCCTGCATCTAGCTTGTCCAGCCTTTTATAATTTTATATGTTTCTATAAGATCCCCTCATCCTTCTAAATTCCAGTGAATAGAAGCCCAGCCTTTCCAATCTTTCCTCGTACACCAGTCCCGCCATCCCGTGGATTAACCTCGTGAACCTAACCTGCACTCCCTCAATAGCAAGGATGTCCTTCCTCAAATTAGGCCAAAAATGCACACAATACTCCAGATTTGATTTCACCAGGGCCCTGTACAACTGCAGAAAGACCTCTTTACTCCTATACGCAAATCCTCTCATTACGAAGGCCAACATACCATTAGCTTTCTTCACTGGCTGCTGTACCTGCATGTTTACTTTCAATGACTGGTGCACAAGGACACCCAGGTCTCGTTGCACTTCCCTTTTTCCTAATCTGACACCATTCAGTTAATAATCTGCCTCCTTGTTCTTGCCGCCAAAGTGGATAACCTCACATTTATCTACATTATACTGCGTCTGCCATGCATCTGCCCACTCAATCAACCTGTCCAAGTCACCCAGCAACCTCCTACCATCCTCTTCGCAGTTCACACTGCCACCCAGCCTCGTGTCATCCGCAAACCTCCTAGTGTTACTTCTAATTCCATTATCCAAATCATTAATATATATTGTAAATAGTTGCACTCGAGCGCCGAGCCTTGTGGCACTCCACTCGCCACTGCCTGCCATTTTGAAAAGGACCCATTTATTCCTACTCTTTGCTTCCTGTCTGCCAACCAATACTCTATTCATTTTAATACCCTACCCCCAATACCATGCACTCTAATTTTGCCCATTAATCTCCTGTGTGGGACCTTATCAGAGACTTTCTGAAAGTCCAGATACACTACATCCACTGGTTCTCCTCCAGCCATTTTACTTGTCACATCCTCAAAATATTCCAGAAGATTAGTCAAGCAGGATTTCCCCATCATAAATCCGTGCTAACTTCGACTAATACGTTTACTGCTACACAAATGTACCATTATTACTTCTTTAATAATTGACTTCAGCATCCTCCCCACCATCGATGTCAGGCTAACTGGTCTATAATTCCACCTTTTCTCTCTTGAAAAGTGGGGTAACATTAGCTACCCTCCAATCCACAGGAACTGATCCTCAATCTATATAACATTGGAAAATGATCACCAATGCGTCCACTATTTCTAGAGCCACCTCCATGAGTGCCCTGGGATGCGGATCATCAGCTCCTGGGGATTTATCAGCTTTAGTCACATCAGTTTCCCCATTACTATTTCTTGTCTAATGCAAATTTCTTTCAGTTCCACTGTCTCACTAGATCCTCTGTCCTCTAGTATATCTGGGAGATTGTTTGTGTCTTCCTTTGTGAAGACAGAACCAAAGTACCTGTTCAACTCTTTTGCCATTTCCTTCTTCCCCATAATAATTTCACCTGGTTCTGCCTTCAAGGGACCCACATTTATCTTTACTAATCTTTTTCTCTTACCTCAAGGTACCTAAAGAAGCTTTTACTATCCTTCAATATATTCTTGGTGAACTTACCTTCGTACTTCATCTTTTTACCCTGTATTGCCCTTTTTGTTACCTTCTGATGTCCTTTGAAAGTTTCCCAATCCTCTGGTTTACCGCTACTCTTTGCTATGGTATACACGTTTTCTTTTAGTTTTATACCATCCCTAACTTCCCTTGTCAGCCACGAGTGCCTCTTACTCCCCTTAGAATCTTTCTTCCTCTTTGGAATGAAATAATCCTGCATCTTCTATATTATGCCCAGAAATTCCTGCCATTGCTGTTCCACCATAATTCCTCCTAGGATCCTTTTCCAGTCGACCCTGACCAGTTCCTCTCACGCCTTCATAGTCCCCTTTGTTCAACTGCAACACTGACTCTTCTGATTTAACCTTCTCCCTCTCAAATTGCAGATTATAACATCATATTGTGGTCACTATCTCCTAGCAGTTCCTTTACCTCGAGTTCCCATATTAAATCTGGTTCATTAGACAACACTAAATCCAGAATTGCCTTCTCTCTGGTAGGCTCCAATACAAGCTGCTCAAAGAATCATCTCGGAGGCACTCTACACACTCCCTTTCTTGGGCTCCAGAACCAACCTGATTTTCCCAGTATACCTGCATATTGGAATCTCCCATAACCACAGTGGCATTAAATGCTAATTTTAACTCCTGCAGCAACTTGCACCCTATATCCACTCTACTGTTTGGGGGCCTGTAGATAACTCCCATTAGTGTCTTCTTACCTTTACAATTCCTCAATTCTATCCACAGCGACTCTACATCACCAGTCCCTCTGTTACTGAATTTTATTGAATTCACCAATAGAGCTACCCCATCTCCTCTGCCCACCTGCCTGTCCTTTCTATAGGACATATAACCATGAATATTCAGTTCCCAGCCCGATCCTCCTGCAGCCATGTCTCTGTAATCTCCACAATGTCATATCTACCAATCTTTAACTGAGCCTCAAGCTCATCCACTTTACTTCTTATACTTTGTGCATTCATATATAATACTATCAATCTATTACTCACCTTTCACATCGATTCCTATTTCACTTGGCTATACTCTCCTATCCCTTTGTGAGCTTTCTGTCCCGTTAATTCTTATGTCTTTCTTAAATGTTTCTATACTCTCTTTCCCTTTAACTCCATCCCTGTATTTGCAATTTGTCTCCCCTCCCCCCCTTCCCCACTATTTAGTTCAAACCCGAGGTCAGATTCACAGTATCAATTGAAAGCAATATGCCTGGTAGCAAACATATTCAATTCTATGAAAGGAACCAGAGGACATAGGTTTAAGGTGAAGGGGGAGAGATTTAATAGGATTCTGAGGGGTAACATTTTTACACATAGGATGGTGGGTGTATGGAACAAGCTGCCTGAGGAGGTAGTTGAGGCAGGGACTATCGCAATGTTTAAGAAACAATTAGTCAGGTACATGGGTAGGACAGGTTTAGAGAGATATGGGCCAAATGCAGGCAGGTGGGACTAGTATAGATGAGACATGTTGGTTAGTGTGGGCAGGTTGGGCCGAATGGCATGTTTCCACATTTTATGACTATGACTCCCTATCTATCAATACCCAGTAGATGTATCTATAATTGAGATGTTACTGTAAGAGTAACTAGTAAACAAAACCTAATGTCACCCTGAAGCTACACAACTTGCCGCGTCACCCTAAAGCAAGTCATTAATCTTGAGGCAGTATCACTGAAACCAATGAGTCATGTCCTATTGATGTATAATACTTTACACTGAAACTTGCTCGAAAATGCTTTCTGGATGTTGTGAACTCAAAGTACAGCAGGATCTCACGCCTATATTTGGGATTATTATAGTCTAATAAAGATACACATGATACGATCATGAAAAATGCCTTAAAGCAATGTATCATTCACAGATGAAAGGCAGATGATTATCACGGAACAGACTAACTTGAAGGCAAATACCATCTGGTCCAAGAAGAGAGGAAGTAACTGGAAGTACCCTCATCCAGGAGCAATTCAATAACTGTCATGAAGAAACTTAAAGTTGAGTCATTAGTGAACTAAGTGAAGATGATGGTGACCTTGATGGATTGTATAAACTGTTTACGCTGTCAAACAAATGAATCTTTCCACTCATCAGTATATGTTGATGGAAAGAGAATATTAATGGAAAATAACACAGTATGTGATGCAGATATCTTCAAGTGTCTTTGTACAGATGATAAAACGCACTTCGAGTTATCCCCCATTCTTTGTACCTTTACTAGGAATTGGATCATGGCATGAGAGGATGTGCTAAGAACATGTGACATTAGAGTGAACAGTTGTGAAAATTAAACAAAGCTCAGTTTCAACCATGTATACTTTCTTCCTGCCTAAAGACTTCCTCCTGTCAACAGCATGGGGAATGAAGATTTCATTAACATGGTCCCCAATTATTTGATTAGATCTTGAAGGTCTAAGATGCAAAGAACCAAATATTGAGCCATATTGACCCAGTCTGATAATAGTCTTTCCCTGACAACCATTGTTCATTGCCCTTTGTTTCCTGTCACTGAGTAAATTTTAGATTCAACTTCATACTCTCCTTACATCTAATGGCCTTTCACTTTCTATTCAAGTTTGTCATGTGGAACCCCGATGCAAAATTCCTTGCAGATCATAACTTACATACACCACTAATTTACCCTTGTAACTTGCTCAAATACAGTAATTTAATGACGGTAGTCAGGTGACATTCCTTTAAAAACCCATGCTGACTGTCCCTTACTAGTCTGTGCCTTTCTAATTTCCTCAGAACAACTTCATATAATAATTACCCACCACTGACGTTGATTTCCTCATTCCTTGTTCTTAAAACACACGTATCTATATCTATAGATATATCTATGGATATATCTATATCTATACCTATATCTATAAAACATGTCCATCTATATGATATGATACAATGCGATACGATAGAACTTTTTATCCTAGGAAGGAAATTGATCTGCCAACAGTCATAAAAACACAAAATACACAAAACATGAAATTAAAGTGGCGAGTGGAAAGGATTGGATACACACAAATTAAATGTGTGCATGTGTGTGTATATATACATATATACATTTTTGTACTTTCTAGGACGGCACAGTGGCATAGGGGTAGAGCTATTGCCTTACCGTGCCAGAAACCCGGGTTCGATCCTGACCACGGGTGCTTGTCTGTCAGAGTTTTTACGTTCTCACTGTAACCTGTGTGGGTTTCCTCCAAGATCTTCGGTTTCCTCCCACACTTCAAAGATATACAGGTTTGTAGGTTATTTGGCTTGGTATAAAAGTAAATTATCCCTAGTTTGTGTAAGGTACCATTAGTGTGCGGGGATCGCGGGTCAGTGCGAGTTCGGACTCTGGGCTGAAGGGGCCATTTCCATGATGTATCTCTAAACTAAATTAGCTTAGAAATGTATTTGTTGATCCGTATTGGATTTTGTAAAAATCTATTAACCCCAACTGTACAAATGCTCCTTTTTGCTCTTTAATTCAAACCATTTATCCTTCTTTAATGACCCAACTAATACATTTAGCAATTGTTTCCTTCACCAATATTGACACCACCAACTCCTACTTTATCCCCCTTTGTATCTGAACTAAAATCTCTGTGACAAGGAATGTTAAGCTTCCAGTCCTACCTCTCTTTAAGCCATGTTTCCATGGTGGCTATAATGTTGTATATGCTGTATATGCATGGAACAGTGGCTATATCTGTGAACACATCTGCCTTATTCACAACAATTCTTTTATTTAGGGATACGTTTCCACCACCGATTTTCCAGCACCCTTGGTTCTAGAACCTTGCTGTATTATCCATTTTGCCGAACCAATAGAGGTCATGGTCTCGGTGGGGGGTGGCTAAGATACCAGCCAGCAAAGTCTGCCTTGGAAGTCGGCTATGTGAACTGATTGTGTGCAGTTTTGGTCCCCTAATTTATTGTGTGCAATTTTGGTCTCCTCATTTGAGGAAGGACATTCTTGCTATTAAGGGAGTGCAGCGTAGGTTCACCAGGTTGGCGGGGCAGACATATGATGAAAGAATGGGTCGACTGGGCTTGTATTCACTGGAATTTAGAAAGATGAGTGGGGATCTTATAGAAACATAAAATTCTTAAGGGATTGGACAGGCTAGATGCAGGAAAAATGTTCCCGATGTTGGGGAACAGGGGTCACAGTTTAAGAATAAGGGGTAGGCCATTTAGGATTGAAATGAGGATAAACTTGTTCACCCAGAGTTGTGAATCTGTAGAATTCTCTGCAACAGAAGGCAGTGGAGGCCAATTCACTGGATGTTTTTAAAGAGAGAATTAGATTTAGCTCTTAGAGCAAAGAGAATCAAGGGGTATGGGGAGAAAACAGGAATGGGGTACTGATTTTGGATGATCAGCCATGATCATATTGAATGGCGGTGCTGGCTCGAAGGGCCAAATGGCCTACTCCTGTACCTATTTTCTGTTTCCATGTTTCTATGAATGGATCTGTCAGCTGCAGCTGGGCTGGAGTTCCAGGGCCCCGGATGCAGGTGGCAAATTCAACTTGCTGATCAAGTACTCGCTTACTGTTTCAAATGAAAACTAATAGGTGAATAAAATCTAGCAATAAAACTAAACAGTGAATAAATATTAAAATTAATGCAATTTCTTCCTCACCAGATTCTACTCTTTGTGGACATTACAGACCATGTTCCTCCACAAAACCCACAGATTTAATTTTTCAACATATAGTTACAATGGGGACCTGCTTGGTTAACTAATTCGGCTGATATGACAACCAGTAGCACGTCCGAGATAATATTGTATTTAGCATGATTTGCAGTTCAATAAATACAGTTCTGCAGGAAAAGATCCTGGGGCCAAAGAAAATATTTGATTTTGGATGGAATATGCATAATAACAAATCACTTCTTGCTGTCTACACATGAAGCAAAACAGTTTGATTCAAACCCATGGGGAAGATAAATATTAGAATCCTTATGCATTCTTTGCTCTTCTGTTAGCCTTGTTTGATCTTCAGATTGCTTCTTTTAAGTACTGCTATGTTGAGCAGTGTCTTTTGGCATGATCAGTTTTTTTTTTAAACTGAGTAATGAACCCTGCACTCGGGTGCTAAATTTAGCTCCTGGCCAAGCGTCAATTAAGATGCAGAAACAACATAGCCCAGTTACCTTGCTGACTATCCCTCTGTGTCCAAAGTTAAGGGTGATAAATCATCTGCCCCAGTGTAACAGGATATATTTTTGCTGTTGAGATTAGGATCCGAGTTCCAATGTTATTTGAAGATCTACATATGGCAACAGAGAAAGTAACCCTATTCTCTATGTTTTCTGAAGCATGGATGACAAAAGGCCAGAAGATGCTGGGACTTATACACTTATCTTATTGATGCTCTTTGAAACCTCAAAAGTAATTCAAGATCTTTTGGCTACTGGCAACTTTGTTCATAAATCTCATAACCAGAGACTGTCATTCAATATGCTTCATGCCTCCTTTCTCAGTCTCCTGATTCTCTGATTTCTCCTGATTCTCTGATTGCTCCTGCTCTCATCTGTTGGGTGAATTTTGGGTGTGGTGAAGGTTGAGTGGATCATCAGGAAAATGCACAGAAACTCTGGTTTAAGATATTCCTGGAGCATTGATTACATGATATCTGAACCAAATGTTCTCCATCCCAATTCCTTGCCTTCTTTGCTCACAACAAAGGCTCACAGGGAAACTTTGAAGCACATGTCTTGGGAGTGTCCTCTAGTCAAAGGCTGGCATCGATGAAATCCCCGTGGTCTTCACTGTGTGAGCTCAGCCTCTGGTTTATTGAGCTAAATGTATTTGAACATCAAAACCTCACATGGTCCTTAGGCAGCATTGATCAATGCACCCCATATGCATCCGAGACCTGGACTGCTTTCAGAAGACATCTTGTGCACTGGAAAAATGCCATAAATGGTGTCTCTGTAAAATTCTCCAAATTCACTGGAAGGGCAAGTGGCCTACATCAGCATCCTCTCCCAGGCCAACATCCGCAGGCCCTACACTACGCTGGTCACATCCATCATCAGCCTGACACCAGATCCCCGACACATTCTCCTTCAAGTTCTGCCTTTGGAAGAGAGAATATGGATGAACTCCTCAGCAGTACTGGTGCACAGGATAGGTTTTGTGTGCTGATAAGATTAAGTATTTTGGATTGTTCTGAATTGTACTATATTGTTATGTTTGCTCTGCCATTTATGAAATCATGCTGTTTATGTTGAAGAATTTTTGAATTGCATTATCAGTTAGAAAGAGAAAAAGAGATTCAAGGATGTGCTCAAAGTTTCCTTGAAAATGTTCAAACACCCATCTGACTCTAAGAATCTGAGGCCCATGGCTACTCAATGTGAAATAAGTGTATTTATATTGGACTGATAGTATCGAATCCATGAACCAGGTACAAGTAGTGGAAAGAGTGCAGTACCTCACAAGTTAGCCACCTGTCCACCTTATGGGCTGCCGTCTCACCCATGTATGGATGGGTCCGTTGTTCCCACACTGGCCTGATGAGTCTCCTCAGAACTGAAAACCAGAACAGCAAGCCATTCTCATTCCCAAGAGACTTCTAATGAGGTTTCTGTGGATCAGAAAAATAAATGAAATTTTTGACCAAAACTATTCTTGGAGTTCTGATCTCATGATGGTGACTCAATTTTCTTCTTCCCAATCCCATTCTCTCTACTCTTACCGAGCTCTCACATTATTCTGGTTCCCCAATTATTACTGCACTACCAGTTAGTTGTGGCAGACTGCAGTGGGAAAGCAGGTGGTGGGTGACAGTGGAGATGTGTTGAGATGAGAACGGTGGGTGCTGCTGTGATACAAAATTGGGAACAAAGGTATTATGTCTTAAAAAGGTATCATCATGGTAATCCATATTCAATTCCAGAAAATCATTGAAAACCCCAGAGTGCTGCTCACTCTAGTTACAATCATTAAGATTGACTAATCCTCCATGGATATTTGATTTTGCTGCCTACTTTCGAACTGGTGCAAACAGTTCTCACCTGCAATTAATTCTCAGTCCCAAATAATTTTTCTCAATGCTAAGTGACCAAAAGCAATACGCAGCTGATGGTCTGGGAATCAATTCTTGGCCTTAACTAAAATAGGACTGACAAGTCTACAGTTCACCTCTGGGCTACTGATATGAACTCGTACAGGATTTATTTTAGTAATTGTTGTTTTTCTGATTCCTGGTAGAAAGTGCATTTGTGGTGAGATTCGAATTGGGTTGGTCCATGATAGTCATCCTCATCTGATGACATATCACTGTTTTTGACTCATGAAAAATGACCAAAGCAGCAGATAACAATTATAACCACATCTGCAGGAAATAAACATGTATGGTAATGGTGGGGAGAATGTGTGGAATGACATGCGCAGAAAATTCAGCTTTATGCAATTCAAAAATTCTTCAGCTTAAACAGCATGATTTCATAAAAGGCAGAGCAAACATAACAATATGGTACAATTCAGAACAATCCAAAATACTTAATCTTATCAGCACACAAACTTTATCCTGTGCACCAGTACTGCAGAGGAATTCATCCATATTGGTTGTGCAGAATGCACTGTCTAGCATTATAATCATATTAGAGAAGTGTACTCTACCTCCAAACGTCAGTGTAATGAAGTTTGAGGCACTATACAATTGGACTGGTGCTACTATATTGCGTTACTAAATAGAGTTTAGTAACCTGTGATGAATGTCTGGCATAGAATCTTAAAATTTTAAGGTGTTACATAAACACTGACAGCATGCAAGGTCGGGAACTGATAGACGAACATAATGCACAGAAGAAAGAAATTCTGTTGAAGCATTCAGCGAGCATCACTCACCATGAATTAACAACCTTAAAGCCAGAGATTGATAACTTTGATCTGAAACCAAAAGGTGATAACCATCTTCAAAATGTCAACCATTTATGAATGCATCTTAGGCAGCGACACATTTCAAAAAGCAGACATCATTTTTATTGTGCACAAGTAATACTGTGAGAGATTAATGCTCAGAATTTTCTGTCAAAATAATGGGGTGGCTAATGGCACTGGCTGTTATTTATGTGTAATGATACAGCAGTTCCATGCAAATAAACGGTTATCTTCATGGTTAAACGCGAGAATCAAACTGAGCTGTGTCTGTCCGTTATTAGCCCAAAGAAAGCAACATCTCCACCCTTCCCCTCTTCAGTTTACTAGAAACTAATTGACCTTGTTCATTAATGGACCAGTGAGATCACCATGAGAGATGTTACTTGTCCTAAGTAGCCTGTTAATTTTTATTTTTCAATTTCTTTCCTAAGTAATTTATATTTGATTTACCTGTGAATCCAGTTCTTTCTTCCCGTACCTGATTTGACATTAAATTTGTCCCTTTTACTTTACCCTTCTTCCTAACTTTATTTCCAAGTCCTTCAATCTTATCGATTGGAAAAGGTCCCCGGACACTTTCTTTGTTCCCTCACGTCCCAGACACCCAATTCCTCTTGCTATGTCCTTGTCATCTTGCAGCCCCCAACCACGATGAGGGTAAAAATGTTTTGAGCTGAAGGATACACAGGTTAAGTCTAGTCTCAGCAGACGCTGGCTTCGTTACCTTGCTTCTGTGAACTCTGGCCAACAAGTTTTGCCCTTGAATAAGCAGATATTGGGAAAGGAGTAAAATCTGTTCAAAATTTGACCACAGAAACCCACCTGTTCTTATTCATCTTTATTTGTGTGTATTTAAAATTAAAAATTTAAATGAAAGGTAAAAGCCTGGACATATACTGAAAAATGCTGGAAATTCTGGAAAGTTGGTTGCACTCATTCAGACAGGAGTGGACAATGCTCCATTGTGCCTCTTAAATGTTAAAAAAAAACTTAGGAATGTCAGTCTATGAGGACAAAAATCTGTGATGTTTCAGGTCAATATCCTTTCATTAGTTTAGAAATGTTAACTCTTTCTTATGCTACAGTCGACAAAATCCATTTTTGTTTCTCTCCAAAGGATTGAGTGCATTGAAAGCTCATTGGTGTCGGAACAGCAAGAGATTTAAATATATCCAAAGGAATAATGATAGAGGGAGCCATGTCTAAACACTGTGCCACATTGCTCACCTATCTATAAAGAATTCATTCAAATGGGGATTCTGGGAGCTCAGGATCACAACCCAAACATTCACTTCTGTAGCAATCGGCATATCCTTGTAACACTTTCCTTTTGTTGCGAGCTACTGCATCTGCTATTCCACTCATCCTGAATGGAAAATTGCAACTTGCTTGTTTTTATTGCCTGCAGCATGATTTCCTTATGGATCATTGAATCTTTTTCTCTTAACATACCTAAAGAAGCTTTTACTGTCCTTTATATTCTTGGCCAGCTTCCCCTCATACTTCATCTTTTCAGCCTTTGTTACCTTCTGTTATACTTTGAAAGTTACCCAATCCTCTGGCTTCCCACTACTCTTTGCAATGTTATACATCTTTTCTTTTAGTTTTATCCATCTCTAACTTCCCTTGTCAGCCACAGTTGCCTCTTACTCCCCTGAGAATCTTTCTTCCTCTTTAGAATGAAATGATCCTGCATCTTCTGGATTATGTTCAGAAATTCCTGCCATTGCTGTTCCACCGTCATTCCTGGTAGGATCCTTTTCCAGTTGACCTTGGCCAGCTCCTCTCTCATGCCTTCATAGTCCCCTTTGTTCAACTGCAACCCTGACACTTCTGATTTAACCTTCTCCCTCTCAAATTGCAGATTAAAACTAATCATATTATGGTCACTACCACCAAGTGGTTCCTTTACCTCGAGTTCCCTTATTAAATCTAGTTCATTGGACAACACTATATCCAGAATTGCCTTCTCTCTGGTAGGCTCCAATATAAGCTGCTCTAAGAATCCATCTCGGAGGCACTCTACAAACTCCCGTTCTTGGGGTCCAGAACAAACCTGATTTTCCCAGTATACCTGCATATTGAAATCCCCCATAACCACAGTGGCATTAACTTTGTTACATGCCAGTTTTAACTCCTGCTGCAACTTACACCCTATATCCGGGCTACTGTTTGGGGGCCTGCAGATAACACCCATTAGTGTCTTCTTACCTTTACAGTTCCTCAACTCTATCCACAGTGTCTCTAAATAATCAGTCCCTATGTCATCCCTCACAAGGTTGTGAATGTCACCCCTTACCAACAGAGCTACCCCTCTGCCCGTCCTTTCTATAAAACGTAGAACCCTGAATATTCAGTTCCCAGTCCCGATCCTTCTGCAGCCACATCTCTAATCCCCACAATGTCATATCTACCAATGTCTAACTGAGCCTCAAACTCATCCACGTTACTTCTCATACTTCACGCATTCATATATAATACTTTTAATCCATTGCTCATCTCACCTTTCACATCAATTCCTATTACACTTGGCCATTTTCTCCTATCCCTTCGTGAGCTTTCTGTCCCGTTAATTCTGGGGTCTTCCTTAACTTTTCCTGTACTCTCCCTTTAACTCCCTCCTTGCCCATCTCATTTGACACTCCTCCCCCCACCCACACTATTTAGTTTAAAACCACCCGTGTAGCATTGGCAAACTTGCCTGCCAGAATGCTGGTCCCCCGCCTGTTGAGGTGCAACCCTTCCCTTTTGTACAATTCACCCTTACCCCAAAACAGCTCCCAGTGGTCTAAGAATCTAAATCCCTGCCCCCTGCACCAGCTCCTCAGCCACACATTCAGATCCTCTATCTCCCTGTTCCTGCCCTCACTAGCACGAGTAACTGGAAGCAAACGGGAGATAACCACCCTGGACGTCCTGCTTTTCAGTCTTCTCCCAAATTCTCTAAAGTCATGCTGCAGAATATCTTTCCTCTTCTTCCCGACGTTGTTTGTACCGACATGCACTACCACTTCTGGCTGCTCACCTTCACCCTTGAGGATGCTCTGCACTCGATCTGTGATGTCCTGGATCCTGGCACTAGGGAGGCAACACACCATCCTTGAATCCCTCATTGCTGCAGAAACCCCTGTCTGTACCTCTCACAATGGAATCCCTTACTACCACAGCTCTGCCAGATGTCGGTCTCTTTGGCTTTGCCTCAGCACCATATTGTGCCTCGCAGACTTGTCCGCCACTCAGACTGGCAGTGTCTTCTGTCCCGGCAGCTTCCAAGAGGGTGAACATGTTTTCAAGAGGTACAACCCCCAGGGTATCTTGTACTCCAAGCTTCCTTCCCTTCCTCACCGTCGCTCACCTTCTCTCTTCCAGTACCTTCAGTGAAACGATCTCACTGAAGGTCTTGTCCAGGAACGTCTCATTTTCTCAGATGATCCTGTTGGCTCTCCAGTTCCCCAACACGGTCCCTCAGGATCTGAACCTGGACACACTTACCACTTTTGTAGCAGCCAGAGGCACCAACAGTGTCCCTGACCTCCCACATCCTGCAAACATCATACTGAATCAACTTACCTGTTAGTTCCTAATCTCGTCTCACCCTCTTCAACTTTTGGCATGGCTACCTCCCTCAGCCTGCACACCAAAGATTCATGCGCTCCTCAACAAGGCCACTTCCCCTAGAGCAAGTCTTGCTTATATTAGCTGTTAAATTGACTAATTGATTAATTAGCTAACTTACCAATTTGCTGATTTAATTGCTCAGCCAATCCCTGCACTCACTCCTTCAGCTGTCGCAGCTCTGACTACCTTGAAGGGATTGACATTCCACTCAGTGATGGGAATTAGGGTCTCAAATCTAGAGTTGATTCTGTGTGCTCATTGATTTCAGTGCTGCCACCAAACATTGATCAACATGGAGAAGCATTGATTCATCAGCTAAGGTAGTAATCAGGAGGACCTCATGATTTGTGCCAATGAGCATAAAAGTCAAGACATTATGTTACAGCTTTATAAAACTGTGGTTAGGCCACATTTTGAGTATTGTATGCGGTTCAGGTCACCCCATGATTGGAAAATAAGGGGGCTTTGAAGAGGGGACAGAAAAGGTTTACCAGGATTAGAGGACATGGCTATCAAGGAAGATTGGACAAACCTGGATTGTTTTCTCTGGAACTTCAGAAGCTTGACCATGGTCAGCCTAACATCATAGGGTCTGAAATACTTCAGAGGCTATTCCTTTCGATAAGTATACCACATGTCCTGCCAGTGTGAAGGTCTGTACTCCGGGATAGTGATAGTGATGTTAACGTTGTTGATAAGCTGTATGATTCTCCGAGTATAGGTCTGAAAATCTGTATTTGGCCAGGCTGAGGGATAGGTTTCCCAGTAAGACCCCAAACTTCAAATATTTATGAGGAACAGTTTTCAAACTCGACTGAGTTGGGGCAACTATTTCCTTCTAAATTTTGTGCCCTGTTTGACAGAAGATTGTCTTATTTTATTCATTATTTGCTCATAGAAGTAGTGGCCCATCTGTGTGTCTTGCTGGGCCAGATCATAGTGCATTTCATCTGAAAATGAACACTATCATAATGTACAGAGTGTAAAATTGTATGTTTCGTGATTATTGCCCAAGGCGCACATTTGCATGTGATCCAAGTGATTGTATTCATCTGCTGCATTCAAAATAACATTTTGCTGATTCAGGTAAAGGCAAAGATTGAATTGTGATCACAGAACAATAGAAATCTGAGGCTTTTGTGACCCTCCGAGTACCAAGAAACGTGGTTTAAAAATCAACCACATACATAATTTTACATCCTATATCCTTGATGTGTTGACTTCTTTGACATGTTATAAATTATGGGGATTTTTTTTTTTTTAATCCCTTGCATTTAGTTGGTGAAAGATGATTTTCTTTTGCCATTATTAATCATGTGTATGGTGTGGCAGATACTGCAAGGCTGCTTTCATTAGTTACTGGCAGCTCCTGGATTCTATGGCAGTGCTCAAAGATGACTGCGCAACCTGATATTGACCACCTTAAATGATCACATTTATAATGATCTAATAATGATCACATTTATGGAAGTCATCTTAAAATGGAAAATATCAAAGAACACTGCCCTTCATTTGAAAACATACTAGTCATTGCACTGGTAACTTTATTTTGCATTGGCTAAAACAGCTGAAAAGGATTTCAGTATTTCACATCACCTATTATCTGTAGAAGACTGTATAGTTAAGGGATTTGACTAAAAAAATACTGAAAGGGGCGAAACCAACATCTCAACGTCTTTTAGATAATAGACAATAGATAATGGACAATAGGTGCAGGAGTAGGCCATTCGGCCCTTTGAGCCAGCACCACCATTCAATGTGATCATGGCTAATCATTCATAATCAGTACCCCGTTCCTGCCTTCTCCCCATACTTCCTGACTCTGCTATCTTTAAGAGCTCTATCTAGCTCTCTCTTGAAAGCATCCAGAGAATTGGCCTCCACTGCCTTCTGAGGCAGAGAATTCCACAGATTTACAACTCTCTGACTGAAAAGGTTTTTCCTCATCTGCGTTCTAAATGGCCTACCCCTTATTCTTAAACTGTGGCCCCTGGTTCTGGACTCACCCAACCTTGGGAACGTGTTTCCTGCCTCTAACATGTCCAATGCCTTAATAATCTTATATGTTTCAATAAGATCCCCTCTCATCCTTCTAAATTCCAGCGTGTACAAACCTAGTCGCTCCAGTCTTTCAACATACACCAGTCCCGCCATTCCGGGAATTAACCTCGTGAACCTACGCTACCTCAATAGCAAGACTATCCTTCCTCAAATTTGGAGACCAAAACTGCACACAGTACTCCAGGTGTGGTCTCACTAGGGCCCTGTACAACTGCAGAAGGACCTCTTTGCTCCTGTACTCAACTCCTCTTGTCATAAAGGCCAACATGCCATTAGCTTTCTTCACTGCCTGCTGTACCTGCATGCTAACTTTAAGTGACTGGTGAACAAGGACACACAGATCTCTTTGTATTGCCCCATTTCCTAACTTGACACCATTCAGATAATAATCTGCCTTCCTGTTCTTACCACTAAAGTGGATAACCTCACATTTATCCACATTAAACTGCATCTGCCATGCATCTGCCCACTCACACAAACTGTCGAAGTCACCCTGCATCCTCATACCATCCTCCTCATGGTTCACACTGCCACCCAGCTTTGTGTCATCCGCAAATTTTCTAATGTTACTTTTAATCCCTTCATCTATGTCATTAATGTATATTGTAAATAGCTGTGGTCCGAGCACCGAGCCTTGCGGTACCCCACTAGTCACTGCCTGCTATTCTGAAAGGGACCCGTTAATCCCTACTCTTTGTTTCCTGTCTGCCAACCAATTTTCTATCCATGTCGGCACCCTACCCCCAATGCCATGTGCTCTAATCTTGCCTACTAATCTCCTATGTGGGACCTTATCAAAGGCTTTCTGAAAGTCCAGGTACCCTGGCATCCACTTTTAACTAGAGCTGATGCAGGCAGTTGAAATATTTTGGTATCCATCTGTTTTATTGATCTAATGTCTTGGATTAAGGTCCAAGGACGTAGAATTTGTTTTCTTCTCTGTTCAAAACCTAATCAAGGGACTTAAACCTTTCAAAAGATCATTGCACAATATGTTAAAAAATTGGATTTTAAATGGTGAATTATTATTGGACTCCCTTCACCTAATTGTTGCTATTTTTTGCATGTCCCTGTGATTATTGAGTTACTTGAACTAACAAGAGTCTTTAATGATAATACTACATTAAGCTAATTATTTTCTACTTTCCAATCAACAGACATCACCACAAACCACTATTTAACTTTTATCTTCCATACCCCTTGTTTTGATTATGAAAGTGGCCAAGCAACTTCAGCCCCCGTAACAAGGTTCAGCTGATGCCAATCATGAAGTGAGGAGCAGCCACTAATGTACCTATTTACTTTCCCATCTAACTCATTCTCTGATTACCATTCCCTCGAATGTCTCAGCCAAGAATACAAATGGTATCTTTCCCTTTGCTCGATCTACTTTACTTGAGTTTGACGATTGTATGTATGTTTTGTTTTATCTGATCTGATTGGATAGCATGCAAAACAAAATTGTTCACTGCACCTCAGTAAATGTGACAATAATAAACCTAAACCTCATTTAATTCACAAGATGTGAAGCACCAACACTTCAACACGAAATGCAACTGGTGTGCAGTCACAGCTCTCCTTTTTGTTCTAAACATGTAATGTCTCTCTATTTCAATTAAAAAAAACATGGGGGCAGCTCAGAAATATAAACTGGTCAAGATTGTTCCTTGGCCATTTTAAGCAAACTTATGCTATGTTTATGGCCGTTTGAGTAATGAAACTGTTATCAGCACTGCTTCATGTTATTTGTCATTCCTATAATATTACCTTTTTTCATATTAATGCTGGTAGTAATTTTTACAATTTACACTTTTCACCTACTGCTTTTTAAAATAATTTCTCGTGATAACCAGTTGGAATCTTTTGTCTATCTGGAGATCTGGCTTTGGTTTTATAGAACTTGTTGATGAATGATGAGAGATGCGTATGGCGTGCACAGCCTAAAGTTGTAGGTCAAAGGTAGACATCCAGGCCAGGGCAGCATCAGTTGCTTTGATGCCACCAGGGAAAAGCCTCAGTGAGCAGTCATTCATAATATGTGGGATGGTCTGGTCTGGATATCCGCAGTCGCAAGCAGGGCTGTCTGTCACCCCCCACGTGTACAGGTGATGGGCTGTTCTTGTATGGAGGGTGTGGATCCTGTTTGGGGTTAGCCATTGCTTGTGATGGAGGTCAAATCCTGATGGTTTCACTGTGGGGTCTGTGATGACCTCTCCGTTGTTGGTGTTGGCATCTTTCCAGGCTCTGTGCCACTCAGTCTTGGGGTCAAAGTCTTCCAGGGATTTGGCTGAAGACCAGAAGGGTTTGCGGGATTCAGGTGCATGTTGGGCAGATTGTTCAAGTCAGCATGGATGGGAAGGTCAGGGTTAGCCTCGATGGTGTACCAATCTTTCAACATCCTTTCCCTTCTGCGTTTGCTGGGAGGGGCGATGTGAGAAAGGACAGGGAGCCACTGCACAGGTGTTGACTTAAGCAACCCTGCAATAACTTGCATTGCAGAGATAAGGACAGTGTCAACTCATTTGGTGTGGCAGCTATTAGCCTAAACTGTGCAGCAAAACCTGGCTGTTGAGTAAACTAGGGCTAAGCTTGTGGTACGGAGGGTGTATGCATTGGATTAACAGTGTTATATATCATGTACAGTGCTATATTACCATGTCTTACAAATCTGATTGAAAATTTCTGAAGCGGCCTAAAAGACTGATGACGGCAAAGCCGTATACGTGTCTATACGGACTTCAACAAGTCATGTCATATGGTTCTGCATGGTAGGCAGCCCGGGATGGTTAAATTGGATGGGATGCAGGGAGAGCAAGCCAACTGGATAGAGAATTGGCTCCTTGGAAGGAAGCAGAGGGTGATGGTGCAAGTTTGTTTTTTGGACTGGTGGTGTATGTTGGGGATTGGTGTTGGGCCACTTGCTGTTTGTGGTTTATATCAACGAGTAAATGAGAATATACAAGGCATGAAGGCAAGTAATTTTGCAGATGACACTAAAGTGGGTGGGATCGTAAATGGTGAAGATGGTTGTCAAACGTTATAGCAGGATCTTGATCAGCTGGGCAACTGGGCTGAGGTCTGTATAATGGAGTTTAATGCAGATAAATGTTAGGTGTTATATTTTGGGAAGTCAAACTAGGGCAGGACCTTCACATTGAATGGCAGGGCCCTAGGGATTGTCACAGTGCAGAAAGATCTAGGAGCATAGGTAGTTCCATGAAAGTGGCTTCACAGATAAATAGGGTAGTCAAGAAGGCTTTTGGTGCATTGGCCTTCATCATCAGTGTATTGAGCATAAATGCTGGGATGTTATATGTTACAGTTTTGCAAGTAGTTGGTGAGGCTGCATTTGGAGTATTGTGTTGAGTTTTGGTCACCCTGTTATAGAAAGGATGTTGCTAAGCTGGAAAGAGTGCAGAGAAGATTTACAAGGATATTTCCAGGATTTGTGGGCCTCAGCTACAGGGAAACATTGGGCAGGCTAGGACAGGAGGCTGAGGGGTTATCTTATGGAGGTGTATAAGATCATGAGTGGAATAAATAGGGTGAATGGAAACTGTCTTTTACCCAGAGTGGGGGAATTAAAAACCTGAGGACATAGGTTTAAGGTGGGAGTGGAAGATTTAATAGAAACTTGAGGGATAACTTTTTCACACGGAGGTTGTTGGATATTTAGAATGAGCTGCCAAAGGAGGAAGTGAAGGCAGATGCCATAATATTTAAGAAACATTTGGACAAGTACAAGGAAAGGAACGATATGAGCTAAATGCAGGCAGGTGGGACCAGCGTAGATGGGCTATCTTGTTCGGCATGGGTAAGTGGGCTGAAGGGCCTATTTGCGTGCTGCATGGCTCTATGACTCTCTGACTCTACAACTCGAATTTTAAAGATTCATTTTTAGTCCTCTTGCCTATTACTGAACTTTCATGTGGACAATAAACTTTGATAAATTCAATATCATTAGTTTAAATTAGCCTTGCAAAGAGGTATTCCGACTGAACAGTGAATCATTTAGATTTATTCTATTTATTAACAACAGTTTGATTAGATAAGGTAAGGAGCAGCTTTTTAAAAAACATTCTGGTATTCTTTAATTCCATTGTCTTTCACTCCATTAACACCAGTTTCCTGAATTGTGCTGAGGTGGAACATATTTTCTCTACATCTCTTTCAATATATCTCTGTCTAATATAACTAAGGTATACAGGGATTTGTTATTTCTCCTAAGTAGCTGGCAGCTAAGATTGCCTCATTTTAATTAAACAGTTCATCTAATTCCTATTCCTGATAATGTTGAAGTCTTTTTTTTTGCAGAAAAAAACAAATTATCCAATAATTTAAATTAAGCAACTTAATTAAAACAGCACCTTTTCTGTGCTCAAAAGAAAATTAATTATGGGTAATTCAAATGAAGGAACTTGGCATAAAAATAAGTAGAATTACCCATTTATTCTGCTTTGTTTCAGTTGAAATGTTCCAAGCCACTTTAAATATTTGGAATTGCCTTTTGATCCTCTTTCCATTGTACACTATGTTTGAAGAATTAGCACATACTGTATCAAAATGCTGTTGTGAACAAATTATCTGAACTTTCAAGTTCATCAACTGCATGATAATCAATTCACTGTCAGTTGTTATTCACCCCCGATTATTCATCAGCATTATATTATTTCTTAGCATTTGCTCTGGTTCACTTTAATTATTGTTCTGATCATGGAGTCATGAAAATTATCGTGCGCAGAGAAGCCATTTGGCTAATGGAAGTACTTGTGAAAGTAATACCATTCCTAATCTTGTGTTTCAATCGCAAGGGTTAATTGGTTTGCATCTTTAATTTACTATGTAATTTACTGTAAGAGCCTCTTGCAAGTTTGGGAGACTGTTCCTCCATTTTGTGACAATGTCATGGTTCATTTAAGTCGATTCACTGGAAATAAATTCAATGGCCTCTAGGAATAGGTGCGGGGATCACAATGAGTAATTAACCTGTGCCAATTCAGGTAATGTGCAGAACTCATCACCTTCACGCTGCTTGTATGGATATGAACTGCAAATTACAGTAAATGAACAGAGAAAAGGACAGCACAAGAACAGGCCATATCGCCGATGATGTCTGTGCCAAACTTAATGCCAAGACTATCACTTAACTATCTGCACATAACCCAGTTGCCAACATTCCCTGTACATGCATATGCTTATCCAAAAATCTTTTAAGTGCCACTAACACATCTGCTTCAACCACCCACTCATCACAATCATTGGACAAAACAAATGCCCCACACATTTCCTTTAAACGTTGCATGGCTCACCATAATACTTTGCCCTGTAATATTTGTTTTTTTTACATTCTGCGACAATGATTCTGACTGTCTACCATGGAAACATAGAAACATAGAAAATTGGTGCAGGAGGAGGCCATTCGGCCCTTTGAGCCAGCACCACCACTCATTGTGATCATGGCTGATCGTCCCCAATCAAAACCCCGTGCCTGCCTTCTCCCCATATCCCTTGAATCCACTAGCCCCTAGAGCTCTATCTAACTCTTTCTTAAATCCATCCAGTGATTTGGCTTCCACTGCCCTCTGTGGCAGAGAATGCCACAAATTCACAACTCTCTGGGTGAAAAAGTTTCTTCTCGGCTCAGTTTTAAATGGCCTCCCCTTTATTCTAAGACTGTGGCCCCTGGTTCTGGACTCGCCCAACATTGGGAACATTTTTCCTGCATCTAGCTTGTCCAGTCCTTTTATAATTTTATATGTTTCTATAAGATCCCCTCTCATCCTTCTAAACTCCAGTGAATACAAGCCTAGTCTTTTCAATCTTTCCTCATATGACAGTCCCGCCATCCCAGGGATCAATCTTGTGAACCTACGCTGTACTGCCTCAATTACAAGATGTCCTTCCTCAAATTAGGAGACCAAAACTGCACACAATACTCCAGATGTACCCTATACTCCACAATACTCCAGGCATACCCTATCTGTGCCTCATATAATTTCATGAGGTCTCTCCTCAGCCTTCAAAATTCCAGAGAAAACAATCCAAGCCTGTCCAAGCTCTCACAGTAGGGACCCCCCTAATCCAGGCATCATTTTGGTAAACTTCCTCTGTCCCCTTTGCATAGCTTCCACATCCTTCATGTAGTGGGGCAACCAGAACTGTACACAATAATCCAAATGTGGCCTTACCAAAGTCCTATAAAGCTGCACCATGGCTATCTGTTTAAACGTAATTAAACTTCATGCCCAAACCTACGAAAGCTAGCATACCATATGCCTTCTATACCACTCTATCTACTTGTATTGCCGCTTTCGGGAAATTATACATTGAGACCCCAAGACCCCTCCGTACCGCAATGCAGTTAAGTGTCATGCCATTAATTATATATTTTGCCCTTACATTTGACCTCCGAAAGTGCAACACCTCACACTTGTTCAGATTAAACTCCATCTCCCATTTCTCTGCCCATTTCTGTAGCCGATCTATATCCCGCTGTGTGCTTTGACAGCATCCCTCACAGTCCACGACCCCAGCAATCTTAGTGCCACCTGCAAAATTACTAACCAGTCAGTCTTGGACATTTAAGTCCAAGTCATCTATACATATATATTACATACACATGCATATTTGTCCTATAAGGAGAGATTAAACTTACTGGGCCAATACTCTTTTGAGTATGGAGGCATGAAAGATGATTTAAGAGAAAAATGAAAACTTCTTGGACTTTGTAGGGAGGTTCTGGAGCCAAGGTGTCCCCGAATTGAAGTGCTTACAACTCGGGTCATGGTCTAAAAGTGAATGAACAGCCTTTCAGCATAGAGTTGCGAAGAGGGCAGTGAAACTTTGGGGTCCTCCACCCAAGAGTGTTATGAAGCTCAACTAGTTGCATACATTCAAATGTTCAGATTTTATTTCGGAGTCACGTGAGTGACTACGTGAAGACCCCGTCCAGCACGCATGCGCGACATTAGCGTTCATGCAGTGCACCCGCGACGAACGGGAGTTCAAGGTGCTCCCACTACAATTTAAAAAGTCGGGCCGACAGGTAAGTTCTACCGTGGCCGTGAGTATTTTCTCTGTGGTCTGCTTTAGGTCCCAAGATGAGCAAGACCAGAGGAAAGAAATTTGCAGCTCGCCCCCGTTCGAGGAACGTTGAGGAACGTTCTTTGGAGGGGGGGCAAGAGGCGGCAGCAACTACCGAGCCGAGCCCAGCACCGCTAGTGCAGCCTGAGCAGCGAGCTGGAGGTACCTGCAGCCAGAACCGGGCGGTAGTATCCGACGATTCGGATGAAGATGCCACACCGCTCCAGAGCGGCACTGGCAGCCGCCTAAGCCGAATGGAACGGCTTATGGAGCAAATGCTCCAGCGAGATCTGCTGAGAGAGCAGCAGCAGACTCGCCAAGGGAGCCCAGGTACTCCCGCAGTGCCCTTTACGGCACTGGCCATTGCCTCACCTTCTTTTGAAGGCAGCATTGGCGACCAGGTCTGGGCTGGTCAAGAAGAGGGGTTGTTGGCTGAAGATGTCCGGAGTACGCAGAGTGTACAGGATCAGGAAGAGCTGCTGGGTGTGGTCAACCGCTACGTGGTCATTCCACGAGGGGGTCGGCCTTTAGAGCCGAAACTTGCAGCCAGCATTGACCACCTGTCCTCAAAACCCCTACAAGAACGGGTGGTCAATGAGGCTCTTGAGCTATATACAGCCCCAGAAAATTGTACATCATTAAATGTACCAGCTGTAAACAGCCAAATTTGGGGACATTTGGGGCAGAACATCAGGAACCTGGAGTTGAAGCTCCAGAAAATCCTTAATCTCCTGACTGCAGGGATAACATCATATGCTCGGTCCATTGATGGTGTGGACATCTCCACAAATCAGCAAGATACATTAGCTCTGCTGTGCACCACTCAATACCAGATAAATATTTTACGGAAGGAAATCATCAAGCCTGCCCTCAACCCTAAGTTTGCGGGACTCTGCAAAACACCGGGTTCAGAACCTCCAATTCTGCTTTTTGGAAAGGATCTTCCAAAAAAGGTGAAAGACCTAGAGGAAGAATCCAAGACCTTTGGTCTCGTGAGGGCAGGTTTGGGACCGAGCAGACCTAACAAACCCAGGCGGCAGTACCTCACGGCGTCCACCAGTCATAGACCACCATATGGGACTGGTGAAAGCTCGGGGTCCGCAACCATTCCCCGTAAGCCTTTTTTAGGCCAGGGCCCAGAGCGGACCCCATGGAAAATGCGCCACCCCCAACAACATCAACGTCAACAGCAGCCCTCTACAGCCCAGCAGACACCTCATCGTCCAGCGAAGAGGCAGAAGAAAAATTAACACCAGTAACCATGGAGGTAGGTGGGTCTGGTACCTCTCGGCATATGAGCAGTAGGGACTCTATACTATCAGGGGGGAGATTGCACTTGTTTTTGGATGCATGGGAAACCATCACTAATGACAAATACATACTAAGCTGCATTCATGGCTATAAAATTGACTTTGTTCATGAAAACATTCCGCCAGTTCAGCACATACCCCAAAGGGTATTCACCCTCTCAGTCAAAGAGAAACAAGAGGGTCAAGCTGAACTTGTGAGGCTACTAGCAAAAGGTGTCATTGAAAGAACAAAACATGAACCTTTGGAATTTGTGTCTAATATTTTCACTAAAACTAAAAAAGATGGTGGATGTCGCATCATCATTGACTTAACTACGTTAAACGAGTCAGTTAAGTATACACATTTTAAGATGGAAACTTTTGAAACCGCCAGACTTTTGATTTCTACAGGGTACTTTCTAGCAGGCATTGATTTAAAAGATGCCTACTACTCAGTACCCATACACAAGGAGCACCGTAAATACGTAAAATTTATCTGGATGAAACAGCTATGGCAATTTAAAGCCTTACCAAATGGACTAACCTCCGCTCCAAGGTTGTTCACTAAAATCTTAAAACCCGCCTTGGCATTATTGAGAAAACAAAAGCATATAGTCATGGCGTACTTAGACGACATTTTAATAGTAGGGAAAACCTTGGAGACAGCTATTTTGGCAGTAGCAGCCACCAAACGTTTGTTTGAAACTTTGGGGTTTGTCATACATCCAGATAAATCCAATTTTACACCGTCCACTACCATGGACTATCTTGGATTTACGATTGATACTGTTCGCATGGTTGTAACTCTGCCAAAGGGAAAAGCATCACAATTGGCACTATCATGCCACGAACTAATGCATAAACGTCAGCCAACCATACGGCAGGTAGCTAGAGTTATTGGTAAAATGGTAGCAGCTTTTCCAGCTGTACAATTTGGGCCTTTGCACTACCAAAATTTACAAAGAGCAAAAGTGCACGCACTAAAGCAAAACTCAGGTCACTTTGACCGAGCTATGTATTTAACTGCTGAATCCATTACAGAGTTACAATGGTGGACAAGGAACATTAGGCTCAGTTCCAGTCCCATAATAATCACCAACCCAGTATTAACCATTCAAACGGATGCCAGTGCTTTGGGCTGGGGAGCAACTAACATGCAATCCAGCACAGGGGGCAGATGGACTAATTCTGAATCATCTTGCCTACAGACACGGGGTATCAACTATTTAGAAATGTTGGGTGCGTTTTATGGTTTAAAAGCATATTCATCTAATACGCATCATGCACATGTCCGGTTGCAATTAGATAATACCACAGTGGTGGCTTATATCAACCACATGGGTGGTATAAAGTCAATATCGTGTGACAAATTGGTCAACCTAATCTGGCAATGGTGTGTCGAAAGACATACTTGGTTATCAGCAACTTACCTACCAGGTAAGCAAAATACAGTGGCAGACACCAGGTCACGCAAATTTAACGATAACATCGAATGGATGTTAAATCCCAAAGTATTTGCCGAAATTACAAAGCAATATGGCACACCAGATATCGATCTATTTGCATCCAGGCTGAATCACCAGGTACCAACGTATGTCGCTTGGGAACCAGACCCTGAGGCAGCAGCAGTTGATGCATTCACGCTGTATTGGGGGAAAATGTTCTTTTATGCTTTTCCTCCCTTCTGCCTCATCAGTCGGGTATTACGCAAGATTCAATTGGATTCCGCTTCAGGAATCTTGATAACACCCAACTAGCCTACACAGCCATGGTACCCAGTGGCCCTCGACATGGCTGTCGAAACACCAGTGTCAGGCATTAATCACCCGTGCCATGACAGAGTCAATCTCCTGGCTTGCAGATTCTAAAAAGGCCTCTACTGGGCCTGGGACTGTCTGAGGACGCCATCAACATGATGACCGCATCCCACCGGGAGTCCACCAGGAGACAATACCTGACCAACATAAGGAAATGGGAACGGTATTGCTCCAAAACAGGAACTACCTACACTACAGCGACACCCACCAGTGTTGTGGAATTCCTGGTTGGATTACATCGAGAAGGACTCAGCTACAGCGCCATAAATACAGCCAGGAGTGCGTTGTCAGCTTATTTGGTTCCAGCAGCAGGACAACTGGCTTTGGGGTCCCATCCACTAGTAATCAAAATCATGAGGGGCATTTTTAACACTAACCCCCCCAGACCAAGGTACACTCAGATCTGGGATGTCAGCATTGTGCTGACGTATCTTAGGGGATGGCCACCGCCCAGGGCACTCACGCTGGAACAACTTACACTGAAATCAGTCATGCTCATGGCACTAGTGTCAGCTCAAAGGGTACAGTCCCTCCACCTTCTGAGGCTGGACAGCATGACAGAGTCATTGGACTGCTTCACATTCCATATTCAGGGACTGGTCAAACAAACTAGACCAGGTACCACGCCTCCAGTCATGGAGTTCTGGGCATATTCATCTGACCCACGGCTGTGTGCCAAGACCCATCTCGCCAATTACATAGACACAACATATAACTTAAGAGGGAGAGAAAAAGCCTTATGGATAAGCCACAAGAAGCCTCATGGTCAGGTGACGAGCCAAACCATTTCAAGGTGGCTCAAGCAGGTGCTTAAGTCCGCGGGAGTCAATACTAATATTTACAAATCTCACTCCACCAGGGCTGCATCTACGTCGGCGGCTAGTCGAATGGACGTGCCTATGGACCATATTCTGACCAGAGCAGGATGGTCCTCGGAAAGAACTTTCCAAAGGTTTTATAATAAACCGCTGGCGCAACCTGCTACATTTGCAGACAGAATTTTAGAGTCTGCAGATAATATTTAATTTGAGCCCTGGGGAGCTCTCTGTTTTTTGTTGTCATTAATAAACCTTTTTTGCTCACAAACAGGTTTCTTGATTGCGATAACATACTTCCTCCCTCTAAGGTCTTCAGACAGTGAGTGAAGCATGAGCTGGTACACGGTTCGGAATCACAGAGCTTTGAAGTCTTCACGTAGTCACTCACGTGACTCCGAAATAAAATAGTAAGATTAAATGAGAACTTACCAGTTCGAAGTTTGATCTGTATTTTATGAGGAGTTACGATGAGGGATTACGTGCCCTCCGCTCCCACCCTCTATTATACAGATCAACTGGTAATTAAGTTCTTATTTTTTCTTTACTATATTTATTTCAATCGTTGTGTTTTTTCTGTGAATCCACACCGCTGCTTTGAAGAATGTTGCGCATGCGTGCTGGACGGGGTCTTCACGTAATCCCTCATCGTAACTCCTCATAAAATACAGATCAAACTTCGAACTGGTAAGTTCTCATTTAATCTTACTATTTTGTTTAATCAATGAAGCAAGCAGCATGGGGATAGTGCAGGAAACTGGGACAGAGGTGAAGGATCAACCATGATTTTATTAAACAGCAGATCACTGACAAAGGAGCAAGTGACCTACTCCTGTTTCTATCTCCAATACTCCTAAACCTGCACAACTGTGACAGTTGTAATAATTTCCCTGTCAGGAAATGAGTATCTTGCAAAGTACTGATTCCCTTCTGTTAAGAACAAGGCAATGGTCCTTCCAACCATTGTAGCAATCTTTCAGGAGGTCTAACCTCATATAACATTCACTGTAGTGTCTTTCACATGACTAAATGGATTTAATCCAAATTCTTGACAATTGAATCGGAATAAATATTGAACTGGGGCAACAGTGCAGTCAATCAGTTTTAATGCAATTTGAATAAACTGATGCTTTAAATCCTCTATATTGAAATGTATGGAAAACACTCATTTGCAGACTCAATTCAATTCAATAATTCAATGGTGCTTTATTGGCACATGTGCAAAATTTCACTGTGCAAAAGTATTTTTGCGTTGCCAGATTCGGCGCTATTTCCACGTGCTAGGTCTAATGGAATGGCACCTGATGAAGGCGAGCCCCGGGTCATTCACCGTACTAAAGTTCCTCTTCTCACCCAGCCACCTTTGCGCTCTGGGGGAGCTTTCCTTAGCCGACCTTGAGGCCACAGGAGGTAAGACTCTCCTACCGGCCGTGCTCCTCGCTACCATCATTGCTGCCTCTCTTCTCTTCGGTATTCCGGTCTTCAGGGCATGAACAGGACCGGGCTCCATGGTCTCCCCTCTACAGGCATTCCATGTTGGAACTGGGTGTTTGGAGCAATCTCCTGGTCGTAAATGGTCAGGTATTATCACAACTCTTCCATCAGGAGACCAATTGACAAATAGTAATCAATCTTAACCCGAGTGAATCCGAAATGTCAACATTTCCTGCCAGATTCAGCCTTATCTCCCTCAAAATGAACACCAGTGCTTGACTTGAAAGATTTAATTAATTTGCATCTGTGTTATAGAGTCGTCGTGTTAAAGACCTTTACAATATGGAAACAGCCCCTTCGGCCCACCTTGTCCAGACTCTTCGGCCCACCTTGTCCAGGCCCTTCGGCCCACCTTGTCCAGGCCCTTCGGCCCACCTTGTCCAGGCCCTTCGGCCCACCTTGTCCAGGCCCTTCGGCCCACCTTGACCAGGCCCTTCGGCCCACCTTGTCCAGGCCCTTCGGCCCACCTTGTCCAGGCCCTTCGGCCCACCTTGTCCAGGCCCTTCGGCCCACCTTGTCCAGGCCCTTCGGCCCACCTTGACCAGGCCCTTCGGCCCACCTTGTCCAGGCCCTTCGGCCCATCTTGTCCATGCCGACCAAGTTGGCATGCTAGGCTAGTCCTATTTGCCTGCATTTAGCCATTTTTTTAATGCTCTACTTCAACAGACATCTATAGTTTGGAACAGAAGTTCTGGGAATCTCCTCAATTTACCATCTTAGTGTAAATTGTGAATGTTCTTAAACAAACGCTAACAGAGGAATATCATTGAATTATTTGGGATTTATTTGAATCCAAGCATTCAATAACAGAAAAGATATTATAGCTTTCAAAATATTCAGAGATTCCTTATTCATAAAAAAACACCCTATTTTTCAGAGGGAGGGGCCATCAGTTTGTGGGAGGGAGCATCAACACAGCCGAGAGCTCAGGCTGTGTTCATCAGGGTACCAACAGAATTAGTAGAGGCAGATACAATAACATTATTAAAAAAAACATTTTGACAGGTACAGAGATAGGAAAGGTTTGGAGGGATACGGGTGAAATCCAGGCAAAGGCCACTAGATTAAATGGGGCATTTTAGTAGACATTGACGAGTTTGCCGAAGGGCCTGTTTCCATGCTGTGTGATTTTAATTTTAGGGTTTAACAGATGCCCTGAATGGCTCTGCACTGATGGAATAAATAGTTTTAACTTCCCATGAATTTTGTATGTTTGTACAGTTCTGAAATAAACCAACTAATACCTTTTCCCCAAAAGAGCACAAGGTGGTGGAGTAACTCAATGGGTCAGACAGCATCTATGGAGAATATAGATAGGTGACATTTTGAGTCGTGACCATTCTTCAGATTGAACATGGACAGATGACATTTCAGATTGGAACCCGTCTTCAGATTGAACATGAATAGGTGACATTTCAGGTCAGGAACCTTCTTCAGACTGAACTAACTTATCTGTGTATGAATGTTTGCCTACATTTGTATTCAGTTTTCTGGTATGTTTGTTTAATAAGAAAGATAATACATCGTTGTAGATTTCAATTGTTTGTAAGGCAAAATATGTTTGGATAAAATCTCTCTTCCATGTTCGTAATAAAAAGACCTGGATCATGCTTTAGGGTATTGTATGGAGTGCCAAGTTAAATTTTGTTTTGTAATTTAAAACAAATAATTTTAATTCCTTTTTTACAGATGTCAGGGGTCATCAAATTCTTTAACATTCTTGAGGGATTTCAGAATAGACCCTATTATTACTTGATGCTATCAGCCAAGGTGGTTGGTAAGGAATGAATAAAGGGCCTGTCCCACTTAGGCGATTTTTTTAGGCAACTGCCAGCGACTGTTAAAGTCGTAGCAGATCGCCAAAATTTTCTTTTACCCTACGACAATGACCACGACAATGCCGAGTCAGGTCGAGATTACACCGTCTTAGGAAACATCACAAAATTCCCACGCTTATCAATGCTTCTCCGGCGTCCTAATTTTCGCTGAAATCACTGACAAGTCTGTCATTACTTGAGAGTTTTGAAATATAACATCTTGCCCGGGTTACTTGAAAACCAAGCTTCACGGTAACAAGGTATAAACTGGATTTACTTCCAGTTTACTAATGGCAGTATTAAGAAATTTAATTTTAAAAGTGGTTAAATGGATTTTTGTGCGGAATGTGGGCATTCTTTGAAAATGTACGGGAGATGCATATCTGGTTTCTGGGTTGCATATCAGGGTTGGGAGCCTACTTTAAATGTAATCGCTGATGGCCATAAACAGCACAAAAATCCCCACGCTTACCTGACCGTCAAACTGTCGCCTCCAATCTACCTGTCAAATGTCCTGACGGTAAATAAATTGGTTAAACACAAGTATTTTATGGTATCTTCAAATGACTTTACTTAATTTAATATTACATGCTTCTAAATGCATCTAAGACAACCTAGCAAACCTGGGAACAGCATGCGACAGCGCCCGCAATAAGAAACGATATCTGGCGACAAGCCACCTGTCGCCAAGGAATTTCAATCCGGTTGATTTCTCAGCGACATTCCGAAATCCGCTACGATTCTTTGAAGATTCCTCACGATCATGCCCGCTACACCCCGGCGAACTGGCGGCGACAGCCTGGTTGCTGGCAGTCGCTTTAAAATCGCTTAAGTGGGGCAGGCCCTTAAGAAGCAATTTTTTAAAAAATCAATTGAATGCAGACAGAACAAACATCACTCTACATTTAGAGGATGTAGAGTAGACATTTAGGGAAAAAGTTCTCCTCTCTCTGACGCGAGTTCTGCAACACCCTCTCTCACTGCTTCCCCTCTGTGATTCCTGCTCTCCAACTCTTTTTTGCATATATTTTATTCATTTGTTCTATATCTCTCTACACCATCGTCTATATCTCTCGTTTCACTTTCCCATTACTTTCAGTCTGAAGAAGGGTCTCGACCCAAAACGTCACCCATTCCTTCTCTCCAGAAATGCTGCCTGTCCCACTGAGTTACTGCAGCATTTTGTGTCTAACTTCGGTTTAAACCAGTATCTGCAGTTCCTTCCTACACACATCTTCTACATATCATTCACTTGTTGACAAAAGATTCCTGTATTTCTGGACATTATATATTATCCACTTTTGCCTGGACTGATTCATTTCCCAGACATTTCATTGTAATTGACAGCACCAAACTTATAAATGACTGTCTTCATGATCTTTTCTATCATGTAAAGCAGGGATCTCCAAACTATGGCCCGCGGGCCACATCCGACCCGCCTAGAGATTATATCCGGCCCGCGGCAAGCTCCTAGGCGGCGGGGACTGGAGGCAGAAGCTGCCGGTGATGGTTCACCAGAGAGCGGATCGCCACCGACCCAGAGGCGGGACAAGGCGAGAGATCGCAGCGCCCCCTCGCAAACAACAAACTCAAGGAAACTTCCCTCCTCTTTGCCACTGCCGCCGCTCACCCCGGGGAGAGAGAGAGGGGGAGGAGAGTCGAGGTAGAGCGAGCAGCGAGCGGGAGCGCGGGGAGGGGGAGGGTGAAGGTGTGCCTCCACTTGCGGGTGCTGCTCCCTCCCTCTCTCCCCCAAACACAAGTGAAACTTCCCTCGCCGCCGCCGCCGCTCACCCCGTGGATGCGGGGCTTCTGAACAGCAACTGCACTTGTTCTTATTTTGTTGTGTTTGTTCTTATTTCGCTGCGTTAGAGGGAGATGGGGCCGGGGAAGAGAGTGGAGCAGCGACGCAGATCTCGCTGGCTCTGGGAGAGAGGGAGAGGGGAGAGAGGGAAAGAGAGAGTGAGGGAGCAGCCCCCGCAAGTGGCGGCGCTCCTCCACCAGACCCTCTGACACCCTCCCCCTCCCCACACTCCTGCTTCACCTGCTGCTCCCTCTAACCCGACTCTCCCCCCCCCTTTCTCTTCCCCCCCCCAACTCTCTCTCCTCCTCCCCCCCTTCTCTACCTCTCTCTCTCTCTCCCCAGTGGTGGTCACTGTATTTTTTCTGTTTTATAAATAATTGTATACCTACGGTATATATATATTCCAATATTTCAAACTCTTTTTAAAAATTAAATATTATTTATTTGTTGCCGTATAAACCTAATGTAAACTAACCTAATCTAACCTAACCTAGTTTAACCTATCTTAATCTAATCTAACGTAACCTAGTCTAAACTTTTTTGAGTTCATTAAATTTATAAAACTCACACTTCTTTATTTTTTCCTACAGCCCACAAAAATGTGCCAAATATATAATGTGGCCCTCATGCTGAAGGGTTTGGAGGCCCCTGATGTAAAGAATGGGGATATGACCACTCTTGTTAAGGTTGGCAGGGAAGTGTTTGGATCAGTTTGGGCAATGTTCTTTGCATCATGTTAAAATCAAGCAGACGTAAATATTTAAGTTAATATATAATTTCCTGCTCTTTGGACTAGCATTTGTACGTTCCCATGATAAAGCAGGATAAAAGATTAAAATATATTGAACATCCTTAATGCTTTTGGATGGAAAAATACCAGAACCACAGTGGAAAGGGAGGCATGTCATTTTGTTCTTGAACATTGTTTTCGATCAATCTGAAGTATGACCCGAAATGTCAACTTCCAATTCCTTCCACAGATACTGCCTAATCCACTGTACCTCTGGATTTGGTGCTGGGGCCCATTACTGTTTGTCATCGACATCAATGATTTGGATGAGAACACACACGGCAAGAGTAGCAAGTTTGCAGATGGTACAAAAGTGGGTGGTTTTGCAAAGAATCAAGATGGTTGTGAAAAATTGCAGCAGTATCTTGATCGATTGGCCAGGTGGGCTGAACAATGATAGATGGAAATGTGAGGTGTTGCATTTTGGGATGTCTAACATGGGCAGGACCTACACAGTGAATGGCAGTGCTCTGGGGAGTGTTGTAGAGCAGAGGGATCTAGGAGTGCAGGTGCAAGGTTACTTGACGGTGGAGTCGCAGGTAGATAGGGTGGTCAAAAAGGCGTTTGGCACTTTGGCTTTCATCAGTCAGTCGTGTGGCTGCGCCTAACGGCTGCGGCTCTCTGGCAGTCTGTTTGTCTTTTTTTTTGTTTTTGTTTTTGTGTGTGTCGGTGTTGGGATTGTTTCTGTTTTTGGCTGTGTATGTGTGGGGGGTGTGGGGGGGTGGTGTGGGGTGGGGGAAACCTTTCTTTTGTTAGGTCTCTTCCTCGGGGCGCAGCTCGGCTGCGGGGCCTTCCATCGCCCGCGGGGCCTTCCAGCTCGGCCGCTGGACTTAACATCGCCGGCGCTGCTCGGCCGCGGGACCTAACAGTGTCCGGCGCGGCTCGGCCGCGGGGCCTTCCATCGCCCGGTATGGCCGCGGGATGGTTCAGCGCTCGGTGCGGCTCGGCCGCGGGGCCTTCCATCGCCCGGTGCGGCTCGGCTGCGGGACTTAACATCGCCGGCGCGGCTCGGCTCAGCTGCGGGACGTTTCAGTGCCCGGTGCGGCTCGGCCACTGGACTTAACATCGCCGGTGCGGCTTGGCCGCGGGACGTTTCAGTGCCCGGTGCGGCTCGGCCGCGGGACTTAGCAGCGGCCGCGGTGCCTTCCATCGCCCGGCGCGGCTCGGCCGCTGGACTTAACATCGCCGGTGCGGCTCGGCTGCGGGACGGTTCAGTGCCCAGTGTGGCTCGGCCGCGGGGCCTTCCATCCCCTTGCGGGGGCTGTGCGTGTCAGTTGCCTCGGTAGGGGTTGAGCTGCCTGTCCGTGGGCGCGGGGGGAAGAGAGTGGAAGTTTTGTTGCCTTCCATCACAGTGAGGGGGTGTTTGGAGTCACTGTGATGGATGTTTGTGTTGGTGTCGTGTGTCCTGTGTTCTTTTCTTTTTTGCTGTGTCTTGTGACTGCTGAAATTTCGTTCGGTATTTATACAGAATGACAATAAATTTCTGTTATACTGTTATACTGTTGAGTACAGAAGTTGGGAGGTCATGTTGCATTTGTATAAGCTGTTGGTGAGGCTGCATTTAGAGTATTGTGTTCAGTTCTGGGCACCACGTTATAGGAAAGATATTGTCAAGCTGGGAAGGTTACAGAGAAGATTTACAAGGATATTGCCAGGGCTAGAGGGTCTGAGCTATAGGGAGAGGTTGAGTAAGCTGGGACTCCATTCCTTGGAGCGAAGGAGGATGAGGGGTGATTTTATAGAGGTATATAAAATTCTAAAATCTTGAGAGGAATAGATCAGGTAGATGCAGAGTCTCTTGTCCAGAGTACATGAATCGAGGACATAGGACATAGGTTTAAGGCGAAGGGGTAAAGATTTAATAGGAATCGGAGGGGTAACTTTTTCACACAAAGGGTGGTGAGTGCATGGAACAAGCTGCCAGAAGAGGTAGTTGAGGCTGGGTCGATCCCAATATTTAAGAACCAATTAGAAAGGTACATGGATTGGGCAGTTTTGGAGGGATATGGACCAAACGCGGGCAGGTGGGACGTGTAGCTGGGACATGTGGGCAAGTTGGGCCGAAGAGCCTGTTTCCACACTGTACCACTCTATGACTCTATGTTACATAGATTATGGGTGGAATGTTTTTGTTCAAGTTTCAACACTTGAAAGAATGAATTACCTACCTTGAATTAAAAATCAAGTGATTTGTCTAATGGATGGATAATTTTTGTCCATAGTGTAAGACAATAACTTTGTCTCATATGCTTCTGTTCTGCATTCAAACACTTTGAATGGTCTTCTATATTTACGGTAATTTTGTGATTTGTTGTCTAAGTTAGGGGGTCATGCTCAATGCAAATGCAGTCTAAAAAATGGCACTCGTGGGGTGCTGTTTACTGGAAGGGATTTGGTCTTATTCCTTGTGATGTGCACCCAATACTAAATTTTACAAAGAGGATCTTCCTCCTGCATCATCAGTCTGCCCTCAAGCTTCACCTTCCTGATCTCCAGCAACTTCTTCCAATTCTGAGTTTTATTTCTCTCTTTACATGCTGCTCTTCTCTTTTACCCTCAATTCTGCACCTACACCCATCCCCTCACCCCCACCCCCACCCCCCCTCCGATCCTCTTGCAGCCATGTCTCTGTAATTCCCACAACATCATACCTACCAATCTCTAACTGAGCCGCAAGCTCATCCACTTTTTTTCCTTATACTTCGCACATTCATATATAACACTTTTAATTCGGTATTCACCTCACCTCTCACACGGGTTCCTATTTCCCTTCTTGAACATTCCGTCCTATTAATTCGGGTGTCTTTCGTAACTTTACCTGTACTCTCTTTCCCTTTAACTCCATCCTTATACTTCCAAATTGTCGACCCCTCCTGTCCGCTATTTAGTTTAAACCCAGCCGTGTAGCACCAGCAAACTTACCTGCCAGAATATTGCCTCCCCCCCCTCCAGTTAAGGTGCAACCCGTCCCTTTTGTACAGGTCACCCCTACCCCAGAAGAGATTCCAGTGCTCTATAAATCGAAATCCCTGCCCCCTGCACCAGTTCCTCAGCCACACATTCAGATCTCTATTTCCCTGTTCCTGCCCTCACCAGCACAAAGTACTGGAAGCAAACTTGCTTTTCAGCCTTCTTCCTAAATCTCTAAACTCAGGCTGCAGAACCTCCTTCCTCTTCTTCCCAACGTCTTTTGTGCCAACAAGCACAACCACATCCGGCTGCTCCCCTTTCCCTTTGAGGATGCTCAGCAATCGGTCTGAGATGTCTTTGGACTCTGGCACCAGGGAGACAACAACCATCCTCGAGTCTCACCTGTTGCTGCAGAATCTCCTGTCCATACCTCTCACTATTGAGTTACCTATCACTACGGTGTTACCTGACGTAGATCTCTCTGGTTGAGCTTCAGCGCCAGGATTTGATTGAAAGACCTGTCCGCCGCTCGGACTGGAAGTGTCATCCATCCTGACAGCTTCCAAGAGGGTGTACCTGTTTTCAACAATTACAGCCACCGGGATATCCTGCACTCCACGCTTACTCCCCTTCATCATCATCACCCACCTTCGCTCTTCTTGTATCCTTGGTGTAACAATGTAATTGTAGGTCCTGTCCAGGACGCTCTCATTTTCCTGGATGATCCTGAGGTCACCAAGCTGCTGCTCCAGTTTACTAACACAGTCCTTCAGGTGCTGCACCTGGACACAATTTCCTCAGGTCTCGTTGTCAGGGGCACGAGCAGTGTCCCTGACTTCCCACATCCTGCAAGAGTCACACTGCAGTACCTTGCCTGCCATTATTTCAGTGGACAAATCCCAATTGGATGTGCCTCTTACCTTCTCCACCTTTGAGCGTAGTCTCCTCGCCGAAGACTCTCGAGCCAAAGACTCGCACTTTACTCACCAAGGCACTTCACCTCAACAAGGTCGCTCCCAATAAGGAACATAAAGAACCGCAGATGCTGGGTAACAAAAAGATGACGCTAAGCACTGAAGTAATTCAACAGGTCGGGCAGCATCCCTGAGCTAGGTACTATCACAATGTTTAAAAATCATTTAGACAGGTACATGGATAGGAAAGGCTTAGGGGGATGGCCAAACACAGGATGGGCAAGTTGGGCCAAAGAGCCTGTCTCCATGCTGTATGACTCTATGACACAAAAGTAACAAAGTATTATTTTATTGTTATCTTCTCCATGGATTGTCACCTTGTCGTGCTTCAAATGTCTCCCAAAATGTCCGTGACAGATTACCTTCAAAAAGCTATCCACCCATACACTGCTTTATAACCCTAATACAAAGAGTTTGTGAAGGTGCTGAGTAACTTAGGGAGCTGCCAACCATTCTGATTGAATGTGAAAGGACCTCAGTGTTAGGACACAGTTGGCTAATTGCGGGCAGAGGGAGGAGGAGTGAGGAGGAGACATCCGTCACGCTGATACTGCCATCCTGCAGATTATAAGGGCAAGAGAAAGCAGCTTTGTGATCATAACAATGATCATGGACTGTCATGGAACACAATTCAAAATGACAAAAGTTCTTGCTCATCTTCAGTGAAAGCACTACAGACACTTTTGCTTTGCCTGGAACAAACTCAGGATCAGCGATATTTTGATTCCCCATCATGGGAGGCTATGAGAGGAAAAAAAAAGAAAGTCAGAATTGATGTATTCGTCCATTCCTGCTGCATTTTATTAACGCTGTTAGTTCTCAAAGAATTTACAATCCACGAGACAAAAGCTTGGTTATATGCTTAAATGTAAATGATTCAATGAAAACCATAATTAAACTTTCTATTTTATTGCTTTTCTCTATCAGATATGTTGTCTTCAGCGATAATGATAAGCTCATTGACAATACTGAGGTACGTGGTGTAAATCATCATCTTCAAAAACAACTTTTCCTGTGTCAACAGATGACAGGCCGGCTTATACTGTGGATAATCCATCAAATATGACACAAGAAATTTAATGTAGATATTGATATTACCAGATGGGAAGGCTTTTGCGAAGGGATTTATCTCGGCAGAGTAATAATATATAGCAATCTAATGGATGTCAAATTATTAGATAAGATATAGATTGTACCTCCCTCTACTAGTGTCGCTCATACTATCTTTAAACCACTTAGGATTGTTCTGATAGGACTTTTATGCCGACACTCTGAAAATCAATTAGAAAATCCCATTGGTTTCTTTGTGGTAGATTTAAATCCAATCATCAGTCACCCACCTTAAGTGGAAAATCAATGAGCTACATCAGATAGCTAAGCTCTGATCAGAACAGAAATCCTGCCCATGTCTATTACCCATCCAACAGCCCATTTTTTACCTTTCCATTTTACTTTTGATGGCACTGGTCCTGTACTCGCCTGGAGATTAGAATGACAAAGGGGGGAACCTCATTGAAATTCATTGAATAATGAAAGGCCTGTATGTGGAGAGGATGTTTCCACTAATGGGAGAGTCTCGGACCAAAGGCCATAGCCTCAGAATAAAAGGACTTACCATTAAAAAAGGATATGTGGAGGAATTTCTTTAATGAGAGGGTGGTGAATCTATGGAATGAATTGCCACAGGCGGCTGTGGAGGCCAAGTAATGGATATTTTTAAGACAGAGATTGACATATTCTTGATTAGTAAGAGTGTCAGGGGTTATGGGAAGAAAGCAGGAGAATGGGGTTCATAGGGAAAGATAGATCAGCCACGATTGAATGATGGAATAGACTTGATGGGCCAAATGGCCTAATTCTGCTCCTAGAAGTTATGAACATGAATTTAACACTTGTTTACTCATAGTGGGAGACTAGGTCATCTGCACTACACATGACTGTTGCTAAATAGAAGGCAAATAAAGCAATGAGCCAGCTTTATTTGTGCCTATGCAAGACAAATCAAATCTTTCTTGCATGGAGATGAATCTTAGTCGACATCAAGTCAGCAAATTAATCTTAGATTGCTGGCTCACATGTGTGGAGCGTTAGATGTACTGCACTGTTTCTGGCTTAATTGAAAGATGTTTGGCAATCAATCAAGAGGTTTACTGTGCAATAAGTGTTGATTATCAGCAGCCATGATCCCACCAACAACACCAAGTCATTGTCTCCTGCACCATCACAGATCTCAGCACATCAGGAGATCTCTCCTCCGCATCTTCCAACTTGAAGGTGCCCCAACCCCACCCTTCCTATCTGTGTCTTACTCAAGATTAACATAGAGGATTGGCTTTGGGAGTCCCAATGTTTCTGCCCGCTCTTGCCTTACTAAGCTTATATCTTCACACTCTATTTTATCATTCCCTATCCAATTCCTCCTCCTCCTGCATTCAGGACACCCACACATGGACAGTTGGATTGGTGTTTGGTTGCACGGTCATGAATGTATATGGAGTATAGTAGGGGACTAAGAATTCATCTTTGCAGGGCGCCAGTGTTAAGCTTTATCATCAAGGATGATTTGTTGCCTATCTTCACTGATTGTGGTCAGTTGGTAAAGTCAAGGATCCAGTGGTAGTGCTGACTCCAAGTTCCACCAATTTGGAGATGAGCTTGGTTGGGATGATAATATTGAAAGCAGAGTTATCGTTGATGAATAAGACACTGACGTAGATGGCATCAGCATTGACCTATTGTGGCAGAAGGTGAACTGCAATGGATCAAGGCTGCTTGGTAGGCTGGAGTTAATGTGTGCCATAACCAGCCTCTCAAAGCACTTCATAATGGTGGATGTCAAGGCCACTGGATGGTAGTCATTAAAGCATGACATCTTTCTTTTCTTTGGCACCGGGTTGATAGTGGTCTTCTTGAAGCGGGTGGGTACCTCAGAACAGAGGAGGGAGAGATTAAAGATGTCCGTGAATACTCCAATTAATTAGTCCATGCAGTTCCTAATGACACAGCCAGGGGCCCCTTTTCCCAGGTTCACCCTCAGGAAGGCCAATCTTATTCTTACAACGGTGACCCTGAGAAAAAGCCGCACTCTAGTCTGATGTCATTGGCCTTCTGCTCAAGAATGCATTAAGTTCATCAGGAGAGGCCACATGTCACCGGCAATGCTGCCTGGCTTTGCTTTGTTGCCCATTATCGTATTCAGGCCTTGCCACAGTCGACAGGTGTCCGAGTGATTATACTGGGACTCAAGTTTGTGCCAGTATTGTCTCTACATCCCAGTATTGTCTATACATCCTAATAGTATGAACACTGACCGTTATAATTTCAGGTAATCCTAATCTCCAGTGTCCCTTCACTCCCTCCTTCAGTTCCACCTCCAGTCTTCCTATTTTTTGTTCCCTGTTCCATAACCTGTCATTCTTCATCAAACATTTTTCTCCCATACCCCTCCTATTTCCACCCACCTATCACCCATACACTTCACCCATGGGATCCCTTCCCTTCATCTGTTCCTTGATGTCTCCCATTATCTCCTTCATTTCTTATCAGATTCCATCACTGACAGGCTTTGTGGTACCACTTATCAGCCACCAGCTGTCTGCACCTTTACCCTCCCCTCCCTTCACCTGTTTATTTTTATTTTTACCCACCTATCACCTAGTTGCTCCTGCCTCCAAGCTCCACCTTCCCGTCCTCCCACAAACTGGCTCCATCATCCTTTATCCCTTCCTTGTCCACTTATCACCTTCCAGCTCGTCTCCCCTCCCCCTGTTATACTGCCTATCTTCTCTCCCCACTTTCAGTCCTGATGCAGAGTCTCAAAAATTCCTTCCCCTTCTCAGTTTGCTTATTTTCCTCCAAGATCTAGCATCTGCAGGCTCTTCCAGCACCAGTCAAGAAGACTAGACCAGTGAGGTGACATATTACAGAATTTGCATTATAGTCCTCAGCGGATTCAGATTCCAAAGTTATGCAGGTAAGTTAATTGACTGCTGTAAATTGCTCCTAATGTGGGTGGAAGGCAGGAGAGTGTAAGTGGCAAATCGATAGGTATGTGAGAGTGTTTGAATGCTTCAATGGTGCTTTATTGTCACATGTGTAAAACACAGTGAAATTATTTTTCGAGTCACCACATTTGGCAATATTTTCAAAGTCCGGTCCATACTCTACGTCTCATGGAGTGATGCCGAATCCAGGCGAGCCCCAATCTGATGCGGACGTCACCTTCGCCTGGATTGTTCAGCGAACCAATGGCCCGCTCCTCACATGGCCACCTTTGTGCCCCAGGGCGCCTCCCTCAGCTGACCTTGATGGCATTGAAGGTAAGACCCCAGTCCACTTACCTAATGGCCTTGCTCCTTCCTATTCGGTTCTTCTGTCTTTGGGAACAAGCAGGGTGCAGCGGCTCCCCCTACAGGCTGCGGCCCACCGGGTCTTCCTGCGTCCGGCCACGTGGCCAATCAGATTTTTCAGGGTGGGGTTCCCGGTCCACGGCCGGCGAGCCAGGCCTGCTATCGGATATGGCCACGGCTCGCCGGGATCCATCTTCCATGTGGCTCACCAGGATCCTTCCAATGTGACAGTCAGAACTGAGATTAATAAATATAAGGTGGCTCACAGTACATCCAAGCCTTGAATTATATCCATTGCTCTTGCAGACAGATTCACAAGGACAAGGCAAAAAAATCACATTTCACACTCCGGGAGCTAGAAGAAAGAAATGCTCAATAAAATTAATCTGCTACTGCTTTGGGGGTCTCTTCCACACTTCTTACTCAAGATCTTTTCAGTCCTATATCACCTAAACACGTACAAATCAACCACGCCAGTATGTGTGCTAGGGATAATGACAATGATGGTGTTTTTCATTTTCAAATTCCATTCATAATCTTCAAATATTTTCTGGATCTAGTGAACTAACTTCAAATTGGAAACTTCTTCCAAAACTCTGATCAATATTAGGCCAAGGATAACATATAGATAGGAAATAGAGTCATAGAGTCAGACAGTATGGAAACAGGCCCTTCGGCCCAGCTAACCCCACACGAACCATCATGTCCCATCTATACTAGTCCCACGTGCCTGCGTTTGGCCCATATCTCTCTAAACCTGTCCTGTCCATGGGACTGTCTAATTGCTTCTTAAATGTTGCGAATGTTTCTGCCTCAACTACCTCCTCTGGCAGCTCGTCCCATACAGCCACCACCCTTTGTGTGAATGACATGAATTAAAAAACATTTTTGTCCCCAGAGAAACTATTTTGCCAACAAACTGAAGGATTCGGTATATATTTCTAATAAATATTGAATCTTATCGAGATGCATCACAGTTCCTGAACTGCTCGCAGTCCCCATTGATTCCTTTGTGATAACCAAGTTGGACATTGAGTGGAATTTCATGGGAAAGCTGGAAATTATCTCAGATACACCTGGTTGAGAAGGTACTCGATAGCAATACTTTAATCCTTTGCTTTGCATGGGATTAAGGGCAAATATCAGTCATACAATAATAGCACAGCAAAACATTGCTAAGAGACTGACAGCAGTGTAAAAGTGTTATGATTTTTCAAATTAAAAGTGAATGTTGATAAAATATTACTGACATTATCCCTGGAATAATCTAATATAATGAATTCTCCTTGGACAAGCAAAACTTTGCTCTATCTGCACGTCATGTAATCTACTCTGTCTGATTGAATATAAGAACAAAATATAAAAGAAATAGACAGAAAGAATTGCTGCAGCTGGTTTATAAAAAAAGACAAAAAGTACTGGAGTAACTCAAGCTGCATCTCTCGAGAACATTTACAATACAATACAATACAATATATCTTTATTGTCATTGTACCCAGGGGTACAACGAGATTGGGAATGCGCCTCCCATACGATGCACTAATTTAGGTAATTTAGACAGCAGCAACCCAACGAAACGAACAGTTGTAACAGTTTTGGACAGGGTAAAGTGCAAGTTGATCTATGCGTTGTGGCCATCCGGCTCAGCAGGACCGGTTCATAGCAGCTATGGCCCTGGGGATGAAGCTGTTCCTGAGTCTGGAGGTGCGGGCATAGAAGGCCTTGTATCGTCTGCCCGATGGAAGGAGTTCGAACAGACTGTTGCAGGGGTGTGAAGAGTCTTTGTGGATGCTGGTGGCTTTTCTGAGGCATCGTGTGTTGTAGATGCCCTCCAAGTCTGGTAGCTGTGTTCCGATGGCCCTCTGAGCTCTATGGACTACCCGCTGTAGAGCTTTCCTTTCTGCCTCCGTGCAGCTGAGGTACCACACAGGGATTCCATGCGTTAGGATGCTCTCTATGGTGCAGCGGTAGAAGGTCTTCAGCAGCTGTTGGGGTAGACCAGACTTTTTCAGTGTTCTTAAGTAGAACAGTCTTTGTTGTGCCTTCTTGACCAGCGCAGCAGTGTTATTGGACCATGTTAGGTCCTCCGAAATGTGAGTGCCCAGAAACTTGAAGCTGGACACTCTCTCCACACTGACCCCATTGATAGAGATCGGGGCATATTCCCCGTTATGTGACCTACGGAAGTTGATGATCAGCTCCTTGGTCTTGGTGGTATTTAGGGACAGGTTGTTATCCGAGCACCAGTCCGCCAGGTTCTGCACCTCCGCTCTATAGTTTGTTTCATCCCCGTTGGTGATCAGCCCGATCACCGTTGTGTCATCTGCAAACTTGACAATGGTGTTGGTGTCGAATGCAGGAACACAGTCGTGTGTGAAGAGGGAGTAGAGCATGGGGCTCAGAACACAGCCCTGTGGTGTGCCGGTACTCAGGGTGATAGTGGAGGACAGGTGCGGGCCCATTCTCACTGCCTGCGGTCGTTCCAGCAGGAAGTCCAGGATCCAGTCACATAATGACGAGCTAAGGCCTAGCTGGTGGAGTTTGGTGATGAGCTTGGTGGGGATGACCGTGTTGAAGGCGGAGCTATAGTCTATGAATAGCATCCTCACGTACGTGCCCTGTCTCTCTAGGTGAGTCAGGACAGTGTGAAGAGCCAGAGAGATGGCGTCCTCTGTAGATCTATTTGCCCTGTATGCAAATTGATGTGGGTCCAGTGAGTCAGGGATGCTGGATTTGATGTGTGAGAGGACTAGCCTCTCAAAGCACTTCATGACAATCGGCGTTAGGGCAACCGGGCGGTAGTCGTTCAGGTTGGAGATCTTTGCTTTTTTCGGCACCGGAACTATGATAGCCGACTTCAGGCACTTGGGGACCGTAGCCAGAGATAATGACAGGTTAAAGATCTTGGTGAATACCTCAGCCAGCTGTTCAGCACAGTCCTTCAGTACCCTTCCTTGAACACCATCCGGTCCTGCAGCCTTGCGTGGGTTGACCCTTTGCAGAGCGCGTTGTACCTCCTGTGTGCTCAGTTGCAAGACCTGTCCCACCGCCTCGGCTGGGGTTCTTTCACTCAAGGTGGTTTTGCCAGTTTCAAAGCGGGCAAAGAAGGTGTTAAGCTCGTTGGTCAATGCCATATCGCTGTGGGGGCAGGCAGGGCTGCTCTTGTAGCCAGTGATGTCCCTGACACCCTGCCACATGCTTCTGGTGTCCGTGGTGTTGAAGTGGTCTTCCACCCGTTGCCTATGGGTGTCTTTGGCCCTTTTAATACCTTTGCTTAGGTGTGATCTGGCAACACTGTATGCTGAAGTGTCACCAGATTTAAAGGCATTGTTGCGTGCCCTCAGCAGGTTCTGTACCTCCTTGTTCATCCAGGGTTTCCGGTTTGGGAACATCTTTATCACCTTGTCCTCCGTGACATTTTCCACACAGCAGTTGATGTAGGAGAGCACAGTGGATGCGTATTCCTCCAAGTCTACCTCTATCTCTGAACCGTAGGTGGCCTGTTGTGCAAACAGGTCCCAGTCGGTGCGATCAAAGCAGTCCTGGAGTTGTAGGGTGGCATTCTCGGGCCATATTTTGACCGTCTTTATTGTGGGTTTGGTCTTGCGGATGAGGGGTTTGTATGCGGGCAGTAGAAACAGTGAGAGGTGATCGGATTGTCCCAGGGGTGGGCAGGGGAGAGCTCTGTAGGCGTCCTTTACATTGGTGTACACCTTGTCCAGTGTGTTTGTGGGTAATGTTTCGGGTCAGGACGCTTCTTCAGCCTGAATCACCTTTAAAACTCATCATTTCGCCTTAAGCCCAGGCGTCAATGCCACTGGTCTGCACCAGCAAGCCCTTCTTCACCAGCTGCCTGGTTTGGTTGATACCACTGTTGTGGTTCATAGAAACATAGAAAAATAGGTGCAGGAGTAGGTCATTCGGCCCTTCAAGCCAGCACCACTATTCAATATGATCATGGCTGATCATCTAAAATCAGTACCCCGTTCCTGCTTTTTCCCCATATCCCTTGATTCCGTTAGCTAAATCTAACTCTCTCTTGAAAACATCCAGTGAATTGGTCTCCACTGCCTTCTGTGGCAGAGTATTCCACAGATTCGCAACTCACTGGGTGAAAAGTCACCCATTGTAGCACCTGGCCTTCAGGCCGCTGCCACCAAAAGGTCACTGTGGGGCTCCCTCCCCTCCCCTCCCACCAGCTGCTGCTTCTTCCTGCCAGCTTTTGCTTTGTCCACTCCACTGCTCACACCTCTTCCTCCTCCTCCTTCTCCTTCTCCCCCAGTCGCCGACATCTTCTTCAAGGTCTACAGTGTGAGCCACGACAGCCATGTCACCGGGACAGTGCAACAGCTGGTGAAGAAGGAGTTCACACTTTGTAGAAGATGTTGGCGACTCAGCCAGGAGCTGCTCTCCACCTCCTCCCTTGTTCTCGCTCGCCTTCCCAGTGCTGCACAGTGGCCAAAACTGGATGAACAGCGAGCCCGGGCAATGCTGTTATATCTATGAAGGGGATGGGAAGACCACGCCATCCTCCCTTTGATAAGTTTGTGTGTTTTTATTAAATCCTTGGATCATGGCAAAAACTCCCCGCCCCGCCTCTCTAAACCTGCTAGGTCCCGACCTAACGGCTACAAATTATCCAAATTGCTCGTTGTTGCGAGTACAGGCTTGGCTGAACTAAATCCAGCTGCAATTTAAAATTTCCCTTCAAAGTAGAAAAGGTTGCAGGAATAATCAGTAGTTGCTCCATTTAGATAGCTCTGAAATGATTCTGTAAACCTGGCTGCAATAAGACAGGCAATTCAGGATACAAAACCACCTGTTATGAATTGTTTATTTAAATGTAAGTTTATGTTAGCCACCTTTTATGTAAGTCAGGAAGTGCCTGTATCCACAAACCTATTAATCTCTATCCTGAAGGTAATTGATGACTACACCTTCACAGCCCTCTGGTTGGAGAGTTCTAAAGATTCATGAAGAAATTTCTCTTCAACTAAGTCCTAGATGGCTTATCTCTTATTTTGAAATTGAGCCCTGCTGCTGGACTTTGCTGGGGAATTATTTTTTCCCCCCCAAATCTACCCTGTCAAGTACTCTCTTGTATATTTTATGGAAGTCACATCATTCTCTTGAACTCAAGAGAATATATCATATCATATCATATATATACAGCCGGAAACAGGCCTTTTCGGCCCACCAAGTCCGTGCCGCCCAGTGATCCCTATACATTAACACTATCCTACACCCACTAGGGACAATTTTTTTTTTTACATTTACCCAGCCAATTAACCTACATACCTGTACGTCTTTGGAGTGTGGGAGGAAACCGAAGATCTCGGAGAAAACCCACGCAGGTCACGGGGAGAACGTACAAACTCCTTACAGTGCAGCACCCGTAGTCAGGATCGAACCTGAGTCTCCGGCGCTGCATTCGCTGTAAAGCAGCAACTATACCGCTGCGCCACCATGCCACACAGTTACTAAATCTCTCCTCAATTGAAAACTTCCATCCTAGGGACCATTCTGCTGAAACGTTAACTCCTGCCTCCATCTCTCTGCAGGCGTTAGCCATCTCACTGAATACTTTTATAATTTTCTGTTTTTATATCTGACCTCCAGCCATGAACATGTTTTTATCTTTGTAAAGGGCATAATTTATTGTATTTGTGCTAAATCGTAAGCCTTTTTGGAGTACTTAGAGAATTTTAGGCTTATCTCAGGCATGAAAGAAAATACCTTCAACAGAGAAGCAATTTTTAAAATTTATCTGAGCTGTAAATTTGAAGGTGATCAAATAGAAATAACATTCCCATTTATTTGAAAAGCAGTCAAGAATTAAACCAGTCTACCTAAAGCCTTCCCCCACTAACTCTCTCCAAATCCACTCCTGGTTCTCCCAGCTTTTGTCCCCAAACCCAACATAACAATTTGAATCCGTTTTATTTCCAGATGAACAATAGAGCCTTTGTATCAAATGCAAATGCAAATATTTCAGACAAATGTCCTGCATGTTCTGTGAAAAGAACTCTTAATTAAAGAGACATCCTAACACTGCACTGTTATTATGACCTTCATAAATAGAAACTTAAAAGGATTATTTTAAGACAATTCTTTGCTTATTTGTGTTCCATAATTGTTCTCCTCCACCCAGTTCCAAATTTAAAAGTTTAAATAATAACACAGTACCGTGGATTTTTTTTCTCTTCTTAGTTTACTGCAGTTCACATATGTTAATGGCAAGCAGTACTATCTGAACCTTAATTGACATACTTCATTTGTATGAACAAATTGTACAGATCATATTATTGGTTTGGAGTTGTCCTACACAAGGAACCCCTGAAGGACACACATGTGGATAGGCACTAAATGTATGAATATCCGCCATGGCTCAGAACGTAACATGATTCCACTTCAGTCAAAATTTGCAAGGTTAATCGTTTCTGAGTTTGACTACAAAAGATGAGGCTGACACTCCATGTGCTGCCACCAATGTGCTACAATGTTCAAAGATCTAATTTCCCCATTTGCAAGTTGTTGCATCAGCTGGAAGCCACATTTATAGTCAATCCTTTAGTTCCCTTGTGAAGATGGTGGTGAGACAGGCCCTTGAAATGGTGCAGGTATTCCACCAGTACCACTGGATAGGAGCTCCAGTATTTACAGTCATGGTGTTGTGAGACTTGGAAAGTGCCCACGTGTTATTGTTTTCCCAAGTTCCTGCTGGCCTTCTTATAGGTGGTAGAGATTGTGGGCTTGAGATGTGCTATTGGAGTCGTCTTGAAGAATAACAGTGTATTTTGCAGATGATACATACTACAGGCTGGTTTGGAAGAGCAATTGGATATTTTGTATGTTGCGTTAGCTACTAATTAAGCCAGTTGCTTATGCCTGGACAGAGTTAAGCTTAGGGCCAAACAAATGCGCAGCACAAAAAACAGGCCTTTGGTCCAACACATCCACAGCAACCAGGTTGCCTCACCAACCTAGTTCCAATTAGCCTGGTTTGGAGCCACAACATGGTCTACAGTGCATTCAGAGAGTATTCAGACCCCTTCAATTTTTCCACATTTTGTTACGTTGCAGCCTTATTTTAAAATGGATTAAAAACAATTTACACCCAATGCCCCAGAATGAACAAGTAAAAACAGGTTTTATAATTTTTTCAAAGTAATTAAAAAGAAATAACTGAAATATAATATTTACATAAGTATTCAGAGCCTTTGCTATGGCATTCAAAATTGAGCTTAGGTTTATCTTGTTTCCATTGATTATCCTTGAGATGTTTCTACAAAATGATTGGAGTCCACCAGTGGTAAATTATATTGATTGGACATGACTTGTAAAGGCACACACCTGTCCATATAAGGTTGACAGGTTTTCACACAACAGTAAGGTTGTCTGCCCACAGTTGACAGTGCATGTCAGAGCAAAAACCATGCCATGAAGACGAATAAATTGTCCGAAGAACTTCTAGACAGGATTGTGTCGAGACACAGATCTGGGGAAGGGTATAAACCAATTTCTGCAGCTTTGCAGGTCCCGAGGAGCACAGTGGCCTCCGTCATTCTTAAATGGAAGAATTTTGGAACCACCAGTATGCTTCATAAAGCTGGCTGCCGGACACTGAGCAATCGGGGGAGAATAGCCTTGGTCAGAGAGGTGACCAAGAACCCGATGGTCACTCTAACAGAGCTCCAGAATTCCTCTGTGAAGATGGGAGAACCTTCCAGAAGGACAACTATATCTGCAGCACTCCACCAATCAGGCCCCTATGGTAGAGTGGCCAGACAGAAGCCACTCCTCAGTAAAAGGCACATGATAGCCCACTTGGAGTTTGCCAAAAGGCACCTAAAGGACTCTCAGACCATGAGAAACAAGATTCTCTGGTCTGATGAAACCAAGATTGAACTCTTTGGCCTGAATGCCAAGCATCACCGCTCATTGCCTGGCCAATACCATACCTACGACGAAGCATGGTGGTGACAGCATCATGCTGTGATGTTTTTCAGGAACTGGGAGACTAGTCAGGATCGAGGGAAAGACGAATGGAGCAAAGTACATAGAGATCCTTGATGAAAACCTGCTCCAGAGCGTTCTGGACCTCAGACTGGAGCGGAGGTTCACCTCCCAACAGGACAACGACCCTAAGCACACAGCCAAGACAACGCAGGAGTGGCTTCATGGCAAGTCTGTGAATGTCCTTGAGAGGCCCAGCTAGAGCCCGGACTTGAACCCGCTCAAACATCTCCGGAGGCACCTGAAAATAGCTGTGCATCGACGCTCCCCATCCAACCTGACAAAGCTTGAGAGGATCTGCAGAGAAGAATGGGAGAAATTACCCAAATACAGGTGTGCCAAGCTTGAAGCGTCATATCCAAGAAGACCCGAGGCTGTAATCGCTGCCAAAGGTGTCTCAACAAAGTACTGAGTAAAGAGTCTGAATAATTATGTAAATGTGATATTTCAGTTATTTATTTTTAATACTTTGCAAAAATTTCTAAACACCTGTTTTCTGTTTTTTATTATGGGGTATTATGTGTAGATTGATGATTTAAAAAAAGAATTTAATCCATTTTAAAATAAGGCTGTAAGGTAGCAAAATGTGGAAAAAGTGAAGAGGTCTGAATACTTTCTGAATGCACTGTATATCCCTCCAAACATTTCCATGTACTTGCCCAAGCATTTTTAAATGGCACAGTTGTACCCTTTTCTCCCACTTTCTGTGATAGGTCGATCCATATACGCATCACTCTCTGTGTGATGTAATTCCCCCTCAGGTTCTTGTTAAACCTTTCCACTCTCACCTTAAACCTATACTTTCTGGTTTAAGACAATTTTCTGAGGAATTATTTTCCATTCACAAAGCCATGCTGACTATTCCTAACCAGTCTTTGCATCTCTAAAAGTATTTACATCCTGGCTCTCCGAATCCCCTCCAGTAACTTATCCACCAATGAGGTTAGGCTCACCAGTTTTTCCTTGCGGAATCTATCCCCTACTCCCAATTCCTCCGTCTACGCCATATTTGTGCCCAGGATGAGGTTTTCTCTCTATTCCCTCCCCAGTCCTCCCACCAGTCTTACTGTCTCCGACCACATTCAATCTTTGTCCCACCCATTCCCCTGACATCAGTCTGAAGTAGGGTCTGGACCCGAAAGGTCACGCATTCCTTCTCTCCAGAGATGCTGCCTGTCCTGCTGAGTTACTCCAGCATTTTGTGTCTACCTTCGAGTTAAACCAGCATCTGCAGTTCTTTCTTACAAATAATGGGGAGGACATTCATACTGATGTCTTTGAAAGTCAGGGGTGATTGGTGATCATCTGCGCTTTCTGAGGCACAAATTTAGCAGGTTACTTCTCAGAAATGTGGAATGTTGCAATGGTCTTGCTGCATTTTCAGGAATTTGATTTGCTCATGAATGAACATCCCTACTTGGGAACATCCCAACTTGTGAATGTGTTGGAAATACCCAGGAGGTCAGGCAGCATTGAAGCATTCACTCCTCCGCTTTCCTCCTTAACTGACTCCCTTTTGTCTTCTTTTCACCTGTAGCCTTTGTCACTCCATGCATTTGCTAATTCCCCCCTGCCCCCTTTACCTGCATCCACCTATCACTTGCTGAGCTTTGTTCCGCTCCCACCTTTCGTTTCCAGCTTCCTTACCCCTACGCCTATCAGTATGAAGTCAGGGAGTTATCTGTCTATTCCTTCCGCAGGTGCTGCCTGACTCGCTTAGTTCCTCCAGCACGTAGTGTTATGCTCAAAATTCCAGCATCTGCAGTTTCTGTCATCTCCACCTTTCCTCAAAAGCTTTCACCCCGTTTCTGGGATTATTGAAGCAAGGTTTTCTTTGTTCAGTCCATATCCGTGCAATTTCCAAAATTGTTGAGGTGATACCAGAGTCATAACTATCCTGCAACCACATGCCTAAAGATGCAGCTAGTTCTGAAGAACACCTTCACATCTACAGGTAAAATGTTATTTTATTCCTGTAACTTGTGTAATATTTGGTGTTTTCAACCATTTCATGGTACCAAATGGGGTGAAATAAATGAGTGAAGGCTGACTTCTGTTGTGGCTATTACCTCAAGATGAATCATCCATCAGTAGTTTTGCTTGAAGATGGCTGAAAATGCTTCTATCTTTACTCTGTCAGTTAATTGCTAGAATTACCAATCTCAGATTACCCAACTATAGCAATTGTTATGTTGATATTGATGGGAGGAGCTCAGTAAACCTTTGGTCAAAGGCAAACTCCAAACTATTGATGGTGGGAAGCCAGATATAATGTATACAAGCTACATGTGATACATTTATAAGAATTATCTTACTCGCAGGGACTTCATGATCATCTCCTCTTCATTGGTGGGTCCTCAGAAACGAGGATGTTTTGCTTCCTCTCCAGTCCTGAGGGACTGAGATTATTAACAAGGCCAATGACAGGCTTCCTATAAGAATTCACCATGAGTTCACGTCTGTTACCTTAGGGAATTGCACAGTTGGAGGCTGGTCTGGGCTGTTCATCAACCTGAACCTTCCCTTGGACAGAAATGGTGCAATCAGAGATAGCAGCAAGGGTTAAATATTTACTCACACCATTTTCAAAGATGCATTTGATGACATTATTGCTTCAGCTGCCATCTTGTCTTTATTGTGTTTTATATAGTGGACTGGTTTAGAACTACAATAGCTCTGCATTGCACTAATTCTGAAACCCAAATTATTTGTTTAAACATTGTTTTTCAACATTTTGAATTGCCTTTTCCTGAATAAAATGTTTATTTATGGGTCGTTGACAGTACTTAGTTAGAACCAAAATGTTCCAGAAACGAGAGTATTAATAAAACAAATGTTCCATATACTTTGGACAGGATGGCACATGATTTATTTTAGGATTGAAGGTTATAGGCTATAAATTTGAATAACTTTGAGCAATTTCCTAGCATGGAAATGTCAAGGACTAGAGGACGGAGCTTTAAGGTAAGAGGGCCGAAGCTTAAAGGAGGTGTGCAGGGTACGTTTTTGTTTAAGCAGAGTGGTGGGTGCTTAGAACATACTGCCTGAGGTGCTGATGGATGTAGTGATAGTGGCATTTAAGAGACTTTTAGATTGGCACATGGATTTGCAGGTAATGGAGGAATATGGATCATGTGAAGGGAAATTAGAATAATTCAACTTGGCATCATGTTCAACACAAACAGTGTGGGCTGAAGAGCCTCTTCCGTGCTGTACTTCTCTATGTTTCTATGTAGAAGCTTGTGCTTCAATAACATAATGCTCCTGGGAATTAGCTAAAACTATATGAGAATGCATGTGCCTCTTGTAACATTGTACTTCCGCAGTTGGAATAGCTTTGTCCTAACTTCAGTTTAAATATTTTGTTCATGAATGCTGATAGTTTGTTCTTGGCACACTGCATGAGTTAGCTACTTTCTGGCATAATTAGCAGCCATTCCCTTTATTTTCATTCCACTGTAGTTTGAAGGACAAAAGCACTGACAGTGAAAACAGGCAGTCAGAAAAGCCAAGTAGGATTTTTTCTTTTGGAACAATTTGTCATGTAAATGGTGTCAACTTTGACTAATGAAAATCTGAGAGCAGCTTTCTACATGATTGAAGTTTTCGACAGCCCAACCGTCTTATATATCTGACAAATGTTGCTCAATTTTATACGGCTTAAATCGGGTGTTACCATTTAAATTTGTTTATCCAACCTTGGGGTTAATGTTCCTTTTGAATGTCTTTCTGCATATGCATCCTATCAAAGTGAGTTTGGTAATTAAAACTGTGACTTTCATCAAAACATTAACTAATTTCTCCACTCCGTGCTGAGCTTCATGCGTACATAATATGCTCTCCGCTGTGACATTATCATTTTAAAAACAAAGGAACAGCATTGGACTATTCTGTCCCTTGAATCTTCCCTGTTAGTTAATTAAATCATATAAATTTATAGGCATTATTCACCAATCGAGCGCCCTCAAGTGTGGCCCTCAAGACAGTTAGATTGTAGCTGATTATTTAACTTTGCCTCACATCGACTGATAACCTTTGTTATAACCTTTGATAACAAAGGAGGTTGTATTTACTCTACCAAATTCAACAAACCTGGATTATATTATCTGGAACATCGAAGATTAAGGGGAGACCTGATGGAAGGATATAAAATCATGAGAGGCATAGGCAGCATAGACAGAGATAGCCTTTTCCTACAGTGGAAATGTCAAGGATTAGAGGGCATGGCTTTAAGGTGGCAGGGACAAAGTTTAAAGGAGATGTTTTGGACATGTTTTACAGAGAGGATGGCGGGTGCCTGGAATGCACTGCCAAGGATGCTGGTGATGGAAGCAGATATGATAATGGCATTTAAGAGACTTTTAGATAGGCACGTGGAATAAAGGTATTATGGATAACAAGTAGGCAGAGAGGATTAGTTTAATTTAACATTATGTTTCCACAGACATTGTGGGCCATTGGGCCTGTTCGTGTGCTGTACTGTTCTATGTTCTTTGTACCAATCCTTTAACATTTCAAACACAATGGGTAAATAACCCTCTCAACGTTTTAAACTCAGATCAATTTTATTCAGCCTACCTTCATGATTTAAGTCCTATTTTAAAAAAAACAATTTTGGTTCCCTAAATTGGCCATTGGAATCTTTGAATAAAGGGATATGACCAAAATACAAAGACCTATACATCCAAAGCAATGGGTGATTATATATGACTCTATATGTTACTTGAAGGTATGGTGTTTGTCAAATTGGAAAAATAAAAAATATTGCCATTTGAATCTGTGAATGGACCCAAGAGAGGATAGCAGTAACTAAAACTGTTGAGTGGTGTCTCCTCCACTCACAGAAACTGCTTGGACTGTAATTTATGCAGTGTGCTTATCCTCTCAACAAAAAACTGTCTGTCAGAAGAATTGTTTGAGTGCTCTGGTCACATTGTAAGTTTAAGACCCACATTCTTGACTTGACTTGACATTCAGTTTTTGTTTCAAAGAGTAATGGGAAACCTGAAATTAAACAAAAATACTGGAGATACTCAGCAGATCATACAGCATCTGTGGAAGCCCTTTATTTGGTATCTTTTTAAATTTAGTTTAGAGATACAGTGCAGACATGGGCCCTTCAGCCCACCGAGTCTGCGCTGACCGGCGATCATCCCATACACTAACACTATCCTGCACACACTAGGAACAATTTACAATTTTAGCAAGTCAACTCGACCACACACCTGTATGTCTTTGGAATGTGGGTGGAAACCGGAGCACCCAGAGAAACCCCACGCAAGTCACGGGGAGAATGTACACATTCCGTAGAGACAAGCACCCATAGTCAGGATCGTACCCGGGCCTCTGACTGTAAGGCAACCGCTGCGCCACCATTATGTCCCTTTAATGGATAAAGCATTATGCAAAACACATGAGTTTCAAATATATGAATTGATTTAAAACACCAAAGAAATTCAAGAATAGATCAGATAAATGCCGTCAAGTGAGATGACTTTATCTTGGTATTATGTTGGGACAGATATTGTGGGGCTAAAGGACTGTCCATATGCTGTACTTTTCTACGTCTAATGTCAAAAAAAAGAACAACATGGAAGTATAATAATCAGAATAATAATCTTAGGGTAAAGGAACTTGGCTGTGAAAGCAAGAAATTTGTCACCAATGCAAGCTACCATTCCATTACCAATTCTGCACCATTTACATCCAATGAGTATTTTTCTTTCAGCTTCACCCTAATCTAAACCCAAGCCCTGATCCTGTTAATAGGAAGGAACTACAGATGCTGATTTAAACTGAAGATAGACACAAAAAGCTGGAGTAACTCAACTGGTCAGATAGCATCTCTGGAGAAAAGGAATAGCTGACGTTTCGGGCGTGACGTTTCATACTGGAAAAAGTGTCTTGACCCGAAACTTCACCTATTCCTTTTCTCCAGAGGTGCTCTCTGACCCGCCAAACCCTGACCCTAATGCATAGAGCATAAACTAAGCAAAACCTGTAATCTTTCTACATCCATGTATAAAGTTAGGATTTTAAAAAAACTTCTGTAGCAAAAGATGAGAGCATTAGAGAATCTTAAAATGTGGCCTCAATTTTTCACATTTAATAATGTAATCTTTTGTTATGAAGAGCAGGTGAAGGAGCTGAGAGTTATTATTCCAATAGTCTTTACATGCAGCCGGCATTGATACTGGACTAAGGACGTCAGGTATTTTATGATTTGTGCCTCCTGGGTTCTTTTGATCCATCCATCATTTTGATAGTTGTCAACTCAACTTCATCACCATATCATTTTCATATTTTTTAACTTTCTGCTTTCAGCAATGCCAGGAACAGAATGATTAGTTATATTAAAGCTTATCTTCTGCTCGGTGTGGCTTCAAGAATGTATAATTGCAATGAATAATAGTGTATTTACTCTCTAATCTCTCGGCCAGCTTGGAGTCAGCAAAAACGTCAAAAAATGAATTGAAGTATTGATTAAAGTTAATCACCTAAATCTGAATAGCTGCATACAAGAGCCATTTCTGTTCCTTCTTGGTCAACTCAGAAATAATTTTCAGTCACTGCTGTCACAAAAATCATGAATTCAGAGCACTCCACAGCAGCATAAGGTTAACCTTTGCCATACAGAATAGGTTATGGGGCTCTAACCCTGCTAAGAAAGTTGATCACTGTGTGGGCTAGGTGTATAATGCCCTCAGTGCCTCTGTTGTGGACTGCCATCTACTGATCCTTCCGGAAGTGACCTTATGTGGATATCAATCAAGATGAGGCTCTTTTTTTATTGACCTTCCGTCTTGTAATGGAGCCACCAACATCCACTGTCTCGATTTACATGTCAATGGCAGCCTCTTGGGTAAAATCATATTAGATATCCTGGGATCTGTGCTGTGTCGACCATTCAAAGTAAAGGAGAGGAAATGACACAATAAATCAGAGTGAAAAAAATAAAGAAACTTCAATAACAGGCACAGTTTCACAAAGTATATTCAGAATGGAGATAGATTTTTGAACCGTAGGGTATTTGGGGATCAGAAATGGAGTAAGCTCTAGGCCGTATGGCCTACCACTACTCATATTTGTTATATCCTTGTATTCCATTCTCGACCCAAAGATGATGCTTCAACTCAGGATTATTAATGTGAATGACATCTATAACCCATGAAGGTCCTTCCAGTCCTCTGTTAAAGTGTTTTAATGCTTTCCTGGTCCAACACTCTTGCAGGCCAGATGGAGATGGGGAGACTCTAATATATCTGGTGGGC